>NC_091120.1:161299487-162499487 GCF_040183065.1 Periplaneta americana | reverse complement strand
TTTTGTTTATGTTTCCTCTGAGGGTGTCTTTATGTAGTTCAGTGATGTCAAAGCAAGCGCATTTTTCTGACTTAACGTCGTGCGCGGGCATCAAGCGCTAGATATGGAAGGAGGAAGAATTGTGTACGTGAATAGGACCTTGTTGGATTAAGAGAACAGTGGTGTACAAACTTCAAACAGAACGTGAAATTTTATGTCGTTATTTTATATGGCTATTTGCTTTTGATATTATCTATATTGTCTGTAAAACAAAGTACTAACACCAGTTTCTTAATATTGCAGTTAATAACATAATAGAGAGTTAAGGAATATTCGCAAAAATTTCACAGTAGCACAACTATACTATATTAAGTGAAAGAAACATCATTAATAAAGAAAGTGATATCCCAAAGAAAGAGATTAAGTATGACATGGTAAGTTGGAATTGATATTGATGGTATCTTTAGCCTTATAAAAGTAATCAATAAACTAATCAAAACAATATTACCGTACAAAGCAAAGTTACCTAGGTATCTGTTTTAGGAGTAAGTGTAACTAATATTACATAACAAAACTCTTATCGCATTATACTTTTAAGGTGATATTGGTGCGAAAATTCCTATAATCAGAATATTCAATTATTTCCTTGAAATCTGCTGAAGCTATAGAGCTGACATTTTTACAACACATGGGCACGTATCTTTTGCTTATGATGTAACAGTAGTTCCTTTGTTAATTTATATTCTTACAAACATTTTCCATGCTAATATTTTCAAAATTTTCAATACGCATCTTCAGTAATACATGTATACGATATATTATATTTACGAAAACATTGTTTCAATACCTTTAAGGCTACTAAATAAACATATCTGAAAATTTCATCTTTCTGTAAAAAGTTCAGAAAATACTGCTTTTGAATAAAAAAGCAAACTCGTAAAAAAATGAGCATTAAAATTGAAACTTAAATTCTTATAATGCACTTATACTTCTCAGACAAATCTAAAAATTAATATGGATATAGTTTTAATAAGTTCTCTTGCCTTTATCCATTGAATCAGTGCTGGCCATCCCTGTATAAAGCTCGACCAAGCGGTATATACTACCTCTCTCGTCTGTCTCTTTCCTTTCCGCTGTAAAGCGCTCAGACTCTCCTGAACTCTAAAGCGCGCGCTTGCCCATATGGGCACCAGTTGACATGACTGATGTAGTGT
Organism: Periplaneta americana; assembly: GCF_040183065.1. Lineage (NCBI taxonomy): Eukaryota > Metazoa > Arthropoda > Insecta > Blattodea > Blattidae > Periplaneta > Periplaneta americana. The sequence continues at coordinate 162,498,294 of NC_091120.1, read as the reverse complement.
AATGTTGAGTCAAAGAGTGTATGTGTTCTGAAATTGAGTTGTGTGTTAAGAATTTCATTTGGATGTGTTTTTGTGTGTCTACTGTGTTTAGTTTCTGGCTTTTTGGTTGCATATGTAGAATTTTCATGTCTGTGTTGATGTCTCTGTAGGTGTGGTTAGCATTTGTGATGTGTTCTGCATATGTAGAAGTGTTTTGTAATTTTGTTATGGCTGTGATGTGTTCTTTATAACGTGTTTGAAACGATCTGCCTGTCTGTCCTATGTAGAAATTGTTGCAGGTGTTACATTTGAGTTTGTATACGCCTTTGTGGTTGCATTTGTTTGTTTGTATTGTTTGTGTATAGAGATGTTTCGTAGAGTATTATTTGTTCTGTATGCGAGGCTGTAATTTAATTTCTTGAATGAAGTTGCAATCTCGTTTGTGTTATTGTTTTCGTATGTTAGTTGTATGTTAGTTACATATTCAACCAAAAAGTCAGAAACTAAACAGAATAGTATACGAAATGTATAGACACAGGAAAACACATCCAAATGAAATTCTGAACACACAACTCAATTTCAGAACACACACATTCTTTGACTCCACATTACACTACACAAATACACCTCCAAACACACCCCCACAGGAAACAGAAACAAAAGGCGCCAAGACCAGCACCAACCAGTTCTGAAGATGGCCAATAACAGGCTGAAACTATTTAACCAGGTACTGTAATATTTTACACGCTAAAGATATATAATACATAGCCTGAAGTGAAATAGTCCTAAAAGTTGTGTAACCAAGATGGAAAATATTGTTATTTAATAATTATTATTCATACGTAACCTATAATCTAGGCAGATTGCAATATTTTTGACACTGGGCCTTTAGAGATGAATTCTCTCGTCATTTTATGCCCAAGGGCAGGTCTTTCATTGTAAACCCAGCATTTTCAGTCTCTCTTATTTTCCGCTTTCCTCTTAGTCTCCGCATATGATCCATGTCTCTTTCGTTGTCTATCATCCGATATACTAGTGTGTAACAAAATATAATCTTTATTTATATATCCACTTACAATTTTCTAATATTATTTAATCCACGTTTCTCTACGAAAGTTTTTGTGCAACATTCTCTGTCTTCCGTTGGATATATCGAGCTGCATTAATTTTCAGTGTTTTTGTTCCTTTTGTTTTTACAACGAGTAAGGAGCTCTCTGTTGTGTTAAAGCCAACCCAAAGACCACAGATCATTAAAATGCCATTTTGATCACTTTTCAAAACAGCTGAGAACCCTAGTCCATCTTTTTGTTGTTTTTATTTCATGGTAGTGTCTACTCATCAATCGCATAACTATCAACGCAAGAAAAATACAGAGTGTACAAAACTTATCTTTGCAACTTTGGTCTGAAATAAAATTTTAAATCAGCACCAAGGTAGTTGAGATATTTTCTTCTTATTACGTTAAGCATTCACAATTTCTCAGCGTGTTTATCATCTTCCGAATATTATTTATACCTCTGTTCCTGAAATGATTCCAGAAACATACACACTGAAACCATGTGTATGTATGCTAATACAATTAACTTCTCTTTTTAGGATCGAATACAATGACGGCATTATACATAATCCCAAACGTAAAATATTATATTTCATTTATACATTCCATTGTTTAAGAATGTGCAGGAGACACACACACGCACGCACGCGCGCACACAAACACACACACACACGATTATAATTTCTTTAATTTTATTTTTCTTTATTACACACATCCCACAAGAATAATAGATTTGTGCGCCCACCATTTGTCTCCTGGACATCACGCAACTTTATGTGGATAAGTAGCATCGTGGAATTGCAACTGTTTCTAGAATACCGTTTTAAAACACAATGTGTTTTCTTGTCTTAGAGATCCTCATAACACCCCCTGATCCTCAGAACCATGTTTTAAGGATAACGCAACACAATTCGTGAGCGACAGCGGCTTTGAATTCTACGTATTATCCATGTATACCTAACTTGTACTCAAAGTATCCAAACGCAGGATTCTAGTTATAACGTTCCAATGACCCATCGCCTTTGACAAGAGCAGATCTCGATCTTTTCTTAAAAATTAATAATTAAAAGAAGTTATAACATCCAAGCGTGTTTCTATGGATATGCTTTTATTCCTAGGCAAAGGTTATTATTACCAACCTATAAACTAAAATAATTTTTTACAAATTCATAAGAAGGACACTGCTCTAACCTTCAAATGGTGTGGTCGTAAGTAGGGTATGATAATAATTTAAACCTTTCATTTGTATTAAGCCTACAGTCACAACATTTCCATTACCTAGACATGCTGAAAGAGTACGTGTATATATATATATATATATATATATATATATATATATATATATATCCACATACTGCACACAATCAGCTCAGCATAAACTCCAACAAGATGGAGCACCGCCTCATTGGACCATCATCGTGTAACACTGGGAAACACTTTCCTGAATCGCTGGATTGAACGCGGCGTACAAAACAGCATGGCCTCCTCGTTCTCCGGACATTAAGTCCATAATCGTAACTATCTTTAAGAAAGGGGACAAGACTAACTGTAGTAACTTTCGAGGAATATCACTTTTGTTGACGACGTACAAAATTTTGTCCAATATTCTTTTGAGAATATTAACTCTGCATGTAGATGAAATTATTGGGGATCAACAGTGTGGCTTTAGACGTAATAGATCAACTATTGACCAGATATTTTGTATTCGACAGATAATGGAGAAAAATGGGAGTATAAGGGTACAGTGCATCAGTTATTCATAGATTTCAAAAACGCATATGACTCGGTTAAGAGAGAATTTTTATATGATATTCTTATTGAATATGGAATTCCCAAGAAACTAGTTCGATTAATTAAAGTGTGTTTCAGTGACACGTACAGCAGAGTCCGTATAGGTCAGTTTCTGTTAGATTTGTTTCCAATTCACTGTGGGCTAAAGCAAGGAGATGCACTATCACCTTTACTTTTTAACTTTGCTCTAGAGTATGCCATTAGGAAAGGCCAGGATAACAGAGAGGGTTTGGAATTGAACGGGTTACATCAGCTTCTTGTCTATGCGGATGACGTGGATATGTTAGGGGAAAATCCACGAACGATTAGGGAAAACACGGGAGTTTTACTGGAAGCAAGTAAAGAGGTAAGTTTGGAAGTAAATCCCGAGAAGACTAAGTCTATGATTATGTCTCGTGACGAGAATATTGTACGAAATGGAAATATAAAAAATGGAAATTTATCTTTTGAAGAGGTGGAGAAGTTCAAATATGTGAGAGCAACAGTAACATATATAAATGATACTCGGGAGGAAATTAAACACAGAATAAATATGGGAAATTCCTGTTATTATTCGGTTGAGAAACTTTTATCATCCAGTCTGCTGTCGAAAAATCTGAAAGTTAGAATTTATAAAACAGTTATATTACCGGTTGTTCTGTATGGCTGTGAAACTTGGACTCTCACTTTGAGAGAAGAACAGAGATTAAAGGTGTTTGAGAATAAGGTGCTTAAGAATATATTTGGGGCTAAGAGGGATGAAGTTACAGGAGAATGGAGAAAGTTACACAACACAGAACTGCACGCATTGTATCCTTCACCTGACATAATTAGGAACATTAAATCCAGACGTTTGAGATGGGCAGGGCATGGAGCACGTACGGGCGAATACAGAAATGCATATAGAGTGTTAGTTGGGAGGCCGGAGGGAAAAAGACCTTTAGGGAGGCCGAGACGTAGATGGGAAATAATATTAAAATGGATTTGAGGGAGGTGGGATATGATGATAAAGACTGGATTAATCTTGCTCAGGATAGGGACCAATGGCGGGCTTATGTGAGGGCGGTAATGAACCTCCGGTTCCTTAAAAGCCAGTAAGTAATTAAGTGAAGGATATTGTGTATTGTGAGGTGACTAAACCTTATCTTGCGTGATCATAATGTGGAGAAGCAATAGCAACTCTCACACAAGATATGCTAATGAGAACCTAGACTGAAATTGAATATAGTTTGGATAATGTTCGTGTTACCGAGGGGGACATGTAGAAACCTAACACTGATCGTTTTTGTGAAATTCAATTACATTTCCTGATAAAGGCGACAAAATTGCCCTCGCATTTCCCTTTTACTTTTGAGAGGGCAACCGCTAATGTAATAGAGATAAATATTCCACACATTTTTGGTCATTACTTGTATTAAAATATAATCTTATATGGTACAAAAGAGATGTTAAATTATTATACAACATTGTCTTGTAATGCTGCATACGATTACATGACGTAACTACAAAATCCGAATGTCATGACAGATACTATGCTGTTAACATCAATTTTGGTTTTCTTAATGGATTCACCTTTCAGCTCCCCCTTTTTTTACGCTTTATAAAATATGGCGTTCACAACGATAAGAGTACATTTTCCTCTGATGCCCGCTTTCAAAAGCTTTCACGAAGCCATATTGATCTCTCAATTTTAAATAAAAAGGCTACCTTCATTTATTTGCGTTCACCTCGTCTTTCTCTGCAGCACCTTTCAAACACGGGCGCTACAGAATAAACATGCATTAATCTTTGAATAGCTTCTTTATTTAACCATGCTTCATCAACTGGGTCCGTCATCTAAAATATAAGAGTTTAGCAATGCTTGCAAAATGAAGAGTGCGAGGCCAAAATTCACATGCGTTCTGGCAGATTTCACATAATAGACTATACAATGGAAGTTCTACACGTTCGTTCAAATGAATATCCCATAAAAATCCACAACGATCCCGTATTTACCTTGTATCCAATTTTTTGTTGCCCTTATGAGTTGAAGCGGAGTGTTTCAGTGACGTATCTTGTTCAGTTGAAATTAAAAATTGTCGATGTGATTCTTTATTGGGAAAAGCAACTCTTCAAGTCTGTCCTCGATTTTTCGATAATTCAAAGCTAAAACGCCGATTTATCACTCACTCAATTCCACTCAAGATTTAATTTCACTTCCCATTCTGATAATTTCTTAACATTACTAAAAACAGGTAACAGGAATGATACTGGAACACGATTGATAAGTAATTAATTACTATCATAATATTAAGTGAAAGCAATGAAGTGTGCATACAAGAACCAACACGCATTGAAAACGTGTAAAGCTTCATATAGTCCGGGTCAGCTTACTTAATACCCTAAGGGTGAAACCTAACCAATTTTCCCCCATTACTACATAAGCTAGTGGATTGTGGTGATTTTCTAGTATGTAGGTTGAATCTTCTTTTGTCAACTTCGTTTCGAATTTCAGTACTGAGAAATACTACAACTGGTACTGATTTTATAACTTGTGTTGGCAGCAGTGACACAAGTTGTCGGTAGTTTAAATTCTGAAAATTCAAATTGTTCTAGATTTCTGAGCCCATTACTGGAAATTTGAACATACTAATAATTAATTAATATCAGTATTAATATTAATACATAATAGTTATTGTATGTGTTGCTTTGTGTTGTGGTTACAATTTAAAGATTACCAAATGTAAAAAAATATAACATATTTCGTGTTACATGCTCTTGGGTAATCGATAGAAATACCATTTCACAATTTAATTAATTTCTTTCGTGTTTTGACTTTCATTACATTAATGAAGTAAATATTCAAAAGCATACATTTCAAAGTGGCATTCGTTTTCAGAATTCATACTAATCATTTCACGTGATCAAACAAACTACATTTTTAGGTTAGGTTTCGTGAATCGTAAACTGTTTAATCAGAGCAATGAATTTCATGTTGTCAGACAAAATACATTTTAATATTAGATCATACACTAATCTACTAACTACTAACAAAATGTGCGAGAGGTCCAGAAGAACAATATACTCTTTCACAAATTATTGATTCTTTCAGAAAACATCTCCCAAACATAAAGATGAGATGTGGTAAATAAGCAAGACATCGTTATTGTTAATACTATATTATTATTATTATTATTATTATTATTATTATTATTATTATTAGGGGCTATTATTATTATTATTATTATTATTATTATTATTATTATTATTATTATTATATTATTGTGGGATTTTATCCTCTTTTGGTGGTATATAGTATTAGTTGGTAACACTGAAGAGACGGGCAAATTAGTCTCTTAGGAATTACTTTTGTGCGAGATCGTGCGTATTTGCTTGTTTTCCGCACAGAACCAATACGCGGTAAGTGTGAAATACCACATTCAGTATTCCCAACGTAACATACATAACAATTTCCCTCTTCTTACCGCTTAAGCGCGACATTCATTTTGCTGCTTTAGGCTTTTAACATATTATTTTTAGAGACGTTTCACATAGTAATAATTATAAATTGGAAACTTACCACTGCAATTTCACCTAAATTGCAATGTTAATTATTGTTTTTAAATATTTGCAAAAATTAAGTAAAGTCTACTACTCCACGAAACTTATTGCATTCCTGATACAAGTAACATTAAGGAAGCCGTGAAAAAATCAACAAGATTCCAGATGCGGATGTTATTACTGCAATATGTTATACAAATAATATTGTTAAAATATTAAAATGAAAAATAAATCATTACATAGCCTTACCGTTTGTTTTAAGTTCGCATTTATAGACTGGGGGGGAAAAAAAAGACAGACGTATATCACGGCCTGCTGGAGTATAGTAAGCACAGAAAACATTTTATAGCAACAATGTTGAAGAAAGATATTTTGGTTTTCCGAAGTTGCCGTCATTAAACAGAAACCAACATGGAGATTTCATTGCAACTAATTAGAAATTCGTCTTTCAGGTATGTAATAAACGATCTTCGCACAAAATAATGTACGATACACGAGCGGTATGTTTGTTTTCATGTTCTCGGAAATTAAAAAGGCTCAACTACGTTTCGCTTTTTCAATCTTTTCCTCGACCATGAAAACGTCAACATACCGCTCTTGTAACGTATATTACTATTAAGTGATCCTCAGTATACACGATGTTCTTCAAACTATGTATAAGGACAAACTTTTAGGGAGTATTTTGGGAAAGTATAAATTTTCTGAAGTAGAAAAAAACGGTTGCCAGAGTCTAGATTCCTAACAGGGAATAAACACATGATGGATAATAAAATATGCAGTCCTACGACGTTCCTACTAGCATACACTTACAGTTAATAGGGTAAGTATGTGATATATCACTACATCCCCTGAGATTGAACCGAAACGATTTCATATATTTTCTAGAAGATTTCCATCAGGTAATTTAATTAATGCCATTGGTGATGCTAAGTCACACGTGTCATTGCAGAGCGCGAGTAATTTGCAATCGATATTAGAAACATCTTAACATGGGATTTTAAACCAATGAATCGGTCATAGTTGTTCTATCACAGCTATCCAGTTTGGTGGAAGGTGATTCCACATTCCCCCATATTTTTCTGTTCTCGGGCCTTCTGATTTCCACCTTTTCCATTCTCTATCCAACAGTCATCAACGGAATTCCTTTGATAACGAAGATGGTTTACAAACTTTGCTATTAGATCTATGCAAGAGATAGTAAATATCAATACCTTAAAACAGGGGTCGTCAGCACAGAACACGCTGGGGCTAGCCTCTCTTACCCGCGGAAAACGCAGTGCACTATAGTGCTCTCGTAGTTGCTAGCGGGTATGCTCTCTATCTCTCCCTGTTGCACGACAGTGCACACGAGACGGCACCGCGTACCCGTTGCACATTTCAGCGACTGCTGACGACCACTGCCTTAAAACAATATACTTTGCATACTTGCACTCGGTAATGAGTTTTGGAATAATATTTTGAGGGTAATTACAGATAGTAGCCTAACAGTATATTCCTACTACAAAAAAGAGTAATTTAATATTAGTAGGTGCCAAATCTAGGGATTCCTGTAGGACTATTTTCAAAAAAATTACAAATAATGTCCAAGGCTTGTCAGTATATGTTATCATTAATAACCTTCCTCGTATTTAATCGTTGAAAACTTTGTAAATAATTCAACAGTTCATAGCATAAATACTCGTCAAAAATGACTGTCATACTCCAACGGTAAATCGATCGTGCTATCTAAAGGGAGTGCATTATATGGCAGTAAAATTGTTAATAGCCACTGTAAGGATATAAAAAGAACAAACTGAAAACATAATATTATTTTGGGCCAAATTAAACAAGTACCTCATTCCTCACGCCTTCTATTCTGTAGGTGAATTTATGACATTCAACAACGCTTCATGAATATTTCTGTCTTGTATTAAGTATTGATACTAACCCCTTGTGTTGTACTGTATATTGTAAAAGTCTCTTGTAGGGTATATATTTCAACTAGACTGTGACTCTAATTAAGACTTTGTAGTATTATTAAGATTGTTTTGACATTTTCCATATTCTAGCTGTGACGCTATGTACGAATACCATGGAATGTAAATAAATACAATACAATAACTTGACTTGGCGAATTCTTTAACTCCAAACCAGCAGATATATTCAGACGCAGAATAGAAATACTACCCCATCATTGGCAGAGAATCATAGATAATGCAGGAAAATATAATTATTGATTATTTTCTGTCTTCTATTCATCTCAAATAAAAACTTTTGCAACAGCGAAAAAAACTCTACGAACTTTTGCAATAATGCAATATATCCATTATCATCGCATAGCGGACATAGTTGAAAAATTCCATACTAGTTGGGTGAAACTGTGGTCTCAGCGCTGCTGAGTGAATAGCCACGAAGTAAAAGTCCTTGTAGCACTTCTCACATTGCTGGATGTCGTGTCGTACTTATAGGTCTCAATTTTATATGAAAAAAAAACAGAGGACATGACCTACAAGAACATACGGTAATTCCGTAGCAGTTCACCTATTCAGCGTAAGTACATTCCAAAGCAAACTGTGACAGAAGTAATGCACCATCTATTCTATTCTAATAATAAATCTATAGCCAAAATTTTTCTGGTAATTTTCGATTTTCCAAAAATAATTGGTGTTAACATGTATAAACCATCCAGAAACCGAAAATCGCTTTTTTGAAATTTTTGTTTGTATGCCTGTCTGCCTGTCTATCTGGATGTTTGTTACCTTTTCACGCGATAATGGCTGAACCGATTTATATGAAAATTGGAATATAAATTAAGTTCGTTGTAACTTAGATTTTAGGCTATATGGCATTCAAAATACTTTATTTAAAAGGGGGTTATAAGGGGGCCTGAATTAAGTAAATCGAAATATTTCACTTATTATTAATTTTCATGAAAAATGTTACATAACAAAAGTTTCTTTAAAAATACTTTCCGATAAGTTTTATTCTATACAAAATTTTGAAAGGACTGATATTTAATGAGATAAATGAGTTTTAAAATTACAATAACAACGCCATCTAAGGCGCTGCGCTTTACTGAAATAAAAACAAATGACTTCGTCTATAAGGGACCTTGGACAACAACAATCGAAAGCTATTAATCATAGCCTACAGAGAATGTTTCTGTGTTTGTATGAAGTAATATCGGAAGCTAATTAATTGATTAATTATTATTTCACCATTGGAAAGTGTAGTTTCTCTAGATGGACATAATTCTACAATGTTATTACAGTAACTTCTGAAACATATAGCAAGTAATATAAAGTATACACATTAAAACTAAATGATATGTCAATCTTTATTAAACTATGGTTGCATGTAATAACAATTAAGAAACATGTTAAAGGAATTGTCATTGCACCAAATGATTGTTCTCTGGACCAAAATGACAGCATTTTAATTATTTAAATACAATATAAATTAAGTAACATATTAAACGATTTATCCTTCTATCAAACACGAATGTTCTCTGGATCAAACGTCCTATTTGAATTATGTAATTACTTTATATTTATTTCTAACGGGTGCAGCGCAGCGCACGGGTACAGCTAGTTTATAATATTACCGTAATGTACCGAAGTACATATGCATTATCAAATGAATATGATGTGCGTAAATAACCTTGTGATTTAAGACTGCACTTATTCCGTCGGAACCCGTCCACTTAGTCACCTATAATGAGTGCACCTCTGCACATAGTGTGTTGGACATTGTGCCACTGTCACACACCTGTGACAGCGCATAAGGGTTGGCCATTAAAGGGAAACTAAGAGGTGGAACTTAGACTGATAGGATTCAATCCGGCATCGGAACTAGAATTCGTTGTGGCTTAGTGGATAGAGCGTCAGCACGTAGAGGTGAAAACCCAAACGTAGATGTTTGAGTCCCGGTGCCGGAGAGAATTTTTCTCCGCTTCACCCATCCTTCACCCATTTATAAGCTGCTGAAATACACTATATAAAGTCTGTTTCCAAGAAACGCCACATCTCCTTTTTCCTATTAAATTTTATCTGTCGTCAAACCTGCAACGACAGGTGAAAATACGATGTATATACGAACCGAAAGAAGAGGTGTAAATATATTTATTGGATAATAAAAGCAGGGATCAATATAAAATTGTTCTATCATGAATTTAGATTCCCCTTTCAACACAATACAAGAACTGGAGGCGAAATAATACAGCTTAAGGAAAAAGAGAGCTGCTTCGTTGGTTAAAATCGTAAACAGTGTAATAAAATCAGATCAGTAACGTACAGTACATATATTGTCGTGCTTTCAGGCGGAAGATGTGACATACGCCACAATAGCAAACCTAACATCTTTATGTTAACCAGCTGAGACTTTTGTTGGTGTGGGCGTTGAAAGAAAGAGGGCGCCGTGAAAGAACCAGACGAAGTTGACTGCGAAATACACCAATTGAAGCGTTGGACCGAATAACGGCCTATGTTGCAATCTTGTAGTTTGCAGGAGAAACAAAAATGTTATTGTCGTAATTCCGCTCGTAAATTTACTATCGGACAGGCAACATAGACCGTTGTTCCATCAATATGTTTTGTATACTAAGCGAAGCGTATTATTGTATGTTATTGAAATTCATATAACACATCAAAGATGTTTGTAACGTTTTTAACTCCACAGAAACGCTACTGGGGAATATAGACAATAAACAGTTTTATACAATCAGAATACAAAGAAGTTGCCCACAACATCCACTCCCATCAGATTGCCGAAAGAACATATGACAAACACTGGAGAAGGGGCCTTCTATCAATACCTAGCGGACCAAGAAGATTGGCAGTCGCGCATTTCCGCCTTGCAACTGGTCATGACTGCTTGGCGCAGCATCTCCACCGTTTCGGTATTTATCAACATCCAACCTGTACCCTTTGTGACCTTCAAGAAGCGATGAATAGGGATCATCTCCAACGCTGCCCAGCTCTAAAATTACTGACAGAATGTGCCAGATACTGGGAAGCGAGAAGCCTCATGCCTCTGTTATTTAATTAGTTCTTAGTTTTTAGTTCTTTAAGGATTTTGTTTAGTTCCTTCTTTAGATTTAATTTTAAGTTATATTAAGTTAATTTTTTTTTAATCTTGAGGTTGTGTTTAGGTAAAAGATAAGTTATCTATGTACCTGTCATTCGAATAAATAAATAAATAAATAAATAAATAAATAAATAAATAAATAAATAAATAAATACAATCAGAATATTATGAAATATACATTTTTTATTAGGTTATCTTACGACGCTGTATCAACATCTAGGTTATTTAGCGTCTGAATGAAATGAAGGTGATAATGCCGGTGAAATGAGTCCGGGGTCCAGCACCGAAAGTTACCCAGCATTTGCTCGTATTGGGTTGAGGGAAAACCCCGGAAAAAACCTCAATCAGGTAACTTGCCCCGACCGGGATTCGAACCCGGGCCACCTGGTTTCACGGCCAAACGCGCTGACCGTTACTCCACAGGTGTGGACTGAAATATACAAAATCAATAAAAAAAAATAAATTATGAACAAAATGATTACGACTTACTTTAAATCCTATAATAATATATTAATATGAATTAGCATCTTGTAATTGATTAAAGTTACACTTAATGTCATATTATGAATAAACATACAATATTGATCAAATAATAACACTATTATTAGAAAATATCTGCAGTATTGAGATGTAGGGACACCATTAAATTAATTAAAGTTGTAACAATAACAAATGAATAAAGAAAATTGAATTTTACAGTTGAGAAATTGTTGGGGAATGAAATTTGAATCTCCGTCCCGAATATTCAGTATCATACCAACAGATGGCTTCTCTGTTAAGTATAAATTTTATTAATAATGAAGACAATAACAATCACAGATTTAAATGCTGACTGTAAAAGAGTAATACATTTTAAACAGCTTGTTTCTAACATCAAGAGCAACCCGTGAGCACATCTCCGTACAAGAATTTCCACAAATCTGTTCCTGAAAGGAAATACGTCGATAAAATTATAAGATAAACTATAGTGGCAAAACACAACATAGACCAACTAACACTAGGTAAAGTGTAAATTAAAATACAACTAATAAAATACTGCAAAAATAACAGACAGGAACTTACATTACTTGCGGGACTTTCGCACTAACTTGCGACTTCGTCTTCCTTGTTGTATACTCAAGACCACTATCTCTCAGCGACTTTCGTGACACATCTTTCCACGTATTAATATTAATTTGTTGGTATCCTTGTTTTTTTAGATTTATTTAGCCTGTCAATATTTACCGTAGACATCGTCACTGTCTTGCAGTCGTCCATTCTATGTAGTAGATCAACCGAAACCTAATACACAGTTCAAGGACTCAGTATTCGTAAAGAGAACAAACTCCCGTGCAATAACTCCCGATACGAATTAAACAACTGGATACGCTAGAAGTGATAGTGACATGGACCGTTGTTCCAACCAAGAAATTCATGGTTGTAACTCGTGTAGAAGCGCCTCTGATACAGATATTGATAAACAATTTTTGTGGCAGCTGTGTAAGACTGTACAAAGCATTATTCCATTAAAAACTCGATTTTGAAAAATTGTAACATAGACCGTTACTCGGTCCAACGCTTCAATTAATGAAGGAGAGAGAATTTGGAGTGGAAATGAAAGGGATGTAAGGTGGTTGGGAATGGAATGGAGTGAAATTCACAGGAGGGCATTATGGCCCAGTACTGCGACCTGTTACTATCTATTGCGCTAACCCTGAAGATAGGCGCATTCCCAAATCCACACCGGCTGACTACACTAAGGTTCGCTATGTACCCAGGTTTCGAGCAGGTAACCCCCTTCGTGCCTAGGCCAGCCCCCACCGAGCGTAGCCAGCCAGCGATCGACAAATGTTATGGAATTATGACGAAAATTAAGAAATGGTGATAGAATAAAATAGATGCCTAATATGGGGAGAAACGGGACAACGCCGAGAAAACCCAAACTGCAACCTCGTCAGCCACAAGTGTTACTGTGGGTTATTTAATGAAAAATCCCATACTTGGTCGGGACTCGAACCGGGGCCACCTGCGCCTCCGCAGAGGAATGTGATTGGGAATAAAAAGTTGTTACGATATGCTGTGAAAATAGTTGATGGATGATTTTAATTGCAATTATGTGGAAAATAGAGTTTTCAGAATATGACCTTTACAACATGCTCGAAAAAATAAATCTATATTCCAAAACAATGGGAAAGAGGATAGCAATATATTCATTTTCCATACATAGTCCGCCTCAATTTTGAAAAGTCTCTTATTTATGTGTCGTCAAGTTGGTAAGAATGGACGTTGTCTCATCCTGTTTAATGTTTTGATGTTGTCATAATCATATTGCGTGTCTAAGTATTTCCCCTGACTGGTCAGCCTAATACACTTCCAAGACAACTTTATCAGTTTCTGTATGCTGCCATCTAGAGACTGCAAAAGAAGTCACGTTACAACCCTGATGGAATTACATGGTGTAATACAGTGGCAATTCCTCCATGAAGGATATGAGGATGATCCTACAGTTTAATTTCGTGCCTCTGAGGATAGACAACATTTTAATTACAGATTTTTATTTTCAATGCGTCCCGACGTAATAATTTCCTTTAAGCTTCCACTTTCTATTGTGAGTTGTCGCCACTGCACAGCCCAGAAATAATTTCCGAGGAACCATCCAAATATCTTACAGCGAACTATATTCCTAACAGTGAAGTTAGTGGACAGGGGAGGGTGCGGAGGGCGGGGTATGGCTTTAGTTTAAACGCGTTTGAGGATATGACCGTGCTTCCTAATATTACGACAATTCTTTCTGGGTGGTGGAGACCCTGTCAGAGACTACAATACAAATTTTCAAGTACCCTTATAGCTTCCTTAATTGCAGTTCATTGGTCATTTTAAAAGAATAGAATAAAAGAAATAATAAATAATTTAAAATCATATAATAAGTTATAAAATATAAAATGAATAAAATAATATAATTACATAAAAATAAATAAAATAAGTATTATAAATACAAGAATTAACAGGACTTTCAGATGACAGGACAGCCGAAAGAATATCTTAAGTTGTATTTGATCATATAGAAGAATTTAACTATAGCAAGAAATTAATTGTGCAAACGTACGACGGAGTATCGGTAAATATCGGGCAGTACAATGGCTTAGGACCATCTTCGCAACTAAAAAGAAAAGGAGAATCGAACTTCACTACAAATAAATTGCCAGTTCCAGAATAGTGAGTCAAAGACTAACATAGGCCTACTTGTATTGATTTTGCATGCTCTATTATTATTATTATTATTATTATTATTATTATTATTATTATTATTATTATTCGATGAAAGAGTAATGGAACGGAGAAAAATTCTCTCCGGCGCCGGAATTTGAACCCGGGTTTTCAGCTTTACGTGCTGATGCATTATTCACTAAGCCACATCGGATACCCATTCCGGTGTCTGACAGAATCGTCTCAGTTTAAGTCCACACATGTGCTGAGGTGCATTCGTTATGAGTGACTAGTTGGCCGGGATCCGACGGAATCATGAGTGCACCTCAGCACATGTGTGGACTTCAGTCCTACGTTCATAGACATCTATGACGTAGTGCAGAGGGCGGCCACTAGAGGGAACCCAAGAGTTGGAACTTAAACTGAGATGATTCTGTCCGACACCGGGATAGGTATCCGGTGTGGCTAGCGGATAAAGCATTAGCACGGAGAGCTGAAAATCCGGGTTCAAATCCCGGTGCCGGAGAGAATTTTTCTCCGTTCCATTACTCTTTCATCGTATGATGACGCAGAATATCTGCATGGAAATATCATATGTACTTCGGTACATTAAAATAATATATATTATTATTATTAATATTATTATTATTATTAATATTAGTTTCTGTCTTGGTCATCAGTCATCAATCTCACATCCTACATACAAAAAATATCACGAGTTGCCACTGGTGTAATAGCCTGCATCTATACTTCCATCTAGCGGTCGTACCAAAATTTAGTTTTCGGCAGTGGAGATCCTAGCGAGTTTTCTCTTTTATATGTTTTCATTTTATAATATGGGAATGGGCAATCTGATATGTGATCAGGGGTATTTTCAACACGAAAAGTGACTGTTTCAACAAATATGAATTCCACTAGGCTCGGGGTGACGAGGGGTAATAGAATATGGTTGAGGCTCCGTCCCGCACCAACTGTTACACCAGCGAGAGACCGCGGCTGTCAAGAAGGACTTAAATCACAGGGGAATAGACCACTCGAGAACCATGACATACGGCCCGGAGTGGGGAGAATATTCATGGAAATATCTTCATCTACCTTCTAGCTTTAGAAAGTTCGTTCCCTTTCCCGTTGTACCAAATTTGCACCGCAACAAAAACCAAAACGAATAAATATCAATGCGGAAATTGAATTTGAAGCACGACACACCGAGAAAAGATGTCGAAGAAAGATAGAGAAGCACAGACGGAAAAACAGGAATGGATTTAGTAGGAGAAAAAGAAGAAATAAATGCGAGAGGATTAACGAATACTAAGGTAGGAAGATATGAAGCTGGGAATATTAGAAAGGGAAGTCATACATAAAATGAAGATAATTATGTAGAGAAATTGAAAATAATCAGCTAGAAGAAAGTTAGACCGAAATAATTAAAGAAGTTTAAAGACTGCATGAAACGAAAAGTACAAAAATTCGAAAACTTGAAACAAAAATATAAGGATAAAGACTTTGAGGAATGGAATGGAATGAATTGTACTCACTTTGCTTACTATAAAAATCGTGAAAAAATTATAGATCTAATAAAGGCTTCTAAATGAATAGTAGTTACTTTGATGACCTCAGTACTGACGTATTTTTTGTTTTAAAATGTGGCGATATACAAATTCTGATAGAAGTACATGAGAAAATTTTTTTCTATAAATTATTAGCGAATACATTAATAGTAGAACCAACTTCAACCATCACCAGCACAATGAAAATGAAAGTAGCCATTCTCTTGCAGCATGCAGTACCGAAACAAAAATCCATAACACAAAATTCAGAATTCAATTGTTTTCATTTCAAAACCATGCTACTGCCTCGAGCACCTGTTGACTCTTCAATACATTTCCGTAACCGATATTTTAATAATTTCAAAGTGTGTGTGCTCAAAGTACATATCTCCTAAAACGATCTTCACTCATCCAAAAAGAAAGGTTTCTGTCATAAGTAATATATGATTACAATTGGCTATAATATTTAAGAAACTGTATTAGGTATTATTGCCATCACTTCTAACTATTCTTATTCATTTTTGAATTGAGACAGATAAAAATTATCTGTAGTAATGTCACGAGAGGTCTGAGATTTGTTTGGGAAATCTCAGACCTCGAGTGACATTTATTAGGACTATTTCGTGAATAAAATAAAAATGTAAATAATATATCCCTAAAATTCGATCACAAAATGTTAATAATTGTATATTAACGAACACTTAACCTATTCAGACATTGTGAAGTTGAAATACTCGTAGATGAATATCGATTACTGCAATAAAGAAATTTGATGTTATTATTCAGTAATGCCAATTGCGAGAAGCGAAATACAGGTTTAACAATGTTAATTACATGTACTGCACTTTTCTCTTATTATTATAACATAAATACATTTTCATTATCTGCTGAAATCATAATTTAATTCAACAGTAACAGTGGGAAAGCTATATACCATTGCTTTTGTATTTACAGCGAGACATGTTGCTACACAGTGAAGCCATCTCTGTATAGATAGGCCTAAATAAAACACGAATTTTATTACGCCATACGAAAGGCAGTTTAATCAAAGACCTATTATTACTATGCAAGGTCTTTGGGTTTGATAAGCGATGATGTTACATAAATTTGAACATCTGACTTTCCATTAATTGTTTAATTTTATTCACAAAATACAAATTTTATAGGCTACAGTTATAGGTTAAGTTACCTGTGGGAGCAGGACCAATGTCAACTGTGCCTTATTTCGGCCGTTACTTACAATCAGTGCTAGACGAAAACATTTTTATAGCTCGACAAACGCATTCTCGCTGTAGTGTGTAACGGAACTAAAGCTGCATCTACACAGTTCAATATTCCAATCGCGTATGCGTGCAATCTGGGAAGAATATTGAAAGAATCAAGTTCAATTAAGATGCATGAATATTTTGTGTCTACATGGTGCGCCGTTTTGAACGTCGTCTTCACTGCGTAAATATATTAATATTAAGTATCAATCTTGCAGTCGTTGATTTAAAGTTGAAAGAAAAGTTTAACCGTGCAGTTGCATCTTAATGTATTCATGATCATCAATTTACGGGGAAAAAATTGGCGACAGCGATTAAACAAAATAACGACCATGCGATAAATTGATGGCGATAAATCTAGCTGCAAAAATTATCGCAAACTGTGACTGTGATTGGTTGGAATTCAAAATTTCATTACACTTCATTGGTCGAAAATGGAATGACGTCATATAAACGAAATAGTCGTTTAAAAATTTATTATCTTAGTATTACAGACAGAAGTACTTCGAAAGGTGTGATAGGCCTAGTAGGAGGAAGACGAATAAAATGTGTAAGATTTGCTGTTGATAGAGATTTGTTTGCAGAAGAGGAGACGATACTAAGAAGTATGAAATTAGAGCTAAATGACAGCTTTGAACACTATGGGATCAAGATAAATGCAAACAAGACGAAGACCACGGTTATCGGGAGAAAAATTAATAAGGTAAACGTACGAATTCGAAATTACGCAGTAGACAAAGTGGCAATTGATCAGAAAATGTATGAATAAATTCCTTAGTCGCATGACTAACTGAATTTCATTTAACATTTTTTTAAAGCCGCCCTAAATAAGGGTTCGAATAGATCGGCCTACTAATCAAGTCATAAAGAATAATCATTAAAACCAAATGTGTGACAATTTGAAAGGAAAAAGAAAACATTAAGATAAATGATACGAAAACATAGGAAATCATTTACAATAAAAGTTTGTTGGGTACAAATGATTACTAATTATAGCTAAGAATGATTTTAACACATGAGATCCTATGGCATCAATCGTTGCATCAGAAATTTTAAATTGTTTAAGTTTACACAGAAAAATATGTTGCTCTACAGTCGACCGTCTAACCATCTCCGTGAATGAATGTATACTGCAGTGAGACCGTCAGAAATGAATCGTCGGGAAACGAGGGAAGAAGAGGTTTTGAACCACAGTCTAGTATATACAGTCACGAAGCTTCAGTTGTGAGGGTGCTAGGAACAATAGACTGTGCCGGTACTATTTCGCATTGTCTGTAATGAGGCGATAGTAGCGATCCTAGTTGTTAGCAACTATCTATGGATGCATATTTACCACGTATTAAGCTTCGTGACTGTATATACTATAGTGAGGGTCATGTAAGTGTAGTTCCTAAAAATCTAATTTGGCCATCTCTTCAGTGTTACCAACTAATACCAAATATCACCAAAGAGGATAAAATCACAATGCTACGTACTGAAATAATAATAATAATAATAATAATAATAATAATAATAATAATAATGTCTTGCTTATTACCTCATCTCATCTTAATGTTGTGAGGTGTTTCCTAAATGGTTCAATAATTTATGGTATAGCATGTTTTCCTCCTAGACTTCTCGTACATTGTTGGTAATTAGGATTAGTATGATCTAATATTAAAATCTATTTTGCCTGACAACATGAAATTCATTGCCTTGACAAAACAGTTTAAGATACATAAGACCTAACCTAAAAATATATTTATTTGCTTGCATTTTCATAAGTTTCTTTTACTGCAAACCGAAATTGTTGCTGCCAACATTAACAGTTAGAAAATAACTGCCAGTTACAGTATTTGTCAGTACCCAAAATTCGAAACGAAGTTGGTAAAAGAAAATTCAAACTGAGAGCTAGAAAATCACTATAATCCACTAGCATATGTAGTAATAGGGGAAGAATGGTTAGGTTTCACCCTTACGGTATTAAGTAACGTGATTCGGACTATAGACTGTGGTTGAACTATAGGAGTTGCATAAGCAGTTGCCGAGATGTAAAAATACCTTGTGAGCGGGCAATATTTTATAAATAAAGCCCTGTACCCCATAGTAAATCGTTAAGTCAATAGATAGTTGGCAATTTGAAGACATGAAAAAATAAAGACCAGAGGGGAAAAGCATTCTGAAGATAAATAATTACCATAAATAATAAAAACCAGAACAATTTACGAACAATCAATGACAATTCGCAGTGCTGAACTCAACTCAGTCAAGAATCATCAATAATATATTACTCTTTAAACTGTTATAGGCTACAGGCAACACAAGAGTTTCGGTCATCGCACATACCACAGCTTACAGACGATACAGGTTTGTTTAAATTGCGGATTGTATTGGAAACCAATAACTGAATTACTGTTGAGGTATTAAGAGGACAGAGAATGGAGCACGGTGTTAGAGCTTCGCATCCCGCTGGGGTTAACTATGTGAACTTTAATATCCAACAGCACGCTTGTAAATAACACAGGAATTACCAGCGCGTACGTAAACTAATCCTGAATCTTTAATAAGAACTCAGCATTATAGAAAGAAATATATGTACTAATAATGAACAACGCTGATTTTCAGATTGAACGGGAACTTGAGCTTTTGAGGATAATAAAACTAATCCCTGTGACACAACAGAAATTTAATAGGCACAAAACAGAAAGAATAGATATGGAGAAATTGTATAGAAGTGAGTTTAAAACTATCGCAAGAGCTCTTAATTTAAAGCGTTGAAAAGAAATCCAGAATATAAAACAAGAAAGAGGAAGAACTGGAACTGACAACAACCAGAAGAAGGCAATGAAAATGAAAGATAAGACGAAACAGCCAACACCGAGATGCGTCACCGTCCCTCAACCGACTATCCGACAGAGTGCTATAGAGTATAGAGCAGAGGTCTGCATCGGACGTTTTCGCTCGAGCGCCAAGTAGTTCATACCATAATCCAATAGTTAGCGCACATGCATGATGGGTAAAATTATCACGAGCGATAAATCCTTGAACGGTATAAGCCGAGCGTTAGACATTCGTTCTTGTTACAGTAATGAACTGTGTAGTAACATCATAGACGTTTATCATTTCAAAACTTTGCAGTGTTTAACTAACCTCTCCATAGTACAACTACAAAACTTGCTTTAAAATGTAATATAAATGTTGTAGGTAAATGCTCCCCCCCCACACAGGAGTGATTTTGTTTTTGCCACATCTGATAGATGTTATTGGATGTAAATGTAATCATTATAAACTGATAACACAATCACGATAATGCAAGAACTGTATCAAGTTTTCTAGTAATAATAATAATAATAATAATAATAATAATAATAATCTCCAATAATTAGTGTATCAATCTTTGCGTCTGTAACAGTTATGTATCATTATTATTCGTTTTATTAGACTATATTTTCTGTGACGTTATCTCTGTACTAATATTGTTATTAATATACTGCTATATCAATAATATTTTGTAAAACGTTTCTACATTGTCGCAGTATATAGGCGGAAAACTATGTATGGACATATCATATTATATATGTGGTAAATCAAATATTGAATAATTATTAATTAGCAATAATAACTGTATATCGAAGTTTTTCATACTATTTTATTTATAACTTCATGTTCCTGTTTTGGTATGTTCCATTGACTGTTACATTAAACATTTGTCATAAACGCAGGAAATAAAGCCTTATTTTTACCGTGTGAGCAAAACATGTGCATCTTAATTGTCGTCTTCCATACAAGATAAGACATGTCGGTGAGATGACCTTATACTGTGCTTCTATTTATTACGAGCGTATCACGACCGCTCATATCTCACTCGAGGGTGCGACACTCGACCGAGTTCAAGCGAGCAATTTAACTCCAATGCAGCACTCTGGTATAGAGTATTCCACCTTAAGAAAAAAGCATTGGTCTTACGAGTCTTGGCTAGTACACTGTTGCAGCAAGATGCCTCCGTTAGAAGAAGGAGTGAGGTGTAGTATCTCTGTCTCACTCTCTTCCTAACACGTACAGCATTCTATCCTTGTTTTTTTGAAAGACGGGGCATGACAGGAGCGTTGCGATCAGAAAAAATAACTGAATGTCACATAGCGTGGTAGGCTTGTTGCTATGGTAACAACGATTGAGTTGCCAAACTTACAGTTCCCACGTGGCGAGTGCTTAATAGCTCTCTTGGCGACATTTATTGTGCATACAATGTTAGCATTGGTACGTTTCGTCTTTGATTCTATGTCGATTTTTGTATTTTTTTTACTTTCGCGTCAATTGTGAATCAATATTTTAAAATCAGTCATCTTAACGTCAATTGCTAGCTTTCATCAGCTGGCAGCATGGTAGTCCATATAGGCAACACAGCACTGTCGTTCCAAGCTCGGCCACTTACCTGTCATGTCCCATCTTAAAAAAAAAAGTATAGCAAGTTTATCGCACAAGATAGATACGTTGAGTCAGTTGAAATGGTAAAAAAAAACCTATTAATGCCATAATTATGCCTGCAAAAACAAACATTATATTTTATATACATTATAACTAGACTTCGGATATTTAGGTCATTAACCAACTTTTAGACACCTCAACTAGGCTCCATAATGATCGAAAGTAGGAATTAAAATACAATTTTGAGGACCTAAAACTTTACTGCAATTATAAATAATAATAATAATAATAATAATAATAATAATAATAATAATAATAATAATAATAATAATAATAATGATAATAATAATTCATTCATTCATAATGTTCTATAACGGAAAAAGTGTGCTGTACATAATCCTAAATTTGTATTATAAGCACTTCTTAACATTTTTAATAACGGAAAAAGTGTGATGCACATAATCTTAATTTTCTATTATAAACGCTCCGTAACATTTAAAACGGAAAACATGTGCTGGAAATAATGTTAAATTTATATTATGAGCTTCTTAATAATTATTATTCAAATTCTGGGGTGTACTATAAGCAGTAACATGAACTGCTGCAAAGAAGGAAGCTTTTAACAGAAAAAGGACCTCTGGAAAAAGAACTAAGAAAGAGACACACTAATCAAACAAGAACCTAAAATACATACTAATGCTTTTATTGTTTTGCTGACAGTTAAATTTTGTATACTTCTTCAAATAAGTGCAGACAATGTACGTGTTTTAACAGTGTGAAATCCTAGCCTTAACTGTACCCTCCTACTTGTCTGTTAAGTTTTTCAGCGGAGATGTTCGGCAAGACAGCGGAAGACTATTCCATCAATTTAACCGTTACCCTGTAATTCGTAAATTGTTAAATGTTATGATTTATTTAACGACGCTCGCAACTGCAGAGGTTATATCAGCGTCGCCGGATGTGCCGGAATTTTGTCCCGCAGGAGTTCTTTTACATGCCAGTAAATCTACTGACATGAGCCTGTCGCATTTAAGCACACTTAAATGCCATCGACCTGGCCCGGGATCGAACCCGCAACATTGGGCATAGAAGGCCAGCGCTATACCAACT
Organism: Periplaneta americana; assembly: GCF_040183065.1. Lineage (NCBI taxonomy): Eukaryota > Metazoa > Arthropoda > Insecta > Blattodea > Blattidae > Periplaneta > Periplaneta americana. Next base: position 162,475,372 of record NC_091120.1, on the reverse strand, counting down.
CGCCAACCAGGTCGACTAATTCGTAAATTAGATATAAGGTAATTTTAGAGATGTAACACAGTTTTAGCACACGAAATCGATTTAATTCTCAATGAAATTATCTCCTGAAAATTAAATGAAACCAATTAATTTCCATTTCTCAAGATGAATACTTATAAATAGTTGATGGAACAGCCTCCATATGTTCACTGCTATTTTCTTAAAGTTGAATCCTCTATAGATGCGCCACAACTTCTGCCCCGAGACAGTGATAGGTGCGCCACGATTCCCGGCTCAAGAGAGTTATAAATGCGCTAAGGTTTCATAATTGCCTCATGACACGTGTCTTTTCTCTTCCCACTTTACCAGATCTGCCTACGAAATTACGTAAGTATGGTTAAAAATTATTGTTCAACACACTTCGGCAGTATTGGTTAAAATGCTTTAGCGAATTTTTTCGCCCATATTGATATGTCATATGTTCAAGTTTAGAGCATTAGTCAACTTAAGTTGATATTTTGTAACAACACTTAGTAAGCTAACCGAAGTCTTTGGTCCAGGGATAATTATTCGGAATACATTGCATAATCATCTTCCTTCACTAATCTTCACTTGCTTCTCCTGGTCTGGAACAGTTTGCTCATCTATTATTCTAAAGTTTGGCAAAAGATACTCTTACTTCAAATAGTACATTATGCAACGAGCCTATAATGGTAGTAATTAAGACACGAGTATGTTTATGAAACGAGCGCAAGCGAGTTTCATAATTTTCGTACGAGCGTCTTAATTACCATTATAGGCAAGTTTCATACGACTTTTTATGGTCGAACATATTTCTAACTTGAAATTATTCATAAGTATTCATGTTATTGTTATCTACATACCGATTGTAGAGGTGAGGAGCGGGACTGACCTTGTGAAATAGCCTACCTCGTAAATTGTGAGATGTGCGCAGACGCGAAAGTATTTATTTTTTCCGAGAAACAGATGTCGACGTCCTTGATATAATCTAGAGAGTAAAAGAAACATTAATCTTGATATAACCTTGAAATTGAATTGTACATTGAAAAACGAGATGACATATTGAATTCATTTGAATATTATTTACAATTAACGCTAATTATTATAGTAACAAAACATAACCATCTGCGACAGTATTGGATTTCCAGCCTCCGTGACGTTTCGATAGTTGTCTTTCGATTGCATATCCGAGAATAATCGATACTTGCGCTTTCATATTGCTTTCTGTTCGGTGGAAAACCTGAACTTTAATGAATAGGTATACTTTAATGAGGTCCATTAAAGGGCTGCTACCAGGTGTATAATTACTACATTTCGGCATGGTCGAGCATAAATATTTTCAAGGAATTCGTACTTAAACATTTCAACACCATAAAAGGTGGAAGTGAATTAACGTTGTAGATTTTCAGAGCGAATAACTCATGCTGTATGTCACAAAAAGTGTAATATCATATTGGTAAAAAATTCATAGTTTTCCCAGAAGAAAATGTTTTCCCCAAATGTTTAAAACCCTCTTATTCGGTAACTATTGCGAGTAGGATCGTAAATTTTGTCCATATCGATAGAAAATATAATAAAGTATAATTTAACCCTCTGGCGTATTTCAATAGCGTGCCTTCATGTAAATTTAATTTAAAAACCACTAATTTTAAGTCACTGAACGATACAACCAAGAATTCAACGTTGTAGCTAGAGAGGGAGGCGAGAAGCAGTTCACGTAGGCTGAGTTCGTTGACCTCTTACATCTGTATTACGAGAAGAAAGGGGACTGTATTAGCCACGATGTTGCCGGACTGCTGAAACTTCCAACTTAATTTTCTAATTAACCGTGCATTTAATCACAAAACGTAATATAGATTTTATATTCATGTAAGTGTAGCCTATCGTCCCTTCCAATCTGCTGGACTATTTCACTCCAGTCTTTTCCATTTTTTGTCTTCCTCTTTGTCTCCACAATGATTCATATAGCTTAATGTCGTCTATCATCTAATCTCTTCTTCTGCCCCGATCTCTTCTCTCGTTCACCATTCCTTCCAGTGCGTATTAGTTGATAAATTGTATGTTTATTCATTATTATTTGTGTTTTATAATATATATTAAGTCCCCCCAAAAATTAATTAGTTACAGTTCGTATAGGTCAATTTATGTCAGATGCGTTTCCAATTCACTGTGGGCTAAAGCAAGGAGATGCACTATCACCTTTACTTTTTAACTTTGCTCTAGAGTATGTCATTAGGCAAGTCCAGGATAACAGAGAGGGTTTGGAATTGAACAGGATACATCAGCTGCTTGTCTATGCGGATGACGTGAATATGTTAGGAGAAAATCCACAAACGATTAGGGAAAATACGGGAATTTTACTTGAAGCAAGTAAAGAAATAGGTTTGGAAGTAAATCCCGAAAAGACAAAGTATATGATTATGTCTCGTGACGAGAATAGCACACGAAATGGAAATATAAAAATTGGAAATTTATCCTTTGAAGAGGTGAAATAATTCAAATACCTGAGAGCAACAGTAACAAATATAAATGAAACTCGGGAGGAAATTAATCACAGACTAAATATGGGAAATGCCTGTCATTATTCGGTTGAGAATCTTTTATCATCCAGTCTGTTGTCAAAAATCTGAAAGTTAGAATTTATAAAACAGTTATATTACCGGTTGTTCTATATGGTTGTGAAACTTGGACTCTCACTTTGAGAGAGGAACATAGGTTAAGGGTGTTTGAGAATAAGGTGCTTAGGAAAATATTTGGGGCTAAGAGGGATGAAGTTACAGAAGAATGGAGAAAGTTACACAACACAGAATTGCACGCATTGTATTCTTCACCTAACATAATTAGGAACATTAAATCCAGACTTTGAGATGGGCAGAGCATGTAGCACGTATGAGCGAATCCAGAAATGCATATAGAGTGTTAGCTGGGAGGCCGGAAGGAAAACTACCTTTAGGGAGCCGAGACGTAGATGGAAGGATAATATTAAAATGGATTTGAGGAAGGTGGGATATGATGATAGAGACTGGATTAATCTTGCTCAGGATAGGGACCGATGGCGGGTTTATGTGAGGGCGGCAATGAACCTCCGGATTCCTTAAAAGCCAGTAGGTAAGTAAGTAAGTAATGATGTTGTGTTTTTCCAAGAAACAAACAGAAAGTAAGCAAAGCATTGCTGTTTTTCTAAGTATTAGAGTGAATGAAAGAAAGTATGAACAAATCTTATAATCTATGTAAAAACTACAGAATAAAATCACAAAAAAAATCTGCTGCAACAGACATTTTTCTTATCAGGACTTAAAAGGAATGAAGTAATTGATGTTTAGATTGTCAAAATCATTAAATGTTAGTTGATTATTCCGTGTATAAAACAGTTTCCTACATTACGTATTTACATATAAACTACACGTAAAATACGTACAGGTAAGTTACTTGCCCAACCCTGACTACATGTAATATGACTAATATATGTAATACAATTTAATTAATGTTTGCAATGTAATAATATGTACGCAGTTAACTCTCAGGTATGTCGGTATGTAGGCTACTTACATTAACGTCCCCCTATTTAAGGGGCCGTCTCAGACTGTATCTCGGGGCATAAGCGTAGCATCCCACTCTGACAAAAGCAATTGAACATTTCGATGTGGTTGTTGGCACGATGTTCAGAGGGATGAAGCAATGTGGCGTCCTGCACCCCTGTCCCCTTTCCCTTTTATGGAGGCGACGCAGAATTTTATTGGCCATTCCACGGTCTGGCTTGGATCTGCAGGGCAGCGGCACTGTTCCCAGCAATACACTCGCAGAACATGTGCATGGGCACCTCAGGAGGAGAGCTTCGTCTCCCGTGTCCTACATCCCGTATAGATTCTTCTCTTATGGCCTCGCTCCGAGGTTAGCAAGCTGTGGTTCACGAAGTGTAAAATTTTATCTTATTTTATCCTGATATTTAGAGCTCCCATTCATTAAGAAGATGAGGGCTATAATCACAGTTAAACCACAGTCCAGTACGGTGTTTCTCAAACTTTTTAAAAGTGGGGACCACTTTTTTAAGTCAGAACAGTTCCGCGGACCGCCTTACTCTTGTTCCCTTCGAAAGCAAATTTATCATTTATGTAGCATATTTTAATACCAGTATACTTACGTTTTAATGTAGAAATAATTAAATAAAATTAATTTAATTAGATTAATTTTATATTAGTATTAACTAATTAAGTTAATGTTAATAGAAGAAAATTTCTTATATGATCATCTGCAAGAACAGAAATAAAAGAAAAATTAATGCAGAAACATACCCGATTTTCAACAAGTAAAGATGCAATTTTGCATGTTCTATTATTGGTGTACGACGTACAGTACGTGACAATTTAAATATGCAGTCTAGGTGTCAGCAAAACTATTAATAAAATCATAAATACATGAAAAAGTTCGGTACTTTGGTCCTGTTATGAATTCTGGTGATCCCTAGCTGGGTAACAGGCACAGCGCCAGATTTGCAGGGAAAAGATGGCGAGAAACACCACGTTCATAGTGCTTTAAATCCCTCTTTTGTTGCTGAGAGTAGAGTGGGAAGGCGATACACGGGTAGGTTAAATAAATTTCATAAAATGTCAGTACTGGGAGAAAAAGTGAAAGACGATTGCTATGTGTCATTTACAAACTCTGAGATTTTCGGCTATAGTGTGATAAGCAATTCGATTGAATTTTATTTTTTCTTCTGTCTTTTTTGAAGGACCACAAGGCAGACATCGAGGACCACAGGTGCTCCGCGGACCATAGTTTGAGAAACGCTGGTCTAGTATATACAGTCACGAAGCTCAATACGTAGTAAATATGCATCCATAGATAGCTGCTAACTACTAGGATCGCTAATATCGCCTCATTACAGACAATGCGAAATAGTACCGGCACAGTATTTTCTTCCTAGCACCTTCACAACTCAAGCTTCGTGACTGTATATACTAGACTGTGGTTAAACCATGCCCGTTTAAGACGTTGAATCGGTGAAAATAGTAAAACATCTTCAAAAAATTAAAGTTCGTTGATTGTTTCAAAAAATAGCTTAATGATTTACTTTTCTTAAACTGTAATTTGTTCACCCCTATGTCACTTAAGCCCCAACATATGAAACTTGGCAGTTTTAATGCGAATACATATTGTAATAAGCCCCAACATATGAAACTTGGCAGTTTTAATGCGAATACATATTGTAATATGCGCGTTTTTATTTATTGGTCGTTTCCTCAACTATCTGATTTTCGACAAATTTTTCATACTTCAAAATACTCTAGTAAATAAAGTTTTAATGACACGACCCGAAATTTTGCAAAGAAGACATAACAAACCGACGTCTCCTTTTTTATTGTACGAATTAAAATGTTGTGACCACAATTGTTGAATTTATAATGGTTTAAAACAAACTGAAAATTAGAAAGTAGAAAGTTAAAAATTGTTTCTCATAAACTTGCTATCTAAATGCAAAAAAATACGTCAGTTTCCTTTATTTATGTATAGAGGAAAATAAGGAAAATTTTTAAGATGAAATAATTTGAATTGTGAAAATTAATTTGGCGGAGTTAACGCCATTAGGCCTTCTCTAACATACCACCAGTGTACAACACCATCAGAAGGAAAATTTAAAAGATACGAATTACTTCAATATAAGGAAACAAAAAAGTGGTGAGGTGATCACTAGATAGAAGGTAAAGTTTTCAAGGTGAGAGGTTAGATAGTAAATTGAGGAGATGTAATACAGTAATAGGAGTAGTAAAGGTAAAATAAGGTGACTGCACACGTCGATGAAAGTTTGTATGCGTTATTGTAATTAGAAGGTGATGGAGAGGACGAATACAGAGATGTGGTGGCGACCCATTACTAAATAAAAGCTGTAGAGATAAATATATCATATATCATATGAGCCGTTCAGAGCAGAAGTGGTGTAAGTCAAAAATTGGTAATGAGGGTTAAAGTAAACATTCTGTAAAATACAGCGCAAAGTAGCAATTAATATTCAATTTATTTAAACTATTAGTAGTCAGTGGATAGCAAGAACGACATATTAATTGTTACTTTGCGCTGTATTTTACAGAATGTTTACATTAAACCTCATTACCCAACTTTGCCTTACGCCACTTTTGCTCTGAACGGCTCATATTTTGATACATCAAGCAAAAGTCCCAAGTCTTAACAAAACAAGTGTTGTTACTTCAACCAGTTATTTCAACTATCTCAAAAGTTATAACAGAAAACGTCCAATGCGGAGATAACTTCAGCAAAATGACGAGTATGCAACCAATCGAACGACACTATACAGAGTTATTCATAAGTCCGTGAAACATTTTACAGTTTAATAAAAATTTAAAATACGCGACAGATCATGGTAATTGTTGTGTCAATAGAGAGAGAAACTCTGCAACGAAATCCCACTCTTAGTTGCTATGATTTATCGCTAAGTGGCAGTAGTTATCAATAATGGGAAAATGGCATATACTGAACGTGAGCAATCTTGTTGTCTTGGAATATGCACGAACCTCATCAGTTGTGACTGTGCAGAGAGAGACGTTTTCGAGCGCAATTTCAAAAGGCACCATCTGTGTTCAACAGTATCAAGCATTGGTTTGTGAAATTCCGTGACGAAAGGTGTCTGTGCATCGCTTCTCGCCAAAGACGTCTTCTGTGCCACTTCAAAAAAGAAAGTATATGGGCCATTTTTATTTGTGGAACCCAGCGTTAATGGAATGGTTTACTTGGAAAGCTACAAACCTGGCTGATGCCTCAGCTGAATGAAGACAGCAATGATTACATCTTTCAGCAAAATGAATGTCCCTGTCACTACCACAACGACGTGCGAGACTACCTCAATGAACATTTACCACAGAGACGGATCTGAAGCACTGGACAAGAAGATAACGCGTTAATGAAGTGGCCACCACGATCACCGGATTTAACTCCGTGTGACTTTTTCCTGTGGAGCTGAAGGACAATGTCTATGTGCCTCCGCTCCCCGCTAATCTTCAGGAACTTCGCCACCGGATTACAGCTGCCGTGGCTATGGTCAACCGTGACATGCTGGAGCGTGTATTGGAAGAGACGGGTTACCGCATCATTATCTGTCGAATCAGCAAAGGTAGACACATTGAGCATTTCTAAGGTATGTAACAAAACTTGGAGTGTTTCCCTTTATTTTAGTGTAAAAAATTTCGTTAACCATTGCGTAGTTTAGTAGTTATGAATTTTTAAAATGTTTCACGGATTTATGAATAGTTCTGTATGTATTATGCATCACCCTGTCCCGGGTGAAGAATCTTTAAAAAGGATCTTGGAATAGTACTAATATTACTGAAGTAAATTTATGAAGAGGTTTAAAACAATAAGAAAAATGTTATTGTGACAGTGTTATAGTTGAATCTCTGAAATGTAAGTAGTCAGGAAAACCCCACATACAAATACACATTCGCATACACGAAGCCACACACGGATGTAATCACACACGCACAAATTCACATCATCACGTAGTCACACGTTCAAAAGTAAAACAAAGTAAAACGCACTCACACACACGTGTGTACGGATACGAAGTCTACTCACGGTCTAATATTCGTATTTTGAGGTCCAAGTAAGAAAGATAAAAGGAAAAGTAGAGAAACACATTTTATGAAAGACGTTTTTCTCTCCAAATGGTATGCTCGTCTTCTCATCCATATCGCAGCATTTTTATGTTGTCGTATTTCTGCTGTATGTCGGGATACTTAGCCATGTAGTGGTCATTAAATTCTACATAAATGCCTGCATGCGGTTCATAGGAATTAGTCTTCAAACAAGCCGTTGGAATGAGCTTTGACATATTTCACATGCTGTGTTCAAAGGAATGCATTCGTTTTTATATTCGGTGAACAACAGCAGCCAACTGTGAAACAGACAATCAAGAAATTCGTATAGTTTGCAATTTTGTGATAAAGAACTCAAAATCAGTTTTTGCTTATTTATATACGTGGACTTTGACACCACTGAAATAGTAATATGCGTTACAAGAGCGATATGTTGAAGTTTTCATGTTCGAGGAAAAGTTTGAAAAAGCGAAACGTAGTTGAGCTTTTTTAATTTCCGAGAATTGAAAGAAAACATACCGCTCGTGTATTGTACATTATTTTGTGCGAAGATCGTTTATTACATACCTGAAAGAAGAATTTCTAATTAGTTGCAATGAAATCTCCATCTTGGTTTCTGTTCAATGACGGCAATTTTGGAAAACAAAAATATCTATCTTCAACACTGTTGCTTTAAAATGTTTTCTGTGTTTACTATACTCCAGCAGGCCGTGATATACGTCTGTCTTTTTTTTCCCCCAGTCTATAAATGCGAACTTAAAACAAACGGCTTCCTTAATGTTACATGCATCACGAAATGCAGTAACTTTAGTGGAGTTGTAGAGTTTACTTAATTTTTTGCAAATATTTAAAAACAATAATTAACAGTGCAAATTTAGGTGAAATTGCAGTGGTAAGTTTCCAATTTATAATTATTACTATATTGAACGTCTCTAAAAATAATATGTTAAAAGCCTAAAGCAGTAAAATCAATATGTCACTTAAGCGGTAAGAAGAGGGAAATTGTTATGTGTGTTCGGTTGGGAATACTGAATGTGAAATTTTAGACTTACCGCGGGTTGGTTTTGTGCGGAAACCAAGCAAATACGCACGATCTCGCACAATTATATTTACCGTGTTTTCTGGCGTACCGGAAGCACCCCTTCTTTCTACACATCTTCAGGAACAAAGCTTTTGTCACTGAATATCATAATGAATTTACAATATTTGAAATATAAAACAATACGAAGGTCTACTTTTATCACATATCTAATCTAACTAGAAAATAATAATACTTAATATTCTGGGTCACAACCCAGAAATTCATCTCAAGAGCTAATATAGAGTCACTTGAAACCTCTTCTACCTAAATCACAATCAGATCCCTATACAACAAACTGTCCTTTGTACCATCCAATGCATTACTAATGCCACACTTCTTAAATGATTTAAGAACTGTCTCAGTTTTCACAGCATTACATGAAGCTTTGACCTATTCACAAATTCAGTACAGTCGTATAAAACTCACCCTGTTTTTCATACTCATTTTCAAAGAAAAAAGTGCGTCTTATACGTGAAAATACGGTATATGAGTTACGTGTGTGCCGAAATTCACTCCTCAAACGGTAGTGCACATAAAGAGAAAATTTTACTTATGGAGTATAGCTCGGCAGCATTCAACCCTATTACACAGTTCAGGTTTGCTATTCAGTGAACATGTCAAAACAAAACAAAGCTTGGCGCTTGGAGATCATTGAACTAATAGAAGATTTTGAAAACGGGCATTTCATTAGGAGAAAAGAACATTTATTTTATTAGAAATAAGAAGACATTTTCCATTTCAAGCACTGAAAATGTTTACAGTCATTAATTATAGAATGTTTACAACATAATTATAGACCTAATATGTAGTGACTCATAAAGCAGTAGTTAATATAATTTGTTTTAAGTTTGCACTGATATTTTTCAATCTTAAATTCCCACCCTTAATTAGATTTAAAGTATCTAGATGCGTTTTATTTATTGTAAAAATCAGGGGTAAAAATATCCTGGACCCCAGGATTCATAGCGACTAAAAATGTTTATATGGCACATGAATTTTTTATCGAGTTTAAATTTTTTAAGAATTCGATTTTTTTTTTTGTGTGTCACTTCGACTAATAAGCTTACATAATGTTAATAAAAGCGGTTGTTGAAAGAAATTCGAATGTACTTTTCAGATTAATATTGTTACATTTCTCGTCCATCTCAAGATATTGTCACTACATAGCTTCATAAAAGCATACAGCGTATCTGAAAGCGTGTGCGCATTGCAGAGACATTTGACACTTGTTAATATATTTCAGTAAATTAATTTTTAGCTTAGATGGATTCTTTAATATTTTATTGCATATAAGCTGCCTTTAAATAAATACTTTATTTATTATTATTAAATCCAAGCGATATTTTGTAATGCTTGCTATTCCTGTTGTTTACCAATTTATACAGACGGGCACATGAATAACAGATACAAACACACATTACCGGGGCGTGCGGGAAGATTGATTCGTTAGTCATTGCCTGTAGCTATATTAAACTGCCTCGACTCGCAGTGCTCTCCGTACCAAGCGAAGCTAGTATGATTGGCGTACACCTAAGGGTACGTACACGTTGGAGCAACGATAAACGATAAAAGAAACGATCTAGCGACGCTTTGGTATTATCAAAGAATCAAGTGTTCATATCGGATCAACGAAGACGCAGGAAGCGAACATTTTGATTTATCAGTAGAAGATATTCTATGCATTCACTTAATGAAAGAAGATATATAGGAAATATCAGCTGCTAAGTTCAAGGTTAATAAAAGTTAAATACGTACAAAATTAAATCAGTTTCTCATCCCAAAGATAGTATAAATTCGTTGTGTTGTGTTTGGTTCTTGTGATGACATAACATATGACCAATAAATACACAACTGATCAATTTGCCAATATCTACAATAATTAATTTAATATGCCGAAATAATAATAAATCGATTAATATTCGGATATATTGATAATCACCGGTAATTATACAGATTAATATTATCTTAATCAGAGATCATATAAACGACGAGAGCGAAGAAAATGGTACTTTTCTTTTTCGTCGCTTTTATCGTGTATCTTCGCTTTTATCGTTACTCCAATATGCACACCTCAATGACAATGCATGCTTCAATTCTCCCTGATATGGCATCGCTGCTTCTTTTATCGTTTATCGTCGCTCCAACTTGTACGTACCTTAACTTATATCCAAGGTGATCAAACGCAGGGTTCTTGTATTTAGAGAAATATTAAGTGTAGTTTCGTTAAGTTACCAAACTGATATGAACAGATACTAAGAATACAAGAATCAAGACATGTGCTGCTAAATTATAAACCAATAGAAATTAGATTTCCTGGAAGCCCTATTATAAGACGGGAGGGTGTGTTTATTCTTCAGATGAGAACAGTTCACAATTGCATAAACCTTAAAAAATTTAAAAAAATATATATAATAGTGATTGCTTACTTATTTACTTACATATGGCTATTAAGGAACCCGGAGGTTTATTGCCGTCCTCACATAAGCCCGCCAGCGGTCCCTATCCTGAGCAAGATTAGTCAAGTCCCTACCGTCATATCCCACCCCCCTCAAATCCATTTTAATATTATCCTCCCATCTACGTTTCGGCCTACCCAAAGGTCTTATTCCCTTCGGCCTTCCAACTAACACTCTATATACATTTCTGGATTCGTCCATACGTGCTACATGCCCTGCCCATCTCAAACGTCTGGATTTAATGCTCCTAATTATGTCAGGTGAAGAAAACAATGCGTGCAGTTCTGCGTTGTATAACTTTCTCCATTCTCCTGTAACTTCATCCCTTTTAGCCTTAAATATTTTCCTAATAACCTTAATTATAATAGTGCTAATGGAAGAAAAAGGGCGCTGAGTGTTTTATGCTACCAAATTCGAGTCGGTGACTTGTCTGCGACGTGAGAACAGTCGAGAGTTTAAAGAACACACGATATTGGCGGCTGGAATGATAAAAGAGTCGGTACATCAACTTAAAAGGTCTAAAATGAAATAACACATGTTGAAAGCTACACACAAAAAGCGGCAAAAGCTTTCTGTCATCCAAATGGAATCATCTCTGACTTTCAGAAAAGAACAAAGCTGCTGTCCAGACCTACTCTGATGACCCCCATTAGCGAACTTAGAAGAGAATTCTAAATGAGCTTATGTCAAAATGCGGACACAAAAATTAAAAATATTAGTTGCCCATACTAACCCTACGACTAAAGGCTAGTCCACAATAAACCTGGAACGGAAACGACAACGAGAACGGATATATTGTTAAAATAAATGTGATTAAATGTGAGTATTCACAATTAATTTTCATGTTCCCGTTCCCAGGCTCCAGCAAGCTTCTCGTTAATTGTGAATGCTCATATTTAAATCAAAAAAATTTAAAAAAAATATTTCCGTTCTCGTTCTCGTTTCCGTGTCCGGTTTATTGTGGACCAACCTTAAGAGAAATTGTCTTGTGTTCCGGGGCCGGATTTTTGAACGTAGATTTATGAATGAATGAATGAATGAATGTTAGCCATGATGTCCCATGTTGGGCACAGGCCTCCTGTGATGGGGTTAGAACCCCCTCGACAGGGATGACTCAAGTGTCCTCGCTTGGTGAGCCAATCCAGGCGAGCTTGTCGTGTATACTACTTTTGTGACATGGTTAATAACCCTGTTAGACTTTAACTAGTCTCAGCACTCTGTTCTTTATTCATTTTTTTCTTGCACTACACACATTATACTGACACTGGCACTTTGACAAGCACTGATTGCTATTTACACTATTTACCTGACACTTTCTCAACACTGACTTTACTATTTACAAAACTTATCTTACACTTTCACTAATACTGACTTTACTATTTACAATATCTTAGCACTGATTACGTTTTCTATTTACAATGACCTTCCCTAGTTCTTTCCACAAAACTCTGTTCTTTGCTGTCCTCGACCATTGTTTCCCCACCTCTTTGGTAAACATGTCAGACCATCTGAGCCGTGGTCTTTCCTGTCCACTCTTTCCGACGTAGGGGTCCCACATCGTGACTGCATTGCCTCGTAATGACCGAGTATGTATGACCTGGGACAAATTGTGTCACTCTCCTATAGGAGAGAGAAAGAGGTATGAAGAAGAATATGTTTGGCATGGAAAAAATTTTGGAGCTTGAAATTCATCCTGCAAAACGAAAACATCAGCACCAAACTTAAATTTGAAGTTCTGGAAACCTGCGTAATCCCAGTAATGTTGTACGGATCACAAGTTTAGTCAGTGACAGAGCAACAGAAAAACCAGCTTGGGGTGTGCCAGAGGAAAATGGAAAGAAAAGTCCTCCAGCTGAGACTGCAAGACAGGATAAGGAACACCGACATCCGAATAAGAACCGGTATGCAGGATGCAGTGAGGCTGGCGCTACGTCTCAAATGGAAATGGGGCGGACACGTGAGTAGGAAGGATTGCAGCAGGTGGACGTATGCCTCGACCATGTGGGACCCACGCATCGGGAAAAGAAGCAGAAGACGTCCAAGGAGAAGGTGGTCGGACGTGTTCCGGAGAGAGACTGGAGCACAGTGGACAAGAACAGTGAGGGGCAGGCAGGCATGGAAAAGACTGGAACAAATTACGAACACTATGTAAACTGTGTATAGTTGTGTTGTTACTACTAAGATTTATTTCAAATGATCCGTCCTCAAGTGAGGTTGACCACTGGGATCCGGAATTAACAAACATAAAAGATAAAGGGACATGAAACGATTCGATTTGTACATTAAAACAAAAATTTACATGTTAACATATAGATTATAGTGTAGAATTTGAAGAGAGGCCTTCAGAATTTCCATTACGATCTTCTGAACCTTATAAAAGGGAATTTGAAAGGATTTAAGGATATTACATGTAAATTTTGGTAAACAACCCCTCGCTCCAAATAGTAAGCCTGTAACATCCCAGTTGCAAAGCGAAATGCCATATTTTTTACTGAGGTATGGAAGAAAATGTACATATTTAGCTCGCTTGTCATCATTTATCTGCAGTGCCTGATTCGTGTCTCGCACAAAGCAAATCGTAGGGTCTAAGAGTCTAAGACCATCGTTTTCTGGGTTCTTCTATTGATGGTAATTATATCGACTCTTCTATGAAAATCATCTTCAGACACACAATGAATCTCCTCATGTACTTCCCATCCTCTGTTTCTTAGCAGGTTGGCAATTGCTGTACGGGCACGATGATGTCTGTTATTAAGCAGTAGCTCTCCCTTCTTACAGAAGCCCAGTACGTAGTTATTTGTGTGTGTGTTATTTTGGATAGTTTGAGTCCGTGTATAGTTGGTATAGTTCATGTATTTAGTTAGTATAATTTTTGTGTTCAATTGTATAGTTTTTGTGTGTTTAGTTTAGATGTTTGTGTGTTCAGACTGTATAATTTATGTGTGCAATTTGTATAGGTTTTTTTATGTTTAGTTTGTGGTGAGTTAAGACTGTATGTGTGTTCGGCTTGTATAATTTTTTGTGTGTTTAGTGTGGACGTTAGAGAGACGTTATGTTTTAATTAACGACGCTCGCAACTGCAGAGGTTATATCAGCGTCACCAGATGTGCCGGAATTTTGTCCAGCAGGAGTTCTTTTACATGCCAGTAAATCTACTGACATGAGCATGTCGCATTTTTTTAGTGTGGATAGTTGTGTGTTCAGGTTATAATTTATGTTTAATTTGCATAGTTATTCGTGGATGTTCAGTTTGCATAATTTATGTGTTTATTCTGTATAGTTTTTCGTGTTTAGTTTGTATAGTTTGTTTATGTGTTTAGTTTGTAACAGTCTAACTAATAAACCGTGTATAGTTTTTATACTAGACTTTTGCAGAGTTGAGACAGAAAACGTTACTAATAAACCGTGAATAAGCTATGAACGTATAAACAGGCTGTAACTATACAATGGGAATTGCTTTGCAGTAGTTATATACACGAAACCCCTTGTTTAAGTGTTGTATATAGGGAAAAAAATGGCCGCCCCTCTAACAGCTGTTCGTATCGACTGTCATTTTATGATGATGGTTACCTTGTAACCACAGAAGTACAAACCAAAGATCATAGAATTATTAGAATAATATTGCTGTTACTCTTTGACCAAAATGTAGTGTGGTAATCGATTAGAGCCAGTTGTACTATCGATATTTAACACGCCACACAAGAGCGCTCTACCGGATGCAACAGAGAACCTCAGATATTATATTACCTTTCGTAACGAAGTAATGACGAAACTATGACGTAGCTGTGTAACAGTTATACTGTTATACACGACGTATGTAGTGATTATTAGTAAGGAATTTACACACGACGTATAAACGAGCCACTCATTGTATAAGTATAAGACAGTTAAACGTCTGTATATAGAGTTTTTATTAGTAAGACCGTAAGTGTATAGTGTAAGCTCTCTTGGACTGGCTCCCCAAATGTAGTAGACCTTCAGCTCACCCTACACTCCTGTAGGAGGCCGTTGCCCTTATCGGATTTCAGGCTTTTCTTATTTCATAATGAGTCCAGGATATGCGATCATAGTTCAAATCCGAAACGTGACCTACATGGCATACGTGAATCCCATATTGGCTGGTGAGTCATCCTATGTCAGCCCTTACGCCTGGTCCACAATAAACCGGGAACGGAAACGACACCGAAAACGAGAACGGAAATATTGTTAAAATAAATGTATTCAGATGTGAGCATTCACAATTAACTTTCTCGTTCCCGTTCCCGGGCTCTGGAAAGCTTCTCGTTAATTGTGAATGTTCACATTTAAATAAATTCATTTCAAAAATATTTCCGTTCTCGTTATCGTTTCCGTTCCCGGTTTATTGTGGACTAGTCTTAACAGAGTCAGATCCCATCCCCTGACCACTATCAATTCTGCTGGAGTTTGATCGATACCTGTAGACTTGTACTTTTTTCTGATTTACTATCGAAATTTCGACTTCAGAGAGTGTGGGTTCGGGTATAAACGGCTCAGCAGTTTCAATAATATTAACATTACGTAAATAATACAATAATAACAGAATAGCTCACTTCGTTGAGAACCTAAAATATTAATATAAATTAACAATATTCTTCGAACTATTCACGGCTCTACATAGCTTCATAGAATATATTGTGTTTATGTGAACATATTGTGTATCGCCTGTAGCGTGCGAGAGCAGGGCGAGGCGCGGGTGACATCTGTACTCCTCGCTGTACTCAAATGAAATCTACTGATTTTGTACGAATTTCCTAACTACGTTCATAATATTATCAATACTGGTCTGTTCTAATAGCAGAGAATAGTGTTCAGTGTTTCAGACAACTTTCCAATTTTCAGATGTGATCAGATCACGACCACAACGTTATAATATCGGCCACAATATATCCACATTCAACTATCAGAGTTCTGAATTTAATAACTGTGAGCAAACAAGCCAGTCAGCCAAGGTCATAGCGACAAGGGACACGTGCTGAGTAATATTTACAGGGTTGCCAGATTGAAGAAAGATGCAGCGCGTTTTATGGCTATAGCAAATTTCGAATTGTGTGTCGTGTGCGACGTGTGTACACGTGTTCAATGAAGAATAAAAATGAGCATCGCAGTCCGTGCCGAAGGTCTTGTACGAGATTTAATCATCATATCATTAATTTTTATCACTTTATGTCGCCTATTTAACGGCATTCTAATGTCGCGTAGATGACCATAAATCATATTTCTCGGTTTTGGATAATAAAAAATATTCTATAAATTCATGTGTACAGAATACCTGCATAATATATCGACTAAAAAGAACAGCACGTCATACAGAATATCAAGTTAAGTGAATTGGATATAGAAACCGATAATATAAATTGAATGGTTCAGAGCCATAGTGGGCTAAGCGCCATTTATTAAAAATGGAGAAAGCAAGTGTTAAAGTTAAGTGAATACCATAGTTTAATGAAGATTCACATATCATTTAGTTTTAATGTGTATACTTTATATTACTTGCTATATGTTTCCATTGAATTACGGTAATAACCTAATTTTAACCTTGTTTTCTACGTCTTGAGTAAATGGCGCTTGGCCCACTATTGGTTCTGAACCCTTCAATTATACTGTACATTTAGTCCCTTTGTGGAGTTAAATTAATCCGGTTAAAGATATATAAATAATTTCATAATATGAACCAAGTTTCAGTTGATTTTTACTAGACATACGCCATATGATGCTTCATTGTTTATTTACGTCGGTATGTGAAACAACTGGTCTGCTGATTTAAGCTATTTCTGCTGTCTCGGAAAAGGTCAAAGTGTCCGCATACATGCTATTGACTTCGCATTTACCCGATTTTACAGTTGCAGATTCATCTTATGGGGATATTTGAAACAGATTGTTCTCTCATACTACTAAGATTTATTTCAATTCATCCATTCTCAAGTGAGGTTGACCACTGGGATCCGGAATTAACAAACATAAAAGATAAAGGGAAATGAAACGATACGATTTGTACATTAAAACAAAAATTTACGTGTTAGCATATAGATGATAGTGTAGAATTTGAAGAGAGGCCTTCAGAATTTCCATTACGATCTTCTGAACCTCATAAAAGGGAATTTGAAAGGATTTAAGGATATTACATGTAAATTTTGGTAAACAGCCCCTCGCTCCAAATAGTAAGCCTGTAACATCCCAGTTGTAATGCGAAGTGCCATATTTTTCACTGAGGTATGGAAGACAAGGTACATATTTAGCTCGCTTGTCATTTATCTGCAGTGCTTGATTTGTGTCTCGTTAAAAGCAAAACGTAGAATCTATGACCATCGCTTTCTGGGTTCTTCTATTGATGGCAATTATATCGACTCTTCTATGAGAATCATCTTCAGACACACAATGAATCTCCTCATGTACTTCCCATCCTCTGTTTCTTAGCAGGTTGGCAATTGCTGTACGGGCACGATGGTGTCTGTTATTACGCAGTAGCTCTCCCTTCTTACAGAACCCCAGTACGTGGCCAAGTGTTTCAGTCTCGCTGCAGCCGGGATGGCGACAACTGGTAGTACTGAAGGTTCTGCCAGGGACAGATCTCACTGCGGTGACGTTGCAAGACATCTTGATGGCATTGATGTTTATAGATTCTCTGATAGATTACATGTTTTTGAAAACTGAGAAACAAGACTCGGAATGAAAGTGGAAGCATTGTTCAGGACTAAGTAAGTACTGTTGATCTAGGCCCATTTGTCTATCTTTTGTTTTGTAGTTGACGTCTGCAATAGCCTACACCCTTCTATTCATCATCCTCTTCATTTCTTCTGACGTTGCACTTTGATTTACCTTTGCATCATTTCACACATTTTTCTTCTCCTCGTCTGTCTTCCTTTCCAGTTGTTCGTGGTTTTCTGCCGTCATCATACTAGTTTTTGTTGATCTCGTCATTTTTTTTTCGCGTTCACTGCTCTGCCGTTTAGCTGTCCTAACATGTTTTTATTTATCCCAAATTCCGTATGGTTATAGTTATCTTGACAAAACTCTAGGTCGTAATACTTTACATTTACTTTCAGTTTGTCTTCATACATATTTGTGAAATGTCCCTTATTTCTTGCCGCTTTCATGAATGGAAGTAGTAACTTGCGTCTATATCTTATTTCATATGGCACATACCTTTCTACTGTCAACTTGTTTTTCTTTCTTAAATTACTTAGTATTACCCTACTCCTCTAATTCTCCTTAATATTACTAAATCTCACCAGTATTGCCTACAAACTTAATAATATACTAAGTTCATTTCTATTTGTTTTGTAGTTGTCTGCAATAGCCTACACCCTTCTATTCGTCATCCTCTTCATTTCTCCTTACGTTGAACTTTGATTTACCTTTGAATCACTTCCCACATTTTTCTTCTCCTTGTCTGCCTTCCTTTCCAGCTGTTTGTGGTTTTCTGCCAACATCATTCTAGTTTTTGTTGACCTCGTCAATTTTTCGCGTTCACTGCTCTACAGGTTTCGTTGTCGAAATACGTTTTTACTTATCGAAAATTCCATACGGTTATAATTATCTTGACAAAACTCTAGGTCGTAAGACTTTCCATTTACTTTCAGTTTTTCTTCATATATTTTTGTAAAATGGCCCTTATTTCTTGCCGCCTTCATGAATGGAAGTAGTAACTTGCGTCTATATCTTATTTCATATGGCATACACCTTTCAGCTGTCAACTTGTTTGTTCTTTCTTAAATTACTCAGGATTAGCCTACTCCTCTAATTCTGTCCTAAATCTCACCAGTATTGCCTACAAACCTAATAATCAGGCTTAGAGACTTTAGACCCGATAGATGACAACAGCGCGATTTCAAGTTGGATAGCTGGACTGTAGTGGGTGGGGGCAGTGATGGTAGCAACCTACTTGTCGTCCCATGTCCTTTATTTACTCAGTCATACTCATAAGGCAGGGAGAGGAGGTACTGTTCTGACAATAAAAACAGTCCCTTACACCTAGTTCACTTTATTAGAAGAGAGGACAGAAGATAGCTAGTAGTCTAGTTTTGATCTGTACATCTATGTGATTAGTCTAAGAATATATGCCGTATTCTGTGATATAAAAGGCATCTAGCAGGGAAGAAGTCTACGGACACTGCTGGGGTAGCGAAGATAGATTTCAATGACTTAGTGTTTTTTCGTTTTGCATTCATTACATCATCCACACCTGTGGAGTAACGGTTACCGCGTCTAGCCGCGAAACCAGGTGGCCCGGGTTCGATTCCCGGTCAGGGCAAGTTACCTGGTTGAGGTTTTTTCCGGGCTTTTCCCCTCAATCCAATATGAACAAATGCTGGATAACTTTCGGTGCTGGACCCCGGACTCATTTCACTGGCATTATCATCTTCATCTCATTCGCACGCTAAATCACGTAAGATGTTGATAAAGCGTCGTAAAATAACCTACTAAAATAAATCCATTACATCATGTGATGTAGAGCGGAGCTTCTCCCAATATAAACTTTGTCTTGCCGACTACCGAAGAAAGTTTAGTTTTGAGACCTTCAGAATGTGTGTTGTAGTAGGCTACATTGTGACAGTGCCATGTACTGTACTTCATAAGTTGTGTATGCTGTGCAGAATTATTATGTATGTTGAGTAAGTATTGCACTTGTGCTTATGACAGAAGCCGAAAGGAAATGCATATTAATTTTGAAAATTTCGCATGATAGATTTTTTATTTTAATCTATGTAAAGATTAAATTTTGGTCCTATAGAATTTTTCTCCTCTAACAATCATTTTATTTTAATGTTTGATAAATTAGTTGCCTTTTTTTGGAACGTCACTGTACAGTACCGGCAGACTGGACTGAACTTGGTTTATGTACACATGTCTCTTCTTCTGCCGACTCCAACACAATGAAAAAGCTGCCTATAGTACGGACGTAATAAACTTATTCTATCGGGTCCAAAATCTCGATGTCTGCTAATAATATACTAAGTTCATTTCTACTTGTTTCGCAGATGACGTCTGCAATAGCCTACACCCTTCTAATCGTCATCCTCTTCATTTCTCGTTGCACTTTGATTTACCTTTGCACCACTTCACACATTTTTCTTCTCTTTGTCTGCCTTCCTTTCCGGCTGTTTGTGGTTTTATGCCGTCATCATTCTAGTTTTTGTCGATCTCGTCAATTTTTCGTGTTCACTGCTCTACCGGTTTAGTTGTCCTAACATGTTTTTTACTTTCCATTTACTTTCAGTTTGTCTTCATATATTTGGTAAAATGGCTCTTATTTCTTGCCACCTTCATGAATGGAAGTAGTAACTTGTGTCTATATCTTATTTCATATGGCATACTCCTTTCTACTGTCAACTTATTTTTTCTTTCTTAAATTACTCAGGATTACTTCTCTAATTCTCCCTCATATTAGTAAATCTCACTAGTATTGCCTACAAACCTAATAATATACTAAGTTAATTTCTACTTATTTTGCAGTTGACGTCTGCAATAGACTACACCCTTCTATTCGTCATCCTCTTCGTTTCTCCTTACGTTGAACTTTGATTTACCTTTGCATCACTTCACACATTTTTCTCCTCGTCTGCTTTGCTTTCCAGTTGTTTGTGGTTTTCTGCCGCCATTATTCTAGTTTTTGTTGATCTCGCCATTTCTTCGCGTTCACTGCTCTGCCGTTAAATTGTCATAACGTGTTTTTATTTATCCCAAATTCCATATGGTTATAATTATCTTTACAAAACTCTAGGTCGCAATACTTTTCATTTACTTTCAGTCTGTCTTCATATATTTTTGTAAAATAGCCTTTCTTTCTTGCCGCCTTTTGTGTCTATATCTTATTTCATATGGCACACTCCTTTCTACTGTCAACTTATTTTTTCTTTCTTAAATTACTCAGGATTACTTCTCTAATTCTCCCTCATATTCCTAAATCTCACTAGTATTGCTTACAAACCTAATATACTAAGTTAATTTCTACATTGAGAGGTACATGGAGTATAAAATAAAATGACAGATAAAATAAAATCAGAGTTTATTGGATCAGGAAATTTGGTACAATGTGTTTAATTTTTTTTCAAAAGATGCTAGTTGCGCAGTCAACATCCAAGCACAACTTCTTCTCTGGCCGACTCAGTTCCGCTGCTGACGCCCTCTTCTATTTGGAGTCTTTTTTACTTTCCTGAGAGGCAGGTCCCCCCTGCGGCGAGTGTGTCTTCGCCGACGATGGGAGAGCTGTGTCGTCGACGCTCCTGCGTCTGCGTCCGGAACTAGAGCGGCGACGTCTTCTGAGTCTAGAGCTTCCACGGCGTCCTCCCCTCCTGTGCCTGCGTCCAGAAGGAGAGCGGCGGCGACGTCTGTGTGACCTCATGTGCTGTGACTCGTCGTCCAGGTCCTCGAGTTGGTAGCGGCCCCGGTCGGTCCTCAGGATTCCCCAGGTCACTCCTCGTTTCAAGGCGGTGTTTACCTGCAGCTGCAGGTTGCTGGCATCAGTGGGATAGCGCGACATGATATACTTCGCTATCTTCTTCGGAGTAGGACCGTTGGGCTCTCGTAGATCCTTGATGGCCGAAATCACCAACTGCATTGGCTTTGGAGTTTCCATCTCCGTTGATCGTTGAGCTTCCATTTTTAGCACAAGATTCTTGACGGAAGCTAGACAGGATCTTAAACATGCACAGTTGACTGACAAACAGATAATTTACCTCACAA
The DNA here is from genome assembly GCF_040183065.1 of Periplaneta americana. Taxonomy (NCBI): domain Eukaryota; kingdom Metazoa; phylum Arthropoda; class Insecta; order Blattodea; family Blattidae; genus Periplaneta; species Periplaneta americana. Next base: position 162,453,527 of record NC_091120.1, on the reverse strand, counting down.
TAGAAATCATTTTGCCTTATAGGGTTCAAAAATGTGAACAAAATGTATCGGTATTTAAGTATTTGTTCCGGACTGTCAAGAAAACACTACATACAATGATTTTAAAAAGTCTTGAACAGTGTGCATTTCTCAAAATCAACGGATGTATAAAGAATACATTTTATGACTATCATTTATAAGAAATATGAGAATATAACATAATAGGTTGAATTTATTGTCTGTCAAATCTCTGTACATAGTGCGTGTGTTTTTCAACGAAACGGTCCGTGGTTCGATTCTTGCCGTGAGTGGAGTTTTGATCTTCATTCTACGGGGCTTCGTACTTCCCCTTGTCTTGCTTTCAGGCATTCAAATAAAGAAAATTTCTCCAGAGAATTGGCGTCTGGAAAGGTTCCCAAAATGCTACAATGATACAAGTTCGTGAAGTGGGTAGTATTTTGACAGGAATGTAGATTTGAGAAACAAGGCTTTCCGAGTTCCTCAAATACACGATTGTAAAAATACAACTTCACGAATTTGTACCATACAATGCTTTTTCTTCGACATCCACAAATAATTACTTCACGCACTGGTGTCATTACTTCACGCACACAATGCTCACTTCACGCACTATCCTAGAAAAAAGTCTTGATGTAATGACCCTTTTGCAAATGACAGGAATCTTATAAAAATCAAAGTATATTAATTTATTCCAGACAGTGAGAAAAGAAAATGAACTGCAACACACGATTCTGACATCATACTATGTTACTTAACAGCTCAATTTTAAGAAGATGTATTCAAAAATTAATTAGGAAAATACATTGAAATGTTGTAAAGAATACTAGACACAAAATTCAAATTCTCTCCATTATTACAAAATGATGGTTGGCCGTTTTTGGGAGCACTTATTCAATTACACAGTATGCATTTCACTCGGTATTACGTTAAAAAATTGTGCTTTAGCAATTAAAAATAATTTCTCTAACTTTGAAACATTCTGTATTTAATAACAAAGATTTCATTACATCGAAAAATTATGTTCATGCAACTAAAGTGATATCAGTTACAAAGACCTATGAATCTATAATTATTTATAACTGAATTATTATGGTTCGATAATTAATTAGTCGGATGTTGTGAACAAAGTTGTGTGTGAATTTATTTATTTTTTTTCTAGATTTGATGCAAAATGTAAATCAGCGGTGACCAAAACTCGAACGGCAGTGATTACACGCGAGAGACAATCTAAGAGGTAAGGAGACGGGGGAGAGGTACTTGGCATGAAAACTACAATCAGTGGTGGTTCGTGCACTAACATTGAGTTCTTCATCAACCCCGCGAATAAAAATCGCAAGCTTTGCTGTATCAGTAATGTCACTATTGTCATCAAGAACCAATAAAAAATATATACAATTTTTTTGCTTTTTAAAAATATTCCTCAATGAACACAATCTGAAATTTCCTGAATTCCCTTCTGGATATTTAATCGAGAAATGCGCAGTTTTTCAAAATTAATTAACAACTTTCATTGGTGAAATCATTTCAGCCACCTTGATCATTACGCTTTTATAAAACACTCCTTCGTTGGAAGGCTTAGGAGAACGAGTTATTTCGTTCGGCACTATACAGCTGGCTGGCTTCCTTACATTTTATTTATGCCATCTTTCTCTTTACAACGATGACTGAAGGCTGATTTCAGTTCTCTTTGATGCAAAATGTAAATCAGCGGTGACCAAAACTCGAACGGCAGTGATTACAGGCGTGTAATCACTATTAAAAGCTCACTTCATAACTACACTAGCACGTAATATTCAATCAGTTTCTCTATATTATTATTATTATTATTATTATTATTATTATTATTATTATTATTATTATTATTATTACTATTATTATCCTGGTATGGATTGGTCAACTCGTTTTAATCTTAATGATATGCATTACTACTCTAAAATTAAGTCCAGTGATTTATATTCCTCGTCTTGCCTTCTGGGATTAAACCAAATTAATTTTACTGTCTCAAGTAAAAATCTACTTGATCTTATCTTTACTAATATTATTAATAGTACAGTAAAACTAGCCAATCATTCTCTAGTTTTGGAGGATTCTTATCATCCATCTATCTTCCTTAATCTTGAAGTGTATTTGTCGCTACCTGATCACTGCCAATCTAGTACCTTCATAAATTATTCTCAAGGTGATTACTTGAAACTCTATTCCTCTCTATACAATCATGATTGGAATTCCATATATCAAACTACTGATGTTAACGTTGCTGCTAACGCGTTATCCCAGATTATGAACAAAGCTATTTCTCTTGCTGTTCCTGTCACTTTCGTAAAAAAATCGCACTATCCTAAATGGTTTTCAAATACCTTGCGTATACTTATTAGGAAAAAGAACAAAGCACATAGAAATTTTAAGAAATTCAAAACTGATCACCATTATCAAATTTTTTCCAATTACAGAAAACAAGTTAAAGCTATGATTAAATCTGACAAATTTAAATGGTTACAATCCATTGATGAAAATTTGAAGAATGAACCTAATAATTTTTGAAATACGTAGAATCTTTTCGTAAATCCAATAATTATCCCACCGAATTATTAATAAATGGGATTCACATTACTGATCAGCATGAAATTCCTAATGCATTTGCTAATCAATTCAAATCGATTCAAAAACAGCCTAATTCTAATCTCTGTTTGTTGGAGTATAATTCTACTGACTTCTTATCCTTACCTAAAATTACAGTTGAAGACGTTTCATTAGCCATAAAAAAGCTTAAACCTATAAATCAAAGGGCACTGATGGCATTCCTAATTTTATTATTAAGGGATGTTCTAATATTCTAATACCCGTTTTAACCTTTATATTTAATTTAAGTTTATTAACCGGTACATACCCTATGCTTTGGAAAGAAGCATCCGTTATTCCTATCTTTAAGAATGGTAAAAAAAATGTTGTTTCCAATTATAGACCTATTTCAATATTAAACAATTTCTCAAAAATTTTTGAAAAAATAATCCACAAACATGTTTCATTTTATGTTAAGAATAAAATTAATTCAGCACAACATGGTTTTACTAAAGGTAAATCAACAACTACAAACTTAGTATCCTACCTTAATCTTGTTATGCCTGTTGTTGAAACCCAAGGTCAAATTGACTCAATTTATATCGACTTTAGCAAAGCGTTTGATGTTGTACCTCACAATATTCTGATAAATAAATTAAAAAACTTTGGTCTCTCTTCTAACTACGTGAGCTGGTTTGAAAACTATTTAACTAATAGACAATGTTGTGTTCGTCTTGGTGATTCTCTCTCGGACCCATTTAATTGTTTATGTGGAGTTCCCCAAGGATCTACATTGGGCCCTCTATTATTTTTATTATTTATTGATGACATATGTAAAAGAATAAGTTCAAACTACCTGTTATTTGCTGATGATCTCAAAATCTTTCGCTCAATAAATAGTTCTGCCGATTGCCAAACTCTTCAAAATGATATTAACTCCATTGAACTTTGGTCTGACATTAATGGAATGAAAATTAATGAAACAAAAACTTTCGTCATTTCGTACTCTCGAAAAACTACTTCCATAAAATTTAATTATTCTCTTAATAACGCCTGTATTATTAGGAAAAATTCTATAAAAGATCTTGGTGTACTACTCGATTCTAAATTATACTTTCACGATCATGTTCAATATATTTATAATCATTCAATAAGAATGCTTGGTTTAATAAGTTCTATAACCTATTCTTTTTCTACTCCTAAGTCACTATTAATTCTATACTTTACTTTGGTTCGCTCTAAACTTGAATATGCATCTGTAGCCTGGAATTCCATTACTTCAACTGATTCGGTTAAATTGGAAAATATTCAAAGAAAATTTATTTCCTTATATGCTTTTCGATATATACCCAATTCCACTGACTTTAACTATGATATTACCTGTAAATATTTTAACTGTTGTAGCCTTTATGCTAGACGTCTTAATCTTGATTATCAATTTTTTTGCAAAGTTATCAAGGGTGATATTGATTGTGAGTCTATCATAAACAATATCAGCCTTCATATTCCTACAAAAGGTTTAAGATTTCAAAAAAATTTTTATAACCGAAATTCAAAATCACTTTCTCCAGTCTGTAGATGCATAAAATATGCCAAATTGCATGGGCACAATTTAGATCCTTTTAAGGTTTAGTTTCGTTTTGATTATTAGTTTTTACTGTTTGTACTCAATTTTATTCATGTATGTTTTTGTTATTTAAGATATTATTTATTTTTGTTTTGCACCTTTGTATCTTCTGTTTGTGTATTGTGCTGAACTATAATTGGCCTCTGGCTGTTGTTCAGCACACAAATATTAATAATAAATAAATAAATAAATAAATTATTATTATTATTATCATTCGGTCGTGAGCCGTCATGCTGTTCGGTGTGTAGCTCCCGTAACTTGCAGCGTACAGTAGGTGCATCGAAGTTGTAATTTGGATATGGCGCCTAGTAAAGACGTCTGTCTTGTGTGTAACTTGCCTTTCTTTGGAAGGCAAAAGTTTCTGAAGTGTGCAGGGCCTTGTGGTCTTCGTTATCATCTCGATTGCCTAAATATTGGTGAGGCCAAGTATGATATCTACATGCAGAGTGGCAGTTCTACTTTTAAGTGTAAAAAGTGTGTGAGTGCAATGAAATCAACACAGGGGGACAACACGCCAGTGCGTCCTACTGCTCCAGGTGAGAAGAAGGTGATCTCACCTACAAAAAAAGTCGTTTCACCTTCAAGCGATCTCAACCTACCGAGCCTGCCTTCAGTAGATTCACTTTCCGTCCAGGTTGAAACTGTTCGTTTAAATAGTGTGAACATTCTGGACACAGTGAGCGACATTTTGGAATATGTGAAGAGTCTCCAAAAGGAGATGATAGAACTTACGAACGAAAATGCGGCTCTGAAAATTCAGGTGGCAGAAATTTTTGTGAAAACTAATTCTAATGTACTCACTAATAAGGGTAATGTCCCTTCTGAATCAATGCAATATGAATCTGTGCAAGCTAAGGGCCCTAGGAAGTCTTACGCTGAACTTGCAAATGAAAATTCTATCCTAAATGTTCAAATGGCAGAAATGTTATCAAAGGGGTGCTGCCCCCCTAAATCATCTCATAGTATTTCTTCTATGGGTCAGTCTAATGACCCCATTAAGAAATCATATAGCAAGGTAGTGTCTGTGAACAAAGCTGCTGACAACTTGCATACTTGCAATTCTGATGCGTCAGCAACAAGCAAATCTGTGTCAACAACTCCTCCTGCTAATGATAGACATAACAATATTGAACTAAATCAGGCCAATGCCTCAACTTCTACCAACGTATCTGATGGATTTCAATTAGTTACTCGCAAAAAATATAAAAAAAAGATAACCTAAAGTTGGAACATTGGCCATGAGTAGCATTGAAATGGCCCCTGAGAGAATTAAAACTAAATCTCTATTTGTTTCGAGATTTAGTTCCAAAGTCAACACAAACAGTATAGAGGACTCCCTGAAGAATCAACTTCAGCTAAGATCTCTTGTTGTAACTAAACTAAAAACCAAATATCAATCATATACTTCCTTTCATATCACTGTTGATGTGAGGGATTTCGATTCCATTAACAAACCTGAAGTTTGGCCTGCTGGTTGCCTAATTGCACCATTTTATGGTAAATTAAAGCCTGAGCAGCACTTTGCGCATTCTGCTAATTCGAACTCTGTTGATTCTCAGGGAAATGCCTCTTAGTCTTAGTCTTGCTCGCTCTCATTTTCAATGTTCAGTTCTATTAATCATCTCGAGATTTTCTACCAAAATGTTCGTGGACTTAATACTAAAGTTGATGAAATTTTTCAGAATATAGTGAGTAATAATGATCTCATTATCTGTCTCACTGAAACATGGTTATCTGAGTCAGTTATTAATTCTAATTTATTTCCAAATAACTATACTGTGTTTCGTGCAGATAGACTGTTTGAAGACACTAACAAAAAAAGAGGTGGTGGTGTCCTAACAGCGATTAGAAACCAGTTACCTTTTACTAAAAGACGTTTTGACTTAGAAATTATTAGTGAATGCGTTTGGGTTGAACTTAGAATGACTGATGGTTTTAATCTGTTATTAGGTAACCATTATTTCTCTCCTGATACAGATCACATTCACTTAAAATCTTATCTTAATTTTCTTGAAAAAAATCTCGACACTCATAATTTTAGAATAGTAATCCTTGGTGATTTTAATACTCCTGGTATGGACTGGTCAACTGGTTCCAATCTTAATGATACTCATTATTACTCTAAAATTAAGGCTAAGGATTTATATTCCTCGTCCTGCCTTCTTGGATTAATTCAAATTAACTCTACCGTTACGAGTAAAAAGCTTCTTGATTTGGTTTTTACTAATGATAAAAACAGTACAGTTAAACTTGCCGATCACTCTCTAGTTTTAGAGGATACTTATCACCCATCTATCTCTATTTATGCATTAAATATGCTAATTTGCATGGATTCAACTTGGATCCATTTAATGTGTAGTATATCTGAGTTTTTTTTCTCACTGATCCAATTTTAATAATTATTTGTCCATTTTTTTTTTCTCTTGCATTTGGTCAATTGATAAGGTAGACTATTCCATTATTTCAATTATCTTATTGTACTAATTTATGATTTTATAATTTTTATTTGATGTATGATTGATGTAGACTATTATATTGTTTGTATTTCATCTCACTGCCATTTTTCTATCATTCATTTTCATCATCATTTGTTGTTTTGTTCTGTTTTTGTATCGTGCTAAACTTTAATTGGCCTTGTGCTGTTGTTTTGCACGTTAATATTCTAAATAAATAAAATAAATAAATAAATTATTATTATTATTATTATTTTACTGCTGCTGCTCCTACTGATAAAGCTATCATTATTGTTATTAGTATTACTATTATTATTATTATTATTATTATTATTATTATTATTATTAAATGAATAACTAGTAAGTAACTGATAATAGTCATCAAAAGATTATAAAAAGGAATTAAAATGGAGATATAGCGTAGTAGGCTAATTATTTTATCATTCAAGGGCAGATGTAGGCCTATATATTGAGGCACATATATAAGAATTATGGTAACACTTGCTGATAAATAATAATAATAATAATAATAATAATAATAATAATAATAATAATAATAACTTACAAATGGCTTTTAAGGAACCCAAAGGTTCATTGCCGCCCTCACATAAGCCCGCCATCGGTCCCTATCCTATGCAAGATTAATCCAGTCTCTATCATCATATCCCACCTCCTTTTTTTTTTTTTTTTTTTTTTTTTTTTTTTTTTTTTTTTTTTTCCCCACTCTAATTCATCTTCATAGTCAAAATATACCATATAGTTTCAATAGTTAACAGAATTAAAGTTCTATGCTATTAACTGTAAAATTAAAATTACATAAAATCATACAGTAATTCCTGGCATATCATTATAGCTACATTACGAGAACCTGTGATGTTGAATGAATAAGTTATAAACTTACATTATTTTTTTTAAACTGAGAATAACTGAAATTAAGTTAATCTATTACCTCAAAATTCTCCTTATTTCACTAATAACAACATATTTACATACATTTAAATATTGAATATAAGTTGAGGTAAAATGTACACTAAATATTGTTCAGTGTTGGTTTAATATTACCAATGAGCGAGCATGCAATGGTTAGAGAACAAAACAACAAGGGGAACACGTTTGTAATTCCTGAATTAAACTAAATTGAGTGAGCTATTCAGTTGTAATAGTTTGAGTTCTTTTAAAATTTGGGATGATTTGTCGTCCTTCATTTCCAACTTGGCTGCCTCTTCTTTCAACATATGTAGGAATTCTTCCATTTTGTGCAAGGACTTTGTCAACTGGTAGTGCAGGAATCCTGAAGCAAGCCATACCGTTACAAATTTGTTTTGTTTTGTTGGTGGGTCTAATACCAATAATGTTTGGAACCAATCATGTAGTTGCGAATCTGGCCATACTTTTACTAGTAAAGCTGTTGCTCCTTCCCATATGGTTTTCGCAGCACCACAATTTGTGACACGATGTTTCAGTGTGTCTAACCACCCACACTTTTTGCATGCCGGGGAGTCTGTTAAATTATGGCGATGTCTCTTTTCTTCAGTCGGTATAATCTGGTTGAGATAGCAATATACTGTTGTCTTCCATGCAGTCGGGATGTTTGCCATATGCAAATTGCGCCATATATTTCCCCATTTTTGGTTTGGCAACTTTTCCACGATACGTGGCGTTTGCACGGCTTTCTTCATGAGGTAAGTGTAGATAGTCTTGGTGTTTTGATTCTTTTCATTCGTGACTGTTGTTGGTGGATATGACTCTATTATTTCCCAAATCATTTTCAGCGAGTGCGGTAAGGTGGTAGTTTTACTGCATAGTAGTGGAATGTGGTCTTGCCAGAATTTGTTGTCCATGGGATCGCTTTCATCGTGTTTCGCGCGAAGAATATTCCGTGTCAAAAGGGCCTGACTTTTCTCTTTTATTGCTGTCAGCTGTAAACCTCCTTTCGTTATTGGTAGATGCAACTGCGTTTTCGGAAGCTTGTAAAAATATCCTTTCCAGACATAGTCCCTCAAATCCATTTTAATATTATCCTCCCATCTACGTCTCGGCCTCCCCAAAGGTCTTTTTCCCTCCTGTCTCCCAACTAACACTCTATATGCATTTCTGGATTCACCCATACGTGCTACATGTCCTGCCCATCTCAAACGTCTGGATTTAATGTTCCTAATTATGTCTGGTGAAGAATACAATCCGTGCAGTTCTGCGTTGGGTAACTTTCTCCATTCTCCTGTAACTTCATCCCGCTTAGCCCCAAATATTTTCCTAATAATAATAATAATAATAATAATAATAATAATAATAATAATAATAATAATAATACCACCTATTATGCCTTTGTATTCAGCATAATGCTCTGTAATGTCGCTTGAGCAAAGCAACATATTACATTTTCTCCTACAGAACAGCGAATAAATTCCTCTTCCCATTCTGTACGAAACCTTCTGTTCCTGCTCGTATAGACAGAGGGTTTGTAGAGCGACATGGTACCGACACTGCTTACCTTCAGTACGTGAGCGAGGCAGAGAGCAATGTACAGGAAACTCCCCTTACCAGTATGAATGTCTTTGATTACACGATGTAATCACGATACCCAGTTTGCTCACCGCTGATGTAAATACCTGTCCGTAAAATTGGTGTTCTATGTCAGGGTTTAAGACACACACAGTTAAATATAATATTGGAACGTAAAATAGAATGTATAATCGTTTACAATCTGATAATTAAGCACCATTTGTGATAACCAGCACATAAATCAGTACAAAGTTACGTATGGATTGCACAAGAGACCAATGACTTTCCTCTTCGTTTGTTTTGTCTCCTAAGTGATCATATTAAGCCCTGCTCTGCACCAACTTCTATTTCTTAGTATTGTCTACTACGTGGCTGTGAATGACCGTTGATTTGTAACTGCGAAATATACATAACGTAATCAGAAGTGAAAATTAAACATGATGGAATAGTGTACTTGCAATATAATTGTAATTTAATTACCCTAATCAGAAAGGCTGTTTGGTGATAAAATGAAATAGTTGGCTCATGACTGAAAACCTGCTAAACAATGTCATTGTCCACTAAAAGTTTCAGAGAATCTCAACACAGTGCTGGAGTCAGGAAGACAAGATCGATTCCGGAGTAAGCAAAACAACAATGCTGCATTGCAACAGTGTGTCCCATATCTATGGCAACGATAAGAACTGCAATTTCTTTAGTTTCGAACGCAGAAATAAATGCAGTATTGTTGAGTGAGTAATCATATAAAGAAAAAGACAAAAAGTAGGCCTACATATAAGAGCAAAAAAGCATTAACGACATAAAAAAGCAAGATCAAACTTTATCACAATGCTTCATTTCTCATGATTCGTGTATATTTACTTAAATGTGAACATTCAATAAAATAGGCATTTTCCTAAACATCCGATGTCTAATGACAATTCTCCTTAGTTAGGTTGAAAAATATAATAAAATTATCTTTAATAGAAAAGCTTGCTCTCTCTAAATGGTTTGGTCTCACATTGAATTACGTAATGTGTTTTTAATGAATTAATAAAAAATTTATATATAAACTACACATTTATTTACTTATTTAATTACTTATTCATTTATTCAATGATTAATTAGTCAATGATTCATTCGTTTCATTCATTCATTTACTTATTTACTCATTTACTGATTTTCTTATTTACTTTATTTACTTATTATTTTCTTATTTATTTACTTATTTAATAATAATAATAATTACTATTATCATTATTATTATTTATTTATTTATACTGGCAGAGTTAAGGCCATAGGCCCTTCTCTTACATTCTACCATGTCACAAAGTATACAAGCAGTTAAAATTTAACAAAAAGTTACTAACATATTACAAAAAAAAAAATAATAATAATAATAATAATAATAATAATAATAATAATAATAGCTTGGTAAAATCGACACTAAACAACATGAAAATAATACCATAATAGAAAAAAAGAAAGTAAAATACATTGGAATATAGTAAAAGCAACTCATTTAGTACAAATGGTTAATATGGAATACGTACGGAAGAATATAACAAAATGGAATGTAATAAAATAATAATAAAAAGGAAAAGAAATACGAATATTAAATAAAACTCACAATAAAAAGGCTATGATAATAAATTCATCGGCTCATAAAGAGAACAAAAAGGGGAAAGGAAGGAAAGAAATACATAGCCTATATTTTTACAGAACTATCGCAGAGAAGAGGACTAATAACTGAAAGGAATCTGAATTGAAGAAGTGCTTTTTTTACAATTTTTGTACATTAGTACTATCAAGTGTGCTTAAATAATTAACATTACAATAATATGAGACTTGTGGAGAGGGTGACGTCCATTAACGTTCCTGAAAGCATCAACAAATCAGTGTGCCTGAAAAAGTGCAATTTATATATTTATTATATGCCTTATATATTTATTTATAAATACGTTCATTCATATATGACATTTAAAACAGTCCACACCTGTGGAGTAACAGCGCGTCTGGCCGCGAAACCAGGTGGACCGGGTTCGATTCCCGGTCTGGGCAAGTTACCTGGTTGAGGTTTTTTCCGGGGTTTTCCCTCAACCCAATATGAGCAAATGCTGGCTAACTTTCGGTGTTGGACCCCGGACTCATTTCACCGGCATTATCACCTTCATCTCATTCAGACGCTAAATAACCTCAGATGTTGATGAAGCGTCGTAAAATAACCTACTAAAATAAAATAATAAATGACATTTAAAACAGCTTTTACTTATGTTATTACGATACAAAAGCAGTTTTCACTCACTTTGATACAATTACTTTGTTGACGAATTATGGCTGATCTGGCATACATACAGACTTACTTGAATAAATTGTTACAAACCAATAATTTCACTTCTACCAGCACGAGGATAAATATTAAATTAGCATTCTTAAATAAAATATAATCTATCAACGTAACAGCTGATTGTGTTTCACAAAGTGACAAATGAATTGAGACAAGGAGATCAAAAACCCAGTAACTCCAATTTTTACAAAATTGAGTTATGGGCTAAATAGTGCTTTTTAGTTTGTAACGTATGCGTGGAAGGCAAGAATAGACTAATTTCGACATTCATCTGCTTCTGGGCTATTTTAAAACTCGTGGAAGTCAGAACTCCACTTACTCCATGGAATAAGAGAGTTTTTGTATTCCAAGCTTAATTTCCCGGTAGGTGGCAACATTATCGCTCAATCAGGTGAGTAAAGTGATACGATACGGTATTCAGAATCTCACAAAGCTATATAAAATCCATGCAAGTAAGTCTATGAAAGGCACAATACGGAGTCGATTTAATTTCCAGAAACCCAATAGAGATCCATCATTCCCCAGTCAACTAATAGTACATTATGCAACGAGCCTATAATGATAGTAATTAAGTCGAGAGTATGTTTATGAAACGAGAGCAAGCGAGTTTCATAATTTTCATACGAACGTCTTAATTACCATTATAGGCAAGTTTCATACGACTTTTTATGCTCGACCATATTTCTAACTTGAAATTATTCAGAAGTATTCATTTTATTCGCATCTGACTGAAGAGTGGAAGTGACCTTGTGCATAGCTCGTAAATTGTGATATGTGCGCAGACGCGAAAGTATTGATTTTTTCCGAGGAAGAATAATGTCATTGACCTTGTTATAATCTAGAGAATAACATGAACTAATTTTGATATAACCTGGAAATTGATTTAGAATTGAAAAACGAGATGACAAATTGAATTTATTTGAATATTATTTACAATTAACGCTAATTATTATAGTAACAGAACATAACCTTCTGCGACAGTATTGGGTTTCCAGCCTCCGTGACGTTTCCCTCGTTGTCTTTCGATTGCATATCCGAGAATAATCGAAAACCTGAACTTTAATGAATAGGTGTACTTTAATGACATGCATTAAAGGACTGCTACCAGGTGTATAATTACTACATTTCGGCATGGTCGAGCATAAAGTACATTTCAGCATTGCCATTGAAAGAAGAAAGTAAAAGTACTTGCAAAATGTAATGGTTTATTTCCGAGGAAAGTAGGATGTATTATGAAACTCTGTTTTTGGACAGAAGCACAAGAAGAACATGAGAGTGAGAGGAAAAACAGAATTTGTAACATGAATCAGACTGTGTTATTATTTTAATATTATTTATGGTTTTTTTTGTGTATTTTGATGTGCTTTATGGTAATGTCTGATCTTCTGTCTCATATAACTTATTTGAAATTTTTAAAAATGTAGCAATGTTAATCTTAATAATAAACTTCCATTTTCTCGTATATTCCAAAGTTTCATAAGGGTATTATGATATGCTTATCTTTTTTTTCATATGGCTTATATTTATTCACTTTTCTTAATTCATACACTGTGGAAGTCAGAAAACTCGTAACACCAGCAGTGTTTATTTCAAATTGTAGCGTAATATAACGAAAAAATTTAGGTTTTGAAGTATTTAATTGATGAGAGTAATTTTACACAATATTAATAGGTAAATATATAATATTTAAAGTTAGTAAAACAGATAAGTTGTTTCTCTCTCCTGTAAAATTTGGTTTATTGTAATTAGGGGAGTTTGATTTCCCTGTCTCAATTATACTAGTAATACGAAGGAAAAAATGCTTATGTAGCCGCCAATTCATTCTATTAATTTTAGAAGTACAAATCCTTAATAAATAAGCGTCTGCCAGAAATATTTAACAATGTAAGTGCCTAGTAACGTGAAATGACAACCAGAAAGTTAAAATTCCTCACAAAATTTACAGAATATACTGCCCAGTTACGTGGCCGTTGACATTTCCTACGAACTAAAGTTCCTTAGTGTAATCACAGCACAAAATGACTCGTAAAGCCTTGATTTTTCTTAACCGGCGCATGCGAGTTGCGAGGCCTGCCTCGCATAAATCTGGACTACACAAAAGATAGTGCAAGGTGCGAGGTCTGTGAACCTCGCAGTTATAGAAACCACTCACTATCTCTCGTATAGTCCGGATTTGTGAGAGGCGGGCCTCACAACTCGCATGCGTCGGTTCAGAAAAACCAAGGCTTAATATTGACTGGTCACTCTGGTTAAACCTTAAACTACAATTATTTTATCACATGACACTTATTCTGCCTAGTAAAGCAACAGACGACTCTCTCCAGTAAAACCACAAGCAAAACTTCTTCAGTAACAGTGTAAAAAGTTGATAACATACTATTTGGCAACATAAGTAAACGCAAAAATTAATCTTCTTTGTATCGTTCCATGACATGGCTAAAATTCACAAAATCTGACAAAATAAGATACGTTTCACAGATATTTTAAATTACGTATTTATTTATTTTATCATTTCTAGACAATATTATTAATGTGTAGGTCAGTGTTACATATTTGGCGACGATTATTTAAAATATTATTTTATTTTATTCTACAAATTATATAATAATATCCACTAAAATATCAGTTTTGTGACGTCAATTTGTTATCCCTTAAATTTCATATTGATTACTGGGTTTGAGATTACGTTGAATATACACATCCTCATATCTCACCGTCAACATAAATCTACATAACACATTTTACATATTTTACAGAATTTAACTATCTCAGGACTGTCAGGTAATAAGTGTACTTACCGGAAAACAGTTACATACGTTTTTCTTTCTCTAATATAAAAATTACAAAGCACCCTTTCACTACATACTGTGGCCCACACCAAACAACTGAAAAGCTGTTCTAGACTCTTGCTGTCATCCTGTGGATACTTTTATCGCTTGTAGTATGTGTCACAGAACTGACATTAACTATTAGGAACTGATTTAAATAATATTTAGAGCATTAAAAACAATTAAAGACTATCTTTTGTAATAAGCTAATAAATTACAGGATATGCTAACATTTAATCCTGTCAAATATTGTGTTTCACTCTTTTATTTACTGAACGGCATTAAAAATGCTTTAGAAGATGTAGTCAGGGACACGTCACGAAACTGACATTTCCACACTTAGAGCTGCTGGTCAGGCATAATATGGTTTAATTATAATTTTCCAAATAATAATTAAATTACAATATAATTGATGTCATTGCTTCAGTAGGTAAAATGTTATAATTTCCAGTCAGTTGCACAAAAAATTTCAGGGACACGTTTTGGCGAATTTCGTGATTTCTATCCTTATTAATTCAGTTTTTTATAAACATTGAAAATGATTCTTCCTGGCAAGTCGAAAAGTAAAAATTATAGAATTAATCTTCTGAACACTTGGCAGTTGATTCTTCATAGTAATCTGCCAACTGAATTTCCGTACCAGTAACGCTTAGAAACGTAACAGATAATTCCCTTCAATGAAACTCTAATAAAATCCACTGTACGTAAACTTGCAGTAACATGATAACTAGTGTTCTTTCGCAACATGCGTGTCTGCCATCACGAAAGATACTTGTAACTGGTAACCGAAAAAAGCTCAGAACTAAACTTCCTCAGTAAAACGACAGAATAAATTGCCCAGTAACTTTCCCACAGAAGTCCGTTAGTCACATAACAGTATAAACTCACCTGGATGTGACAGATGCTTCTCCTTAACTTTTAAATTTAATTTATATGTGAAGTGAACGGATAAACTGACTAGGAATGTGACGTAACTCCCCTTAATTTTAAAACAAACTCATTATTAATACAGGGTGATTCACGAGGAGTTATCGCACTTACGGAGCTTATTTATGAAGACATTCTGAGCACAAAATGTCATATAGACGTGGGTCCTATTCTCAATATTTTTGGAGTTACACAAATTTGAATTTTTTTTGTAAAGTACCTCTTTTATTCAGTTTTAAGGGTGAAAGAATATTAAAAATAGAGAATGAACTATTCATAAATATCATCTCTTTAATTGTCCAGTATTTTGAAGCTAAAAATATGTTGTTTATTTCTTAGTTTCTTTGTACAAAATTTTATTTTAATTTTTAACTCGAGTGTCTAGCAACATCACAGGACACACTCTCTGGAAACCTTAAAAACGATTCTTCATAACAACGCGTCAAATATTTCTAGTTGATAATCTGACGATTAAAATTGATTCACAACAGCGTATGCTGTCTACTAAGGAAACGGCTGATTTTCTCTGATTAATTTGCAAGTGTCTACACTCAGTAAGAATGAATCTACTAATAATATCGCTCAGCCACAGTAGCTGCCTAAAAATACGAATAATCTTCCTAACTGACAAATCAATATTCCATTGTAACTGAAGTTTCTAGTTGAAGTGACAGATGATTGTATTCAGCAGGTTCACAAATGTTGCTCGTTAGAAGACAACAGCATCATAAAAATGGTTCTTCTTTCCAATCTGACATGATATTTCAAATTTACTCAAGTATCTAGCAATATCACAGGACATTCTCTCTGGAAACCTTACAATTCTTCACTCAAAGTTTTCAACAACGTGGGAGATATTGTTTGATGATAATCTGACAACAAAATTAATTCACAATATGACAACGTAAATTCTCTAGTAATATAACAGCTGATTTTCTCCAGTGAATTTTCAGTAAGTATGTACTGATATTCCTCAGCAGCCGTATCTACCTAACAAAGCGAAAGATTCATCCTACAAATTAAATACTTTTTTAATTAAACTTCTTAGTTAACGTGAAAGACTATTGCACTTTATAAGGTGACAAATACACCAGAATATCATCATAAGACATGGTTCTTCTTTACAATCTTGCATAATATTCCACATTCACACAGGCGATTGTATCTAGAAAACTTATAAAATAAGATCATTCACTTAAAGTTTCTAACAATGTGACAGATATTTCCGTTTGATGATTTCATGACTACAATTAATTAGCAAGTTGACAACGTGAACTGTCTAGTAATGCAATAGCTGATTTTCTCTAGTAAATTTGCAAGTAAATATCATTAGTATGAATCTAGTATTAATATCACTGCCTAGCAGAGCGAATGATTTTTCCTAATTGACAAATCAAAATTTCTTTGTAACTTCTAAACTTCCTAGTTAACGTGACAGATGATTGTACCTTAAAAGGTGATAAATGTTTCTTTAGCAATACAACAGAATATCTTAAGAGATGGTTCTTCTTTGCAATATGACATAATATTCCATATTTTCACATACAGTTCTATCTGGAAATCTACAATTGATATACTTCACTCGAAGTTTCTAGGAACGTGACAGATAATTTGCCGACTAAAATTAGTTAGCAAGTTGACAAAGTAAACTGTCTAGTAATGAACCAGCTGATGTCCTCTAGTAAATTTGAAAGTAAGTATCCCAAGTATGAATCTAGTAGTATATCACCCAACAACGGTAACTGCCTAACTAAGCGAATGATTATTCCTAACTGACAAATCAAAATTACTTTTTACTGAACTTACTAGTTAAAGTGACTGTTGAAACCGCTTAATAAAGTGACAAAAATTATGTTGTCTAGTGATGTATTAGTCTAACGACGTGATAAGTCTTCGTGGCAAATAAAACTGCCTATCAACATAGGTTTCTAGGGAAGTGGCGAAGATATTCGACTGTAACATGACGACACAGCATAGGTTTCTAGAGACATGTGATGGCATATGTGACGCCACGTGGTCGGCGGCGGGCACTCACCGATCTTGACGACTGGCGGCAGGGCGGCGGCGCCGGACAGGAGGATGTAGCAGACGACGGCGAACGGGCGCGCCATGTTGGTCGCACATGTTGCTCACATGACGCGCGGGATGCGACTCACCGCTCACGCTCGCGCCACGACGCTCCGCGACGCCGAGATCTCACGTCGGCAGTCTTCGGCTACTTCCGCCTTCCACTCGCAGTTCGTCGCCATCTTTCGGCGCCAGTTCTTTGTACACAAAACTTGTCTCGCCAGCGTGGATGTTCCACTTCACCCACCGCGCAGCGACTCAATCACCTGTAACGAATTTTAGAAATCAGATCAATCATATGTAAATCATGATAATATAGTACAGTAGCCGCCTTTTATCATACGTCAATGGCATGGCTTTAATGCATATTGTTTCATACATTTCGTTTCAGAATTCAACCGAATAAATTTATCTGGTTATAAGGGTGCATTAATATTAAGAACCGAATCTTTAGGTTTAAAGCGACCTAAAATTCAAATATCATTTTGGTATTCGAATAACGGTTTAGCCGAAAAAATAATTTGTGTCTGAAGTTTGACTCCCATTTATGGTGGAACTATTGGGTATTCAGAGGTATGAGTGGTAAGATTTCAACGCGAAGAATAAGCTGAAAAAAATATTCCCTTGTCATTTCTTCGAAATACGCTTCATTTGTGTAATAAGGTACATAATTAAGGGTGCTATTCATAGACATTTCGCTAGCCAGCGCTACGAGCGTGTTAACTAACTCCGGCTATCGACTCGTTACTTGTACAGGATTCATATCATATCGCTAACACTGGTTTATGAATACGAAAAACGTTAGTTCGCTGATCATCCACCGGAAGCCCGCGCTAAAAATGTCTATGAATAAGGCACTACCTGACTAAAAACACATTTACAGTGTGGCGGAAATTTAATCATTTAATTTTGTATTAATTTTACCTAAGAGTATGTTTTGATAACGATTAGGGAAAACACGGGAATTTTACTGGAAGCAAGTAAAGAGATAGATTTGGAAGTAAATCCTGAAAAGACAAAGTATATGATTATGTCTCGTGGCGAGAATACTGTACGAAATGGAAATATAAAAATTGGAAATTTATCTTTTGAAGAGGTGGAGAAGTTCAAATATTTTGGAGAAACAGTAACAAATATCAATGATACTAGGGAGGAAATTAAACACAGAATAAATATGGGAAATGCCTGTTATTATTCGGTTGAAAAGCTTTTATCATCCAGTCTGCTGTCAAAAAATCTGAACGTTAGAATTTATAAAACAATCATATTACCGGTTGTTCTTTACGGTTGTGAAACTTGGACTCCCACTTTGTGAGAGGAACACAGGTTAAGGGTGTTTGAGAATAAGGTGCTTAAGAAAATATTTGGGTCTAAGAGGGATGAGGTTACAGGAGAATGGAGAAAGTTACAAAACACAGAACTTCAAGCATTGTATTCTTCACCTGACATAATTAGGAACATTAAATCCAGACGTTTGAGATGGGCAGGGCATGTGGCACGTATGGGCGAATCCAGAAATGCATATAGAGTGTTAGTTGGGAAGCCGAAGGGGAAAAAAACCTTTAGGGAGGCCGAGACGTAGATGTGAAGATAATATTAAAATGGATTTGACGGAGGTGGGGTATGATAATAGAGAATGGATTAATTTTGCTCAGGATAGGGACCGATGGCGGGCTTATGTGAGGGCGGCAATGAACCTCCGGGTTCCTTAAAAGCCAGTAAGTAAGTAAGTAAGTATGTATGTTTTGATAAATTATTTTACAGAATTAAATAAACAAATAATAGTTTTAATGAAGCAATTAAGTGAAATAATGGCATTCTTCACGAAAAAATTATCAACGTTTATTTTACTTTTAAAAATATCCTTTGTTTACAGGATGTTCCTTGTAAAATTTTACAGACTTGCGTCCCCTAGAACACTTATTTTGGCAAATCTTTTTAAAGGTGCGCGCTGTTTACATCCTCTGCACACTCTGCTCTGGTAATTCCATTTTTTATCGGGTTAATTTTTGTATTTTTTATCCATATTCAAAACACATCTCCTTTGCAAATTTTGAGTCAGCACACCTTCTTCAATTTATACTGTGCGAAAGTCTGCATGTATATCTCAGTGGGATTTCCAAAGAATGAAAAGAAATAATAATTTGTAGACACGTGTTAATTTTTTTACACTATCATGTTTTTTGTAGCATTTACACCTATTGTTGTTAGGCCTTGAAAGTTGGAATTCCCACACAGAAACTTGTTGCTAGGTTAACGATATAAAACTGTAATGAAATAGGCCCATTAGATTTGCACTTATCGTTCCTTAGTTACCATTATAGTACAGTTTTGAGAAGGCTTTGGAATAATATTGCTAAAATTTTCAATGCAAAATTAATTAACTATTTATTTATTTATTTATTTATGTATTTACTTACTTATCATTCACTCACTCATTTATTTATTTATTTATTTATTTAAACCAATGGCGGTTATATAGAATAAAAAAATCATTGTCGCATAAGACTCATTTTAACTCCAGCCTCCCTTTGCAAAATATATTGTATTCGCAATTTTAGAAGTATGATTGTGTAAAAAATGGTGTACAATACAAGTTTTTAAAGTGCATCACAAAATCTCGGAAATTGAAAAACTCGCTCTGCTCGTTTTTCAAACTTCTCCTCGGTTTTCTATAAAGTACTTTCCAACCTTATATCAAAGTCTAGTATATACAGTTACGAAGCTTGAGTTTTGTGGGTGCTAGGAACAATTGACTGTGCCGGTACTATTTCGCATTGACTGTAATGAGGCGATATTAGCGATCCTAGTGGTTAACAACTATCATGGATGCATATTTACTAAGTATTGAGCTTCGTGACTATATATCCTAGACTGTGCTTATATCGTAATATACTATTTCGCATTTGAGCTAGAGTAATGTAAATATTTTTAATACGAAACTAATGACGCCACTTAAAGCTTCTATGCCAATTCCTATTTAATTAATGCGACTCTGCTGAACATAACAGCAAATTTCGGTTTAAAAATAATTTTTTTAACTGAAGGACAATGAAATTGATTTTTTTATTAAACAAGTTTAAAATGTACAAAAACGGAGCCGAAATTGTAATTCTATTTGTATGCCAAATAACGTGTGAGCGAAAACTAAAAACTGTAGGTACAATATTTAATACTTTTTTAATATCGTTTCGGTGTAGGTTACTCTTAAGTGGAGAGGATGGTATTTGTTGGTGAAAAATGAGTAAATTAAAAAAAAAATTCTTTAAAATACACTGTGATATGTGTGGAATGCATAGCATAACATTTTGTGGGTATTTGTGCCCTTATCGGATGTTGAGTCGCCATTTTTAAACTTCCTGCGTTATGGATTGTTAAGTCACTCGCTTAATTTTATTGTTGTTTCCGGTAAATTAAATTTAAAATAAATGTTTTCTTTAAAATACCCTTTGATATGTGTGGAATCCATTGAATAACATTTTGTGGGTATTTGTGCCCTTATCGGATGTTGATACGTCATTTTTAAACTTCCTGCGCTATGGATTTTTAAATCACATGTCCACTTTTATCGGTTTCCAGTAACTTCTTTTTTTTTTTTTTTTTTTTTGCTACATTGCTAGACAAAATGGATATATTTTCTGAAATATTAAAGATACATGCATGAAATGTAGAACATACATTCTTTAGACTATTAGGAACCTTTTGTCTGTAACAGGATTTTGTTAATTGATTTCATTTTAAAAATACGCCCGTTTGTTTGCAAGAAAGGAAATCAGAAAATCGTTATTAAAATTTAATTGTTTATTTTGTAAACGTAGGGACTAATATCAAAATTCTGTTACAGAAAGTTTGTAGAACATGCTTTTGCAAATACATTGAAAAAAAAGTTTGAATCTATCTTTAAAAACGGTTTAGATATATTGGTTTTAGTACAATCCTGCATTGGATATATTTTTTTCAAATTTGGGCCCCAAATATTTTTTTTTCAAAATGTTTATATCTGGTTGAGTTCCTACAGCTATAATCTCTCTACATACAAAAAAATTAATATTTTACACCAAATAGGAAAAAAGTTTAAAAAAATACCATGCTCTCCCTTTAATAATAATTACGCATTTAAGTGATCTTGCTTAATATCATTCGTTATCGTCGCTTAAGAAACAATAGCGCGTTAACCGATATTTTTGGTCAAAATTGTTTTTTTTTTTTTTTTGCACATTTATCTACATTGTTATCTGCATGCATTCATAAGCGCGAGAATTTGATTATAAGCTTAGTTACTGTGTGCGAAACGATGGGGGTACAATAGGGCGCAACTGAAGTAACTTTACCGCATCGCGTATGACACCAGATACCTCTACGTACTCCCGACGCGCCCACAGGATGGAAGCTGCTTCTCATTACTGCCTTGAGAATTTGTCGCTAATGTGTTGTTCAAAGAAAAAGTGTCCAGTTTCAGTTTTAAAAGGTAAGCATAATGAAATGAATATTCTGAATATCGAATGAGCTGTATTCACGTAAGATTATACATAAGGAATATAGTCTGATAAGTAATTAAGTTGGAATTACCAAGTAAAGCAAACTCGTAAAAAAAAATCTGCTCGTCTCTTCACTCGTTAAGAGGAGAGGATGGTATTTTTTAAAACTTTTTTCTTATTTGGTGTAAAATGTTAATTTTTTGTATGTAGAGACCTCATAGCAGTAGCAACTCAACCAATTATAAATATTAAAAAAAATATTTGTGGGCCCAAATTTGAAAAAGATATACCCAATGCAGGATTTTACTAAAACAGATACATCTAAACCGTTTTTAAAGATAGAGTCAAACGATTTTTAGCAATGTATTTGCAAAAGCATGTTCTTCAAACTGTCTGTAACAGAATTTTGATATTAGTCCCTACGTTTGTAAAATAAACAATTAAAATTTAATAACAATTTACTGATTTCCTTTCTTGCAAACAAAAGGACATATTTTTTAAATGAAATCAATTAACAAACTCCTGTTACAGAGAAAAGGTTCCTAATAGTCTAAAGAATGTGCGTTCTAAATTTCATGCATGTATCTTTAATAGTTCAGAAATTATATCCATTTTTGTCTGGCAATGTAGCAAAAAAAAATGCAGTTACTGTAAACCGATAAAAGTGGGAGTGTGATTTAAAAATCCATAGCGCAGGAAGTTTAAAAATGACGTCTCAACATCCGATAAGGCATAAATACCCACAAAATGTTATGCAATGCTTTCCACACATATCAAAGAGTATTTTAAAGAAACTCTTTTTTTTCATTTTTGAAAATTTAATTTACCGGAAACAACAATAAAGTTGGGCGAGTGATTTAAAAAACCGTAACGCAGGAAGTATAAAAATGGAGACTCAACATCCGAAAATACAAACAAAATGTTATGCTATGCATTTCACACATATCACAGAGTATTTTAAAGAATTTTTTTTAATTCACTCATTTTACAACAAAAAAAAAAAAAATACCATCATCTCCCCTTAAGCCAGTTCAAGCATTTTTTCCCGCGCCACTGAAACAAACATTAGTTCAAACACTCGTAATGCCGCACTTTGACTATTGTGACGTGTTGTTCACGGACTTCAGCACCCAACTCTCGAACAAATTACGTGTTCATAATATGTGTATAAGATATGTGTGCAATGTCCGGCGATACCACCTTATTTCACCATTTTTCGAATCCTTATCTTGGCTCCGGTTCAACGATCGCAGAACTTTACACTGTCTTTCTCTTCTATTTCAAATTCTGCGCACCTCAGCCCCAAGTTATCTGTCGTCTCGTCTTGTGTGTTTATGCTGACAATCATAACCCAAATACTCGATCTCAGATCACCGGTACATTGACTATACCCAGAGCCATCTTCAGTTACAAGCCGGAGCATGGGTAGGTTTGGCAACGCTGAGTGGAGGCGGACGGAGGCGAAATAAAGGCTTGACTTTTCAAGTTTTTGAGCTTTGATTTCGTTGTCACATGTACATTTTCGACATTAATTGATACAAAACTAAGTGCATATTATCAAGATTCCGAAATGGTATTTTATTTGAGCTTCAGAATACCGTGTAAGTACTTGCACACAGCCATTTTTAACTTAAAAAAATTAGAAGCATAACTTACGTGTTTTTTACTGATGATACAAGGGAAAATGAGTAAATACTTAAAGAAATGTTACTTTTACCAAAAATAAGTAAAATAATGACGTACTTTCGCAATACCTTATTCCAATCAATTAACCATTATGTGGGTAGTAAATTGACAATATTTTGCCGGTTTATGTTGTTTCATCTCTGACTTAAAAGATATAGGATATCATACACATTTGAATCTCGTGTGATTATCTATCGTGCTTTTCTATAAATATTTCAGATGTCTATGAAGCCAGTTTTAGTTTGAACCTGGACAGTCACCATAACAATACTGTTATCCTGAATTATTTCTTATAAACTTTTAAAAATATTATTTTAAATAAATATAACTACAGAAAACGAGCTAAGTATGTAAATTATGAAAATAAAATAAAAATATAAACAGAGGAAACTATTGACATATTATAATTTGGTATGAGAATGTAAATACAGTTAGGCGAAGTATAAAGATCTATGAAAAAATGCAGAAATATACCTTTAACATAATACGTAACAAAACACATTATCTATTACGTATGTGCCAATTAGCGTAAACTCAGTGAATTTTAAATTCTGTAAATACTAAGTGAAAAGAAACATGTTTATAACTAATTTATTACAAAAAAATAATATTAATAAACAAACCTTGAAAATCAACAAAGCAAGTGTATGCATCTACAAATGATATGTAGTTCTGACGTATAGCAGGCATTCCGAATCTTCAACAAAACAGTAACTTTATTGATACATGTAGCAGGCGAGACCCAACAATTTGGCTAGAATTCTGATACACCACAAACCACAAGTAACACTATAAAAATGTAGTTTGTACAAAATTTAATATATAGAATGTAAATTATGAAAATAAAAAAGTTGTCAGAGACTGCAACTATTTTATTTTCATTTGTTGTCTTGCTTTTATCGCCAATACGCACTTAGTTTATAACACAAAAAATTAACGTTTGGTACGTCTGCGAACATAATTCCATCGACACACACTTGTTAATACATTAATTTACATTAACACAAACACGTGCTTTTGTACCGTAGGCCTCCGCTTGACAGTTAATTACAGTGTTGCCGACTCAATGCTCCGGCCTTGTATATAGATGGCTCTGGTATACCTTATCATAACACTTCCCGATAATCTTCATCATTCAACGTTTCAATTTCTCGTCATTGGAACTTACTACCTCATACGTTAATGGGCTGTCAGACATTTACTAATTTCAAAACCCGGTTGTCAAATAGACTGCTTAGACTGTGAGCTTTCCTGAAACATAATTTTTTCTAATATATGATTTTTATCTTTAACATATAAATTTTCTTTATTATTTTAACAATTCGGTTCGCATTACTATAATTTGTTTCATTTTTAGAATTACATGTAACTAAACTTGTTTTCATTTTATTATTATTATTATTATTATTATTATTATTATTATTATTATTATTATTAGTAGTAGTAGTAGTAGTAGTAGTAGTAGTAGTAGTAGCAGTAGTAGTAGTAGTAGTAGTAGTAATTGTATATTGTTCCTGTATTTCTGTTATTGTACTGCTATTGTTCTAATACTAATCGATGGAAGAGAAGGCTTTATGACCGTAACTCTGCCAGTAGAAATAAATCTATTACCACTACTACTATACTGTAAGTTTCTTCACTGCATTATAATGTCCTCAATCTTTTAATCCCAATTATTCTCATGGAAATTTCACAGAAAAAGAAAACAGTTTCAATTCACGAAAGTTAAGAGAAATTAAATAAATGCTTGGAATTCTTGCCGAGTCAACAATGTAGTTCACAAATGTGTCACAATCAGAGACCGTATCGCTATTGAATATAGCGGTAAGTACCGGTATTTTTTTTCGATATTTTTCATTACCGATAAAGAATATCGCAAATCCTTAATGCCGATATGACGTCATTTAGGACTTCTTTACTGGTATTGACGTACAATAATAAAATAGGGCCTAACGGTATAATACCGGCTATTACACTTTTACTACGTCATACTACTTTTGACCAATAAATGATATGGAAAGACGTGTTTCAATCAACCATGGCTACTTATCCTACAATTTTTATCACCTCTCTAGCATTTGTTTTTTTGATTGCCAACAATGTACTTTCAATAATTGTACCTTTTAAAATAATTCATGTTTATTTCACCATTCTTAATTAAATCTTTTCTATGATTTATCTTGTTTATATTATTTAGGTTATGTTGTCGCTTCTGCTGTATGAGAATATGTATAGACCTATGTTTAGTCACGTTTCAGAGATTGTTTAATATAATATTGATAACTGAAGTGGAATGCAATTGTTTAAATAAAAATGAACTGAATCAGCAAAGCCTTCTTGACTAGTAATCGCCCATAGAATTCAATGAATAATGTGAAGTTGGCACAACTGGTAACAAAAGAACAGCCGGTCATAATACACTACTGCCATCTAGCGGAATATTTGTAATGATGAGAAGGTACAATAATACATTATGAAGACAGTTTAGTATTTCAGTAAGTCAATTAATATTTTATTGTATTATAGTACTTTATTTCTTCTAATCTTTATATAATTTCTTCTAATCGTGTAATAGTAAATTAAATCCCACTCGAGTTTTGATTTGCTCTAGATAAATAAAAACCTCTAGTGCGATTAATGTAGATAAAAAATTTGTAACTGAAGTCTAATGTCTTGAATTTATATGGTAGAGGATAATTTTTATCTGCAATCCAGAAAAGAAAAGTCCTCTGATTTGTGTGCATATAAAATGATCTCATTTATCTATTCCTACCGAACAAAACCCACCCACATAGTTAAACAGACATTTCTTTATTAATAAGAAATAGCAGAACTGAATATAATAGTAACGTCAATAGATTTCAAATTATTAGTAAATAACAATATAATGCTACATAAATGAGTATTTAAAAATATATTAACGAAGAACAAAGTAATGAAGATGGTAGTATATTTAAAAATATTAATAAACAACGAGAGTATTTTTACAAAGAAGAAATTGCGTTTTAAAATCCATGTAGTGAATAAAACCATGTTACCGTAAAGGTGCATCTACTCTGTTAACCTTTTATTTTAACTTTACGCATTCAAGCAATGAATGCAAGATTGATATTTAATATTAATTCATATATATTAAAGATGGCATTCAAAATAGCGCCCCATGTAGACACAAAATCTTCATGCATCTTAATCGACCGGCCGTTTCAAACTTCATAATTTCAATTCTTCCCAGATTGTATACGTATGCGCATGGAAAATTGAACCGTGTAGATGCAGCTTAAGTCCGTATAATTGACACTAACATATCTCCGTAGCAAACCCTATCGAATTTTATCCCTAACAGTAAAGTTGCGATACTTTCTCAGTAATTTTCAGATCGAGAGAGGGAGAGAGCGAAAAAAAAAAAAAAAACAAAACAAAAAAAAAAACAAATTTCTCCTCGTAACGATGTCACAGGCAAACGTCATGCCCATATTAAGTTGGCAACATTGTGTACTAAATTTATTATCATAACGTCACGATTGAAAGCTGTTGTAGTGAAGTCTAGTATATACAGTCACGAAACTCGATACGTAGGGAATATGCATCCATAGGTAGTTGCTAACCACTAGGTTCGCTACTATCGCCTCATCACAGACATTTGTCCACACCTGTGGAGTAACGGTCAGCGCTTCTGGCCGCGAAACCAGGTGGCCCGGGTTCGATTCCCGGTTGGGGCAAGTTACCTGGTTGAGGTTTTTTCCGGGGTTTTCCCTCGACCCAATATGAGCAAATGCTGGGTAACTTTCGGTGCTGGACTCCGGATTCTTTTCACCGGCATTATCACCTTCATCTCATTCAGACGCTAAATAACCGAAGATGTTGATAAAGCGTCGTAAAATAACCTACTAAAAAAATCACAGACATTTCGAAATAGTACCGGCACAGTCTATTGTTCCTAGCACCCTCAAAACTCAAGCTTCGTGACTGTATACTAGACTGTGCTATTGTTCCTAGTTCGTGACTATATATATCTAGGCTGTGGTTGTACCTAGTCACTCTAGCGCAGTGGTCGTCAGCACTCGCTGTAATGGGTAAGCGGAGCAAAGTGATTTGCCCCGTCGTGCAGCAGGAAGAGGAAGAGAGCATAACCGCCAGCAGCCACGAATAAACGCTGATGCTGTAAGAGACCTGCGGGTAAAAGACGTTAGCCCGAAAGAGCACTGAATTGACGACCGCTGTCTAGCGCAAACTTTGTATGAAAATGAGTTCATTCTTCAAAAGCACACGAAGAACTTCCCTCGACATGAACTCCTCCACGTGTTAGTAACCTAACATAACCTAAACTAAACAAACCTATGTAACGTAACTAAACTAAACTAAACTAACCTAACCACATACAAGTAGCATAACCACATCTAATAAACCTAACCATATCTAAATAAATAAACTAACAATCTAACCACATCAAACATAACAGTGTCCGTTTCTGAGTTTCCTGCAAGCTAAGCTAACGAGGCCTTGTCGTAATGTGGGGGGGATAGGACCCTCCTTTGTAGCGTGTGTGTTAATAGTATGTACTTTATAAAGTGAACGCTTTATGAACTTTTATGTCACTATTTTCCACTTTCAAGTACTTTTCATGCTTTACGTCGTAACTCAAATTATCTGTATTGTCCATGTTATGTTATTATTAATAGAATAATAAGACATTTTAAAGTATTTCCAACTCGAAAATAGTGCGCTACTCACAAGCATTTTATGTCTCAAAAGAAGGCACAAATCAACCCCCACAAGTATTAACATTGTAACTCACTTTCTTCCATTTTTCAGGAGAAGCAAATGAAGTTTTAAAATGATCATGTAAATCAGTGTATACAGATAGTAACAATAAGATTTTACATACGATTGGGAAGGTTTAGAGCTACAATGATAGTACTGGAAGAAAAAGAAACATTTTAAAAACCTATTAACTAGCATAACTCAAAACCATAAAAAATTGAGTTACAATGTTAGTATTTGGGAGGGTCGAAATATCGTCAATTTATCTAGAAACTCGAACTCAGGGCATAACGATTACCTGCTGGACATAATACTAACTTAACAAAATATAAATTGCATGATACCAGATAAATCTCTACCTACATTCACCTCGAAACATACCGAATACAGTACTTTGAAGTTCGTAATTACGTACTGTCTTATAGAATAACCATCACACAACGAGAAATAATAAAATACTTACATTTAGAGCTGATACGACGAACTGCAGGAACAGTTAGATTGAAACGCGGCGCGTAGGGAAGAGAGTCTCGAAGACTAGACCGTCTTCGCAGAGGGCAGTTTGATTACTGGCTGGCAGACACCCCCACCCCTTTCTCTTCTCCCCCCCTCCACCGTTCGACCCACAAACAGCGCTCATAGCTGTCGACAGCGCCACAGAGGGTATCCAAATGGGGCGCATTGAGACAGACCGCTTTCCTTACTAAAGTTTTTTTATAAACATCATTATTGCTAGTGTCTTAATGTTATGTGGAAGCCGTGGTCGTAGATTCCATGTTTCTCCCTTTGATAATGTAAAGCTTTGCCTAAGTTGGATTCCCAGCGTCACTATATCCCCTTGCTTATAACAGTCCACCATGTGTTTCGTTAATTAAATCACGTATTGATTACTGCACGTCATGACAAGCAACACAAGCTATAACTATTTTTCCCTCCAAACTAAAAAACGGGAAAGGCTAGCGTGGTATTTACAGTATAAGTCTGTACAGACAGCGGAGTGGATAACTGGAGTATGTAAACAAGCCGGAGCCTGTTCCCTCTCCCTACGGGCCAACCACACGGAGAGGTAAAATGCATGTGACGTTGCATGATTGTTTACATGTGATAATTATTAAAGGCCATGACTCATGATTAGGGTCGTGATATCGGTATATTTGTTTTAGTCTGAGGTGAACATGAGACTCCGGTCAGAATGTAGTCGACGTGTTTCAAGTACAGGCAGCGGCAGCGAATTTGACACACGCCTAAGCAAGCACGTTCCGTGTTTTGTATACGATTATTGCGTATTATAAAATCAAGACAATACAATTATTGTATGACTAGCCATACCCGTGCGCTCCGCTGCACCTGTTAGAAATAGATATAAATTAATTACATAATTAAAATAGGACCTTTGATCCAGGGAACATTCGTGTTTGATAGAAGGATAAATCGTTTAATATGTTACTTGATTTAAATTGTATTTAAATAATTGAAATGCGATCATTTTGATCCAGAGACCAATCATTTGGTGCAATGACAATACCTTTAACATGTTTCTTATTTGTTATTACGTACAACCATAGTTTAATGAAGATTGACATATCATTTAGTTTTAATGTGTAAACTTTATATTACTTGCTATATGTGTCCATTGAATTATGGTAATAACTTAATTTTAACCATTGTTTTCTACGTCTTCAGTAAATGGCGCTTGGCCCACTATGGTTCTGAACACTTCAAATAACTTAAATAGTGATACAACATATATAGTGATATGTAATTATATTTCTTTCTTTCGAAAATGTAAGAATCCACGATATCATATGTACCATTGCCATGGAATGAATGAATGAATGTGTTTTTTCTTCCTACTCAAAAACTTTATATTTTGCACATAGGAGTTACTGCAGGAACAACAACGCTATAATCTGAGGCGGCAGTGAAAATGTATTGTATTGTTATTTTGATAGTCTTGTATATCCGTAAATATCAGTCCTATCAAAATTTTGCATAGAATACAACTTATCGGAAATCATTTGTAAAGAAACTTTTGTTATGTAACATGTTTCACAAAAATCAATAATAAGCGAGATATTTCGATTTATTTAATTCAGGCCACCTTATAACCCCCCTTTTAAATAAAGTATTTTGAATGGCATTTAGCCTAAAATCTAAGTTACAACGCACTTAATTTATATTCCAATTTTTATCGAAATTCGTTCAGCCATTATCGCGTGAAAAGGTAACAAACATCCAGATAGAATGTCAAAAAGGCGATTTTCGGTTTCAGGATGGTTAATTATACATGTTAACGACAATTATTTTTGGAAAATCTAAAATTTCCAGAAAAAGTTTGGCTACAGGTTTATTATTAGCATAGATAAGGGCTAATATCTGAAAGGTCTAAAATGCTGGTGAGGTTGAGAAATCATACTTAAATTGTCACAAATGTGGTAAAACATAAGTTTGAAAAGATGTTTTTTTTTTATATATTTACTGTAGAGTTTTGCATTACAGTTTTAGAAAGCCGAAAACATATATGGCGTACAATTTTCCTTCTCTATATTTAACTGTTACATTAATTTATTTATCACAACAATTTCGTCCTTTACTTTTCTTGCATGTTGTTTGCCTGATTTCGGTTCCTGCTGCAAATAAACAACAACATTCATTTTCAAAGTTTCAAATGAAAATGACCGCAGAGTGTCGGATAGTATAACCTTGTATGCGGAAAAACTGCGTTCAACATCGGCTAAAACCAAGGGCGCATATGTAAAATAATTCACATTATCAATTTTATTTCTACATCACACAGTAATAAAAAAAACCGTAGTTTCAATTCATTATGCAAAATTGCAAAAGTTTTATCAGATGATAAGTGCGATTGTTATAAACCTGATGCAAAATGAATGCCATCAGAATATGCCGTTTGTTGTGGTGCCCCATTCATCTTATGCACTAACTTACACAAAACGAAAAACGACTGACGTCCGTACACGTCTTTTGTTGTGTGTTTACTGTTTTAACATGTAAACAAACCACAAAAACTGTCGACGCCATAATCCACGTGAAGTGGCCTGCACGTTCTCCTGACCTGTCGCCACTCGACTTCTTCCTGCGAGAAACTGTAAAGGACAGTGTGTACCAGAGCATTCTGACAACACCAGACGACATGCAGCAACGCATTCGATAGGCTTGTGTGTGTATTCAGCCAGCAACATGCAGGGCAGTCATACGGTCTTTCGGGGAACGCCTTCGAATATGCATTAATGTTAATGGTCACCATTTGGAACATCTTCTGTGACTCTCAAAGCATAACATTATCACATTGGAAGTACGTTTTTGTTTAGTTTTGTTGCTGTTGTTGATTAGGAAGGTGACATTGTGATACAGTTTTGAACTCGTCTTAATGTGTGTAATCAATGTAACATGATTAAAAGTATGTAGTGCTATTTTAAAAATTGATGACGTCACGTGTACCTATCTTGTACCATAATGTAGTTACATGCACCAAATCTCCACACACATGTTAGCCCCTCGTTCTAACATAACGCTCAAAAACAAAAATTCCAATACCTATCCAAACAAAAAAGTTTTAATAGTTGCACAAAATAAATGAGAGACATTGTACAGGGACATCACAGTCTACTATATACAGTCGCGAAGCTCAATATGTAGTAAAAATGCAAACATGGGTAGTTGCCCACCACTAGGATCGCTACTATCGCCTCATCATCATAGATCTCTCTCCTAGCAGCCGACAAAATATGTTATACTTTCGTTGTCGTGTTC
This sequence comes from Periplaneta americana, assembly GCF_040183065.1. Lineage (NCBI taxonomy): Eukaryota > Metazoa > Arthropoda > Insecta > Blattodea > Blattidae > Periplaneta > Periplaneta americana. The sequence goes on along the minus strand of NC_091120.1, from coordinate 162,421,539 downwards.
TTTTGGAAAAATTAACACCTTCCTTCTATTATTGAAATATTAAATGCATAAAGTTAATTTATTATTTTAATGAAGTATGTTAAATTCCACCATAAACTCGAAGATACCTGCAAGAAATAAGTTAATATAATTTTTGTTTGTGCAAAACGAACTGAAATTTATTATAATAGCTTCACTCATTCAAGATTATAGCGATAATTAACTATGAAACCAATAAATATTAATTTGCATTTCTCTTTACAACAATAATAATGGAAATATGAGTTAATGGAGTAACTTACGTGTACCGGTATTTGTAGTGCAGGCTTACGTAGTTAACAAAGTGGGAGAAGGCTCTGGCAATAATAATCACACCAGAATTGGAAATAAAACGTGATCAATAAATTTTATTGTAACAGACTTTTTCTACGTCTCTAGTAAAGCAACAAATAAAAATTACAACAAAATTAACAGCTATAATTAAAAACATATCCTTTGAAGAAAAAAGTAGCCCTAAGCAATAATAATCCCAACAGAATTGAAAATAAAACGTGATCAATAAATTTCATTAAAACAAACTTAATTTTTCTACGTCTTTAGTAAAATAACACATAAAAATAACAAAATTAATAGCTACAATTAAAAATATATCCTCTGCAAAAAAGTAGACCTAACCTTTATTTCTCTGGAAATTTAGCAGCCTAAGTGACAGAACTTTAACCGGTATCTAATGTCCTTTCGGTTAGACTGAAACATTTCATTGTGAAATTTAAGGATATAATGTATTCTAACAGTCACAAAGAACTTCAAATTAAGTTTTGTTTCTGCACGGCAATCTTGTGGAAACCCAGGAACATTCCTGAATCTTTCGGAAATAGGAAAAAGGATAAGTCTGGCCTCTTTCTCTTATTGTCGCTACAATTTATACCACTACAAAGTCTCCTCCTTGTCCCATATTATTATTCCAATTATTATATTTTAGCCATTAACATTTTCATTATAACCAATAACGAACATTTCACAAGCATCAATGTGAAATACGCAACGAGCTAGCACTCGATAGAAATACGACACAGTCCAAAGTCGGCCATGGACAGTTTATTGTTTCTAGTTGCTAACCGCTTGGAGCGCTTTATCACGAGAGTTGCAAAAAAACACCTCAAGCTTCGCGACTGTATATAGTAGACTGTGGGGACATCATTTCAATTTTACTTCAATTTTTATTGTACCTGCGTTTCTAAATGTACTTGACTCACACCCCTTTCACTAATGTCCTTGCTAACGTCAGTCACACAAACTTACCCCGCTGTTGCTAGCAGTGAAATAAACAGTACAGGGTACAGTGTGTTTCAGAAATATGTTCCATTTTCTATAGAAAAAAAAACCTTATATTATTGAAGTTTATTTTCACACAAGTATGGTGTGTAGCATAACTGAATTTATCTGTGTGGACTGAGCAGAAGTGAAGATTAGAGTTACCGAAAGTACGGTACCCTATAATATGGTGCGGTACTTAACAGCATTATTTAAACAAGAGTTTTGTTTTACTGTTTGTAGGTATGAAGGACGATGATGGAAACTGGAATTACAATATAACCGAATGTGAACAACAGTTTTTCTTTCATTTTTTTTTTTTTACACTTTCCTGATTATATCATTACGGAATATTTTCGTAGAAATGTCATTAATCTCGTAGATACATTTAGAGCAACAGAGTGTACAGAAAGGAAGAAATGTGTAAGATAGCCAACAAAGGCGACAGAAGATGCTGTAGAAGATGCTAGAGAAAGGATGCAGCGAGGTCCTAATAAGTCGGTCAATAAGTTAGCTGTAGAAATTGGGGTTTCTTACTGAATGCTCATAAAATTCTCAAGAATAAATTAGGTTAGTAATATGCTGAATAAAGTAGATATTACATAATGTATATAACCGCCTGAAGAGTTGAGTTTGTGAAAAAAAAAAATTGTTACTATTCTACTGTTTTTTGATAAAATACTGTAAAGTAAAGACCAAACTGAAAATCTTAATACTACACGGAAATCATTTTATTTTTACTAACATTTTTAATATTAACCTGTCTATACCTTTAGAGAACCGGAAACACCTCTTGCTCCCCCCTCCAAGACTGGAGTTCGATGATACTGGCGTAAAACACAAATCACTCTACTAGGTATAGGATGGAAGAAAAGTAGTTCATTCATTTACGTAAACTAGGAAATACCGCGATTTTGAGTTTGATAATTTTCATTAGGTTTTTCTTTAATCAAAGTACAGTACTGTATTAAGAATAAGTGTTTTTACTCACGAAGTGAGTTATCCATGCGAACGTATTCATTATGCAGTGTATATTATACTGTCTACAGCACATTAGCGTACAATATGGAGAAAGAAGTTAAATTGAAAAATAATCATAATATGAATATTTAAAAACAATTTTGAAAATGGTGGCCGTTCATTTCGATACAGGCTTCAGTTCTTTTGTGCATATTATCGCACTATAGACTATCGCATCTAATTCCAATTGCCAGTTTCGTCCTTCGTACTAGTAACTCATGTTGAAATAATTCTGTACCTACTCTACGTACTGTGAATTCAATCTTCACTTCTGCCCGACCCGAAAATATAAAATTACTCAGACATGCTATCTACTGTCCGTCCAAGTGGTTATGCCGCAGGATTGTAGAAAGGGAGGAAATCACGTGACAGTTAATTACTTAACGAGGCCCTTTTATTATATTACGTAAATCTCAGTTGCCTCGCGTATAATATTACGTAAATGTCCAATTCCTAAGAGAAATTAATGTTTTCAGAAAAGAGCTAAGACAGCCCAGCTTTTACAGAGGGGCGAGCAGAAGCAGGTGGGGGAAATCGGGATGCGACGTAGGCAAACGGACAGTACCTGTGCGAAAATATGATTCAATATTGAAAGCTCTTTCGTCACTGGAAAACGCGAACATATTTCTGGAACGTACTATACTCAGTAACTCAGTACTGCTTACTATCTGCGGTCTTGGTGCTTACTATCTGCGGTCTTGGTTCTACTTCCTTAGTAGAAGGTGTGGGCGTGAAGTACATTCAAAAACTCAGGTACAATAAAAATTGAAGTAAAAATGAAATGATGTCCCTGTATATTTCCCTGCATCATAAATGGATACACTACTTTTCTCTTCTCCTATAGCTAGTAAAATGATTTGTTTACATATTCCACTAGCAACTCCAAACTCCTGTAATGGAAGGGGGGTAACAGTGTTTCCGAGTATAGCCAGGTTAATGTTAAAAATGTTAGTAAAAATAAAGTGATGTCCCTGTATACAGTATAAAAACATACAGTTTTCGTAATAACGTTTGTACTCGTATGTTCAGTAAATCTGTTTCTCGCTCTCATTTCTTTCTCTCGTTCATTTATTTATTGTTATTGTTAAGCCGTCGTCGACATTTTATACATTTCTCTCAGTAAAGTTCCTTTGTCCCCGATCTACAAGCAAAACAAATCCCAATCTGATAAAATATGAGCATAGTCTAGTATATACAGTCGCGAAGCTCAATACGTAGTAAATATGCAAACATTAGGTAGTTGCTCACCACTAGGATCGCTACTATCGCCTCATTACAGGCAATGCAAAATAGAACCGTCACAGTCTATTGTTTCTAGCACCCTCAAAACTCAAGCTTCGTGACTGTATATAGTAGACTGTGATATGAGCTTGTGATAACGAAAGACTGATTATTGCACGCATACTGTTTTATAAAAATTACTATACAGCTGCTCGGATATATTATTAACATTCGACTACGTAACATAATAAGAAACTTTTATATTTGCGTGGTGAAATGTGGAGCAAAAACGATAGCTTTCGTTAGCTTATCTTCGCTTGGCTTTCAGAGTGCTAGACCTGGAACGGAACCTTGCACTTTGGCATAAAACATTATGGACTGTGTAATGCTGGCAGCACTATAGTTGATTCTAGAGGAATATCTCATTACGTGTAGTTTGATTATTATGTACTTTTTATTTTGTATTGATTAGCAAATCAACGTCATGATTATAAACTAGTGATGAATTAATAAAGATTGCCAATTTACCTGTTATTTATTTATGCATTAATGAGTTCGAACAGACTAAACAAATATTATTTGTTGATTATATGGCGTTGTTAACAGAAGAGGTGATGATACTAAGGGATATGCTACTGAAGCTAAACTACAGCTGTGATCAGTATGGGATGAAGATAAATTCCAACAAGATGAAGACCATGGTCATAAGAAGAAAAGTAAAGAAGGTAAACTTGTGAATTCTAAATGACGCAGTAGAGGAAGTGGACAGCTTCAAATACTTGGAGTGTACTATAAGCAGTAACATGAGCTGCTGCCAGGAAGTCAAAAGGAGAATAGCAATGGCCAAGGAATCTAAAAAGGAGCATCTACTGCGGACCTGTGGAGAAAGAACTGAGGAAGAGACTAGTGAAGTGTTTTGTATGGAGTGTAGCATTGTATGGAGCAGAAACATGGACGTTACGACAAAGTGAAGAGAAACGACTGGAAGTATTTAAAATGTGGATATAGAGAAGGATGGAGCGTGTGACATGGACAGACAGAATAAGAAAAGATGATGTGTTGGAAAGATGGATGAAGAAAGAATGATGCTAGTAACTGATCAGGACAGGAAAATGAATTGATTGGGTCACTTTTTGAGAAAAAAACTGCCTTCTGAAGGGTGCACTGAAAAGAATGGTGAATGGGAGAAGAGTTCGTGGCAGAAGAAGTTATCAGATGATTGACTACATTAAGATATATGGATCATATGCGGAGACAAAGAGGAAGGCAGAAAATAGGGAATACTGGATTTGCAGCTGAAGACTATGAATGGATGAAACAAACATAACCATTCTCAAATTTGTGAACGGAAAACTTTTTCTACTATCTGAAAACAGAGATTCATACATATCTCCACATCTGTTCACACAACAGGAGTATTTAAAATAACATTACAACCAGTATCCACGACTAGCTTTAAGGAAAATTTTTTATTGATTATAGAAATCAGTAAGCTTAAAAATACTGATATAAGCTCTACTTACTTGCGAATATTAGCTCTATCTTCCTTTTTCTGTAACTGAAACATGTGTTGGATATGCTATTTCACATTTCTCACTGAATAATATTATTTTCTATACCTTCTAGCACATTTTGTTGTATTAATGTTAATTTCGATATGTCTTCATAGAACTTTTAGTAGGTTATTCTACGACGCTTTATCAACATCTTAGGCTATTTAGCGTCTGAATGAGATGAAGGTGATAATGCCGGTGAAATGAGTTCGGGGTCCAACACCGAAAGTTACCCAGCATTTGCTTATATTGGGTTGAGGGAAACCCCGGAAAAAACTTCAACCAGGTAACTTGCCCCGACCGGGAATCGAACCCGGGCCACCTGGTTTCGTGGATAGACGCGCTAACCGTTACTCCACAGGTGTGGACTTCTTCATAGAAAGTAGCAGCCCAGATCACATATAGATTGCTCATTCTTATGTTTAAATCGGTTGCACTTTGAAGAGAACAACCGCCAGGATCGCCACCCGTCCGCCGTAAGCGAACACGAGATGGCAGTACAGTCGCTAATGCAATTCAAATGGGAGTTATGACGTAACTCCGTATGTAACAACTAGATGGCAGCATAGTAAACCTGACAAGATTTGTTACCGTCAAAGCCTATAATGCAGAGCAATCTTGGTATATATGATCTAGGGTAGCAGCTAATACCTCCCTCATGAGACAAATATTGTAGATAATATTAAGTCTCGAATGAGAAGCCATCGTTTCACCATAACGTTTGATTCACGTCATCTGCTTTTGAATAGCCGCTCTGCTTATTACAATAGCGTAAGGATCTCGATCCTGATTTGCTCTGTGTGATTAATTTCGCCGGGATAGCGTTAACGAATTCGGACGGGTAGAGTGCGAAAACTCATTGAGGGCTGCCGTAGACAGTGCTAATTTCTTCTTGTTTTTCTCCTTCTTCTTCTTCTTCTTCTTCACTATCAGGGATTAGCCTTGCAGCCAGTTCCGTCTTCACTCCAGCTATCTTTTTCTCGGTCTTCCCACTTATCGTCTTCCGCCTGCTTTATATTTTAGTATATGTTTTATTATTCTGTCTTTTTCCATTCTTCCAATATGTTGTACCCATTGTTGTTTGCTTTCTTGTATACGTTCATTAATGGAAAATATCTTCCGTTCTGTTCTTACATTTTCCAGTAACGTGCAATCTTTCACATTTCCTATACAATATAAAAGCAGAGATAACATTAAGAATGAAGATATCAGACATGAACTAGAGACAGTGTTTAGCACAAAATACCAATAATAATAATAATAATAATAATAATAATAATAATAATAATAATAATAATAATAATAATAATAATAATAATAATTCACTGCGGACTCAAGCAAAGAGATGCACTATCACCTTCACTTTTTAAATTCGCTCTAGAATATACCATTAGGAAGGTTCAGGATAACAGAGAGGGTTTAGAATTGAACGGGTTACATCAGCTTCTTGTCTATGCGGATGACGTGAATATGTTAGGAGAAAATCCTCAAACGATTAGGGAAAACACGGAAATTCCACTTGAAGCAAGTAAAGCAATAGGTTTGGAAGTAAATTCCGAAAGACTAAGTATATAATTATGTCTCGTGACCAGAATACTGTACGAAATGGAACTATAAAAATTGGAGATTTATACTTCGAAGAGGTGGAAAAATTCAAATATCTTGAAGCAACAGTAACAAATATAAATGACACTCGGGAGGAAATTAAACGCTCAATAAGTATGGGAAATGCGTGTTATTATTCGGCTGAGAAGCTTTTGTCATCCAGTCTGCTGTCAAAAAATCTGAAAGTTAGAATTTATAAAACACTTATATTACCGGTTTTTCTGTATGGTTGTAAAACTCGGACTCTCACTTTGAGAGAGGAACATAGGTTAAGGGTGTTTGAGAATAAGGTGCTCAGGAAAATATTTGGGGTTAAGAGGGATGAAGTTACAGGAGAATGGAGAAAGTTACACAACACAGAACTGCACGCATTGTATTCTTCACCTGACATAATTAGGAACATTAAATCCAGATGTTTGAGATGGACAGAGCACGTAGCACGTATGGGCGAATCCAGAAATGCATATAGAGTGTTAGTTGAGAGGCCGGAGGGAAAAAGACCTTTGGGGAGGCCGAAACGTAGATGGGAAGATAATATTAAAATGGATTTGAGGGAGGTGGGATATGATGATAGAGACTGATTTATCTTGCTCAGGATAGGGACCAATGGCGGGCTTATGTGAGGGCGGCAATGAACCTGCGGGTTCCTTAAAAGCCAGTAAGTAAGTAAGTCAAGTAAGTAAGTAAGTAAGTAAGTAATTATCATTTCTTTACGTAAATGAAGAATGGCAATCCCTTCCAAATTTATAGGCTAACTTCCGCAGCATATAGACATTCACACCCCATGTGTATCTCGAGGGGTATCTTAGGAAATGCGACTGAAATTTAAGCTTTTCGTTTGAGATCTTTATTAATTGTTTACAATATAGACAGGAAGATGGCGGCTCCATTCAAACGTTTTCGTGAAGCTAACATTAATGAAATAGAATTTCAGTAAGTCAATTAATATTTTATTGTATTAGAGTACTTTATTTCTTATGATCTTTATATACTTTCTTCTAATCGTGTAATAGTCAATTAAATGCCACTCGACTTTTGATTTTCTCTAGATAAATCAAAACCTCTAGTGAGATAACTGTTGAAAAAACGAAACATAGTAAGTGAATTGCGAAGTGTAAAATGAAATCGGAGGCGAGAAAAAAATTATATAAAGCTAATAAAGAGAGGAAAAGAAAACTAGACAGGAAAAAGAGAGTTGATGAAAGTGAGAAAAGTGGAAAAAGAGAAGGCTAGGAAAATAAAGAGAAAAATAGGAAGCAGGGAGAATAAAATAAATGAAAGATGAGATAGAAATAAGAAGATAAGAATTGATTTTATATTCCATTCATGGACTACATGACTTTCTGCCGTTTTCATATCCTCGAGCCACTAGAAAGACATCAAACATCCACCTGTTTGTGGCGGGAGAGGTGGGGGGTTGATCTTCACTCTTGGCTGTGCAATTTGTCATCGTCACCTGTGAAGACATGGTGGTTGTCACCGCTTTGTGTCACGTGTCACAGAGGTCACGTCTGCATGGCTTCCTATTCGTATAGACAAGAAAACGGCGTCGTCGCTGCCAATTACAATAAACCTTTTGAAATCTCAGTTGCCTCGCGTGTTGCCAACCGAAGCCTATTAGATTGGTTTATTCTTAAGCATCTGTACGTGTGCGGCGAAAGCAATTAAAATATCGGCTTTTTGAGCCCAGATTCATAGTTTAAGCTGTCCTCTACTAAGGCTGCGTGATAAATAGGCCAGTGACATTGGAGCATGTTTACGGTGAAAGAAAGCCAACTCACTCCAGAAATTATAGGCACACAGAGTACACTGCACCTCTCCGTCTTGTACAGTACAATATGTATAATACAGGGACATCATTTTATTTTTACTTCAATTTTTATTGTACCTGAGTTTTTGAATGTACTTCACTCCCACCCCTTCTACTAAGGAAGTTCCAACTCCACATAGAACCAAGACCGCAGATAGTAAGCAGTACTGAGTTACTGAGTATAGTACGTTCCAGAAATATTTTCGCGTTTTCCAGTGACGAAAGAGCTTTCAATATTGAATCATATTTTCGCACAGGTACTGTCCGTTTGCCTACGTCGCATCCCGTTTTCCCTCACCTGCTTCTGCTCGCCCCTCTGTAAAAGCTGGGCTGTCTTAGCTCTTTTCTGAAAACATTAATTTATCTTAGGAATTGGACGTTTACGTAATATTATACAGCTGTTTAATTTAACTTAAATAAAAGGGCCTCGTTAAGTAATTAACTGTCACGTGATTTCCTCCCTTTCTACAATCCTGCGGCATAACCACTTGGACGGACAGTAGATAGCATGTCTGAGTAATTTTATATTTTCGGGTCGGGCAGAAGTGAAGATTGAATTTACAGTACGTAGCGTAGGTACAGAATTATTCCAACACGAGTTACTAGTACGAAGGACGAAACTGGCAATTGGAATTAGATGCAATAGTCTATAGTACGATAATATGCACAAAAGAACTGAAGCCTGTATCGAAATGAACGGCCACCATTTTCAAAATTGTGTTTAAATATTCATATTATGATTCTTTTTCAATTTAACTTCTTTCTCTATATTGTACGCTAATGTGCTGTAGACAGTATAATATACACTGCATAATGAATACGTTCGCATGGATAACTCACTTCGTGAGTAAAAACATTTATTCTTAATACAGTACTGTACTTTGATTAAAGAAAAACCTAATGAAAATTATCAAACTCAAAATCGCGATATTTCCTAGTTTACGTAAATGGATGAACTACTTTTCTTCCATCCTATACCTAGTAGAATGATTTGTGTTTTACGCCAGTATCATCGAACTCCAGTCTTGGAGGGGGAAGCAAGTGGTGTTTCCGGTTCTCTAAAGGTATAGACAGGTTAATATTAAAAATGTTAGTAAAAATAAAATGATGTCCCTGTGGAATAATACACACATCCCTTTGAATTACTTTCTATCTTTATTTAACTTATTTCAACTACTAGAAAATTCCAATCAACACATGTTGGGTTAGATTTATTGTCTATTGCTGTTTAGTTTGTAATTACAGTGAACAGCAAGATGCGTTCTCAAAGTTCGAAAGCGAAAGAGTGTCTACTACTGTCTAGTATGGACTTGAATGCAGAAAAACTGTGAAACGACAGATGCATATGGGAAATATTTGACATCATTCAATTCGACATCTAAATTATCTGCTTTGTATCTGTCACCCGATAGAAAATTAGCTACCTGGCAGAGTGAACTGAACCCAATATTTTTTGTAATACATATTTCATTTTTGTTTCAGATTTTGTTGCCCACGTCGTCTTGTATACTGTTTAGTTTAGACACAATATTATTCATTACTGAAATTTGTTGCACCAGTTTAACTCCACTCTTTTCTAAACTTTCAATTGGATGAGGAATAAATTCAAAATTTGATACACTGTTGTTCAATGTTTGGGTCACTAAGAAGTAATTGAACCATATCTATAAAAGCTGCATCATTCTTATCGAACATCTCTATCACCTTCTTTACGCTGGAAAAACGTTCTGCACAGTCACTTGTTCCAGCCGTTTATGTTTCATTGTATTTACGTGCCTTTGAACATTATATTCCTTGTTTTTAGCAGATGTAATGCTGACATTGCAAAGTTTACAATACAGATTTTATTTAGAATGCAAACTGCACCATACTGTGAAACTAAATATTCTAGTTTCCAGACGTGTTTATTTCCTTCTGAGTCATACTGCCGAGCACACTACACTTCACGACAGTTTGTATTATACTTGAATGAACTGTACCGCGGCGGTTGTGTCTCTCCGTACACACATACACTTGCGTACTCTGTGTATATCCTGTAGTGATTTGGCTTCTTTTCACTGTAAACATGCTCCAATGTCACAGGCCTCGTGATAAGTAGACTTTCAGGCTGTCAAGCAGGCTGTCTGGTTTCGAGTCCCGGTGAAGACTGAGATATTTCATTGCAAAATCCAGAGTAAGATTTGTGGTGAACAACAAATGAAATTATTTATACAGGGACATCATTTTATTTTTACTAACATTTCTGATATTAACCTGGCTATACCTTTGAATCAACGGTTGCTATCCTCTTCCACGACTGGAGTTCGATGGCGTAATATACAAATAAATCACTTTACTAGGTATAGGAGGGAACAAAAGTAATTCATCCATTTACGTAAACTATGAAATATTATGCTTTTGAGTATGATAATTTTTATTAGGTTTTTGTTTAATCAGAATATAGCACAGTATTAACAATGAGTGTTTTTACTCACGAACTGAGCTGTCCATACGGACGTATTCATTATGCAGTGTATATTATAGTGTCTATAGCACATTAGCGTACACTATAGAAAATGAAGTTAAATTGAAAAATAATCATAATATGGATATTTAAATACATTTTTCAAAATAGTGGCGGTTCATTTCGATACAGGCTTCAGTTCTAATGTATGTAATTCCAATTACCAGTTTCGTTCTTCGTACTAGTAACTCATGTTGAAATAATTCTGTACCTACTCTGTAAAAGAGTACCTTACGTACTGTAAATTCAATCTTCAGTTCTGCTCGATCCGAAAAGATAAAATTACTCAGACATGCTATCTACTGTCCGTTCAAGTGGTTATGTCGCAGAATCGTAGAAAGGAGGGAAATCACGTGACAGTTAATTACTTAACGAGGCTCTTTCATTTAAGTTATTTTGAACAGTTGTATGGGTATAATATTACGTAGATGTCCAATTCCTAACAGAAATTAATGTTCTCAGAAAAGAGCTAAGACAGCCCAGCCACTAGCCTTTACAGAGAGGGAAACCCGGAATGCGACGTAGGCAAATGGATGACAGTACCTGTGCGAAAATGATGCAATATTGAAAGCTCTTTCGTCATTGGAAAACGCGAACATATTTTTGGAACGTACTGTGACGGTAAGGCTAGTATGACTGTATATGCGGTCTTGGATCTGTGTGGAAGACGGTTGAACTTCATTAGTAGAAGGGGTGGGAGTGAAGTACATTCAAAAACTCAGGTACAATAAAAATTGAAGTAAAAATAAAATGATGTCCCTGTACATCTTGATTACAGAAGTTTTAACACTATATCACTTCGGAATGTGTATTATATGTATTTCTCGAGTTAAATTCTATCGTACCTGGTTAACATGTTTCGGCCTTGTATGGGCCTTCTTCAGAACTGGTTGTTGCTGGTTTTGGCCCCTTTTGTTTTGTTTCCCCTGTGGGGGTGTGCTTGTGTAGTGTAATGTGTAGACAGTGTATGCGGGAAGACTTAAGGAAAAGTGAAGTTGTTTCGTATCGGAGTATATGGCACGTGCCGCGTCGTTCGTCTTTTGCGTACCTGGCGAGTACAATAGCGTACATAACGAAGGAACCCCGATCTGTTCATAGTGACATTGCAACGCAATGCGTGCAGTTGTGTTATCCTGCTCGACTATTTAGTACGAGTTGAATAGTGTAGTGCTGATCCATTCATAACGTCGAAGTCAAAACGTTAAATTCACTTAGAGATACGAAATGCAATTAAGAAGTGTGAGATTGACATTTTATGTATTAACCCATTACTGCATAAAGTTATTAATGACTTGAAAAATGCGTTTATGAGTTTAAGTTTGCTAGTTTGTGACTTAAGAATGCTTTGTTACCATTTTTATCTTTATTTACTTTTTGGGATAAAAATTAAGGACAGTCCCATAAATAGGACGCTATGCATAATGGTCAGTGATACAGTAGCTGAATAGAATAACCCCTCTTTTAGTTCAAATAGTATTTATGTATTTATTATGTAGCAAATACATATACACATATTAGAATAAGTGGTTCAACTGCCCTCCTCACACAAGCCTACGCATTGCACAACACTATTTTGTGTGGTAAGGGTAGAAAGATTTAGGGTGGAGTCTAATTTGACACTTGCTGCAGATGGACTTTGCTTTCCCTGTACAATTAGCACACCTTCGCAGAGTTCCATTTTCAACTGGCCAGTGGTGTTGACTATCAAAACTGATGTCTCCTGATGGAATGGGAACAATTTTTCCTTAGTGGGAACTCACCCCATGCCTTTTCATTACTGTAAAAGCCAGGAGACTGCAAAAGTTGAGGAGCTGTTCTGAAGAGTTTTGAGGCTTCATTTTTCTGTACAGAAACCAAGTATTTACTATGGCAACATCAAGAAAATAAGCGAAGATGGACCACCACTCTGTTGTTGCCGCTGCTGCTAACATCGGTACTGCCAACGCTGGTGCTGCTGTTTCTGTCCTAGCGCTGGTACTGCTGTTGCTGCTAGTGATGGTGCTGCTATTGCTGCTGCTAGCGCTGATGCTGATGGTGGTGATTGTAAAAAAAATTCGTAGTTCTACAGCCCGTGAAGGGCCAAGACTGACCAGCCTGCTGCTGGTCTCACATCCACATGCCGAAACAGAGGTGGACAATCATCCAACCAGAATGGCGGTATCGTGTGGTTAGCACGATGATTCCCCCCTAGCTGTTATAGCTGGTTTCCGAAACCGGATTTTCGCTACCTATCGTAGCTCCACAAATGCATGATGATGCTGGGTGGGCACCGGTCCCATACACTGGCCGAAATTTCATGAGAAAATTTATTTCCCCATGAGGACTCGAACCAGCGCGCATTCCGTAACGCGAGTCCGAGGCAGGATGCCTTAGATCACGATGCCACGGCGCGGTACGTTGGTGGTTATACTAGTAATAATAGTGCTTGTAGTTGTAGTAGTACGATGGCCTTCTACCTCGAATTACCTTCCCTGTCTTGGAAATGTTCATATATTAGCTTCCTTCTTTTCGTACGGCAATAACTTGTGCGAGAAACCTCAGCTCCATTTCTGTCTAATGTACTTTCAAAATCATTTGCTGCAGCTTTTATGTTAGAAGACTGGCATACTTTAATCAACAATGTCATCTTCATTATCATCATTACATATTTTTTTTTTTTTGTAATTCCGCTTTACTAAGTAGCATTTTACCGTCAAGATTATTCAAATAACCCTCATGCACGTCGTCCGATTTATCACTGTATTTATTTGTATCATGGAAATCTTCTGGAGGGGTCACATATATTAGACCCTCATTATTATTATTTTGATTTTCCATTAACCCCAGAATTTCACTCACGGTTAGACTGGAAGTAAAACAATGTAATGGAAACCATATACATATTATAGAATACTACAGGAGTGCACACTGCATGGCGTCCTATTTTTAGGACGGCACTTTATTTCACCTTGTACCTAGCAACATATAAGAAAATTTTATTGTTGTTATATACCACATGAAAACTGAAGTATTCAACTCATTATGTGAAAATAAAAATCAGATTTCTGTACCACCATTACAGAGTAACTAAGAATGAACTTACACGCGGTGCGTCACAAAATACTGTTATCCTGCCATCTTGAAAAAAATTAGCTGGTATGAAGAAATGTTCGCGCGGAATTCAAATACTGCAACACCTTAATACAATGTAATAATTTACCTTCTAAACAATGCCTCCAGCTATACTAAACAAGAAAAAGTTCCATAGAAATCAGTATTTTACGCACGTCCCATTTTTAGGACGCTATGCAGTAATGGGTTCGAAGACAATATCGTGTGTAATGTATGTAATATTGAAATGAAAACCAGAACAATCAGGGTATAGAGAAACACTGCAACATCACACAATAGAACATCGCACAGGAAATGCGTTGAAATAAAATCTGAGGAACCATCATCATCATCATCATCATCATCATCATCATTTAGTTGTGCGGGTCTAAACGACACGTGCAAAATGATGCTCAGTGCAAATATTCCTCTAAAGAAATTGAGTGATCCCCATTTTAGAGGTTTTCTTCAGAAATTCTCTCGATACAAAACTGTTTAAGCAATAGGCGAAGACGGTTCAGCTTCGACAACTTCCGAGAATATATCGTTGTTTACTGCAACGCTGGTATAATTGCATCAATGATGACGAGGACTGAACTTGCAAGGTATGTGCTACACTACTACAGTGCGTTATTTTTCTTTTTCTTCTGACTGTACGGAGATACAGTAGCATGTTGACGTCGTCTGTTTACGTTTAAAACCTGTTGAGTCAATGGTCCGAATGTAAAAAATGGAACATATACTAAATGTGCACCTACATTCAACGATAAGTCATCCCGCATCCACTGTCTAGTAATGTGGAGTCAAAGAGTGTGTTCTGAAATTGAGTTATGTGAAGGGAATTTCATTTGGATGTGCTTGTGTGTGTCTGTATATTACGTATTGTTCTATTGTGTGATGTATAACATCAACACAAACACAAGAACACAAAAAATACATCACACTAACATACGAAAACAGAAACCACAGAAGGTTGCAACCTCATTCAAGAAATTAAATTACAACATCGCATACAGAACAAATAATACTCTACAAAAACATCTCAAAACACAAACAAATACAACCACACAAATACAACCACCACCGCGTATACAAACTCAAATGTAATAATAATAATAATAATAATAATAATAATAATAATAATAATAATAATAATAATAATAATAATAATAATAATGTTTTATTTTCGCTGGCAGAGTTAAGGCCATAAGGCCTTCTCTTCCACTCAACCAGCCTTAATCAATACAATACATAAATTTAAATTACAAATATTTACACTACACTTAAAAGGTTCTCCAGCACTACATATTTATTTAAATATAGATAAATCTATAAGGTAAAGTAGTAACTTAATTTATGAGCTAATTTAATTTAATGAATTATAATTAATTTAATATTTGAAATAGCTAGTAAAATGATGAAAATTAATTTAATATAAGCTTATTAGGACTATGTTACAGGGAGAATATATATATTTCTATTTCTATAATGAGAATATTAATGTAATTGCCATTACAGGTTTTGTAAATCTTTTTAGAGAAATTAATTTATTATTTATTTTATTTTATTTATTTATTTATTTATTTAATGTGCTGTACAACAGCCAGTGGCCAATTACAGTTCAGCACAAATATAACAAAAAACATAAAACAAAAATAATTATTACACATAAATATAATTACAATTAATTATAATAATGACGATGAATGGATAACTAAGAATACTATGAGACCATGTTAATTGAGTATAATGCCTAAAAGAATACATAAATGATAAATCGTTGCCAAGAGCAAACTAAGTCTATACATTGAAGGGATCGAATTCGCAGCCATGCATGTTGGCATTTTTAATGCATCTGGAGAGTGGTGAAAGAAATTTCGAATTTCTAATATAGAAAAGTTTGTGGGCTCTCATATCTTTTGTTGGAATACGTAAGGTAATATTGTTTAAGACAGAGTCACAGGATATATCACCTTTGAGGACTTTACAAAAGAACAGATAATCTAGCTCATGGCGTCTAGCATATAGATTTTGACAATTAAAATATTCACATTTTCTCTCATAACTATACCCGGAATTAATGGGCAGAAATCTGAATGAACATAACGATATAAATTTTCTTTGTATATTTTCTAATTTAGCTGAGTCCGTAGTTGTAATCGAGTTCCAAACTACAGATGCATATTCGAGTTTCGATCGCACCAATATATAGTATAGCATTGAAAGAGAATCGGGCGTGGAAAAAGAATAAGTTATTGACCGTATTATTCCTAGCATTCTGATTGCGTGATTGTAAATGTAATCAACGTGACTATGAAAATACAATTTACTGTCAAAGAATATTCCCAAATCTTTTACGCAATCCGTTCTGTTAATTAGTACATTATTTAGATAATAATTAAATTTCAGTGAAGAAGTTTTTCTAGAAAAGGTTATTACATTAGTTTTGGATACGTTAATTTCCATACCATTGTCTTCCGACCATTTAGCGACTGAATTAATGTCACATTGAAGTGATTGAGAGTCAGTACTACTTTTGATTGTACGAAAAATTTTTAAATCGTCTGCAAATAATAAACAGTCAGAACTTATTCTTTTACATATATCATCTATGAATATAATAAATAGGAGAGGTCCTAAAGTACTTCCCTGCGGGACTCCGCAATTTATATTATAAGAATAAGAGTGTATATTAAACAGTCTTACACATGAAACTCTATTACTTAAATAATTTTCGAACCACTTTACGTAGCTTACAGAAAGGCCAATATTTCCTAACTTATGAAGAAGGATATAGTGCGGAACTACATCAAAAGCTTTGCTGAAATCAAAATATATTGAATCAGTTTGTCCCTGCGTTTCAATTATTGGTACAATTTGATTTAGATATGTGACCAGGTTAGTGACAGTGGATTTAGTTTTAGTAAATCCATGTTGTGAAGAATTGAGCTTGTTTTTCACATAAAACTATATATGTCTGTGAATAATGGTTTCAAAAATTTTTGAAAAGTTATTTAGGATCGAGATAGGTCTGTAGTTTCTGACATCATTTCTTTTTCCGTTTTTAAATATAGGAATAATTGCAGCTTGTTTCCATAGTGAGGGAAATTCACCATTTTTCAAACTAATATTAAATATGTGGGCTAAAAGAGGAATAAATATATTAGAGCATCCTTTAATTATAAAATTTGGAATACCGTCAGTGCCAGTTGTTTTTGTTGGTTTAAGTTTTTTAATTGCTTTACGAACGTCATCATGTGTTACTTTAGTTATAGGTAATGAGTCTGTTATATTCGTAATAATGTTTTCATATGTATGGCTGTGTTTAGTCTTAACAGATTTGAAGTGATCAGCAAAAGCATTGACAATGTCTAACTGATCTGTGATGTGTTTATCGTTAAGAATTAATTCAGAGGGATAATTATCTGTCTTCCGAAATCATTCAACATATTTCCAAAACTTTTTTGGTTCCGTTTTAAGATTTTAATTAATATTTTGAAGCCATGATAATTTATCCGATTTAATTTTAGATTTCACAAGTTTTCTATAGTAGGAAAATGTTTGATAATAAAATTCAGTTTTGAATTTTTTATATTTTTTATGTGAATGGTCTTTCTTTCTAATAAGTTTACGTAAGGTGTTAGAAAACCATTGTGGATAACTAGACCTTTTGACTCGAGTGACAGGAACTGCCTGGGATATGACACTATTAACTACTGAACATAGTGAGCTAGCTGCGTCGTTAACATCGACAGCTTGGTAAACACAGGACCAATCGTAATTATATAGACTCCAATATAAATTCAAGTAATCACCTTGAGAATAATTTGGGAAAGAATTTAGTTGATTCTGGGGAGAAAAATTTAGTGTGACTTCAAGAGTTATTTTTAAGGGAGGATGATAGTCATCCTGCAAGACTAGCGAGTGAGTGGCCAGATTGACCTCAGTCTCGGTTAAATTTGTAAATACAAGATCAAGTAAGTTTTTGTTATTAACTGTTGAATTTACTTGTTTCAATCCAAGAAAGCAAGAAGATGAAAATAACTCTTGAGCCTTAATTTTGGAGTGGTAATGGATGTTATTAGCACAACAACCAGATGACCAATTCATACCAGGAGTATTAAAATCGCCGAGAAAAACTACTCTGTTATTAATGATAATAATAGTAATAATAATAATAATAATAATAATAATAATAATAATAATAATAATGGACAGATGTTAGTTTCATTATAAGTAACAAATATTAATCAGCAATTCATCTGTTAAGTAAGAATTTATGTAATTTTTACCTAAGTGAAGTTATTGTCCAACAACCCCTTACATCACTCGGAAGCGAGTTCCAATTTCTAGCAACTGAAACTGTATAGAATGAAGAATATAAAGATGTCTTGTGGTAGGGTATAATGAGTAAATTGTTATGATGAGATCTTGTACTTAGCTGATGATATGCGGATAAATTTTGAAAACGAGAAGCCAAATAGATTGGGGTAGCGGTGTGCAGAATTTCAAATAAGAGAACAAGAGAATGCAGGGCTCGTCGATCGCTTAGCCTTAGCCAAGACAGAGTTTGGAAAGACGGGGAAACATGATCATGCTTACGAATATTACAAATATAACGGACGCACGCATTATGCACACGTTGTAGCCTGCTGCTCAAATTTGCATTTAGGTTACTTAATATAATATCGCAGTAGTCAAAGTGTGGCATCACAAGTGTTTGTACAAGGATTAATTTTAATTTATCAGGAAGAGAGTGCTTCAGTCGCTTTAATGAGTGAATAATGGAAAATATTTTTTTGGAAGTGTGATTCACTTGTTCATTCCATCCAGGTGACAATCCATATAAATGCCAAGGTTCTTCACAGTCGTACTGTATGGAATAGTAGTATTATTTACAATTATCGCTGGCAAATTTTGTTTGTCACACGTCGATCTTTGATGTTCTATTAAGATTGCCTGCGATTTACCTGCATTTAAACTAAGTCCGTGCGTTTTCGACCATATGGATATAGAATTCAAGTCATCATTAACTTTAGTTATAGCGTCATTTGTGTGGTTAGGTCGAGTATGCAGATAGATTTGTATGTCGTCAGCATAAATATGGTGTCGGCAGGATGTTAGATTAGAAGAAATATCATTAATATAAATAGAAAATAGTAAAGGTCCTAGGACAGAGCCTTGTGGTACGCCAGTCTTCGTGCTATGCCTGTAACAACCTCTACATACGACAGACAGGCAGATAATTTGAAACACGTTACAAAGAACACATCACAGCCATAACAGAATTACAAAACACATCCACATATGCAAAACACACACAAATGCTAACCACACCTACAAAGACATCAACACGGACATGGAAATTCTACACATCCAACCAAAAAGCCAGAAACTAAACACACTAGAACAATACGAAACATACAGACACACAAAAACACAACCAAATTAAATTCTCAACACACAACTCAATTTAAGAACACACACACTCTTTGACTCCACGTTACACTACACAAACACACCCCCCACAGGAAACAAAACAAAAGGCGCCAAGACCAGCAACAACCAGTTCTGAAGAAGGCCCATACAAGGCCGAAACATGTTAATGAGGTACGATAGAATTTAACATGAGAAAGACATATAATACACATTCCGAAGAAATTATTTATTTAATGGACTCCTCCGTAGTAGGAAAACAATTGAAGAGTTAAAAAAATCATATTCCAAAAAAATTTGAGATATTAAGTATGCAACATGATCTATTCGCTCTGAAAATCTGCAGGGTTATTTCACTTCCACACTGCATAAGCGCTTAAGTTTTATAACGTTACAGGAAAACAATCAGAATGCATTATTGAACAAATAGAAAGATCTGGTCAAGACCGACCAGCAGACTGCAGGCCTCACGTTCACACGCCTTGGCAGAGGTGAACGATCATCCAACCAGTAGGGTGGTATCGTGTGATTAGCATGATGAATTACCAGCTATTATACAGAGCCGGATGTTCGTTACCTATTTTAGCTCCCCAATTTAACACGACGCTGGGTTGACACCTGTCCCATATACTGGGCGAAATTTTATGAGAAACAATCTTTTTCCATGAACATCCGAACCAGTGTGCATTTCGTAACGCAAAGCACAGCCAAGATGTCTTAGGTTTTAGTGGCATTAGCAATTGAAGGGTTCAGAGCCATAGTGGGCCAAGCGCCATTTATTAAAAACTGCGACGGTTGATCTGCGCTGCACGTTGGTTGCGCCATTTGCCACGGTCAATGCGTGTGTGTTGGTCCACGTGGGCGCCAATCACGATGGTTGCTCTCTCCTTCGTCTGCAGCGTCGCCGACAGAGTCCGGATCGGTTATGCTCAGCTGTGACGCAATGTACGATGCTGTCCCACGGTGGAGATGATCTCTTTTCAGGGACACTGTGGTTTTGTGGGTGAAGGATTTTAATGTGATCTTTGTAGGTCACACGAACACAATGAGGAAAACCAAGGAGTAAAGTTCCACTAATCTGATTTATTATGATCACGTCCCTACGTGAGTATGACCGACGGAATAATCGCTGTTGTCTTCTCTATAATCTCGGCAACGTTTTTCTATTATCTCTCGCCTGTTTAAATCACCCTTACTATTTACCGAGTAAGTCACAAACGCAAAAAAAAAAAAAAAAACACGAAGTCATCACTTTACCACTTCGATCGGCTCGACTGCCGGAAATTGTATGAGACACCGATCGACTCAATGGCCGGGAACTGAATGAGAGCGCATCTTCGGTCACCACATGTTTAAATACCTACTGTGGTGACGCGCTCTGATGATGCTACCTTTTGGTTAGGCTAGCTAAAGCCATCGCGCGCATTCCTCGACAAGGAAAACCCACGCTAGAGTTCAACAGCCTTTCGCGCGTCTTCCGGTTGAGTGCCCACACACTTAGGCTTAATGTACTAGGCGCCTGCAAGGCTGTGAGTAACAAAACACCTATTATACGCTTCGCTACTCACAACAGCTTGGATTCGACCACCTTGAGAAACGAAGGAATATAAGATGAAGCTATACCGTATTTGATATAAAAGAAATATCTCTTCCTATTCTAGATCACCCGACTACAGCTTCAAAACGGAGAAAGCAAGGGTTAAAGTTAAGTGAATACCATAGTTTAATGAAGATTGACATATCATTTAGTTTTAATGTGTATACTTTATATTACTTGCTATATACTTCCATTGAATTATGGTAATAACTTCATTTGAAGCCTTGTTTTCTACGGCTGTAGTAAATGGCGCTTGGCCCACTATGGTTATGAACCCTTCAATTATGAAATGAATTATGTTTCAAGTATGTTTTCTGACAAGTTACAGCTGTTCAAAGTGTCTACCCTGAACCTGACTACATTCATTACACCGTCCACACCTGTGGAGTAACGGCTAGCGCGTCTGGCCGCGAAACCAGGTGTCCCGGGTTCGATTCCCGGTCGGGGCAAGTTACCTGGTTGAGGTTTTTTCCGGTGTTTTCCCTCAACCCAATATGAGCAAATGCTGGGTAACTTTAGGTGCTGGACCCCGCACTCATTTCACCGGCATTATCACCTTCATCTCATTCAGACGCTAAATAACCTGAGATGTTGATAAAGCGTCGTAAAATAACCTACTAAATTCATTACACCATCGTAGCAGTGATTATCAGCCTGTGTCGAATTTGATCAAAAACATCTAATACTCGCATAGTCGGTTCCTCTCTAGTGTCCATTCAAGTGGTGTATTACTTCACATGTTCCAAAAAAAGATTAAGAGCATGAAGTGGGTGATCACGCTGGCCACGCATTGTTCCCCGTAGATGTTGTTCAGATGTGCTCGTACCACAGGTTGAAGTTCGTTGGGACGTTATATTGAATCACATGTCTCCACACATCGTGAAGGTGCATCCTCCATGAGCAACGGAAGCGTGTTCCGAAGAGAGCTCTATTCAAACGGGCAGCAAAATAACAGGACACGTGTAACCTGTCCGCAAGGGTACTTGAAAAAATAAATTAATAATTCGTTTCATAATTAACTGTAAATATCACTAAAATCTGTCTATTTTTCGATGACGCGTAGCTCCTACACGATGTATCGAAGAACATGGATTGTTTTATGAAAAATAATCCTCATTGCGAGATCAATCGATCCCCAGAGTTTGTTGCAGACGTCCTGAATCACCCTACTAAAAGTGTGTAACAAAGTCACGGTTACAACGTTCACGATCCTTTGCCTCCTAATGAAGGATCACAGAATCTGTTTAATAATTTTTAATAATAATTTATTTATTTAATCTAGCAGAGCTAAGGCCAGTAGGCCATCTCTTCCGTCCAGCCAGACTCTTAATTCTAAATTCAATACAGTCGGCTTACATCAGTTATTACATTAATATCTAGACCGTAAAACAACATGATAGTGAATAATGAAAGTTGGATAAATAACGTTAGTGAGACAATAATAAACATGGGTAAGAAATAATAATAATAATAATAATAATAATAATAATAATAATGAGACAATTTAAATATTTATTCTGTGATATATATATATATATATATATATATATATATATATATATATATATATATATAACCACTGAACATTGAGAAGCTTGAAAGGGCTACTATTGTTAACAAGAATTGTTAGAAAAATATTTCCTTAGTCTACCCTTAATGGTTTGATGTCTGAAAGTCCCTGATATTACTCGGTAGGGAATTCCAAAGTCGAGGAACAGAAACAGTGAAAGAACATGAATATGAGGATGTTCGGTGGGGGGGGAAATGTATAATATTGAGGAGTGTTGTGATCGTGTGTCTAGATTATGGTTGGCGGATACATTTGAAAAACGAGACGCAAGATAGGCAGGAGTAGAGTAAAGGGAACAAACAAATCAAATAAATAGAAGACTACTCGTCCCTTTTTAGGATAAATGAGAGGTACTTCAATAATAATAATAGGCATAATAATAATACTTTAAATAATAATACGAGTAATAATGATCATCATCATTCCCAGACAAGAACTGCCCATGAATGACCAATGCCGACCAACCGACTGCTAACCTCATGTCCACATGCCTCATCAGAGGTGAACGATCACCCAACCAGAAGGAAGTATGATGTGGTCAGCACTATGATCGACCAGCCATTATAGATGGTCTTCGAAACCATATTTCGCCACGTAACGTAGCTTCCAAAATTCATCACGATGCTGGACGGGCCCCGTTCCCATACATTGGCCGAAATTTCTTGAGAGAATGAATCCAGGCATGATGTCTTAGACCAGACGGTAAGCGTGAGACACGAATGAAGAATTTCCAAATATTTAATTGCCTGTACTTACTGTGCCTGGAGTATTAATTACATATGGCGTCACTGAGGTTCGAAGCCCCGACCCCCGCAGGAGAGCGCAGATGCACAACAGGTGTTTGTTGGCGAGTGCCCATGACGCAAGGAGATGAATCGCGGAGCCAGGTGGGGCGTGATATCGCGCCTGACAGATAGGCCGCCCACTGTACGTTTTATTACTGTTTCGTGACGGTTAGCACCCAGAGACCTTGTTGGCACGCGGTAATTATTCAATAATTTTATAACTATTCCGCTACACAGCACTCTGCAGATGACGGGTCATTAGTATAAATTTTACATCTATATTATATGCCATCATGCATGAACTTACATTCAAATATTAGTATTACTACTACAACTTTGATGATGATGATGATGATGATGATGATGATGACGATATTATTATTATTATTATTATTATTATTATTATTATTATTATTATTATTATTATTATATTATATATCTCAAGGCGAAAATATTGTACGAAATGGAAATATAAAAATTGAAAATTTATCCTTTCGAGAGGTGGAAAAATTCAAATACCTGGGAGCAACAGTAACAAATATAAATGATACTCGGGAGGAAATTAAACATAGAATAAATATGGGAAATGATTGTTGTTATTCGGTTGAGAAGCTTTTATCATCCAGCCTGCTGTCAAAAAATCTGAAAGTTAGAATTTATAAAACAGTTATATTACCGGTTGTTTTGTATGGTTGTGAAACTTGGACTCTCACTCTGCGAGAGGAACATAGGTTAACGGTGTTTGAGAATAAGGTGCTTAGGAAAATATTTGGGGCTAAGAGGGATGAAGTTACAGGAGAATGGAGAAAGTTACACAACACAGAACTGCACGCATTGTATTCTTTACCTGACATAATTAGGAGCATTAAATCCAGACGTTTGAGATGGGCAGGGCATGTGGCACGTATGGGCGAATCCAGAAATGCATATAGAGTGTTAGTTGGGAGACCGGAGGGAAAAAGACCTTTGGGGAGGCCGAGACGTAGATGGGAGGATAATATTAAAATGGTTTTGAGGGAGGTGGGATATGATGATAGAGAGTGGATTAATCTTGCACAGGATAGGGACCGATGGCGGGCTTATGTGAGGGCGGCAATGAACCTTCGGGTTCCTTAAAAGCCATTTGTAAGTAAGTATTATTATTATTAGTATTATTATTATTATTATTATTATTATTATTATTATATATCTTAAGGCGAGAATATTGTATGAAATGCAAATATAAAAATTGAGAATTTATCCTTTTGAGAGGTGGAAAAATTTAAATACCTGGGAGCAACAGTAGCAAATATAAATGATACTCGGGAGGAAATTAAACATAGAATAAATATGGGCAATGACTGTTGTTATTCGGTTGAGAAGCTTTTATCATCCAGCCTGCTGTCAAAAAATCTTAATAAAACAGTTATATTACCGGTTGTTCTGTATGGTTGTGAAACTTGGACTCTCACTTTGAGAGAGGAACATAGGTTAAGGGTGTTTGAGAATAAGGTGCTTAGGAAAATATTTGGGGCTATGAGGGATGAAGCTACAGGAGAATGGAGAAAGCTATACAACACAGAACTGCACGCATTTTATTCTTCACCTGACATAATTAGGAACATTAAATCCAGACATTTGAGATGGGCAGAGCTTGTAGCATGTATGGGCGAAACCAGAAATGCATTGGGAGGCCGGAGGGAAAAAGACCTTTGGGGAGGCCGAGACGTAGACGGAAGGATAATATTAAAATGGATTTGAGGGAGGTTGGATATGATGTTAGAGACTGGATTAATCTTGCTCCGGATAGGGACCGATGGCGGGCTTATGTGAGGGCGGCAATGAACCTCCGGGTTCCTTAAAAGGCAGTAAGTATAAGTATATTATTATTATTATTATTATTATTATTATTATGATAGTGAACAAACTCATATAGAACTAAAATTTGACAAACTCTAGTGTATCTGACATAGTGAATGTGAATGTGAATATTGTTCACGTGAAATAGCTCATCATGTGAACCACACCAACCGAGCTTCCCCTCCTGTAGGAGGCCCTAGCCCTTCATGGGACACAGTAGCTTCATTCATTCATTCATTCATTCATTCATTCATTCATTCATTCATTCATTCTTTCGTTCGTTCTTTCGTTTGTTCATTCAGTCATTCATTCATTATTATTATTATTATTATTATTATTATTATTATTATTATTATCATTATTATTATTATTATTATTATTATTAATTTCCGTAGTACGAATTACTTCAAAACCATATCCACCAAATTTGCTTTATGTTTTGAAGCATGGAAAATACGAAACCCAGAATATGGTCAACTAAAAGCAGTAGAAATAAAATTTATCAGAAGAACGTATGTATAGGAAGTATACGCTGTTGAATCGTAGATGAAACGAAGATATACTACATGTACTTGAAATGAAACCTCGGCCTAGACGTAACTACATAAAATTACAGAAGTGGAAAAAGAAATGAACTCCGGGCATATACTCTCCTCGAATTCAAAAATTAATTTTGTCATCCACCCGAGAGGCCGTAGAAGTCTAGGAAGATCTTCAAATAAATCGACACAGAACACTGAACTTTTATATATATATATATATATATATATATATATATATATATATATATATATATATATATATATATATGAATGGGAAATATTACTGTTATTATTGAACATGTAATGGAAAGAATAGCTATCTTGTAATGTTAATCATGTATTACAAAATGAAAGCAATAGGAAATAATTATGACCTTTCCTTCTGTGCCCATGATATTCTCAAGAAAATAAGACTGCTTCAAATCTATTCACCTCCTGAATTTTCATTATCCAAACATAAAACTCGAATCGACCTCGGCAGTGTAGCGGTTTTTATGCAAGCAGTTCTATCCAAGATTTGCAGCGTCAATCCAGACCAAGGGCGATTAAATCGTTCGCATGGCTTCCTCGGAAAGAGGAAGTGAAGCTAAGGGGCCCAAAACAAATTTGGGGCATGCAAAAGAACCGCCACGCCGATAGAGGATACCAAAAAAATATGACGTATATTTCACGCACAATTTTACTTTCGAAGCTGAATAAACACTGCAGTATATTCAATAATTATTTTATCCATTAAACTACAATTTTCACAACTACTACAAAGTACTTCAATATTACACACTACTACTTTTACAGAGTACTACTTCTACTACAGAGTACAACTACTATTACAGAGTAATACTACAGAGTACTACCACTATTACAGAGTACTACTAGTATCACAGAGTATTATTACAGAGTACTACTACTATTACAGAATATAGAATACAGGCTCTTAAGTGTGTCGCGGGCTCTTAAGTGTTGTCGGAAAAATTCACCATTAAAATGGGACACACTCACGGACAGGAGAACGCGAATTCGATTATGCGAACTGTTCAAAACATACAGAGGTGAGCCTGCCTGGAGAGAAATAAAAAATAGGTTGCAGCCGCCAAATTACTCTTCAAGGAACGACCACTCATATAAATTGAGGGAAAGAAGGCAGAGGACGGACACTGGAAAGTTTTCTTTTCTCAATCGTACTAACAGGGACTGGAATGCTTTACCTGCAGACTTACTAAAGGCTTTACCAACAACCAAAAATGTATTTAAAATAGACTTAAGGGCCTTAGTAATAGACGGTAATTATACACAGTATTTAAAGGGTGTAAATGGTATTTTGTTATTGAAGTGTTGTATCAGTGAAGAATTATGTTGTGTCAGTGAAGTTTGTTGTATCAGTGAAGAAGTATGTCGTGTCAGTGAAGTGTGCTGTGTAAGTGAAACGTGTTCCTGTCAGTGAAACTTTATAGTTTATAGTGGCAGTGCATAGTATTTGAACAGTGAAATGTTTTTGAAGTGTTAGTGAAATCAGGATAGAATCAGTGAAATGTGTCGTAGTTCCATTGCAGTGAGTGAGTTGACAGCGAAATGAGTGTAATTTGAAAGGTACTTGTGCAGATATGAACATATACTCGTGGGTTTTAGTTCGATCTTAGTTTTAAGATACAAATTAGATTTATTTCAAATGTTATTTTAAGTGATCGTTTCATTGAATTAAGTATATTTCCTATTGTTGTTGTTGTTATTATTATTATTATTATTATTATTATTAACTATTGTTAGTATTAATTATTAGTATTATTAATTGTATTTTTAATTAATAAGTTTATTATTGTCATTATTGAGTGTAATTAGTTACCACTGCCACCGGGTACATACCCACTGCAGTGTGAATAAATAAATAAATAAATACATACATACATACATACATATATACATTATTGCAGAGTACTACTATTACAGAGTAATACTATTATTACAGAGTACCATATCTACTACAAAATAATACGGAGTACTACTGCTCCTACCGAGTACTACTACTACTACTACTACTACTACTACTACTACTACTACTACTACAAAATATCATTGCTACTACAGAGTACTACTACTACTACGGAGTACTACTACTGTTACAGAGTACTACTATTACAGAATAGACTATTATTACAGAGTACTACTACTATTACAGAATACATTATTATTACAGAGTACTACTATTACAGAGTAATACTAATATTACAGAGTACCATCTCTACTATAAATACGGAGTACTACTTCTACTGCAGAGTACTGTTACTATTGCAGAGTACTACTACTACAGAGTACTATTTCTTCTACCAAGTATTATTA
Organism: Periplaneta americana; assembly: GCF_040183065.1. Classification (NCBI taxonomy): domain Eukaryota; kingdom Metazoa; phylum Arthropoda; class Insecta; order Blattodea; family Blattidae; genus Periplaneta; species Periplaneta americana. The sequence goes on along the minus strand of NC_091120.1, from coordinate 162,393,341 downwards.
TGAATAATTTCGAGGGAAAAATTGTTCCGGAGCCGGGTATCGAACCCGGGACCTTGGTTTAACGTACCAACGCTCTACCACTGAGCTACTCGGGAACTCTAACCGACACCGATCCAATTTTTCTCTCTATATCCACAGACCTCAAAGTGGGCTGACAACCGTCAAGCAACCAACTTCGAGTGCACACTAACTCCGTGTGACTTAAATTGTGGTTTTCTGTTAACGAACAGTAACGTGTTTTATGCAAATCAAGATTTTCAGGTATAACTCCGGGTCCCGGGTTCGATACCCGGCTCCGGAACAATTTTTCCCTCGAAATTATTCAAATCAACTTTACAGGGAGTTATACCTGAAAATCTTGATTTGCAAGTATTATTATTACAGAGTACTACTACAGAATACTACTACTATTACAGAGTACTACTACTATTACATAATATTACTTCTACTACAGGGTGCTACATCTACTACAGAATGCTACTACTATTACAGAGTACTACTACTATTGCAGAATATTACTTCTACTATAGGGTGCTACTTCTACTACAGAATGTTACTTCTATTACAAAGTACTACTTCTACTACAGAATACTACTACTACTGTATATTACTGCAGGGAACTATTGCTACTCCAGAATACTACTTCTACTACAGAGTATTACTATTACAGAGAACTACTACAGGGAACTATTGCTACTACAGAGTACTACTTCTACTACAGAATACTACTACTACTTCTACTGGGACCTATTGCGACTACAGAATACTATTGCTATTACAGAGTACTACTACTATTACAGAATATTACTTCTACTACAGGGTGATACTTCTACTACAGAATGCTACTTCTACTACAAAGTACTACTTCTACTACAGAGTACTACTACTACTACTTCTACAGGGACCTATTGCTACTACAGAATACTATTGCTATTGTAAAGTACTATTGCTGGTACAGAATATGCCTACTGTTACTGTTACACAGTATTATTACTTAAGATTATATCTACAACAGAGTTGTACCAATACTACTGCAGAGTATTAATTTACTACTATTAGAGACAAACCAAATCACTACTACTTGTGAGTACTACTGCTACTGTACTGCCATATTTTTCAAATTTATATTTCAGTTATTTTCACTCTACATGTTGCTTGCCTATTGATAATTTAACATCGTCTTAATTATCCACGACACACTTCTGTATGTTAGAACAAACTGACAAAGTTTCGCAGAACTTTATTTTTGCATCTTTTATTTAGCAGCCGGTGGGTGAGAGAGAAATAAAATAACACTCGCAGAAAAAAAAGGGTGGAATATTAAGAGGTCCTAAATTGTGGTGAAAGCAATTTTCCTATAGGAGAGAATCTTGACGAAAAAATTCCTAGCCCTCCGAATATGAGGATTGTGCGAAAATTTCGTAACCTTTCCATATAAATATTTCTTACTCCCAAAACAACAACAAAACCAGTATTTCAAAGTTATTGCTACGGATCAAAGAAATTGTTAAATAAGGTGATGATAATGGTAATGATAATGATGATGATGTCATATTTCGCGAGATGAGGTTAAGGATTCGCAGTGTGAGTACCTGTCATTCGGTTTACAGTTGCGGAAATCTTCAGAGACAACCCAACCAGATAATCAGCCCAAACGGGAATCGAACCCACGCAAGAGCGTAGCTCCAGATGAGCAGGCCTAAGGTACTTTTGTGACCGTAAAACTTGTTATAGAACAATCTGAACAGTTCTCAGTTAAACAAAAGAAGAGACGAATCAATCTCCATCAATTTTCAGGTGATCTGTCAGTTATTGACTTGCTCTAGGATCGAAGTGGTGACACTTGAAAGACACTCTCTCAAGCTTCTAAGTAATTAATCATGGCGGCGTCGTGACGAGACCCTAATACCCTGGACAGCTGTACCTTCCGATACCCCGCCGCATGACAGCGCCTGAAGATAATCCCTTCATCAAACACACTTAAGTTACATGTCTCAAAAGCCTACAAGGTGAGTTTATATGCACATCTGTAATGAAGCAATACTTTTCTTCTACTGGTTAAGCTGCTAGCTTGTTCCACATATTCGAATTCCTCATCTCTCCAACACTTTCGTGATATCTAATACAAATCTATTCGTTTTAGGGCTATATCGCGATCCAAAATTTTGGTAACATTTTCATGTGATTATAAAGTTAGTAATATTAACGATTCAGCAACTTTGTGCATATAATTTGTTCAAGAAACTCTCAACGTCTTTATTGGAATGTTATGAAATATCATTGAGAGAACCCCTTGTTACACTGCATACATCAACAGCATAGTCAAATTCTTGCCACACTCGAACATATCTCTATTTATTTATTTATTTATTTAATCTGACAGGATTAAGGCCATAAGGCCTTCTCTTCCTTCCTACCAGATAGCACATATAAGTACAAAAAAGAAATACAGACATTGATGAAAATAATACAAATTAAATTAAAACCCTATAGAGAGTCAACAGGGTCAAAAGAACACTTTAGAGCTTTCATCGAGCTAATACAATAAAAAAAAGAAAGAAAAATACAGAATTTAATGATGATAGTGATAACTGATGATGATAATAGCAATAATAATAAAATAATAATAATAATAATAATAATAATAATAATAGTAATAATAATAAATACATTACATATTAATAATTGTCAGTTTTACAACAGCATAGTTACAATATTTACTATATGTCACGGGATCAGTCGAAGTTGCGCAACCTGACAGGTGTTCAACAAGCAATCCCATGAACTAGAATGTGATATTTTAATTTAAATTTAAATTTTGATATTGTCCGACAGTCTCTGACATAGTCAGGGAGAGAATTCCAGAGGCGTAGAATCAATATGCTGAAAGATGATGAGTAGAAAGATGTTCTGTGCAGAAGAATAGAGAGAAGGTAAATGTTCCGGGTTCGAGGTAGTGAAAGGTAAACAAAACGAGATGCTAGGTAAGCGTAGGCGCATTAACAGCAATGATCCACAGTCTTACTTCTTCAGAGTTTTGAATTAGAGACGACACATAAACTGAATTCTTATCTTACATCAATGAAAGAAATCACAATGTGTATTGTGTAATAAGTGCACCTCAGCACATAGTGTGTTGGACATTGTGCCACTGTCACACATCTGTGACACAGTCTGTGACACAGTGCATGAGGAAACTAAGAGGTGGAACTTAAACTGAGAGGATTCAATCCGGCATCGGAACTGGAATCCGGTGTGGGTTAGTGGATAGAGCGTCAGCACGTAGAGCTGAAAAGCGGTGCCGGAGAGAGTTTTTCTCCGCTTCCCCCATCCTTCATCATATTATAATGCAGAATTCCTGCACGGAAATATCATACGTACTTCGGTACTTCACAATAATACGATTTGAATTTGTTTAATAGGGAGTTCGACAAGTGGTCTGTCGTCTCCGATCTTTATCTTACGTATCAACGTAATGAATAAGAATTGATGGGAATAGAGTCATAGTCGTGTCCGAATTAAGGTGGGTGCTCCTGTTATGGCCATGTTCCTGATATGGCCACCCCCCTATTGTGAGTTAGTTAACCAAAAAATCCGCTAAATTGCAGCAGCATCCAGTGAAAGGGCATCCTGGTATGTCACTTGATCGTTTTCCACCCAGTCAGGTTGAGCAAGATGGCGTCAGTTGCCTGTTTTGCTGTTTTCATGTGACCTCTTCTTATTTTTCTCTGGTAAGTCTCCTTTGTTTTATGCATGTTTTTCAAAGACTTGTTTCATGAAAACCATAGTACTCCATTAAGTTTTTAATGTTCTGTTGATTGGTGTTGTCGTTGATGGCGTATCTTTTACGAGTTGTTCATAATCAAACGATTTTCGTGAAAGCTTACCTGCTCCTGATATGGCCATATCAAATGCACCATGGCCATATCAAGTTCATTTCACTTTTATTTTTTCACCTGACAAATTTACATGCCTTAAAGCTGGGATTACGCAAAAAGTTTGTACTTTAAGAAAAACAACGTAATTTTTAATGGAAAAACCTGTTTTGACTACACGTTTGAGTTATTAAAAAGATTATTGAGTGTCATGTTTATTCATTTTACACCAAAATTATTTCATTTTAGCACAATTGCGCTATCAAACTTAAAACAATCACGATTTGTAGAACATGGAACAAGGATGGCCATATCATGTACACATGTTCCTGATATGGCCACTAGGTAGACTTTTGGAATTTGGGACTTTTTGGACAATTAAAACTACTTTTATGAGGAAAGGAAATTGTTTTAAGAAAGTCCTTTAGACTGAGAACGAGTAAGAAAAAAAGTGGTTTACATTTTTTTCAAAATGGCGGCTAGAAAAATTCTCAAACTTAGCATGGCCATATCAGGGACACCTACCTTAATACAAATCTACAGCTAACGGCCATAGTATTTGCAGATGATTTGACACTTATCGCGCCTTCTGAAGGTGATTCGCAACATTCAGTACGTAATTCAAAAAGTGTTGTAGAGAAATAAAATATGACAGTTAATGTAGATAATGCCAAAGAATTGATCTTTTGTGGAAAGTTCACAATGTAAAGTAAAATCCGTATAAATAACACTGGTCAACAGTGATTTTGTTAAATGTACAATTTCTGCTGTGTCTTATGTAATTTCATCTGCTGATTCCAAAAATGAAGTCAGAATTCTTCTACCACCCACCATTTTTTTTTTTTTTGTATTTGGAAAAATTGATTTATTGCTATATAGCCTACAGTCCTTAACATGCTAATGCAAAAGAAAAATAATTCAAATATTTAATTTTATTCTTTGAACAATTGACCTATAACTTTAGATCACTGTTATCTGTGAAGTCAGAATTCATAAAAATGAATTTTATTCCCCATAAGACTGTGAGAGTTTGTATTAATTCTCAGTTGAGTTGGAACTTACAATCATGAAACAAGTTTCATAATCCGTGTTTTCTTTGTCCTAATTTTAAGTGTGGTAAGAGTACCTTATAAAGTGAAACATACCTCGAAATACTGTGTAAATCACAAATAATTTTTGTTACGTTTGTGGTTAATTAACTTTGAAAACACACAGGTGAATTTTACTACACTAGTTAAAAGAGCTTACGACTGTTTTTTTTATTGCAAAATAGATTAAGACAGGAACTGGGCCCCTGAAATCTATTGTGCTCCATGTAATTCTGTTATCCTAAGGATCCTGTCATATGCCTTTTCCAGTTCCAATGTCATGCCGGGAACCTAAGGATCATTCAATAGACTGTTACTTTCTAGGAACCACATGTCATAAGATTACAGAGAACTGGTCAGCGAGTTGATTCAGAACTATAAACGTGATGGTGTGTATGTATCTCTCAAAATAACTTCTTGGATTCTCATCTATTTTGTCTGTCCTCAAACACCTTCGGGTAGTGAGCTACGAATATGAGGAGCGTTTTCATCAGGATTTTTCTGAAATAGAAAGAGGCTACCAGGAAAAATGGAGTCCAGATATTTTGTCACACTACTACTGGACACTCAAAAGAGATGTTTCTCAAACGAAGTATAGCCCAAAATCTATTTCATACATATTTCAGGTAAATAAATATGATTTTAGGTAAAATGTTACAAGGAATCAATACTAGAAAAGTCTGAAGTATACTTCATATAATTACTCAAAAACCGTGGGTGATAGAACAATTTTGAAAACAGATACGAAATCAGCATGAAACATGCTATAAGAATAGCTCATTGTTTATCTTTTAACAAAAAATATGTTTAATTTTGTTGACCAGTGTAATTAATTGTCACAAAGAATTTATTTATCCCTCTCACATTTATGGCTACACGTTACACTTTCATGTCGGTATAAATTACACAATTCAACAAAACTATAAAAATGTAACGAGGTCGTTCATAGCACAAAAACACATCAGTATATGTCAATACAGAACACTGCCAAGATTCGTAATGTGCTATGGAAAAGAAGCTTGGATTATTAACCAGAAAGATGAAGGCAAATTGCGACATATGATTTCTGAGAACAGTTGGCTGTACAAAGTGAAACTTGAAAAGAAATGAAGTCATTACAAAGGAATTCAATATTGAAACCATCTATAGTTTCATATTCCATTACCAAATCAACTGGAGAAACAAAGGATTAAAACCAGCAGAATCCTTAAAGCAATTCTGGCCTACAACCTACAGTGAAAGATATCTCTTGGTCGTTTTACAAGAAATGGAGAACATATTCGTTTTTAGACAGTAACAGGCCTGGAGGCAGATTACTTGCAAAGCAGGAGAAATTGAAGAATTCTAATTTTTAGATGACTTGTCAGCTCAATTCTTTCTGTGCCATTCCGAATCACTAGTCATACATTTATAGGAAATTATAGATATTGTAGTTACACAATCTGACTTTCTAACTTTCATTAATCTTGGTGACCAATTTAGGCATATATTCAGTCTTTTCAAAATTATTGTTCTCGATAGTATAAGCCTAAGGTCTAATAGTTGCAGTGTATTCTTTCAGAATGTAATATCTATGTTTTATTCCCGGTCCTATGAGCTTGTTTGTCGGATGACAATATCCATAGCAAGACTTTATCGGTAGGAAGGAGAACCTGTGGAACTTACATCTCACTATGTTTGCAGAATATACAAGACATTTGCGATATTAGACTAATTAATATAACAAATAAAGTTACCCTTCTTTATAACGTCCAACTACAGTGTCTATTTACAGATCCATAGGATTTACCTGGTTAATTCCTGATGGTATTATCTGGTATTTAGAAGTAGTTACGATCTGAAAATTCTTTCGATAGGGTAAGGGGGTACATTTTCGAACATAGTACAATTCTGAACGCACTAAGATTTTTTTAACATTTGTGAGTTTCATATGTTCGTAACTCTGCTTGAGTTATATAGCGTCGATAATCAGTCTTCTGTAAGTTTGTATCCTAAAAAGCTGTGTTGTAAAGTGTTACTATATGCCACAAATAAATCATTTTTCAAATAAAGGTAAGCAATTTGGCTACAGAATATGCTCTGTTATAAAATGGCTTGTAGTTTCCCGTTCTGGTATTGTATTACAATGACTATTACACTCTTACTACGTCATACTACTTTTGACCAATAAAACGGTACGAAAGGACGTATTTCAACCAATCATGGCTGCTTATCGCACAATTTTATCGCGTCCCTAGCATTTGTTTAATTTTATCGCGTCCCTAGCATTTGTTTAATTTTATAGCGTCTCTAGCATTTGTTTCTTTGTTTGCCAACATTTGAAACTGCGCTGGTCTGGACGTCAAACAAACAAAAAAAATATATATATATATATATAATTACAAACCGCTCCAGTCGATGCACAGCAGTTTCAAATATGACTCGCATTGGCATTCAAGAACAAGAATTAATAAAAATCACTGATCATACCTATGCATCTTCTGAAATCCGATTTACAAATAAATGAAGAGCACCATTCGGAAATCCTGAATAAGTTGAATACACCATGTAGGCCTAAATCAACGAGTTCCACTTCTATTACGCACACGTCCAATATAACATCAATTGAACCACCAACCACATTCAAATTTGAAAATTGTACATTCAATAATAAATTCCTTTTAAAATTATTCATGTCTATTTTTTATGTCATCGTCGTTAATTAAAACTTTTCTAACACTTGTGTATATTAGTTAGATTATGTTAAAGCTTCTGCTATATGATATTATGGATAGTCACGTATCAGAGATTGTTTAATATTAAGATTTATTGAATATCATCTGTCAAGTGACGTTGATTACTGGGATTCGGATAATTGAAGTGGAATGTTGCATTTTAATAAAAATGAAACTGAATCAACAAAGTCTTCTTGACTAGTAACATTGCCATCGTGTATAATAGATCCAGAACTTCTCGACGAGAAGACATTGCTCACTACTGCCATCTAACATGCATCTAGCGTAATATTTGTAATGTTGAGATGGTACAATAATACATTTGAAGACAGTTGTATTTTCGTAAGTCAATATTTTATTGTATTGGAGTACTTTGTTATTTCTAATCTTCATATACTTTCTTCTAATCGTGTAATAGTCAATTAAATCCCACTCGAGTTTTGATTTTCTCTAGATAAATCAAAACTTCTAGTGAGATTACTGTTGATAAATATTGGTTTGCATTTTATTCTAACCTGTTCTGTGGTCTTCATTACACATGTCACCGGCACACCAGTGTTATCTATGAACAGTTTATAAAACTATTTAATCATTTCTCAAGGATAGCTGAAGTACAATTTCGAACATTATTCAGGTACAATTTTGAACGCTAAAAGTACAATTTAGAACAGTTGTTTGTAACCATTCTAACTACGTCATTTCTTTTTGTTAACATTTTAGATGCCACGAAGAAAAACAGAAAACAAAAAAACGTCTGAAATAGAATTCTAATGCTATGGAAAAGACAATCAAAATGTAATTTCAAGGGATATTTCATTGAAAGGAGTGTTGTATCACCTTCCAATGAGCACTCTACGTGATAGTGTAAACAAGGAAAAGGAAAAACAGGCTGGTCTCACTCCACGTGTTACAGGGAGACAGGGAAAAATTCTTTGGTAGATAGGCTCCTGTACTTAGCAAATAGAGAGTTAGGTCTTACCCCATTGCAGGTTAAACGTGCTGCTTTTGATTTGGCCGTGGCCAGTCAGAGTCCTTCAGAAAATCAGCAAAATGGTCCTTCTGATTCTCCAGAAAATGCAGTTAGTGCCTTCTTAACTCACCCGAGAGAAAAACTTATTTATGTCAAAGAAAACTGCTCACGTCACTCCACCTTACTTCGCAAGAGCATATCAACGAGATACGATCTAAGAAATCCTCTGCAGTTAATACTCGGCCTAAAGGAAAGAATAAATCTGCACCCAAAAAAGGAGTGAAACAAAGGGCAACATCGTCCGCTCCATCAAATGAAGACGAATGCGGCCTCTACCTACTGAATTATTATTCAAAGGAATCCATGTTGAAAGGGGAGTGGATCCGATGCTAGACGTGCGACGTGTGGTGTGACGAAGTGTGCGTGAGGATAAAGCAGTTTTTTTTCTTTTTGTGGAAAATGCCTTTGATCGAAATTGTACCTGACCTGTTCAGAATTGTACCCCTGTGGTACATTTTCGAACGTCTTTTTGTTTATTGAAACATTTACAACTATGGACAATGTAAACATCCTTTATTTCTTATACTGTTGTGGAAAGAAAACTAGGTCTTGAACATTGTATTCACAATAAATTTCGAAATTTCTTTTGCTTATTTTACCCACGAAATACAAATATGTGTTTACTGTTCGAAATTTTACCCCCTTACCGTAATCATGGTTTTCGCTAATCATGCTAATATATTCAGTCCCTTCTTGAAGTTTTCTCTTTCGAAGTGAATTAAACTTTTCTATACTAACAAATATCTGTCACGGACTTAAATGAACATATCGTCGGTTTACAAGCAAAAAATAACAATTCAAAAATATTACTTCTGAGAAAAAGGTGATTGAGAGTTCTTGACAAAACTGAATCCTCAAAATATTTTTTTTAATAAGTTGTTTTTCTTCCCGTTCTAAGTTTATGCATATACATTATGTACATTTGTTTCAGCATTATTCTTTATTCACCCACTCTTTCTAGCATAGCTTTATTTCTTATTCTGTCTGTCCATTTCATACGTTTCATTCTTCTCCATAGACACATTTAAAATGCTTGAAGTTAATTCTTTTCAATTCGTCGTAATATCCATGTTTCTGCACCAAACAATGCCACACTCCACAAAAAGCATTTAATTAGTTTCTTCCTTACTTATTTTTGCAGCGATGCGCAGAAGATGATTTTTTTTTCTACTAGTCTTCTTTTAACGTTGCTATCAATATGACACAGAGTCTTATGGTAATATTTATTTCAATTATCGGCTCGCAAAACAAGTCCAGAGATGATATATTCGACATATATATTTGAAATGGCAAGACCATTATCTTAATATCACTTGCCTCGACTCTACGAACGTGAGTCATGTCGCTAGTGTCGAGAAGTGTAGATCACTTAGTTCGTAAGAGCCTATCCAGTGTGCACCACAGGTGCTGAATCTATATTACACTCGCAATTGATGATGATGATGATGAAGATGATGATGATGATGGTGATTGTACCGGAGTACCCGGAGAAAACCCCTGTGTTAGGTTATTTGGGCGACGATATTCTTTAACGCAAGTTCTAAATTCAGAGTGAATCGAACGGAATTTGAAACCGGGCCTCATGCCTTGTAAGCCCAGCGAGCTACCAGTGAATTATTGTGGCAGTATGTGTGTATATATATATATATATATATATATATATACATACATATTTCAGGGTGATTCACGAGGATTTACCGTCACTTACGGAGCTTATTTCCAAAGACATTCTTAGCAAAAAATGACATACAAACATTTGTCCTCATCGCACTATTTTCAAAGTTACATTAATTTGAATTTGATAGTAAAATATCTTTTTTTCTTTAGTTTTACGGGCGAAAAAATATTACAAATAGAGAATGAACTATTCAGAAGTATCATTTCTTCAGTTGGCTAGTGTTCTGAAGCTAAACATGTGTTATTAATTGCTTTATAGTAATTGTATTTTTTTTTTTCATTTTTAACTAAAAATGACATCATTCTTACCCACTTATCATAAAAATTGTTACAAATCATACGACTTTAGGAACTTGATTCTTTACAGTTTAATTATGCATCCTAATGTACAGTCTTAAAGAATTTACAAGAGTGGCGTGATTTGTAACAATTGTTGTGATAAATGCGTAAGAAAATGTAATTTTCGGTTAAAAATCGAAAAAAAAAATCTATATCAAGCAACTATGGAATTCACAACACTTTTTAGCCTCAGAATAGTAGCTAATTAAGGAAACGATGCTCCTGAATAGTTAATTCTTTATCTGTAATATTCTTTTACCCTTAGAACTCAAGAATAATGGTATTTTACAAACAACTTCAAATTTTATTAGTGTAATTCTGAATATATTGAGATTAGAACTAATGCTTATATGACATTTTTTGCTCAGAATGTCTTCGGAAATAAGCTCCGCAAGGAACGGTAAATCCTCGTGAACCACTCTGTACGTATGTATATAAAGATAGAGAGAGAGGGAGAGAAAGAGAGAGAAAGTACAAGAAGAATTTATCAACAGTGTACGAAGAGCAAGAAATAAGGAAAAGAGTAATATTTTCGCATTTCATATCTAAAAGTCTCGACTCTGTTATGAATAACTTGACATACCAGGAACTAGAGACAAGAAATACATAAAAGATATCTCTGACTATTCGTTCCTCAGAGATCTACAATCGCGGGAATTTTAGAAGTGTAATTTTCGGTAAATCTTATTTGAAGAGTGGAAACTCTTACCTTGAGAATACGTGGATGCTCGAAATTCCAGCCAGGCGGGAATATAAATGTAACAGGGGAGGCATTCCTTGGTAACAGTTCTTTCTGGAGGGTGCGTGGAGAGCCCTTCAACCCCTTCTTTCAACGTTGCGCACTTCAGGTTGCAAGGAAACATCTGAAGGGGTTCTGAGATGTGGCTTATTTCCTAGAGAGGGCTCTACACTTCTTTATGAGTCCGAGCAGCGGCGTACACGTCACAGTTCTCACATATAAGTTATTTCCTGGGTAGGTTTCACTCTTCCTTCCCAGTCTAATCAATGACGTGCACAACCTCAGTTCTCATAAGTGGGTAATTTCCTGGAAGCGATTCACACTTTCTCAAAAGTCGGGTAACATGCACATCTGAGTTATCATATATGAGTTATCTCCAAGAAAGGCTGCACGCTTTCTTAAGCGTCTGCTCAGTGGCGTGTAGACGAGTTATAGAGCCCTGCAATCACGTAGTTAGCAATTAAACCGCTAGATGCTGCGAGTGTACAAGACTTAACGCTCGCCACCAGTGTTGCCAACATCATTCTTAAAAACTCGCTATGAAACAGTACAGAAACCGCTAAATTGCTACATTTTCAAAGTAAAATGAAATTATTTAACCGCTGTTACTTACATATTTACTTACTTACTTACTTACTGGCTTTTAAGGAACCCGGAGGTTCATTGCCGCCCTCACATAAGCCAGCTATTGGTCCCTATCATGAGCAAGATTAATCCAGTCTCTATCATCATATCCCACCTCCCTCAAATCCATTTTAATATTATTTTCCCAACTACGTCTCGGTCTCCCCAAAGATCTTTTTCCCTCCGGCCTCCCAACTAACACTCTATATGCATTTCTGGATTCGCCCATGCATGTTACATGCCCTGCCCATCTCAAACGTCTGGATTTAATGTTCGTAATTACGGCAGGTGATGAATACAATGCGTGCAGTTCTGTGTTGTGTAACTTTCTCCATTCTCCTGTAACTTCATCCCTCTTAGCCCCAAATATTTTTCTAAGCAACTTATTCTCAAACACCCTTAACCTATGTTCCTCTCTCAAAGTGAGAGTCCAAGTTTCACAATCATAAAGAACAACCGGTAATATAACTGTTTTATAAATTCTAACTTTCAGATTTTTTGACAATAGACTGGATGATAAAAGCTTCTCAACCGAATAATAACAGGCATTTCCTATATTTATTCTGTGTTTAATTTCCTCTCGAGAATAATTTATATGTGTTACTCTTGCTCCCAGGTATTTGAATTTTTCCACCTCTTCAAAGGATAAATTTCCAATTTTTACATTTCCATTTCGTACAATATTCCCGTCACGAGACATAATCATATACTTTGTCTTTTCGGGATTTACTTCCAACCCTATCGCTTTACTTGCTTCAAATAAAATTCCCGTATTTTCCCTAATCGTTTGTGGATTTTCTCCTAACATATTCACGTCATCCGCACAGACAAGCAGCTGATGTAACCCGTTCAATTCCAAACCCTCTCTGTTATCCTGGACTTTCCTAATGGCATACTCTGGAGCAAAGTTAAAAAGTAAAGGTGATAGTGCATCTCCTTGCTTTAGCCCACAGTGAATTGGAAAAGCATCTGACAGAAACTGACCTATACGGACTCTGCTGTACGTTTCACTGAGACACATTTTAATTAATCGAACTAGTTTCTTGGGAATACCAAATTCAATAAGAATATTATATAAAACTTCTGTCTCAAACTAGTCATATGTATTTTTGAAATCTATGAATACCGGTAACTGATGTACTGTACCCTTATACTCCCATTTTTTCTCCATTCTCTGTCGAATACAAAATATCTGATCAATAGTTGATCTATTACGCCTACAACCACACTGATTATCCCCAATAATTTCATCTACATATGGAGTTGATCTTGCCAAAGAATATTGCACAAAATTTTGTACGACGTCAACAAAAGTGATATTCCTCGAAAGTTACTACAGTTCTGTTAATCTTGTCCCCCTTCTTAAAGATAGGTACGATTATTTAACCGCTAAATTTTATAAATTTGAGTCGCTAAACTAAAACTGAAAAACGCCAGATCTAGCGGGAAATCGCTGAATTGGCAACACTACTCTCCACTAAACATAGAGCGAGTGATATTCCATACGAGAGAAATACATTCACAGTTTCCCCAGCGAATAGGGATTATAAAGAATGGACAATGAGCGAATTTTCCTGTGTTTTGTTTCTCTGTGCGCAGGCGTTTAGTTCCACTTTTAAGCGCTAGAGGTTAGTGTAATCGAACATAGGCTAAGATAATAATTGAGTATAGAGTTGAGACACAGCATTCAAACATCGCCTACCTTATTGCGTAATCCAGTAACGTTTTGCTTCAAATAAATTCAAGTTAACAGCTTTTCCTTATTTCTCAGTGAAAAACTAGTTGTAACAATAATTTTTTATATTTCAGATATAATAAATTATATTATAAAATAATATAATACATTACAAAATTAAATATCAAATTCGTTTAATATTTTATTTTATTTTATTTTATTGGGTTATTTTACGACGCTGTATCAACATCTAGGTTATTTAGCGTCTGAATGAGATGAAGGTGATAATGCCGGTGAAATGAGTCCGGGGTCCAGCACCGATAGTTACCCAGCATTTACTCGTATTGGGTTGAGTGAAAACCCCGGAAAAAACCTCAACCAGGTAACTTGCCCCGACCGGGATTCGAACCCGGGCCACCTGGTTTCGTGGCCAGACGCGCTGACCGTTACTGCACAGGTGTGGACCGTTTAATATTTGTATATAATATAATATAGGTATATGGTTTTACTTCTCATAAGAGTTTTGTTTTTTCCATTTTTAGTGCTATAAAATCATTACATATTTTAATTGTTGTTGAGGTCAACGTCTCAACTCTCATTATAAAGGAACTCTAAGAGTCTAGACATTACAGTTAATGACGGATTTATTATTTTATGGATCCAATTTATTTTATTTAAGTACATAATGTACCTAGATGTATTAATAATTATATGTGTTATAATTCCGCTGAGTCGACCGCTAGCTGCTGTGATGTCAGCGCCAACTCTAGGGAGAAAGCAGAATCTCACGCTCTAGCTGGCTTGAAGGTCATTGAAATCAGTCCGGCTACATCAAAGGTACCGACGCGAAGTGTCCATACTTAATTACCTATACGCTGGTTTCCTCAGTAAATACGGATGGGGAAACTGGCTGAGAAACGAATGGAATTGAATTTCGGGACGGAGACACTACGATCCAGCGCTGCAACCTTTCACTATCTACTGCGCCAACCCTCAATTAAGTACATTTCCAAACCCACACCGGCTGACTACACTAAGGTTCGCTGTGTAGCCAGGTTTCGAGCAGAAAACCCAAATTATCCACTAGGCCAGCCGCCTCCGTGCGTCGCCAGCCAACGTTCGGGGAATGCTGTGAAATGATGACGGAATGTAGAAATATTGACGGAATGATGTAGATGCCTGATATGGAGAAACTGGAGAACCACGAGAAAACCCCAACTACGATTTTGTCCGCCACAAGTTTTACTATGAGTATTACCAACTGGTGCGTATCTAAGTAACTATTTACGTGCATTGCAAAAGTTTCTGATGGTATGTTCTTATGTTGGTAGAAGTTGAGTGGCGTAAGTAATTACAGCCGCGTAAAATTCTTTCTTCACCCACTCCTTCCAACACAGTTTCATTTCTTATTCTGTCTGTCCATTTCACACGTTCCATTCTTCTCTATATCCACATTTCAAATGCTCCTAGTTGCTTCTCTTTATTTCATTGTAATGTCCATGTTTCTGCCCCATACAATGCCACACTCCATATAAAGCACTTCAATAGTCGCTTCCTTAGTTCTTTTTTCAGAGTTTCGCAGAAGATGCTACTTTTACTAGTAAAAGCTTCCTTTCCCATTTGATGTTAGAGGAGAAAAATTCGCTCCGGCGCCAGGGATCGAACCCGGGTACTTAGTTCTACGCATCAAGCGCTCTAACCATTGAGCTACCCCGAAGTTCAATCCACAGCACCGGATCGAATCTCTCTCCTCTAGTGTTTTTTTCCTTTGTGGCCTTACTCAATATTCGACATAATATATGTTAACATGTTATATTAAGTCAACTGCCATTACGTACTACAGTAAATATTGTAACTATGCTGTTGTAAAATTGACAATTAATATGTAATGTATTTATTATTATTATTATTATTATTTTTATTATTATTATCAGTTATCACTAGACTTCGTTGAATTGCCACACGTAGCATGCTATCAAGTTGCCGATGTACGGTAGTATAGAGGAGGTGAGCGACCGCCCGGTCTCGTAGTATAAGCAGTTCATGTTAAGAGATGTGACCTGTCCAAATAGATAGAGCAGCTACAGCTAATGTATACCTATGTAAGCACTTGTTTTTGCATTACTGTGGTTGGAATAGTCAAAGCTTAACATTTGGTCAGTGCAGACAAGAATTCAATCAAACATGCCGTGATATAATATTTCAGAATCGGCTCATGTCAGTAGATTTACTGGCATGTAAAAGAACTCCTGCGGGATAAAATTCCGGCACATCCGGCGACGCTGCAGTTGCGAGCGTCGTTAAATAAAACATAACATTTTTTTCGAAGATAGTATTCTGTACATTGATTCTAATAATTTTAAAATCGTGTCCAAAAGCATCATCCTGTTAGAATCGTCTAAACTACAACTCTCAGAAGCCCTTAATATAGTGAATAAAGTATCACAAACCGTTATCCAAAATAACACTTCACTAATTTCAGAAAAAGTGAAATGTAAGTTGAGAAACGTTATTGCTAAAAATTCTGCCTATTCACAACTTCGTATTATAAATGATGTACTATCAGGTCACGACAAGAAGTCTGAAGTTGGTGTACTAAAAAGCAGTGACTTCTCGTTCTTCAAATATGGACCTATTACATCGTGTGATGTTGAACGTCCATTTTCCCAATATAAAACTGTGTAAGTGACCATCTGAGGAGGTTCACTTTGCAGTAGCTCAAAATGTACGTAACTCTTCACTGCAATGCACATATTCAAGGATGATGTGAGTATCTTACATTTAAGAGTTAATACATCTCACTAAAAATAATTGTGTATTTACATGTTTAGACATTTCCTACTTCAATGATCATTCATTATATTTGTTGAATGCAAGATACATGTTTTATTGTAACCGCAGTATACTGCTCAGTGTTTACATCAGAGGCATACTTCATCTTTTGCACGCCCCCTTCTCATACAGTCTATACCGCGTGCGCAGTAAACCTTACGATTCTCGTGGCAATTCCACGAAGTCTAGTTATCACTATCATCATTGCTATCTCTGTTTTCTCTCTTTTTTCTTGTATTAGCTCGATGAGAGCTCTGTAGTGTTCTTTTGACTCTGTTGACCCTCTATAGGGCTTTAACTTAATTTGTATTATTTTCATCAGTGTTTGTATTTCTTTTTTTTTTTTTTTTTGTATTTATATGTGCTATCTGGTAGGATGGAAGAGAAGGCCTTATGGCTTTAATCCTGTCAGATTAAATAAATAAATTATTATTATCGTTATTATTATTATTATTATTATTATTATTATTATTATTATTATCATCAGTTATCACTATCATCATTGCTATCTCTGTTTTCTCTCTTTTTTTTTGTATTAGCTCGATGAGAGCTCTGTAGTGTTCTTTTGACTCTGTTGACCCTCTATAGGGCTTTAACTTAATTTGTATTATTTTCATCAGTGTTTGTATTTCTTTTTTTTTTTTGTATTTATATGTGCTATCTGGTAGGATGGAAGAGAAGGCCTTATGGCCTTAATCCTGTCAGATTAAATAAATAAATATATTATTATTATTATTATTATTATTATTATTATAACAATTGTTAACCATAACAGATAAATTATGTAGGATCAAAAAATTAATCTTTACGTAGATTCTTCGCCCAACAGAGCATATACCTACTGTGGAATCCCGGCCACTAAGTCACTCAGTTGAGTGCGCTCCTTATATAATGGCAGTTAACTTCATATATATAATATCAACATAATATATGTCGAACATGGAGTAAGGCCACAAAGGGAAAAACACTTGAGGAGAGAGATTCAATCCGGACCCGGGTTCGATCCCCGGAGCCGGAGCGAATCTTTCTCCTCTAACAACAATTGTTACCATAACAGATCAATTCTGCAGGATAAAAAAAATAATTTTTACGTAGTTCCTTTGCCATTGTTATCCTCCTTTTGACTTCCTAGCAGCAGCTCATGTTACTGCTCATAGCACACCCCAAGTATTTGAAGCTGTCCACTTGATTTACTGCCGCATTTAGAATTCACACGTTTACCTTCTTTATTTTTTCCCATAACCATGGTTTTCCTTGGATTTATATTCATCCCATACTGCTCACAATGTCATGTAGCTCCAGTATCTTATCCTTACATCTTTAAATAACTTAAAAACGATTAGAGATATCTTAAAACAGATTCCATCATTTTTTTTTTCTTTCAGAAAATCTCACATGATTTTGAATACCTACATGACCGCCTTTCCATTTAAAATTTCAAAGTTCCATAAAAAAAATGGCGGCTTTTAAGATAGCTGAGGGCTAGAATCGAATGTGTCACTGGTAGAGCATTTGGTCTTACAAATACAGGTAACACCTATAGTAATCGAAAATCAAGCATATGGAAGATATTTATATGGTTCCAGACTTTTGATTCATCCTGTACATTGACATATTAAGGCGTACACTCGCTTCATCAAATCTGCAAATCCAAATTTGTGTGCAGACCATATGTGAAAAATTGCAATATTGACAGAATTCCATTTATATCGTATTGTTTGACTAAGATCATTGAAAAATGTAACGCCTAGGTTTATAACGGATGACTGAATGCTAGGAAGTGGAGTATTATCTTCTTTTTAATATACATAGCCTTCGATTTCCTTTCATTGGCTCAATTAGAGCTCCTGTGTTCTTAACTGTATTATTGTAAACAATGGTACATTCTTGACAATATGGTGGAATCAGCTGTAACTATAGTAACATAATTCGCATAGGCTCGAAGAATCGTGTTTGTATTCGATAAATTGGTAGAAGGAAGATTCTATAAAGATATAACGAAGAAGAATAGAAAGCGGGAACCTCACGGCACTGTTCTTCCACAGGTACAGCCGGTAAGATATCCGTTAAGTAACGCTGAATTCACAGTGACGCGATATCACAGCATAGCTAGCGGACTGGTGTTCACAATTCCGCGACTTGCACAGGCTGATAGCTGGAATCTCGTCATCTCTGACGTAACTGTAACAGTTCACCAGCACATTCATCCAAACTAGTGATTTTCATACTTTTTAGCACTGCGGACCCTTTCCATTGATGTGTATTTTCGAGGTCCCTTTCAAAGTCGTCAATTTAAATATGATTATGTTAGAATTTGAGGGTTAATATTAAGTGAATATCGTTAGTGATATTTCTGTTATATTTTCCAAAATTGAATCAACATTAACTCTACATGTCAATTAAACCAAATGTAAATAATACAGAACTGTTCTGCAAAAAGAAACTGAACTTTATGTATGTGTTACAGCGTCATCTGACATAATCAGGAACATTAAATTCAGATGTTAGAGATGAGCAGGGCATGTAGCACGTATAGGCGAATCCAGAAATAGGTATAGAGCAGGGCCGGCAAGGAATACTTTTTGGCAATACAGAACTCGAGCGTGTTCGTGTGGGAACATAGCTTAGTAGCTAGGGCTGTACAGTTGTGCTGTACATTAGCGGCGCGGTAGTGGAAGGCCATGCTTATTTCTTATCAGTAGTACCAATGCTTGTGTGATTGCAAATAAATTGTAACTAATAAAATAAGCAGTAGGCTAATTAGAGAAACAAACTAAATTAACAGTAACTAACCAAGTTTATTCTACTCGTATTGAATTATATTACTATTTACTATGCTTGAATATTAGTAATAGTAATAAAGTAACAGTAAACGAATCATAGCTTTTACGTTATATTTCTTGTCAAAGAAAATAACATTATCACAGTTTGTAAATCTAAAACATTATAAACAACATAACCGTACCTACCAAACAAGCACATTATAGTGAAAGTAATTAACGTAACAAACGAATACATAAAGTCCATACGTACACGCCAACATTTAAAATCAGAATACAAAACTATAAATAAATCTTATTACAAAAAAAAAAAAAAAAAAAAAACACACAGACTTACAAAGGTCTTAGATTTGTCCTCTTTCCTCTCTATATTTTAATATTTTCAATGGATGGTGTAATATTGACTTTAAGCCTCTCTACAGTTCTAAGTTTTGAAAAATCAAGGTTACGGGAAATTCTAATTACCATATTTGTGGGCACCCTATAAATATTCTGTTGGGGATAAGAGATTTAATTTTTCATCAAAAGATGAATGAATGAATGAATGAATGAATGAATGAATGAATGAATGAATGAATGAATGAAGTGCATTTATTGATACACAATTATACAAACTCATGTACACAAGTTCCTTCGCACGAGCTCGTACGGCCGAGGAAATAAGGGAAAGAGTTATTTATTAATGTTGTAATGAGTAGTATTAACGCTGAGCAAATAAGGTAATTAGGGGATAATGTTCTTTTTGTATTTATTGTGTAATTTTCTATTTATGTTTTTTATTGCATGTGTATGATTTTTATGTCTTACCTTTATATTTATTGTTTGGATTATTTATTGCAGTTTCAATAAGGAATTGAATTGAATTGCTTATATATATATATATATATATATATATATATATATATATATATATATATATACATATATATATACATATATAGGCCATATATACATATATAGGCCTATATATATGTTTCACTGTGCTTTTTTCCTTCATAAAAAGATACTATAAACATTGTTTAATGCGTGGTCTAAATTTCGTAAACCTGTGACATAAGAATGCTTCAGTAGGGCCCATATGTCATTTGCAAGTTCAAGAACTAAAATAGGCAGTCGTCATGTCCCAGTACTCTTAACCTACGAAGTGCAAACCGTTGCACTGGCTCTTAATTTGTCTTCATTCTTTTCATTCTCGATTTTATGCTTCAGGCCCGAACTTTAGATTGTTAAACACAAATTGAAATAATATTACTTAACCTTACGTCCTCACTTAGTACAGTGAGTAAATTCATGCTTTCATCACTAACGTGTCTTTATATTTTTCAACATAAAACACATCATAATGCCGTTGAAATTACATTTTCTGCACCTGACATGTTTTTACAAATAAGACACTGTCCATTTCCCTGCTCTGATTCTTAAAGAAAAAAAAAATCCAGTCATTGTTAAACTGCGCGACCGATCAAATACAAAAACTGTGCTTGACTTTTTCAAAAATGATTTTGAAAATGTTCCCTATTTGCTGTCAGGCAGACGTTGTGGCGCCTAAACATATTTTGATTCATACATTACAGCTCAGCTTCCGAAATGTTAACTATTTCTTGTCGTATGTTGTTCTGCAATTGATCCAATGTTCGTGAATTGGATTTATAATTTTATAGACCACATAAATAAAAATTGCAGGGTGTTAAGTCTGGGGATCGAGCAGGCTACAACTCTATACTTCTCACTTTTTCACCAAACACACCAGCAATCGCACGCAATGAAGTTCCAGCTGTATGGGCTGTAGCACTGTATTGCTGAAACATTCTGTTCATTCGTTCTTCTTCAGTTAAATGGGGAAAAATTTTGATCCAAAATTAGGGTTCTGTATCGGTGAACATTAACTGATTCAAGAAAAGAAAAAAATGGGCCGATTATACGTTTCGCACTTCATGTACACCATACACTAACCTTACGATCATGTAATGTACTTTCATGAGTTATTCGTGGATTATTACCTACTGATCAGTAAAGATTATTTTATGTGTTAAGTCATCCGTGCAAGTAAAATCAATCCTTATCACTAAAATTCACAAATTGTGAGCCTTGATGGCCGTCAACTACAGACTGAATTAACAAGTTGCAAATATTGATTATATACTATGTGGTCCCCAGGATCTAGAGCGTGCATTTCTGTATCTTTCTATAGATGTAACTTTAATAAATTTATCGCAGTATGTAATGATGTACGGCTCATCCCAACTTGTTCTGCTACCTTCATGAGAGATTTTCGCGGCGATTATTTTAATCAGTCACCAATATCATACAACTTTTCCTCAAATAAAACGTGGTGCCTTCGCCTTCATTCCTTGTCCAATAATCATGCAAAATTTTGGTACATTTCTACTGGATGATGGCCATGAAGATGCTTGTATTCTATAATTTCTTCTTTATATCAGCATACATAACAAGTTGAAAAATCTGAATACCATACTTTTAGATCATAGTAAACAAAAAACGTACGGAACTATAAATCATAGCCCTAGTAATAAACCTTCACATGAGAAAGTCTGGGAAATGGCTTGGGGAGAGAACAGTCGTTTTCACAGTACAGTAGTATTAGGTGTAAGTTTGTTGAGACTTACGGACACGTAAAATAATTTTAAAGTGTATATCTTGTCTCTTTAACTTAGAAAAGCCCTGTCAATAAATATACCTTCAAAATCCACTCATCCAGATCACTGGTGGGGAACTTTGCTACTTCAAGCACAATGGATAATTATTTCATTTTCCAAATCTCCGATTCAAGTGGTCACGCGATGGTACCAGTAATGCATTCACAAATACTATCAGTCAGGTTCTCTCGGTTCTGCAACAATGTGTATATACTGCAAAATCTGTTGGCAATAAGAATGCATGCAAGGAAACAGGCCGCCCCAAGCTAAGCACTTCTTTATTCATTTCCAGGAAAGCGGAAATAGGAATGAATACGAATTTGGATACCGATGAAACCTAACACAAAGACGGACAACAATCAACTCTACTATAAAGGAAGGAGACGATTTATACGACAGAGTATAAAATTACAATACACTCTACTACTACGGTGCAGTGACATGAGCATACGGCAGAGTGCAAAACAACAATCCACTATAATACCGAGTTTGAGAGAGATGAGCGATACAACATTGTGTATAAAAAAATCCACTCTAGTACCGAGTTTGAGAGAGATGAGCGACACAACATTGTGTATAATAAAAATCCACTCTACTACCGAGTTTGAGAGAGATGAGCGATACAACATTGTGTATAATAAAAATCCACTCTACTACCGAGTTTGAGAGAGATGAGCGATACAACATTGTGTATAATAAAAATCCACTCTAGTACCGAGTTTGAGAGAGATGAGCGATACAACATTGTGTATAAAAAAATCCACTCTACTACCGAGGTTGAGAGAGATGAGCGATACAACATTGTGTATATCAAAAATCCACTATACTACCGATTTTGAGAGAGATGAGCGATACAACATTGTGTATAATAAAAATCCACTCTACTACCGACGTTGAGAGAGATGAGCGATACAACATTGTGTATAATAACAATCCACTATACTACCGATTTTGAGAGAGATGAGCGATACAACATTGTGTATAATAAAAATCCACTCTACTACCGAGTTTGAGAGAGATGAGCGATACAACATTGTGTATAATAAAAATCCACTCTACTACCGACGTTGAGAGAGATGAGCGATACAACATTGTGTATAATAACAATCCACTATACTACCGATTTTGAGAGAGATGAGCGATACAACATTGTGTATAATAAAAATCCACTCTACTACCGAGTTTGAGAGAGATGAGCGATACAACATTGTGTATAATAAAAATCCACTCTACTACCGAGTTTGAGACAGATGAGCGATACAACATTGTGTATAGTAAAAATCCA
The DNA here is from genome assembly GCF_040183065.1 of Periplaneta americana. NCBI lineage: Eukaryota > Metazoa > Arthropoda > Insecta > Blattodea > Blattidae > Periplaneta > Periplaneta americana. The sequence continues at coordinate 162,370,026 of NC_091120.1, read as the reverse complement.
CTCTACTACCGAGTTTGAGAAAGATGAGCGATAAAACATTGTGTATAATAAAAATCCCCTCTACTACCGAGGTTGAGAGAGATGAGCGATACGACATTATGTATAATAAAATTCCAATTTACTACCGAGTTTGAGAGAGATGAGCGATACAACATTGTGTATAACAAATATCCACTATACTACCGATTTTGAGAGAGATGAGCGATACAACATTGTGTATAATAAAAATCCACTCTACTACCGAGTTTGAGAGAGATGAGCGATACGACATTGTGTATAATAACAATCCACTATACTACCGAGTTTGAGAGAGATGAGTGATACGACATCGTGTATAATAACAATCCACTAAACTACCGAGTTTGAGAGCGATGAACGATTCGGCAGTGTGTATAATAAAAATCCACTCTACTACCGAGGTTGAGAGAGATGAGGGATACAACATTGTGTATAATACAAATCCACTCTACTACCGAGGTTGAGTGAGATGAGCGATACAACATTGTGTATAATAACAATCCACTATACTACCGAGTTTGAGAGTGATGAGCGATACAACATTGTGTATAATAAAAATCCACTCTACTACCGAGGTTGAGAGAGATGAGCGATACAACATTGTGTATAACAAAAATCCACTATACTACCGATTTTGAGAGAGATGAGCGGTACAACATTGTGTATAATAAAAATCCACTCTACTACCGAGTTTGAGACAGATGAGCGATACAACATTGTCTATAATAAAAATCCACTCTACTACCGAGTTTGAGAAAGATGAGCGATACAACATTGTGTATAATAACAATCCACTATACTACCGAGTTTGAGAGTGATGAGCGATACAACATTGTGTATAATAAAAATCCACTCTACTACCGAGGTTGAGAGAGATGAGCGATACAACATTGTGTATAACAAAAATCCACTATACTACCGAGGTTGAGAGAGATGAGCGATACAATATTGTGTATAATAACAATCCACTATACTACCGATTTTGAGAGAGATGAGCGATACAACATTGTGTATAATAAAAATCCACTCTAGTACCGAATTTGAGAGAGATGAGCGATACAACATTGTGTATAATAACAATCCACTATACTACCGAGTTTGAGAGTGATGAGCGATACAACATTGTGTATAATAAAAATCCACTCTACTACCGAGGTTGAGTGAGATGAGCGATACAACATTGTGTATAATAACAATCCACTATACTACCGAGTTTGAGAGTGATGAGCGATACAATATTGTGTATAATAAAAATCCACTCTACTACCGAGGTTGAGAGAGATGAGCGATACAACATTGTGTATAATAAAAATCCACTCTACTACCGAGGTTGAGAGAGATGAGCGATACAACATTGTGTATAATAACAATCCACTATACTACCGATTTTGAGAGAGATGAGCGATACAACATTGTGTATAATAAAAATCCACTCTAGTACCGAGTTTGAGAGAGATGAGCGATACAACATTGTGTATAATAAAAATCCACTCTACTATCGAGTTTGATCGAGTTTGAGAGAGATGAGCGATACAACATTGTGTATAATAAAAATCCACTCTACTACCGAGGTTGAGAGAGATGACCGATACAACATTGTGTATAACAAAAATCCACTATACTACCGATTTTGAGGGAGATGAGCGATACAACATTGTGTATAATAAAAATCCACTCTACTACCGAGGTTGAGAGAGATGAGCGATACAACATTGTGTATAATAACAATCCACTATACTACCGAGTTTGAGAGAGATGAGCGATACAACATTGTGTATAATAAAAATCCACTCTAGTACCGAGTTTAAGAGAGATGAGCGATACAACATTGTGTATAATAAAAATCCACTCTACTATCGAGTTTGAGAGAGATGAGCGATACAACATTGTGTATAATAAAAATCCACTCTACTACCGAGGTTGAGAGAGATCAGCGATACAACATTGTGTATAACAAAAATCCACTATACTACCGATTTTGAGAGAGATGAGCGATACAACATTGTGTATAATAAAAATCCACTCTACTACCGAGGTTGAGAGAGATGAGCGATACAACATTGTGTATAATAACAATCCACTATACTACCGATTTTGAGAGAGATGAGCGATACAACATTGTGTATAATAAAAATCCACTCTAGTACCGAGTTTGAGAGAGATGAGCGATACAACATTGTGTATAATAAAAATCCAGTCTACTATCGAGTTTGAGAGAGATGAGCGATACAACATTGTGTATAATTAAAATCCACTCTACTACCGAGGTTGAGAGAGATGAGCGATACAACATTGTGTATAACAAAAATCCACTCTACTACCGAATTTGAGAGAGATGAGCGATACAACATTGTGTATAATAAAAATCCACTCTACTACCGAGTTTGAGAGAGATGAGCGATACAACATTGTGTATAATAAAAATCCACTCTACTACCGAGTTTGAGACAGATGAGCGATACAACATTGTGTATAGTAAAAATCCACTCTACTACCGAGTTTGAGAAAGATGAGCGATACAACATTGTGTATAATAAAAATCCCCTCTACTACCGAGGTTGAGAGAGATGAGCGATACGACATTATGTATAATAAAATTCCAATTTACTACCGAGTTTGAGAGAGATGAGCGATACAACATTGTGTATAACAAATATCCACTATACTACCGATTTTGAGAGAGATGAGCGATACAACATTGTGTATAATAAAAATCCACTCTACTACCGAGTTTGAGAGAGATGAGCGATACGACATTGTGTATAATAACAATCCACTATACTACCGAGTTTGAGAGAGATGAGTGATACGACATCGTGTATAATAACAATCCACTAAACTACCGAGTTTGAGACCGATGAACGATTCGGCAGTGTGTATAATAAAAATCCACTCTACTACCGAGGTTGAGAGAGATGAGGGATACAACATTGTGTATAATACAAATCCACTCTACTACCGAGGTTGAGTGAGATGAGCGATACAACAATGTGTATAATAACAATCCACTATACTACCGAGTTTGAGAGTGATGAGCGATACAACATTGTGTATAATAAAAATCCACTCTACTACCGAGGTTGAGAGAGATGAGCGATACAACATTGTGTATAACAAAAATCCACTATACTACCGATTTTGAGAGAGATGAGCGGTACAACATTGTGTATAATAAAAATCCACTCTACTACCGAGTTTGAGACAGATGAGCGATACAACATTGTCTATAATAAAAATCCACTCTACTACCGAGTTTGAGAAAGATGAGCGATACAACATTGTGTATAATAAAAATCCACTCTACTACCGAGGTTGAGAGAGATGAGCGATACAACATTGTGTATAACAAAAATCCACTATACTACCGAGGTTGAGAGAGATGAGCGGTACAATATTGTGTATAATAACAATCCACTATACTACCGATTTTGAGAGAGATGAGCGATACAACATTGTGTATAATAAAAATCCACTCTAGTACCGAATTTGAGAGAGATGAGCGATACAACATTGTGTATAATAACAATCCACTATACTACCGAGTTTGAGAGTGATGAGCGATACAACATTGTGTATAATAAAAATCCACTCTACTACCGAGGTTGAGTGAGATGAGCGATACAACATTGTGTATAACAATCCACTATACTACCGAGTTTGAGAGTGATGAGCGATACAATATTGTGTATAATAAAAATCCACTCTACTACCGAAGTTGAGAGAGATGAGCGATACAACATTGTGTATAATAAAAATCCACTCTACTACCGAGGTTGAGAGAGATGAGCGATACAACATTGTGTATAATAACAATCCACTATACTACCGATTTTGAGAGAGATGAGCGATACAACATTGTGTATAATAAAAATCCACTCTAGTACCGAGTTTGAGAGAGATGAGCGATACAACATTGTGTATAATAAAAATCCACTCTACTATCGAGTTTGATCGAGTTTGAGAGAGATGAGCGATACAACATTGTGTATAATAAAAATCCACTCTACTACCAAGGTTGAGAGAGATGACCGATACAACATTGTGTATAACAAAAATCCACTATACTACCGATTTTGAGAGAGATGAGCGATACAACATTGTGTATAATAAAAATCCACTCTACTACCGAGGTTGAGAGAGATGAGCGATACAACATTGTGTATAATAACAATCCACTATACTACCGAGTTTGAGAGAGATGAGCGATACAACATTGTGTATAATAAAAATCCACTCTAGTACCGAGTTTAAGAGAGATGAGCGATACAACATTGTGTATAATAAAAATCCACTCTACTATCGAGTTTGAGAGAGATGAGCGATACAACATTGTGTATAATAAAAATCCACTCTACTACCGAGGTTGAGAGAGATGAGCGATACAACATTGTGTATAACAAAAATCCACTATACTACCGATTTTGAGAGAGATGAGCGATACAACATTGTGTATAATAAAAATCCACTCTACTACCGAGGTTGAGAGAGATGAGCGATACAACATTGTGTATAATAACAATCCACTATACTACCGATTTTGAGAGAGATGAGCGATACAACATTGTGTATAATAAAAATCCACTCTAGTACCGAGTTTGAGAGAGATGAGCGATACAACATTGTGTATAATAAAAATCCAGTCTACTATCGAGTTTGAGAGAGATGAGCGATACAACATTGTGTATAATTAAAATCCACTCTACTACCGAGGTTGAGAGAGATGAGCGATACAACATTGTGTATAACAAAAATCCACTCTACTACCGAATTTGAGAGAGATGAGCGATACAACATTGTGTATAATAAAAATCCACTCTACTACCGAGTTTGAGACAGATGAGCGATACAACATTGTGTATAATAAAAATCCACTCTACTACCGAGTTTGAGGAAGATGAGCGATACAACATTGTGTATAATAAAAATCCCCTCTACTACCGAGGTTGAGAGTGATGAGCGATACGACATTATGTATAATAAAATTCCAATTTACTACCGAGTTTGAGAGAGATGAGCGATACAACATTGTGTACAATAAAAATCCACTCTACTACCGAGTTTGAGAGAGATGAGCGATACGACATTGTGTATAATAACAATCCACTATACTACCGAGTTTGAGAGAGATGAGTGATACGACATCGTGTATAATAATAATCCACTAAACTACCGAGTTTGAGAGCGATGAACGATTCGACAGTGTGTATAATAAAAATCCACTCTACTACTGAGGTTGAGAGAGATGAGCGATACAACATTGTGTATAATACAAATCCACTCTACTACAGAGGTTGAGAGAGATGAGCGATACAACATTGTGTATAATAACAATCCACTATACTACCGAGTTTGAGAGTGATGAGCGATACAACATTGTGTATAATAAAAATATCCACTCTACTACCGAGGTTGAGAGAGATGAGCGATACAACATTGTGTATAACAAAAATCCACTATACTACCGATTTTGAGAGAGATGAGCGGTACAACATTGTGTATAATAAAAATCCACTCTACTACCGAGTTTCAGAGAGATGAGCGATACGAAATTGTGTATAATAACAATCCACTATACTACCGAGTTTGAGAGAGATGAGTGATACGACATCGTGTATAATAACAATCCACTATATACCGAGTTTGAGAGCGATGAACGATTCGACATTGTGTATAATAAAAATCCACTCTACTACCGAGGTTGAGAGAGATGAGCGATACAACATTGTGTATAATAACAATCCACTATACTACCGAGTTTGAGAGTGATGAGCGATACAACATTGTGTATAATAAAAATCCACTCTACTACCGAGGTTGAGAGAGATGAGCGATACAACATTGTGTATAACAAAAATCCACTATACTACCGATTTTGAGAGAGATGAGCGGTACAACATTGGGTATAATAAAAATCCACTCTACTACCGAGTTTGAGAGAGATAAGCGATACGAAATTGTGTATAATAACAATCCAGTATATACCGAGTTTGAGAGCGATGAACGATTCGACATTGTGTATAATAAAAATCCACTCTACTACCGAGTTTGAGAGAGATGAGCGATACAACATTGTGTATAATAAAAATCCACTCTACTACCGAGTTTGAGAAAGATGAGCGATACAACATTGTGTATAATAAAAATCCACTCTACTACCGAGTTTGAGAGAGACGAGCGATACGACAGTGTGTATAATAAAAATCCCGTCTGCGAGGTTGAGAGAGATGAGCGATACGACATTATGTATAATAAAATTCCAATTTACTACCGAGTTTGAGAGAGATGAGCGATACAACATTGTGTATAATAAAAATCCATTCTACTACCGAGGTTGAGAGAGATGAGCGATACAACATTGTGTATAATAAAAATCCACTCTACTACCGAGGTTGAGAGAGATGAGCGATACAACATTGTGTATAATAACAATCCACTATACTTCCGATTTTGAGAGAGATGAGCGATACAACATTGTGTATAATAAAAATCCACTATACTACTGAGGTTGAGAGAGATGAGGGATACAACATTGTGTATAATAAAAATTCACTCTACTACCGAGGTTGAGAGAGATGAGCGATACAACATTGTGTATAATAACAATCCACTATACTACCGAGTTTGAGAGAGATGAGCGATACAACATTGTGTATAATAAAAATCCACTCTACTACCGAGGTTGAGAGAGATGAGCGGTACAACATTGTGTATAATAAAAATCCACTATACTACCGATTTTGAGAGAGATGAGCGATACAACATTGTGTATAATAAAAATCCACTCTACTACCGAGGTTGAGAGAGATGAGCGATACAACTTTGTGTATAATAAAAATCCACTCTACTACCGAGTTTGAGAGAGATGAGCGATACAAAATTGTGTATAATAACAATCCACTATACTACCGAGTTTGAGAGAGATGGGGGATACGACATTGTGTGTAATAACAATCTACTATACTACCGAGTTTGAGAGTGATGAGTGATATGACAGTATGTATATTAACAATCAACTGTACTACCTAGTTTGTGAGAGATGAGCGATACGGTAAAGTGTATAATAACAATCCACTATACTATCGAGGTTGAGAGAGATGGGCGATACAATAGATAGTAAAATAAGAATCCACTCTACTGCCGAGTTTGAGAGATCTGAATGATTCTGCTGAGTGTAAAATAAATATCCACGATAAATAATACGTTATGCAGATAATAATGCATTCCACTAACGAGACTGAGACTGATGAATGTTGCAAAGTGAAGAACAGTTTCTGTTAATGCTAAGATAGGGAGCAATATATGTATAGTATTTTTCTGTAAAATTATTTCTTTGGATCGCAGATAATAAAATATATTATATAATAAAATCGACTCTTAACTTAATATGCTTTTCCTTTTACACTAAACTCTGTGGAAATTTTTTGCACTTTTTTTTATTTTTTAGAATTGTAATTTATGTGATGATCATCGAAATGGATGGAATAGCAGTGAGACAGAAGCCTGCAGTAGTCAATCGACATACAATAGTAATCCAATTATATTTACAGTATTATTGTGTGATCAACAGGCAATTACCACCTACAACATTGTGCTGGAAACTTCCAATGTGTTCCCCTGCACTGAAATAAATTGTTAGCAATTTCATTTTACATTAATTTTAAGTGGGTTACAATTGTAGAACATGCGACAACTGACGTGAGCTTCTTTTATCAGGTAGGACTGAAATACTTTTATTACTGTGTTATCTCAGGGTGTAATGACCCGTGATACGTCCACCTCTATGGAGTGACGAGCCGGGATTGAAATCCTGATAGAGGCAGGTTACTTGGTTTGTGAGTTTATTTTGCCGGTTTTGCCACGACAAATTGAAGCAGAATTACGGGGGAATTTTCAGCGTTGGACCTCGCACTCATTTCGTCGTCATAATTGAAGAGTATAAGATAAAGACCTTATAAGTCACGTTTTACTATTTTTATAGGGGAACAAGTTAAGAGTTTCAAGACCCACTATATTCTTTCTTAGGATTAATGAGGTTGTTTTTATCTACTGCTGAACTAGACAAATCTACATTACCTGAGCTATTACAAGATATATACAGTAAAACAGAAAATCGGTAATTTTGGACTTATCAAGTTTTTCCCTTGTGCTTTTCAATTGCTTTCTCCTCTTTCATCATCATCATCATTACTACCATCACCAATACCTTCATCATCCTCAATCTCATCTCGGTTTCTTTCCCATATTTCAGGCTTGCTTCGATGTAAAGTCGGCTGTGGGTCGCCACCGAACTTAAGACCCCATGGTATGTGGGCATTAGTTGCTGGTGGTAGTGCTCAGTATCGTGTGCTCTCCCCTGGGTTCATGGTAGCTCGTGGGACTGGAGTTGTAGGACCATGGTCATGCCTAAGCGGAAAGTTAAAGTGATTCTGGTGGCGGGACGCAGGAAAATTCGAGCGCTGGGGGACTTATGACATGCACACCACTCCATTTCATCAATGTTGTGACAAGAGTATAGCCTGGGCCATGAATGAACAAATCAAGTTCTTTAACTAATGAACCCCGTAATGGGTTTTTCAAATCGTTTTCTGTAGGTCTGTTACATTTACAAAGTATCCTTACTGAGAAATTTATTGCCTTCGGTGCATGGGCGAGTTTACTCGAGTGCTACTCACAGCTCGGTACCCCTTCAATGTGCAGGCTTTTTAAATCTTCCAGCGTTTCTTGTCTTGATTTGTTGCTGTTCTGTCGTTCTTCTCCCCCATTTAAATGGTAGCCATTAGGTTACGTTCATTTTCGGCTTTCCCCTCCAAAATTCTTTAGAGTTCCTTCAGTGCAACGGCGAAACTCGGAGTGAGACAAGTGGTCAACAGGCTTAGAGTTCACATAATTATTCAGTTTCTCTCAGCTCCAAACTCTTTTGCAAGGACGCGTTTTCGGGTACCTTTTAATGTTTTTCGTCCAGCTGTCCGTCCATCCATTCATCCATCCATCCACCCCCCCCCACCCATCCAATCACTCACATTAACAGTTGAATTTGGCGTAGCCGCTGGATCTGTAAAAACTGTCTTAGTATACCCCTGATTCAAATATAAATACCACTACAACATTTGGAATTAAATAATCAACAGTAATCTCACTAGAGGTTTTGATTTATCTAGAGAAAACCAAAACTCGAGTGGGATTTAATTGACCATTACATGATTAGAAGAAAGTATATTAAGGTTAGAAAAAATAAAGTACTCTAATACAATAAAATATTAATTGACTTACTGCAATTCTATTTCACTAATGTTAGCTTCACCAAAACGTTTGAACGGAGCCGCCATTATTAGTTGACTGTCTATGCTGTAATCAAATGACGATCGCAAAGCATGTTTTATAGTACCGTAAATAATTTGCAGTTTGAAATGTTGGCAAACAAAGAAACAAATGGTAGGGAGGTGATGAAAACAGAAGAAAAGTATATAAAAATTAGAATAAATAAAGTACTCTAATACAATAAAATAAATTATTCATTGAATTACTAAAATTCTATTTCACTAATATTACCTTCACCAAAATGTTTGAACGGAGCCGCCATTTTCAGTCAACTATCAATGCGGGAAACATATTACGATCGCAAAGCATGTTTTATAGTAGCGTAAAGAATTTTCCGTTTGAAATATTGGCAAACAAAGAAACAAATACTAGTGTAGTGATAAAAACAAATGCTAGGGAAGTGATAAAATTGTGCGATAAGCAGCCATGATTGGTTGAAAGACGTCCTTTCGTATCGTTTTATAGGTCAAAAGTAGTATGACGTAGTAAAAGTGTAATATACCTAGTAATAACAAAGAATCTTGTTTTATTTAATCTAAAATCTGTTTGCTAAGCAGACGGATTGAGAACTGAGCTGGCTTGTAGCAAGAATCCGATAGCTACACATGTACTCAAACCACGTGGTCGAAATCTCTGCAGCACGTGGTTACGAGTTTCCATGGCAACGTGAGTGTGGTGGATATTATACAATCCGCCCGTCACCGACAAGTGGCGCTACATAGCGATCAAAGTTAAAACTGAGTCCACGAAGTTTTATCGATATATCCGCAAGTCAGAATATTTCGATTCTAATATCGCACTGAAGTACAATCCCAACATTTGAAGAATTACATTAAATGTAAATTTTGCCTACGTTATTTTACACTTCGATATGACTACTGTACAATGCAGACAATGTAACTATACGGTAAAGTGAACTTCATTATGTTCGATTCATTATCTCGTATATTCCTGAATGTAACTTGCCACATGACTTTCATAGCAGTAGTTTTTCTACTGGGAGAGAGTGGATTTTCGTAGGTTGTGAAATGAAAACGCAACTATTGACAAATTTCATGCTGTTTATCATGAAGAAGAGCGAAGTACGTGCTTTGGCTTGCTGAATTTAAATCTGTTACCAGAGTTCAACACCTTCGTCTATAATTCAACGTGGCTCCTAAAATTAATTTTGCAGTGGGATAGAACTCTTAAACATACAGGATCCTTGATTCCACAAACAGGCAAACATCCCAACAAAAAATAACCGAAGAAATTATCGATCATATACGAACTGCATACAACCGGAGCCCAAGGAATTCCATCAGGCAGGCTAGTCATCAGTTACAGATCCCCAAAACAACTGTTCATGACGTTCTTCATAAACGACTGAAACTACGTGCATACAAGCTCCAGCTTCTTCAACGCATTCAGCCGAACGATAGAAGATTAAAGATAAGCTTTCACTACATCGTATCGCACTCATCGGACGAATCGCACGGATCGGAAAAAGACAATCTTTGCTGTAATTGTTATGTAACCGCGTTCACTACATCGTATCGCACGCATCGGCTTTCGGTAAATGCGTCCACGTTTCTCGTAGAAGCAACTTTTCCGATAAGTGCGGTCATGGCCTTCTTCAATAAATTAATTTTAATTGCTCAATTGTTACTATTATGTTGTGCCATGTTCATTGTCGCGCCAAAATGGCAGACGGAAAACATTTTTTGCTTTAGAAAACTGCGAAGAATTATATAAATATGAAGCATTCCCATTACAGTAATAAAGTCGTTTCTTACAATATTATGCAACCAATATCTTTTTCGTTTCTTGCTCTTCAATTAATAAGCATGAAACAATTACACATTCTCCTTCGCTAACACATGATTAATAGGCCTAACCTCAAAACTTCTCTGTTTTCAGCAATGTCAATATCGTACGTCATATGTTTTAAACAACTGATAGAGAATCCGATGAGACGATGAGGTAGAGCCGTTACAGTGAACGTACTCCACTTAAAACAAGAGAACTTAGAATATTGCGATTCGTCCGAGAAGTGCGATACGATGTAGTGAACGCTTACCTTAAGACAACATTTTGCGACTGAAATTCTGCAACGCATTGACGAAAACCCTTCCTATCTTCACTTTTTGCTATAGTGTCCACATTTTACGTTCAATTAGAATTATTGATGTTGACTATTAGTAATTCATGACATAAATCGCAATGATAAAGCGTATCGCTTTGATTTTCTTCAACTTACTTGCTTTGTTATATAGATTTCTAGCATTGTTTTTATAAAAAAAAATCTTGGAGAGTTTCTGCATCCTGTGCCAAACATATAATAATAAAATATCCTTCTGTTAATAAATGGTGAAAATTATTTCTTCATACCTCAATACCGGACACGGTTAAGCTAGCCTATCTGAACTATATTTCATCAATAGAAAATATAGAAATAATCAGCCACACACATTTAAAGTACTCCAGTTTTCACTATATTGACAGCGCTGCATTTTCGTCATTACGATCATACCAATGCGTGAATTGGTCTACGACTAAAATGACCATCGGAATCGCCAAATTCAATAAGAGGTTCGGAATCATTAAGAATTACTTCTTTTCAGGTTAGTAATGAGAATAACATTGCAAATTTGACAGAGGTGCGGTAAGAAAAGGCTATATGCACACTGAAGGCTGGAACTGATATCCAGCACCCATCCAATGCAAAAAAAAAAGTAGTTGAGTTGTTTTGAGGTTAGGTTTAACTTTCCCCTCTTGATATTGTATAGGCCTATGATGTCCTATATCTAGCAGGACTACTTCCATTCCATTAGGGCTCATTTCAAATCTTTCATTATATTTGTAGAATGATATAAATGTGTTGTCAGTTCTTGGTCAAAAATATTGCATCTGTTTCAGCGTTTTATTCGTTGCTGGTTGTGGGAAATAAACTAACTCGTCATATCAGCAAGAAATGAAATGTCCTGCTATTTCTCGTACAGTATAATGATGTACTTGATAGCGTTCACGAATCTAATCGTTTAAACCAAAGGAATTTAAATTTGATATACGAGGGCTATTCATAAAGTAACTTCCGTTTATTTTTTACAAACCTGTGAATGACGCTACAGAATTGGGTTACAGTACGTTTGAAAGTTGAGGGTGATGTCGTTATTGAGGTCCCACGTTGGACGCCATTTGAGGGTGAGTGGTTATTGTGACCACACGTTGGGCGCCATTTGAGGGTGGGTGCGTCTCGGTGTTGCGTGAGATTCACTCAGGGTAGCCGAGGTACTGTTGTGGTATAGGATGATGTCGGGAATAATACCAAGCCGGCTACTTATATAAAAGGCAGTGTAAACTCCAAAACTATAAGTTTATTGTCGTATTCACTTGGTAAACCCTAGAGTATGTATTTCCGGCTGACTTATAATTCAATCGTTGGTCGCACCTCTGTATCGACTCTATGGCAACTCTGAATAAGCTCTATCCGATACTATAAATTCAATACTCTGCCCAGTACACTATGATCGAAGCTCCTAAACGTTGACGAGTGGTCTCGCCGATGACAAAGTTCTAACTATCGAGTCTTCGCCGGAAGAAAGACTATTAAGTTGGGCCGCCGACACGAAAAAAAAAAGATGTCGCGCCGTCTACACGAAGAAAAGTAGTTATCCTGTCGACACGAAACAAAGTAGTTATTCTGCCCTGTATGTAGGGCCGCCGACACGATGAGATCTTGTGTTTTTTTGATGATCTCCGCTCCCCGTCACCCTTATTTATAAAAACCTATCCTACGCTAAAACTAACTATCCTATTGGTTAAAAACTACGTCACTTAACCTGTCTAAAATCTATTCTCTATTGGTCCAAAGTGACCTCATAAGCTAAACCAAGATCTCTCCTTATTGGGCGCGAAATATGTCATCTCTAAATTTAAACTTTGGATTTCCCATAACATCAAATTACAGTAGTTTGTATATCTCTCAAGAATACCCGTTCTTTGGAAAACCCAAGCTTGGCAGTATCTTTCCCACGGGTCCAGTCCGACTTTAGGATTTTATGCTTCATCGAGTCTCTACACGAAACCCCGCTCAAGGTGGCCCTAAATCTGTCCGATGCTGACAAGTGACGAAACACCTGTGTGGGGAAGCTAATTCTAACGAAGTCGCCAGAACATCCCCGCGAATACATGTAATAAAAATATGGAGATATCACTTCGCTAATAAATCGGTCTCTCCCTCTCCTAATTACTGCTTCAAAGTATACACTCTAGTTTATTTTTCCACATACTTTCCAATCACATTGAGACACTTTTCGTAGCATTTGACGAGCTTTGACATTCCACAATCGTAGAATTCGGCTGCCTGCGACTGAAGCCAACCTACGACGCTGGTTTTCAACTCTTCGTCACCGTCAAAGCGCTTCGAGCCAAGCCACGTCTTCATGTGCATGAAGAGATGGTAATCGCTAAGCGCCAAATCTGGGCTATAGGGAGGGTGATCCAATACTTCCCAGTTGAACTCTTGCAGTTTGGTCGCAGTACGACGTGCTGTTTGCAGCCGGGCGTTGTCATGCAGGAAAATCACCCCAGAGCTCAACATGCCACGACGTTTGTTTTGAATGACACTTTTCAAGTTTGTTAGTGTGTTACAGTAACGCTCAGCGTTAATTGTGGCATTCCTCTCCAAGAACTCCATCAGAAAAATTCCTTTTCTGCGATGAGTTTCCTCGTGGAATGTGTTTGACAACACTTTGTGAGTTTTTTTCGGGGAGTGAGTATGGCCCCACTGCATTGATTAAGGCTTTGTCTCATCTCCTGTCACAATCTGATCGAGAAAAGCATCATCTTCTCTTTCGTAACGCTTAAGGAAGGACAGTGCTGCTCCCATTCGCTGAGCCGTTTGTTCCTCAGGAAGGAGTTTAGGCACCCATCTGGCAGAAAGTTTCCGGTAGCCCAAATCTTCGGTAGTCACTTTGTACAGAAAAGTACGACTAATCTGTGGAAAATCCTCACTAAGCTCCGACATGGTGAACCTGTGGTTTGCTCTAACTCTTTCGTCAACCTAACGAATCAGATCTGCATTCACGATACTCGGTCGACCACTTCTATTTTCATCATGGACATTGGTTCGCCCATTTTTGAACATACGGCACCATTGTCTTACACCACCTTCACTCATTATGTCTGGCCCATAAACTTCACAAAGTTGGCGATGGATTTCACTAGCTTTACAGTTTTTGGCCACGAGAAATCTTATTACAGAACTTACCTCACACCTGGCGGGACTTGCGATTGCAGCACACATTTTGACATTTTGAAACAGAGAGAGGAACAAAGACACGACCTTGACTCTACCGCTGCTCGACGCGTATTACTTCAAGGTACACTCCACCGCAAGAGCGGCGACACTGTCTCTGTTGTTACGCAAGCTATATGAAAACGGAAGTTACTTTATGAATAGCCCTCGTAGTTTAAATATGCAGAATAGGAAGTATGACTCAATTAATTAATAATGTCTCTATCTAGGATAATTAGCGCATCACACATAGATATCCACATCGCACCGCCATTCATATCTGAAAAAGACTCACATCACTTGATTTATAACTATAAAGTATTTCATTTTTAATAATAATATTTATGTCTTACCGAGCGGGCTAGCGGAGTGGTAGAGGGCTGGCCTTGCATTCGGGAGGTCCGGGGTTCGATCCCAGGGGCCGGAAATCCTAACTGAGGTTTTCATGGTTTCCTCAGTTATTTCCAGGCAAATGCCGGGATTGTACCTCTTGAAAATCCGGCCATGGATGGCGATCCTTCCCTTAATCCTTTCGTATGTGTGAGTGAATGCTGTGCAATGTCTTAAATGTTTGTGTTGTATCGGAGGTGGCCCTGGCATTGAGCTGATCCCTCATCCGGGGAGGCCCTCCATGTCCTTGTGTGGTCAAAAAGTATGTATGTGATCCAATAGCTTAATTCCTCTCCCGACAGGTCGCGGCCCTGTAAGGCCCGGGTGGCGTGGGTCGTGTAAATGAACCTAGAAGGGAGAGGTTAAACTAAGGGGGGAAAAAAAAGAAAAAAATATTTATATCTTAGGTAAGGTTTGTAGCTTTTAGCAGCATAGGTATATGTAGGCCTATAGCCGTTACTCAGAAAACTATAGAATTGAAGATCTAATGTAAATTATTTCCTACGTTTATTTACATAACCCCAATAGATTTCATTTTCATATCATCAATAACAGTATCAATGTGTATCATTGTCACAGCCCCGATTTCTCTTGCAAAGACAACGAGATGGGACAAATTATAATTTTTTCTACCCTCCATTTACGGACCTCTTTTTTCTTTCATTCATTTCTCATAATAGTTATGAAAATATTGAGTATATGGGTTATGTTATAGTATACATCAATGTAAAATAAAATGCTCAACGCGTTAAAGAAAGTACACATTCTGTTTACTTACTTTACTTCGAGTATTTCACGCAATGACTGAGACGTCCTTAAATCTCCTGCAAATGTTTATTCGGTTATTTAGAGACTCTGTATCAACTGCGAACTGATGTAACTTCGATGGGACTGATGACAGAAAAATGACATTTTGATAAGAAGAGACTGACAATTACTAGCATTCGCCTCAGCGTTTGAGAAAATTCTCGCAAAAAAGCACACCTAATTCCAAAAGAACGGAATTAGAATCCAAGCCCGAACGCATATTACAATCACTATCAAACGTCGTATCCCTGAGCTAGTTGAAAACAAGTGGAGGTGTAGGAAGCAGGAAAAAAGTTATTTAATGAATAATAATGAGCACTGAAATGTGTGAATGTAGGTATTCTAAAAATTAAAATAAGAGTACAGAAAGAAGAATCTGGAAACAGAAGTGAGAGAAGTGATAAAAAAGTGATCAGGGTCATTTATATGTAATAGCCGGAGGTTTAGAAAAAGCGTAAGCAGAAAATTATGTATCCAAGGGAGTGATGGCACTGCATGCAGAAATGTGAAGGGCCATGACGACCGATGTAAGCTGGTGGAATAAATATGTCATGTCATGTCATGTCATATATCATATCATATCATATCATATCATATCATATCATATCATATCATATCATATCATATCATATCATATCATATCATATCATATCATATCATATCTTATATCATATCATATCATGTCATATCATATATATCATATCATATCATATCATATCATAATAATGTACGAGTACATTTATATATTTGACCAATTTGGAAAACATTAAAATCGGAATAAATCAAATTTGTTGCATAATGAACTGACTTGTTTAAGCAAATTTTAATTAACTATCCACTTTTGAAACAATATGAGCGTAGAAAATGTAAATTTTGTTGCTCCTCCCCATCCGATTATACCATACAGGATGATAGATTGTACCAAACCAAAATAAACTAATCGCAGAATATTTGTAGAGAGTACAGAGTATTTTCAGCTGATTGCACAACATACTTCAATTTGATGAAAAAGTGAGATTGGTTGTTCTTGCATTAAGCCACAGAATTTAGCGTAGTGCACTTTTTGTGTTATCAACATTAATGTCACAAGCAAATAATTAAAATTTGCATTAATTTTATTTAGTTCATAAATATTCACGTGGAATCTCGTTATATGCAATTAATTGAATTCAGTGTACTTTTTATAGTATAAATATTAATGTGAATAACGAATAATTTAATAATTTTCAATGATTTTAAATTTTCACGAAGTATTACCTTGTAACCCCCTTACATGGAGTTAATTTAACCTGGTGTTGGCATACTTTGTATTCCACTGGTCAACAGCCAAATGATCCTATTTTCATTACCTGCATACAATAACAATTAAGAATCATGTTAAAGGAATTTATTATTCTTGCACCAAATGAGTGCTCTCTAGACCAAAATAATCATATTTTAAATATTTAAATACACTTTCAATTAAGTAACATATTAAACGATTTATCCTTCTATCAAACACGAATGTTCCCTGGACCAAATGTCCTGTTTTAACTATGTAATTACTTTATATTTATTTCTAACAAGTGCAGCGAAGCGCACGGTATGGCTAGGAATAAAATTAATTTGAGTGAGGTGGGATATGATGGTAAGGAATGGATTAATCATGCTTTGAATAGGGACCGATGGCGGGCTTATGTAAGAACGGCAATGAACCTCTGGGTTCCTTAAAAGCAAATTTGTAACTAAGGAAATTATTTAGCCAGTTTAATTAGTTTTGTGCAATTTTCTCATTAAATTTATTTAAAATGTTATTTTCATTGAATTTACGAAAAAGTGGGGCAGAGTTGGGTAAAGCTGACTATTTCCGTGATATCCCTAATCCCGTGATACTTTTTTAAAATTGAATGTCAGTCAAAGCTTTGCCGTTCGACAATAGTGCCAGACATTTTTCTCGAAAGAGTGCATCTCTCGCCCACTTTTGAGACAACGGTGAACTACCTAGCAAGATACCCAATCCCGTGACATTCAGTGAAAAAAATGTATCACTGAATTAGGAGTATCACGGAATTAGGCAACTTTACCCTATTACTTCAAAGCTGTGACTTTAAATTCTAAAATTGATGTAATAGTATAAAAAAAATCTCTCATTTGTCATGTTGATTACATAAAGGGTATAGGGCTTGGCTGTATAATGTCAACGTTTATTTTCTTTTTCTGTACACAGATCCTTTGGTGTAAATTATAAAACTCAGCTTATTATACACTTATTGTTATAGTCTAGGCTTGAAATAATGTTGTAATAGTGTACTGAAGTCTTGTAAAACATGCAGTATATACGTAACGTCTCTCATTTATAACCTAAAAGTCTCTAAATTGCGAAAAATATTAAATCGGATGTCAGACGTATGTGATATGAAACTTGGAAAGTAAAAAGTTAAGTTTATAATTAAGTTAAATGTGGCAGAATTGTGTAACAGAAACCTTGTGCTGTACAAGAGAAGGAATTGTTATAATTTTTTTTAAATGTAATACGAGATTTTACGGTAGATAATTAAGGAAGAGGAAATGAAATTTTATCTCGTTGCTTCCCTGCACAAATATCACATTATTCTGTCACTCCGTAGGATTATATTTCAGGTATAAAATTGGATTAAACGTTTCAGTACAACAGTTTCATATTGTAAGACGACAGATATAAAATATATTAATAACCCACAAAATTTTATGACCGCAATTTTTCAGTATAAAATTATTGCATGTCTGTACTTCCCTTCAAACATAAAGAATTTATTACTCAATTCCAGATACTGTATGTCAATCGTCTAAAACAATCAACAAAGTGAACTGATATCTTTTTTCAAATAAACGTTTCAATTTCACGAACAAGATAATATCACACTAACCTAAAACTCCTGCAAAAAATATATTCATCCCTTTTATGAAATTGATAGACTCTCCTCTTCCATGGGCAGTAATTTTCAAGTTATCTGTTCCCAGGGAACATTTCAACCCCTACGCAGACAGGAGAGGGTGGACAGGGGGAAGAGATGTATATACATGTGTGAAGGGAAGAGGGGTGGGGGTATTCGAATTACATCCATTGCTACTACAAAGTTTTATATAAAACACCGTAAATGGAGCGAATAATTTTTCCCTCGGGTCTTTTATATTGAACTCAGATCCCTTGCGTGTTACTGAGTGACATAGTGGCAAGGATAGATAATACCACTAGGGGGTAGCAGCCAGTAGGTGTGTGTGTGGGGGGTGTTAAACTGTGTCATCCCCTGGCAGCAGCAGGGTTAGTTACACATTCACCCCCTGATGCCCAATCCTCTTAGTACTAGAAAATTTTTGGTGCCAGCACTGTGGGATCTATTTGCAATAAAAGAAGTGTCACTGCCAAACGCAGTCAAATATTCGTTCCCTTCTGTCTGTTTTTTTTTTTCCTCCCTGTTCCCAGAATGGGTTTTTTTCGAACGTGAGAACACAGAGTCTATCCTAAATCAACCACTCATGTTACAATCCACATTTTCACAGCTGGGTCTAAAATTCAATCTCCACAATAAATCCCCTTTTTTAATAACTCTCCGAATAGAATAAAATGCAAGAACTTCAGCACAGTTTTATCTCTAATATAAAATGCTTTACCTGGAGAGCGAATATGTACACAACCAATAATGAAGCATTCATGAAAAATGTTGGCATTAAATATGTATTGCAAGCGTACATTTACAAATAACATAGTTTCACAATCCAAATCTTGTTATTTACAGTTTTTTTCTACATTGATTATTAAGGAGAGGCAGAGGTGAAATTTTCGAACAAAACTGAAGAAAAAATGAAAATTTGGTTTTTTCCATATTTATTATCTTTATTTTCATATTCCGATGTTAGTTTTTGATTTTGTGCCCTTTAAAAGTATGAAATTAAAACCATGATAACTGTATTACTATATTATTCCCATAATAAACTAATACTTATTATTTATGCTCGACCATGCCGAAATGTAGTAATTATACATCTGGAAGCAGTCCTTTAATGCATGTCATTAAAGTACACCCATTCATTAAAGCTCAGGTTTTCGATTATTCTCGGATACGCAATCGAAAGACAACTAGCAAAACGTCACGCAGGCTAGAAATCCAATACTGTCGCAGAAGGTTATGTTCTGGTACTATAATAATTAGCGTTAATTGTAAATAATATTCAAATAAATTCAATTTGTCATCTCGTTTTTCAATGTCGAATTCAATTTAAAGGTTATATCAAGTTTACTCTCTAGGTTATATCAAGGTCGTCGACATTCGTTGCCCGGAAAAAAAAATCAATACTTTCGCGTCTCCGCACATCTCACAATTTACGAGATTGCACAAGGTCAATTCGCTCCCCAGTCACATAAGAATAAAATGAATACTTGTGAATAATTTCAAGTTAGAAATATGGTCGAGCATAAAAAGTCGTATGAAACTTGCCTATAATGGTAATTAAGACGCTCGTATGAAAATTATGAAACTCGCTTGCGCTCGTTTCATAAACATCCTCGCGTCTTAATTACTATCATTACAGGCTCGTTGCATAATGTACTATTATATACCTTCTCTGAACATATAAATAAAAAGAAATATTGAAAATTTCTTACAATATGGTGCATGGAGAATTGTATATCAAACGACATAAAGTTTCATAAAATTAGTAATATTTACAGAACTATTGTATGGTACTTAGAAAGTTGAAACTTGGTATGTCCATTACTAATAACATACTTAGTATCCATTATCAATTTCAAACAAATCGGATAAATTTTGTGGATTTTGAAATATTCACCTCTGCCTTCCCTTAAACGAAGCAGCAGGCCTACCAAACGCGAAGTTATTTATGGTCCACAGGATTTCTGAGAAAGAGACCGTTTTTGTCGAATTGAGTCCAACGATCGACTATGAGATTACTTGATATTCGCCTTGCAGTTGGGAGAAATCCAACCATGTAATAAACCCAAGGTCACTTAGTACACAATAGAGTACTGCATTTACTGATTTCGCTCGAGCGTGAGAAAGCCATCATGTAGTTGGCGAGTAAACCACTAGATACTGCGACTGTACAAAACTTCATCGCTCGCCACTGAACTTCGAGTGAAGATCTACAGGTTGACTATCTCCACACTCATCTTCTACAAGCTACAAGACACTTCCTCCAGAAACTTCATTCCAGTGACAATCCTTTCATCTCATCATTAGGAAGTTATGATCCTCGGCAGTTCACCAAATTCAGGACACCAAAATCCATCATTAATCATTAGGCTTTTAGTTTATTGACTAGTTTTTCATTATTCTCATTCTGACGGCATCACCGCTGAATCTTGATTTAGTGGTTTTCTCCCACTTGTTTCCCTCTCATGTTGTTCAGTTTATATGCGTAGGCGAAAACCTAGTGGTTTTGACAATACTTCTTTATCAATTATGCATTAAAAAAAAAAGCGAGTGATCTTCGAGACGAGCGAAAAAAACCCCTAGAGCTCCTGTACATATGGATGTGGAAACTATACAAGTTGTGGAGGCTAAACTTTTAAGCCATTTATATCAATTAAGCAACCCATTAGACCTCAAAAGTAATGCATTGGAAAAATTTGTTACAGAACGAACATAATTAATTTGTAACTTCGCTGCTGTCAGTTATTATTCTTGTATTGCTTTTTATTTTCGAACCATTACCATTGTTATTTAATGTTTTATTTTTAAATCGACTATTTAACGATATTTTATCAATCCCGAGATTATCTATCATCTACAGAATTCTTGGGAACGAGACCGTATTTAGAGATTACCTGATATTCGCCTTATAGTTGGAGAAATCCAACCTTGTAATAAACCCAAGGTCACTTAGTACACAATAGAGCGCTGCATTTACTGATTTCGCTCGTGAGAAAGCCATCATGCAGTTGCCGAGTAAACGGCTAGATGCTGCAAGTGTACAAAGCTTTATCGCTCGTCACTGAACTTCGAGCGAGTGATCTTCGAGACGAGCGAGCAAGTTGCTCCTGTACACATATGTGGAAACTATATAAGTTGCGCAGGCTAAACTTTTAAGCCATTTATACTGGGTGTTCAGTTCAAAATGTGTCATGGCTCGCTGTATGTCGTCATGTGGCTAGCCGATGAGCCTAGAGAATTCAATCTTCCTACACTTCCGCAGAGGCGTATTACCTAAATGCGAGAGAAGTTGCCTAGCAAGCACGGCGTTCATTCTGAAGATTACTTACCGATACGTAGGGTAACGCCAGTAGTGGCAAGAATGTGAACTGTTTGGAAACACGTACTGAAGTGAGTTTTTTTTCTTACTGTCGGGATATGGGGAGAGGGTTAAGACGATTACTTACGTATTTGTTAACTTGGACGGTCAACATGGACACGGAGCATTTTGATTTGTGTTGTGGAATGTTGCCGTACGCAATCGATGATAACAAATACCCTGCGTACGACTTGCCCGCGCAAAACACAGTTCGAAAGAGGTTATGGTAGCACACAGACTTTACAGACCGCCGTCTGTTGCTACGACATTCAAGTTATACCGTACACGTTCTCAAGTTCAGATTGAACGCCTTCATTAATAGGCAACTTCTCTGACATAAAAGCTGAAACTCGCTTCAAATCGCTGACTCACAACAGTGACGTCATGACACACTTTGAAATGAACACCCAGTATAAGTTAAGCAGGCCATTAGACCTCAAAAGTAATGCATGGGAAAAAATTGTTACAGAACGAACATAATTAATTATGTAATTTCTCTCCCGTCAGTTGATATTCTTGCATTGCTTTTTATTTTCGAACCAAAGACAAAACTCAATATTCTTGTATTATTTCTATTTTTGATCCAAAGAGAAAATTTAATTTAGAAATTATTTTAGTTTCGTCTATTGTGTGAGACAGAAAATATACAATTAATTTTCATTGATACAGCATTTGAAATAAGAGAAGAAAGTGAAATTGAGCACAAAGCATAATAAATAGAATGACATGTCGTAACGAACATAATTAGCATTATATTGTTTTATCGTTAATTATCCCACAGATCATATCTAACTCATTAAGTCACAGTTAAGAGTACTGTAGGCTCTGTATGTTTCAGAGTGAAAATTTAAACGATTCCCGCTTGCTTCTTGCGAATTTCCTTCCATGAAGTAACAGTTCGCTCCTCAACATAGTTCAGAGTGCTCTTCGCGCGAGGAAAACGTTCCCGAATGCGGGGCCCTCGAAAGAAAACGAGCGAATGAAAAAATGTCAATGCAGTGCTCTAGTACAGCCTGAGATATGCTGTTCTAACTCACAGAAAGTATATGTAATCTGAAAACATACATTATATTAATAATTAACAATTACGCAATGTAGTGAAATTTCACCATTCTATCCGTTATTTACAACAGCTTTTTAAAAATATTTTATGTTTAAGGTCCATACCCGAGTATAAGGGGGAAAGGAACTGACCATCCTATCCTACTATCTCCTGACCTAGTTGCCTCATGAGTGATTCCTTAGTGGTATCACTTATCTTGAGTGCGGGGCGGATTTTAGCATATTTGCATGTTTTATTCAATGGTTACAAAACATATGCTACCATCTTGACCTTTGGTTACAAATAACTTGTAACAAGTCGAATAAATAGAGAATTTTCAACATTTCCTATAGAGGTTAGTACTCTCCCAAAGATACTCTACATTTGAGGTATAACAAAGTGTTTTGAAATAAAGAAAGAAAGAAATGTGTTAGTTCTATATAAATCGCTCTCTAATATAACTAAAAGATGAGAGTTTCTTTATATGACAATCAACAATGCATAATCTGAAAAGACAAATGAAAATCATAGATGATTAAAATGGCTACTACAAATCAATGGCGGGCACAATGTGTTCTTTGGTATGCTAAATTTGAGAGTGTTAAAAGAGTTCAAAGGACTTTCGACGTACGGTGTGTGTAATGTATCTAAATACAATTCCATAATGTTGTGGTATCGAACATTTGTAGAAACAGATTCTGTGTTAAAAAAACATGCAGGAGGTCGCACGCGAAACCCAGTACGAGAAGCAGCTATCTCTTCGCTTGGCCCCCAAACTCCCCAGATCTAACCCTCCTGACTTCTTCGTGTGGGGTTTTTGTTAAAGACATTGTCTATTCACAGAAACCCAGGAACATTGATGATCTAAATTTGCCCTGAGTGGCGCAGTTCGTATAGCGCTGGCCTTCTGTGCCAAAGGTTGCGGGTTCGACCACGGCCAAGGTCGATGGCATTTATTTATTTTAGTAGGTTATTTTACGACGCTTTATCAACAGCTTAGGTTATTTAGCGTCTGAATAAGATGAAGGTGATAATGACGGTGAAATGAGTCCGGGGTCCAGCACCGAAAGTTACCCAGCATTTGCTCATCTTCGGTTGAGGGAAAACCCCGGAAAAAACCTCAACCAGGTAACTTGCCCCGACCGGGAATCGAACCCGGGCCACATGGTTTCGCGGCCAGACGCGCTGACCGTTATTCCACAGGTGTGGAATCGATGGCATTTAAGTGCTTAAATACGACAGGCTCATGATCACTAGATTTACTGGCATGTAAAAGAACTCCTGCGGGACAAAATTTCGGCACACAATCGTTGTTGATATAACCTCGGCGGTTGCGAGCGTCGTTAAATAAACCATAATTTTTTTTGATAATCTAAGAGTAAAAATTACTCAAGCTTTTCAACAAATCGCCCCTCTTATGTTACAACGGACATGGGCTGAATTGCATCACCGTTACGAGTTGTGCAGGGTGCGCAATGGGCTCTGAGGAATCTCCCATCTTTCAGTGTTGTATGCACAAAGTTTCAACAAATAAAGTTCAGTAGTAAATGTTTTACGGTGTTTTTATTTTATCAATACCCAAACGGATCACACTGTAGTTTATCCTAAATATTATCTTCTTATGAAATAGCAGATAAAAAACAAAGCCTCCATACGTAATTTATTTTAGTCATGTTTGCACCAATACTCATGTATGGAAATTAAAAAGTAGTTTTTCACACAATATAACTGTAGGATAAAGGTGAGTAAAGGAAATGTTATGCTCCTAAGAAAATTGTCTCATCCCTAAAAATATTCTTAAATGATCCATTATAACAATGCAAAATTTATGTTAATTTATGGCTGCAAATTTTTATACATCTGCAATTGAAATATTACCGGACTTGTAATAGTACATTATGCAACGAGCCTATATTAAGACGAGAGTAAGACGAGCGCAAGCGAGTTTCATAATTTTCATACGAGCGTCTTAATTACCATTATAGTCAAGTTTCATACGACTTTTTATGCTCGACTATATTGAGTTTTTCCGGTGAAATGAATTTGCGGGAATGTGCTTTGTGAAAGGATGGTAGATGACGGTGAATTGATGTTAATTTGTGTGTTGTTTTTTTCGACTGAGTTTAATATTGTCTAATCTCGCACTAGTTGTCTTTCGATTGCATATCCGAGAATAATCGATACTTGCGCTTTCATATTGGTACAATGGTATTTTCTGATTGGTAGAACACCTGAACTTTAATGAATAGGTGTACTTTAATGAGGTCCATTAAAGGGCTGCTACCAGGTGTGTAATTACTACATTTTGGCATGGTCGAGCATAATAGTACATTATGCAAGCAGCCTACAATGATAGTAATTAAGACGCGAGGATGTTTATGAAACGAGCGCAAGCGAGTTTAATAATTTTCATGCGAGCGTCTTAATTACCATTATAGGCAAGTTTGATACGACTTTTTATGCTCGACCATATTTATAACTTGAAATTATTCATAAGTATTCATGTAATTCGTACGTGACTGGGGAGTGAACTAACCTTGTGCAATCTCGTAAATTGTGAGATGTGCGCAGACGCGAAAGTATTGATTTTTTACGGGCAACGAATGTCGACGACCTTGATATAAATTCGAGAGTAAGATAAACGTTAAACTTGATATAACCTTGCAATTGAATTCGACATTGAAAAACGAGATGAAATTTATTTGAATATTATTTACAATTAATGCTAATTATTATAGTAACAGAACATAACCTTCTGCGACAGTATTGGATTTCTAGCCTGCGTGACGTTTTGCTAGTTGTCTTTCGATTGCATATCCGAGAATAATCGAAAACCTGAACTTTAATGAATAGGTGTACTTTAATGACATGCATTAAAGGAATGCTACCAGGTGTATAATTACTACATTTCAGCATGGTCGTGCATAATAGTAATATGCGTTACAAGAGTGGTATGTTGAAGTTTTCATGTTCGAGGAAAAGTTTGAAAAAGCGAAACGTAGTTGAGCTTTTTTAATTTCCGAGAACATGAAAACAAACATACCGCTCGTGTATCGTACATTATTTTGTGCGAAGATCGTTTATTACATACCTGAAAGAGGAGTTTCTAGTTAGTTGCAATGAAATATCCATCTTTGTTTTCTGTTCAATGACGGCAATTTTGGAAAACAAAAATATCTATCTTCAACATTGTTGCTTTAAAATGTTTTCTGTGTTTACTATACTCCAGCAGGCCGTGATATACGTCTGTCTTTTTTTTTTCCCCCAGTCTATAAATGCGAACTTAAAACAAACGGTAAGGTTATGTAATGATTTATTTTTCATTTTAATATTTTAACAATATTATTTATATAACATATTGCAGTAATAACATCGGCATCTGGAATCTTGTTGATTTTTTCACGGCTTCCTTAATGTTACTTGTATCAGGAATGCAATAAGTTTCGTGCAGTAGTAGACTTTACTTAATTTTTGCAAATATTTAAAAACAATAATTAACATTGCAATTTTGGTGAAATTGCAGTGGTAAGTTTCCAATTTATAATTATTACTATGTGAAACGTCTCTAAAAATAATATGTTAAAAGCCTAAAGCAGTAAAATTAATGTCGCGCTTAAGCGGTAAGAAGAGGGAAATTGTTATGTGTATTACGTTGTGAATACTGAATGTGGTATTTCACACTTACCGCGTATTGGTTCTGTGCGGAGAACAAGCAAATACGCACGATCTCGCACAAAGATATTTTCCTGTGTTCACGTACAGTTTCCCTTAAATCTGATACGATTTTATCCTTAACTGAAAAATTGTTGAAATTGAGTCATAGCGGCAAGCCAGAATAAACATTTTAGCTGAATTGAATCATTACTTTTCTTAAAGTATTCATTTCACACGCAATGAGCTGGTGGAAGAATATATGGCTTCATAAATAATTCTGTTTTAACTTGTTCATTAAATATAACAACATCTGATGCGCCTGCTTATATGTTTTCATGCAATTAAATCCCGTGTATATTCATTAAAGTAGCACTACGCAAAGAAGCAGCATCAGATAGCTGAAATTAAACACAAACAACAAAGAGCTCCACATACCAACACGGTTTAAAGGCAACGTATATACTGCACTTCTATTCCTGTGTAATGGAAAGTCTCTTCAAACATTGGCAAAAACGAATTTAATTAGGTTGATATTAAAAACGATGCAGGACAATGTATTAGGAGATAATGATCTTGAATATACAGTACTCTACAAATTACCATATTACGCTACGGGGGTATATCATATGATTAAAATGAAACTGGAAAATGCAAGTCCAGTCTCGGCGGATAAAAAGGGAATATGTCCTGCTTTAAATTATAAATTCATAATTACATAAAGGACGTACGATAAAACGTCTACCATTATGTTTTCATGTAAGTACGAGGCGCATCCAGAAAGTAAGTTTTCCCGATTTTTTCCCCTTGAAATTAAATGTAATTAGCCGTGCCAATTGCACATGCGTAACAGATCTATGACGTATCAATCATATGCCAGCCGGACAGGTCCCGCCTGATGCCAGTAGCGTGGCAGCAGTGGTCCGAAATGGAAGCTCTTATTCCTTTTCCGGCCGCCTGCGAGGTTCGGTCGGTGATAAAGTTTTTTAATGCACAAAGCATTGCGCCAAATGAAATTAATCGGCAGCTCTGTCAGGTCTATGGGCCGAATATATATATATATATATATCCCCCCTCCCTCTCCCCCCCTCTCTCTCTCACCTCAAGAAATTCCTGTTCTCCGGTGAGCGTTTTGGCAACGACGAAGAGCTGAAGATGTCTGTCACACGCTGGTTCCATTCACAGGCGGCAGAGTTCTACGACAGAGGCATACAAAAGTTGAACCCACGATACGATAAGTGTCTCAATTCTGATAGTGGCTATGTTGAAAAATAGCTGAAACATTGCTGTACCTGTTGCCAATAAATGTTTTCCTGAAAGTGTGTGTTCTTTTTCTTTAAAAAAAGGGAAAGTTACTTTCTGGATGCGCCTCGTATTTAACTTTCAACATCAGTGGTTTAGCGCTGTGGCTCCCAACCTTTTTAGACTGACGACACACTTTACCAAACGTCCACGATATCGCGACAAACTTGTTTTTTTTATTAGTAGCCTAATAATAATTGGAATTGAACGGGTTGTTAGGAGAAAATCCACAAACGATTAGGGAAAACACGGGAATTTTACTTGAAACAAGTAAAGCGATAGATTTGGAAGTAAATCCCGAAAAGACAAAGTATATCATTATGTCTCGTGACGAGAATATTGTACGAAATGGAAATATAAAAATAGGAAATTTATCCTTTGAAGAGGTGGAAAAATTCAAATACCTGGGAGCAACGGTAAGGAATGTAAATGATACTCGGGAGGAAATTGAACGCAGAATAAATATAGGAAATACCTGTTATTATTCGGTTGAGAAGCTTTTATCATCCAGTATGCTGTCAAAAAATCTGAAAGTTACAATTTATAAAACAGTTATATTCCCGGTTGTTCTTTATGGTTGTGAAACTTCGACTCTTACTTTGAGAGAGGAACATCGGTTAAGAGTGTTTGAGAATAAGGTGCTTAGGAAAATATTTGGGGCTAAGAGGGATAAAGTTACAGGACAATGGAGAAAGTTACACAACACAGAACTGCACGCATGGTATTCTTCACCTGTCATAATTAGGAACATTAAATCCAGACGTTTGAGATGGGCAGGGCATGTAGCACGTATGGGCAAATCCAGAAATGGATATAGAGTGTTAGTTGAGAGGCCGGAAGGAAAAATACCTTTGGGGAGGCCGAGATATAGATGGGAAGATAATATAAAAATGGATTTGAGGGAGATGGGATATGATGATACAGACAGGATTGACCTTGCTCAGGATAGGGAATGATGGCGGGCTTATGTGAGGGCGGCAATGAACCTCCGGATTCCTTAAAAGCCAGTAAGTAAGTAATAATACTAATATAATAATAACAACTAGTGCTTTTCTTCTGGAAAAAAAGGTGGTAGAACTCTGTGTAGAATATTTTATAGCGGACGGCAGATGATTACTGTTCATTGCACGGGAATTTTGTCTTTTTAACCACCTTTTCGTCCAACTAAGACTTTTAAGGTCTGAACGGAAATCAAAGAAAAATTACATTGAAAACATTGTTATTCACTTATATTTCGGTTCCATGACGAAAAATCGAACAAAAACGTGCCGGAACACGTTCCAGCGCGTTCTGCTACGAAAAACACTGATAACAACTTCTATGTGGTGGTGGTGTCGGACATCCAGTGTTGTAGATAGATCGATGTTAACACGCAATCGAAGATTCTATTAAAAAAAAAAAAAAATATGCGACAACATGAGTGGCATTACAAAAAAAACAAAGGTATGTGTAAAAAATCCCAACCTATCTATGATAAATATCCGATAAAAGATTTTTATTATGGTGTTTGAAAACTCATCTGTTTAAATTAACGTGAAGTCTGCGCTTGGTGGATTGCACAGAGTTTCTATATACATGGCCTTATAGTTGATAGGCCAACACGTAAATGATCTACAGTCTGTTCCTTTGTTTAGATTTTACTATTTTCATGGTAGAAACTGCTGATTCACTACGACTTTGAAATCGGCAGTTCTAAAATGTCTTTTTAGTTTATGAGACACCATCGACTGATTTGACAAAACATTTCCGCATAACAGACACTCGAGATTTTGTTTATATTCATCTCCACGCCACGTAAAACCAACAAGTATTCATCACTATATTTACGAAACGCAGTACGTTTTTGTGAACCCTGAGTGAATTTTCGCTCACATTACTTGAATTAGCACTGCTGTGATCTAACCCAGAACCGATTCAGATAGTCTTTTTCGAATTCAAAATTTGTCCATGATAATATATAAACAGAGTGACTATTTTATCAAAAGTGATTTATCACCTGCTCACAAGTACTATATACTGAAACTGACCAATATGTTCTGATGATTCTAAACTCTGTTTATTACCAGCGTTGCCAACTCGATTCTTAAAAACCTGCTCAGATACAGTGCAGAAACCGCTGAATTGTTATATTGACAATGTAAAATAAGATTATTTTACCGCCGTGAGTGTTAAACAAACCCGTTAAATCCCTATATGAGCAATACAAATTTAATAAATTTTACCCGCTAAACTAATACTGAAAAACGCTAGATCTAGCGGGAGAACCGCTGCATTGGCAACACTGTTTATTACTAAGTTGGTAGAGTAAACGAATTACTAAACATTGTTGCAGGTGTTCACTTTCATTCGAATTATCGTCTGGAAGAAAAATTAAGCTGAACATTGCAATGTTGCAACAATGCATTGTTGCAGATATTCACATTTCATTGGTAAAGTCTGTCTCAAAATAAAATGTACCATATCAAAGACTTGGTTGTACATAAAAATTGGATGGCATAAAATTTATTTTTCAATTCCAAAATTTCGCGACACTCCATGGGACTGAGCGATATATCAGTGTGTGTCGCGACACACCGGTTGGGAACTCCTGGTTTAGCGGTCACCGAGCTATAATTTGGACCGAAGTTATGCAAAAAATTTAAATTACGGTTTTATTTAACGACGCTCGCAACTGCCGAGGTTATATCAGCGTCGCCGGTGTGCCGGAATTTTGTCCCGCAGGAGTTATTTTACATGCCAATAAATCTACTAACATGAATCTGTCGCATTTATATACTGTACACTTAAATGCCATCGACCTCGGGAGGGATCGAACCCGCAACCTCGAGCACAGAAGCCAGCGCTATACCGACTTCGCAACCGAGGCCGACTCCAAAGTCACGCAGGAGTGCTATTTATCATAAGCGGGAAAATTTATAATTGAAGTTTCCATCACGTGACGAAGTGAATCCGCTGGCTGCGTCTGTGAGGTTACTTTTTCTTTGTTTTTCCAGTTTGTGTAAGTATTTACGTGTGCCTCCCAGTATATGTTTCTTTCTTCTGATGCTTCGTGACACAATAAAATTCAAGTACAGTACATATTGCTTTCCCTTAGAAGAATATAGATACTGTATTATTTAACGTGAAGTACTGTTAATTTATAAATAAATAGTTATAAAATCATAATTATATCACAACTATTTCAATTTTCAAAAATAATGTTTGTGCCTTGATAGTTTAATTTTTGTGCAAGATGTTACATTAATTCATTACATGCTGATGATTATTATTGTGCATGACATAATTATATCAGGCACTTATAAATTTTCTCATTTTTATGATTGTGATTTTCCCTACGACTACAATCCCTTACTTACTGTACTAACACTTTCTACAACCATGCCTGAACGCTGAGTATTCGTACATTTTATAAGTTGTCTTTTACAGAGGAGCAGCGGCGAACGAATACATTCAAAATCATAAGTTGCCGTGCTGATTTCGTGACACCATTGTAGTACCCTGTCAAAGGTTCCTGTCTGCCTGTCTGTCTGTCTGTATGTTTGTTACCTTTTCACGCGATAATGGCTGAACGGATTTCGATGAAAATTGGAATATAAATTAAGTTCGTTGTATCTTAGATTTTAGGCTATATGGCATTCAAAATACATTATTTAAAAGGGGGGTTATAAGGGGGCCTGAATTAAATAAATCGAAATATCTCGCTTATTATTGATTTTTGTGAAAAATGTTACATAACAAAAGTTTCGTTAAAATTAATTTGCGATAAGTTTTATTTCTTTACAAATTTTGATAGGACTGATATTTAATGAGATAAATGAGTTTTAAAATTAAAATAACTGCCATCTAAGGCCGTGTAATGAATTAAAAAACAAATGACTTTGTCTATAAGGGGCCTTGGACAGCAACAGTCGAAGCTATGAAAGATAGCCTACGGAGAATGTTTGTGTTTGTATGAAGTAATATCGGAAGTTAAATTAACCGACTTGTATAATTAATTATTATTTCACCATTGGAAAGTTAGTTTCTCTAGATGGACATAATGCTATAATGTTATTACAGTAACTTCTGATATAATATAATATAATATAATATAATATAATATAATATAATTTAATATAATATAATATGTAATATTATATAATATAATATAACATGTAATATTATATAATATAATTTAAGTTATTTGAAGGGTTCAGAACCATAGTGGGCCAAGCGCCATTTACTGAATACGTAGAAAACAAGGGTTAAAATTAAGTTATTACCATAATTCAATGGAAACCTATAACAAGTAAAATAAAATATAAACATTAACTCTAAATGATGTCAATCTTCATTAAACTATGGTTGCATGTAATAAAAATTAAGAAACATGTTAAAGGAATATTGTCATTGCACCAAATGAGTGTCTCTGGACCAAAATGATCGCATTTTAATTATTTCGATGCAATTTAACCCTCAACTGGTATCTATGGGTCAATATAGACCCATATTGCTTGATTTCGTAATGGACACTTAAAAAGAGATACCAGTTGAGGGTTAAATTACGTAACATATTAAACGATTTATCCTTCTATTAAACACGAATGTTCCCTGGATCAAATTTCCTATTTGAATTATGTAATTACTTTATATTTACTTTTAACGGGTGCAGCGGAGCGCACGGGTACGGCTAGTATAATGAATAAATTCACAGCCTATGATTATGATAGGCCTAGATATCTCGTAACAATAGGAAAAAAGTACAGCAATAATAATTGTTAACAAATGAGTTCCGATTATAACACTAATGTGAATTCAAGTGATTATTCTGCAAATTTTGCAGATTATGATAACACTGAATTATGGAAATTCTGATTATTAATTATTAGCAAACAGGTTTCTCTTAATCACTAAGAAAGCATGAAATCATTCTAGTACAAATTATAATCCTATCACGCTTTACTATTGATTATTGAGTCCAAAAGAGTAGTTATATCAATGTCTCGTACTATAGCCATTTTACTTCGGTGATCATGGGTCCCCAATCTGAAGTTGCTTGTCTAGGCCCCTCTATACGCAGTGAAAATATATCGGTATGACCAGTTTCATCAACAACCATTAAAACGTAATTAGCTGTTAAAGTGATTTCAATCGAAGATTTAATAAAGATGAAAGACTAATGAAACGGAGAAAAATTCTCTCCGGCGCCGGGATTTGAACCCGGGTTTTCAGCTCTACGTGCTGACGCTTTATCCACTAAGCCACACCGGATTCCACCCCGGCGTCGGAGGAATTGTCTCTGATTAAGTTTCAACTCTTGGGTTCCCTCTGGTGGCCGCCCTCTGCACTACGTCATAGATATCTATGAACCTAGGACCGAAGTCCACTCGTAATGAGTGACTAGCTGGCCGGGATCCGACGGAATAAGCGCCGTCTTAAATCACGAAGTGATTTAGGCATATCATATATCTCCGTTCCATTACTCTTTCATCGTATGATGACGCAGAATATCTGCATGGAAATATCATATGTACTTCGGTACATTAAAATAATATATATGATATGCGTAAATCACTTCGTGATTTAAGACGGCGCTTATTCCGTCGGATCCCGGCCAATTAGTCACTCATTACGAGTGCACCTCAGCACATGTGGTCCTAGGTTCATAGATATCTATGACGTAGTGCAGAGGGCGGCCACCAGAGGGAACCCAAGAGTTGGAACTTAATCAGAGACAATTCTTCCGACGCCGGGGTGGAATCCGGTGTGGCTTAGTGGATAAGGCGTCAGCACGTAGAGCTGATAACCCGGGTTCAAATCCCGGTGCCGGAGAGAATTTTTCTCCATTCCATTATTCTTTCATCGTATGATGACGCAGAATATCTGCATGGAAATATCATATGTACTTCGGTACATTAAAATAATATATATTTAATAAAGATGTCGTTTCTTCGATCCCGGCCCAATTCGATGGCATTTAAGTGCGCTTAAATGCGACAGGCTCATGTCAATAAATTTACTGGCATGTAAAATAACTTCTGGGAGAAACAAATTCTGGCACACCGGCGACGCTGATATAACTCGGCAATTGCGAACGTCGTTAAATGAAATATAATTTTTAACAATACTATAAATCAGCGTCATATAAAACAAAATGCTAACGAAAACCATAATCTTGGCCGCGTTCATAACAGTACAATAATATTGTCATGCCCTATTAGATAGCCGACTAAGTTCCAACATGAAAAATAGGCCTATGATTTAACAATTGCTTTGTTAGCAAAACCCTAAGTTAGTAGCTTTTTTTTCATAAGTTTATTAAACACATTAGATACACATAAGAGAGAAATTAATCATCAACAATATATTTTCCTTCACTATTTACAACAGTTTGTCAACGCCAGTACTATTTCGATTCCACGCCTGTAGACATCGTTTGGTTTTTAGTTAAAGAAGTCGTCAAGTTCGGAGCACATTTTCATCTGGAATGGAAGTTCCTTGAAGGTTGTTCGATAGAGAGCAGGAAAGGTGAAAATCTGAGGACGCAAGATCAGGTGAATAAGGTGGGTGCGGAATGACTTCCCAACCCAACTCCTGAACAGTGTTTAGTGTCAGGTTAGCAGAGTGCGAGCGGGCGTTATCGTGGAGTAGCGTCACTTCACGCAGTCTTGTTGGTCGTTTTTCTTGGATTGCGTGTGCAAGACGTCTCAATTTATTGGCAATAAATATCGCACGATGGTGGAATGGTCACAGTTCATCACATTTGCCAGTTCTCGGGTACATTGACATGGTGGTTCATTGTTGATTGATGTGTTTAAACTATCTTCATCAAACCCCGAACGTGGAGTGTCACTTATGTCAAAACGACCCTCCTTAAAACGAGAAAACTATTTTCTTGCCATGCTCTCTCCGATAGCATTGTTCCCATACACAGCACAAAATGTTTCTGACCGCCTCCGCTGCTTTCGTCCCTCTCAAAAAGAAGGATATGTCTGAAATGTTCCACTTTCTCCACTTGATACTACATTTTCTAGCGTCCACGCCTCCACTCATTATCTGCGAAAATGAAAACTTCAATATGTAAACTCAAGCACAACAATTGAACTTAAAATAAAATTAACAATCGACAAAGTCCACACCTGTGGAGTAACGGTCAGCGTGTCTGGCCGCGAAACCAGGTGGCCCGGGTTCGATTCCCGGTCGGGGCAAGTTACTTGGTTGAGGTTTTTCCCGGGGTTTCCCCTCAACCCAATATGAGCAAATGCTGGGTAACTTTCGGTGCTGGACCCCGGACTTATTTCACCGGCATTATCACCTCCATCTCATTCAGACGCTAAATAACCTAAGATGTTGATAAAGCGTCGTAAAACAACCTACTAAAAAAATTAACAATCGACAAATAAACCCATAGCCACCGGAGTACCAACACGCGAAACAAAAAAAAAATGCGAACTTATGCACCAACTAAATATTTAAATAACTGTTAAAAATTAAATGTTTGTTAGTAAAACTCTTGTTATAGCATATTTAATACAGGTTGATGAAATCGACTATAAATGTTTTATTTTCAATTTCCTATTCTAATGCTACAAATGCTACGATTTACAGAATAGCACTTTGAGTCTGCTCTCCGGCGTGAGTTCAAAACCCACTTTGGAGAATTACGTAGTTAGCTTCTCCAAAGTTTTCATGAGCTATAAGGCGAATATCAAGTGATCCCATGAAGAATTCTCGGATTCATCTCTTTAAATCACCATCTAACTCCACACAGCTGGTAAGGTGTCGTCTAATTACTGATTAAATAAAGAAACGCTGCCATGCCGTGAACATCCCACGTGTCTGTTACAAATAGGGCAGGGCGGTCTCTGCTGTGCCGCTGAACGACGTTTAAACGGTTGTTGCTCCAAGTTTGACGATCGGAGCTTCTGCAGGCCCAGCCGTTCATCACTGCTAATGAACTAAATCTGAAATGGGACACTCGCCCCCTCCTCTCTTCCCCAGCGTCACACGACACCCACCTTCAACAATATCGCAGTTTTCTACGTACTGGATTAGCGATACATTCTACAGCTTCTGAGTGCAATCCCATAGCCCACTGTCCTCAAAGTGTGACGATGGCAGTCTCGTCTATTTCAGCCTTGCGAAATATTACCTGTTTTACGTCAACAGTTTTCTAGTAATTCGTGGTAGCCTATATAATCTTTTAGTAATTTCGGAATATGATAATTTTACTTGAAATATTCGAGGAATTCCTTGGGAGGAGATGGGTGAAAATTCTGAATATTATCTACAATGTTTTATCTAAAGAATTAATTCTTTGGTCGGCGGGAAAAGGCACTTAAGTAAAAAAAAAATAATTTTTCAGGAGAGACTTTCTTTTTAATTTACTCTTAACCGAATACAAGTATAAAAATGAAATTCATGTATGTTGATCAAAAGTAAGACTCTTTTCAATTTAAAATACAAGAAATTTTATTGTTTCAAAAATTAGAAAAAATACTAGACTTATGTGATTAGGTACAACAGAAAAATCGACTTTTTTTATTTATGTGCCTTTTACCGCCGACCAAAGAATTTTTTCTAAGATAAAGCGCAATGGTGCAGTTTACCCACAGCTATCAGTGCGTAAAATGAACCTTTAAAACACTAGTGCGTAAAAAGTAAGTAATCACTTTACGCAAGCCTTGGCGAAAATGTGACTCACGAGCACATTGTGGCTCGCAATGATACCTATGCATTTCTTTTGCTTCCTATCTCCCACAACCCCCACTCCCACACTCACTGGAGTCAAACTCCGTTCCATTTATATTTGTCTCTGACCTACGAGTGGCGTATCGTCGCAATGTCTCTCTCGAAACCATGTACCTCTACAAAAACGAAAGTTTCAACTAAGATGGGAGAACGAATTTTTTTGCTGTCAATATGATGAGAATATTAAATGTATGATTTGTTCACAAGTATTACGAGGAAAACGGTTGTATAACATAAAACGATATTACTGATGAAACATTAAAAGGTTAGGCCTAAGTGTTATTATTATTATTATTATTATTATTATTATTATTATTATTATTATTATTATTATTATTATTATCTCTGTACGTCGATCCTTTTTCAGCACATGTACGAATAATGTGGTTAGATCTTCAATTTAAACTCACAGATTTACAATGTGATATTAAATGAAAGCTAGATGTAAGGATTTGACAAATGTTGAACTTTTCAAATCTTTGCCAAAAAATTAATATCCGAAGCTTCATTCTTTCGCTTGCTCTTATGAAGCCATGTTCGCTACAACTTACGTTTGCGAAAAATTATTTTCAACAATGAAAATAGTAAAAACCAAATTTAGATCACGACTGACAGACAAATACCTTCGCGATCAACTACGACTGGCAGTAAGTGACATAATTCCTGACTTTGAAACTCTGTCGCAGAGACATTCTGAAGACAGTTAATTTTAGGTTGTGATAATGTGTCCTATGTTTTCTTGTTCATTTCTTTCTTCGTTACACGTAGACTACTAAACATTAGTTTGTAACCTTGTACTGTATAAAATTATATTTAAGTGCTTGACGTAAGGAAAATGAAAATCCGTTAATAAGTGAGACAGTTGCTTCACTTCCCCTTCGGGTGTCCACCTCCCTCCATAGGTGCTATGCACGTTGCAGGTTACACAGTGACTCGGCGCACGATCACATTTTCGCCACGGCTGCTTTACGCATTGCTATTCCTTTTACAGCCATCGGCGTAGCTCAGTTGGCCAAGGCGCTTGTCTACCGATCAGGAGCTGTGCTCGGGCTCGGGTTCGATTTCCGCTTGGGCTGAATAACTGGTTGGGTTTTCTCAGAGGTTTACCCCAACAGTAAAGCAAATGTCAGGTAATCTATGGCGAATCCTTGATCTCATCTCGCCAAATATCATCTCGCCATCACCAATTCCATCGACGCTAAATAACCTCGTAGTTGATACAGCATCGTTAAATAATCAAATAAATAAAAATATTCATTTTACGCACAGCCAAAGAAAATGCAATATTCAATACACAAACTTAATTTAATGCATTACCTCTACCATTCATGACGTAAATATTTGGCCTACACGTAACACAAATAAGTAACAAATTTAACATTGGTGGTATTCAATTTTTCCTAATCGCCTTGTTTATTATATGGTCGGTGTATACGGCTAATAAATCGTGATCGTCAATAAAACAGGTTATCATTCCATGATAGGCCTACTTATTTCTTAATGTTTCTGAGTTTACACGGCCGTGAAATCGTGACCTTATAACCAGAGTTAGGAAGTTGGTTCCGAAACTGTAAAGTTGTGTGAGTTTGGACCATATCTCTACCGAATGAAAAGTAATAGCGCAGCTCTCAATGTCAGTGATCAACAACGACAAACATGTACAGCCGGTGGTAACCAAACCTGTGCTCCAATCATCCACGGTCTTAGTACAAGAAAACAACAAACGAATAGTACAAAGAATAATAATTTGTAATTATACACTTCCAATCTACAATAATTTACCCATATCTACATATAAAAATTACATACACAGTATACAATTATGATTCTAGCATCATTATAACAAATAACAATGAACATTTTCGGTCAGCTGTATACTAATTCTCTGACTTTGACGTCTTTTCAGTCTGTGTATAAGTTCATGCTACGCAACATAAGAACATTTTTACGCTTGACCCAAGGGAAATGTAAAATATTACGAGTATTTGTTATATACCGGAAGGTTATAGAGGTACCTTCGTTCCGCGCCGTGGCGTCATGGTCTAAGGCAGTGGTCGTCAGCACTCGCTGAAATGTGCAATGAGTACGTGGTGCTGTCCCGTGTGCACTGTCGTGCAACAGGTAGAGATAGAGAGCATACCCGCCAGCAGCTACGAGAGCACTATAGTGCACTGAGTTTTCAGCGGGTAAGAGAGGCTAGCCTCAGCGTGCTCTGTGCTGACGACCCCTGGTCTAAAACATCCTATCTAGGACTCGCGTTACGGAATGCACGCTGGTTCGAGTTCTCATGAGAGAAGAAATTTTCTCGTTAAATTTCGGCCAATGTATGGGACCGATGCCCACCCAGCATCGTGATACACTTGGGGAGCTACGATAGGTAGCGAAAGCCAGCTATAATGGTTGGGTGGATCATCGTGCTAACCACACGATACTTCCATTCTGGTTGGATGATCGTCCACCTCTACTTCGGCATGTGGGCGTGAGGCCAGCAGCCGGCTGGTCGGTCTGGGCCCTTCACGGGCTGTACCGCCACGGAAGAAAAGAGGAATCTTCATAGCGGACATTCCCTTTTTTGTAATATAGTCTAATCAAAATAAGTTATTTACGTATATTTTGACGCATGTAAAGTCACAGAAATAAATCTAAATATGTATCTAAGCATTGATTTAAATATAGAAGTTATATATTGCTTATAAATATACACATATCAGTTTATACTGTACTTTCAGTAAGAGAATAAATGGGATAGATTCACTTCTGTTCATTTTTGTTATTTAAATACTGTAAATTTTATTACTAGACAACAATGTAATTTTATTATCTCAACAATAATTATCACTCTTTACAATTTAATTTCACTCCCGTCAACAATGGGATTTGCTCTCCGCACAGCAACACAGCGTTCGTTATTGCACTCCACAAACGACAATGACAATTTACTTGGACTATTACGAACAACAATGAACTGTTTATCTTAACTAATATTCACAAAGTACTATTTACAACACAGAACTGACAGTTCTCAGTTCACAGCTCGTTTGTTTTGGCTAGTTCTTCTAACTCAGTCACTCGGGTTCACAGAATCTCGAACCCCAGACCTTCAGAGACGATCCGCTGCACTTCGAACTCAGGTCCCCCAACTGCGGTCCACTGCACGCGAACTCCGGGCTTCAGGCTCCACAGTTACGGACACAACTCAAGTCGCGCTCTGGTCTCGAAGCTGGCTTCACTGCTACACAAGACTGTCTGGCTTGCTCTCCACTGACTTTAACAACACTGTCTTACTGACTGAACTGCTCAAGTTCACTCGCGTTTCTTCTTTTATAACTAAACCATAGTTACGAGAAATTTCTACGGGTGTCCAGAGATAGCTCTCTCGAATTATCTGGATATCTCCACTTCGACGGACTTCTCTGCCGCAGTCGCTCTTTCCCCTTTCTCCCCACCATAGCACATGCCACAGGAAGCAGATGCGCGCGCAACCTCCGCGCCGGCCGACCTTGCACTTCCTTCTGCTGGTCGCGAGTTCGAATCTCACGTCGCTGTCACATTACGTTAGAATAAACGTAAGTAACTTATTTCAGTAATATTATAAAGAAGAGGTTTGTCCGCTAAGAAGATACCCAATGACATTTTCTAAATTCCGAATCCTTTATAGACTATGAAAATACCGGAAAGGACAGTTTTGAGAATAAACCGTACTTCGTGAAGCCAGAACAGGTTATGAGTCCTAACCCTTGCAGTTTATGAAGTTGGTGATGATTATGAATTTGATTATTTTTTTATTTTAGTAGACTATTTTACGACGCGCTATCAACACATCAACAGCTTAGGTTATTTAGCGTCTGAATGAGATGAAGGTGATAATACCGGTGAAATGAGTCCGGGGTCCAGCACCAAAAGTTACCCAGCATTTTCTCATATTGGGTTGAGGGAAAACCCCGGAAAAAACCTCAACTAGGTAACTTGCCCCGACCGGGAATCGAACCCGGGCCACCTGGTTTCGCGGCTAGACGCGCTAACCGTTACTCAACAGGTGTGGACTGAAGTTGATTATGTTTGAATAGGCCTAGTAAATAAATGAAACTATGAGGATTATTCGAAATAGAGTTATAATTTTAACACCAAACAAACCCGGCTGATGAAGTACGAAGGGAGTTGAAAATTCTCTCTCGTCGCGAAACCTAAGGACTGAATCGATTTAAAATGTTAGTTTCCAAGGAAACATCATTCGTCTAAGCATATGATTCAGGAGTGTTGAAATATACTTACCGAAT
This sequence comes from Periplaneta americana, assembly GCF_040183065.1. Taxonomy (NCBI): domain Eukaryota; kingdom Metazoa; phylum Arthropoda; class Insecta; order Blattodea; family Blattidae; genus Periplaneta; species Periplaneta americana. The sequence continues at coordinate 162,328,946 of NC_091120.1, read as the reverse complement.
ACGAAATCTAACAATTTCATTAGAATTTCTTCTTTACCATTCGCAAGCCTCCTTGTGAGTAAAAGTCGAAGTGAAATTAAATGAAGGTAAGACGTTCAGAAAAGAGAACAGAGTTAAAATTATGCACAAGAACCCAAAAATAAACTATACGTAGCCTTCCTTGTACGAAGTCGGAAGTTTCGTTTTACCCACTCTCGAAGCTGTAGTCAGAAATGTACTTTGACAGTAAGCGACACAAAAAAGATGTATACTTGTTTGAGAAACAGCCTGTTGGTCCCAGTAGCAGGTGGCAAGGGTGACTGTACTGCGAGATACAAATAAGCCAATCAGGACGCGTGACGGGGGCTTCGTTGATTAGCCTATTATGTCCGCCTTCCGGAAAGTGTTACGTATGCAGTCAACGTACAGAGAGCGCCGCCCCAATGAAAAACTCGTGTGACAGCGTTTGCAAGTCCATACGCGGGCCGAACGGGCGCGTGGACCCCTTATGCAACATGCAGGACCTTCCTAATAGCATGCAATCTATAAATCATTTGTTACAGTGTGTCAAAAAATTACATCAATGTAATGATGTTATGAGATCATTATTTACTGTCATCATACAAAGATACCTCTGATTGAGGTTCTGGTTGATATGTACAGCTATTATCAGGCACTACATCTCACTTGACGGTATGTGTCAGAGGAAGAACAATTGTTTGTATACATCTGTGATTACTGATTAGCAGGCTTCGAGACTTCGGACCCGATAGAGCAGTTCAGTGGGAAATCCGCATAACGGCGTACTGAGTATAGTGGTAAAGCGTACAGTGGGTTGGGGTACTGTAGAATGAATGCCAACAAATACGCAAACGCTCTGGATTTGAAGGTTCTGATAAATAATTTGGTTTTCATACAAACCTATTTTCAAACTGTGTCTGAAACTAATACACGGTTAGAAATGTCAGAACAAGAGATGCCGTAAGCCCTCAAATTAGTTGAGGAAATTACACAGAAAATTAATGAGACACCAAGTACACCGTGTACTGAACGTGTAAAAGAGAAGTTGGAATCAATTTTATGTAAAAATAACAGATATGGAACTTTGTGTAATATAGGCCTAAACTGTCTCTTAGAGATTGCAATGATGTTAGGTTTTTTCGTTTTGCTCCTATCACGTCATGCGACGTAAAGCGCAGCTTTTCACAATACAAAATGTGTTTGACAGATAACGGAAAAAGATATACGTTTGAGACACTGAAAATGTATCTTGTAGTACATTTCAATTCGGTACTGAAACTGCACTTCCTAAAGACGACCAAAAGGATAAATGAAGAAATTAAAATTGCTACATGCTTATTGCCACCATTAACACTGTGTATAATTAAACACAAATGCTTATAAAAGATAGGAGAATAAATGCTTTTCACATTCTTTTGACATTGTCATAGTGTAATGTATATTTACTTTCAGAATGTCCATATGTGTGCGTTTCCCCATACTACCGTACTCTATTCTAAATAGCAACGTTGTTACCTCAACACATCGCTACCTTTCACTACCTGCAGCGAGTCAACAACCTATAGTACAAGCACAGTAAACTTATTGTATCGGGTCCAAAGTCTCGAAGCCTGCTGATTAGTAGACAGTGGATGCGGGATGACTTAAGGAAAAGTGAAGTTGTTCCGTATCGGAGTATATGGCACGTGCCGCGCCGTCCGTCTTTTGTGTACCTGGCGAGTACAGCAGCGTACAAAACGAAGGAACCCCGATCTGTTCATAGTAACATTGCAACGCAATGTGTGCAGTTGTGTTACCCTGCTCAAGTATTTAGTACGTGTTGAATATGTTTTGCTGATCCATTCATAATGGCAAAACGTTAAATTTGCTCAGAGATACGAAATGCAATTAAGATGTATGAGAGTGACATTTTATGTATTATCGAAGACAATATCGTGTGTAACTTATGTAAAATTGGAATAAAAACCAGAACAACTCAAGCTATAGAGAAACATTGGAACAGTACTTCGCACAGGAAATGCGTTGAAATGAAATCTGAGGAACCATCTACATCATCATTATCATCATCATCATCATTTAGTTGTGTGGGTCTAACGACACGTGCAACATGATGCTCAGTACAAATATTCCTCTAAAGAAATTAATTGAGTGATCCCCATTTTAGAGGTTTTCTTCAGAAATTCTCTCTATACAAAAACTGTTTAAGCGATAGACGAAGACGATTCAGCTTCGACAACTTACGAGAATATATCGTCGTTTACTGCAACGCTCCTAATTGCATGAATGATGACGAGGACTGAACCTTGCAAGGTATGTACTACAGTACGTTATTTTTCTTTTCCTTCTGACTGTACGGAGATACAGTAGCATGTTGAGGTCGTCTGTTTGCGTTTAACACCTCTTCAGCCAATGGTCTGAATGAAAAAAATATAACATATAGTAAATGTGCACCTACATTCAACGGTAAGTCATCCCGCATCCACTGTCTACTGATTAGTAGGCTGCGTATTCCAGCTACCTAAAGACTGAAGTTAAAGACACATTGGGTATATAGTACGCCGAACACAGGTAATGCAACGGATAAGGATATAAACAAACAGGTCGTCGCTGCGTGTCCGTGGAGTACAGTCAACTCCCGACATTTTGAAGCTATGCTAGTGAACACATGCTTGAACAGTGATGTTCATTTTCGTCGTGATCTTTGCAGTGAATAATAACGTGCATTCGTAAGTTACAAAACTCTAACATATGCGGATGTCGCTTGAAATGATTTCATATTGCAAGAAATTATTTCAATAACTGGCGTTCAATTATATCTCACCTACGATTTTGTGATCATGTAAGCAACTTTTCCAAACACGGGATAAGTCAGAACCAAAGATAGAAAAAATTGACAAACTTTGAAAAAGTTGCGCTAGTTCTCAGTAGGTGGCACAATTTTTGGAGCCATTAAAATGGTGCCAGGGAAAATTATTATGTAGATTAAGCATAAATTATTCTCATAATTACAATATTAGCTGTTTCCAACTGTTTTACAATGATTAAAGTCGTATGAAAAATTGAATTGTATAATGCGCGTATCACCTTTACTTTTTAACTTTGCTCTAGAGTATTCCATTAGGAAAGTTCAGGATGACAGAGAGGGTTTGGAATTGAACGGGTTACATCAGCTGCTTGACTATGCGGATGACGTGAATATGTTAGGAGAAAATCCACAAACGATTAGGGAAAACACGGGAATTTTACTTGAAGCAAGTAAAGAGATAGGTTTGGAAGTAAATCCCGAAAAGACAAAGTATATGATTATGTCTCGTGACCAGAATATTGTACGAAATGGAAATATAAAAATTGGAAATTTATCTTTTGAAGAGGTGGAGAAGATCAAATATCTGGGAGCAACAGTAACAAATATAAATGATACTCGGGAGAAAATTAAACACAGAATAAATATGGGAAATGCCTGTTATTATTCGGTTGAGAAACTTCTAACATCCAGTCTGCTGTAAAAAAACCTGAAAGTTAGAATTTATAAAACAGTTATATTACCGATTGTTCTGTATGGTTGTGAAACTTGGACTCTCACTTTGAGATAGGAACATAGGTTAAGGATGTTTGAGAATAAGGTGTTTAGGAAAATATTTGGGGCTAAGAAGGATGAAGTTACAGGAGAATGGAGAAAGTTACACAACACAGAACTGCACGCATTGTATTCTTCACCTGACATAATTAGGAGCATTAAATCCAGACGTTTGAGATGGGCAGGGCATGTAGCACGTATGGGCGAATCCAGAAATGCATATAGAGTGTTAGTTTGGAGGCCGGAGGAAAAAAGACCTTTAGGGAGGCCGAGACGTAGATGGGAAGATAATATTAAAATGGATTTGAGGGAGGTGGGATATGATGATAGAGAATGGATTAATTTTGCTCAGGATAGGGACCAATGGCGGGCTTATGTGAGGGCGGCAATGAACCTCCGGGTTCCTTAAAAGCCAGTAAGTAAGTAAGTACTGATTAGTGTAATATGCAGGCAGCGAAACTTGGTGGCCGATGAAACAGGTTTGTGATTCATTTACTATAGGACGGGTTTGTTTACTTGCGCTTGAGTAGCCTACATGGTCAGCAGTGGAGAGGGATAGGCAGAGACCACAGATTTTCGCATAATGACCTGAAGTGTAGAATGAATACAGTAGAATTCCTCTTATCCGGCACCAAAGGGACCAGGCTAGTTCCGGATACGAGATTTTTCCGGATAATTGAATAAATACCGGTATATACAAAAAAAAAGATGGTATTTCATGGTGCCAAATGTTGAAACTGCAGCCATGTGAAGCTTATTTCTCTATCACAGGCTCATAACTGAATAAACATAAAAACAATGTGGATTTTCATTATTAAAAAAGGCATCATACAACACAAATAATAGGCCTACACTAATTTTAGGTTTGAATATTTACTGAAAACGAGAGTTTTTGCGAACTTTCTATTGTACCAACCAACACTGACGGCCCGAACATAACAAAATAAACATAAAAACTATGTGGATTTACTTTATTAAATACATCGCACAACACAAATAATACACTAACTTTAGGTTCGAATATTCACTGACAGGTGCTGGAATATGCCCTTCATTTGGCTTGGCTTGGATTTTCCAGGACCTGATCAGAGGTGACTTCTTGCATTTAGACCTGTTGTAACCTATCCTATGCGATGACTATCTAAGTCTGACAGGTTCCCCGGATGGTATTCGTGAATCTCATGTTAACAGATTGATCATCCTGCCTCAGCTCTGAAAGAGCCGGGTCTCATTCTTGAACGAGTACCTGTTAAACCATATGATCCGGAGTCCCAAGTCCTGGAAACCTATCCTACACTATTTTTAACTTTGACAGATAGATGAAATGAGGGGAAGGTGGAGAGTGTTGGTGTAAAAAGGGAAATGGGAGTACCTCGACGATAGCCACCTCCAACGCCTGCTTTCCCACCATAAATTCCGTCATTATCATCATAACCTTGCCGGAATCGAACCCGGGACGCCTGAACTGAAGGCGAGTGTTATAGATTGAGACACATATTGCATCCTAATTATTTTTATAAAATAATGTTTTCGTCATCTAGTGAACATACTAGTATATATTATTTTAATGTACCGAAGTACATATGATATTTCCATGCAGATATTCTGCGTCATCATACGATGAAAGAGTAATGGAACGGAGAAAAATTCTCTCCGGCGCGGCGCCGGGATTTGAACCCGAGTTTTCAGCTCTACGATTCTGAGACGATTCTGTCCGACGCCGGGGTGGGTATCCGGTGTGGCTTATTAGATAAAGCATCAGCACTTAGAGCTGAAAACCCGGGTTCAAATCCCGGCGCCGGAGAGAATTTTTCTCCGTTCCATTACTCTTTCATCGTATGATGACGCAGAATATCTGCATGGAAATGTCATATGTACTTCGGTACATTAAAATAATAGGCCTATATATGATATGCGTAAATCACTTCGTGATTTAAGACGGCGCTTATTCCGTCGGATCCCGGCCAACTAGTCACTCATAACGAGTGCACCTCAGCACATGTGTGGACTTCAGTCCTACATTCATAGACATCTATGACGTAGTGCAGAGGGCGGCCAATAGAGGGAACCCAAGAGTTGGAACTTAAATTGAGACGATTCTGTCCGACGCCGGGATGGGTATCCGGTGTGGCTTAGTGGATAAAGCATCAGCACGTAGAGCTGAAAACCCGGGTTCAAATCCCGGCGCCGGAGAGAATTTTTCTCCGTTCCATTACTCTTTCATAGTATACTAGTAACTCAGTATCTCGTCTCTGTAGTTTCATATCTCTGAACATGGAAATAGTCAAAAGGAAATTCCTTTCGTACGACTCCAGTTATTTTTTGGCGTTTGCTGTCTCTAGTCTGATGTTGGTCATCAGTGACGTATTCAACCCAGATATATCTGAAACGTCAACCATTCGTATAAACATATTATTGAAGCAGCAGTAAGAAAAATGGCGCACAGTTTCTAATGGGTTGGGGAAACTGTTTTAGTAAATTTTAGAATAAAATTGTGTCATGTAGGAGGACGCAAGAGAACATTCAAAATTATGTTCCGAGACGGCCGCTGGCCCACGTTTCATACGAAACACATCGTTTACTCCACCCTGGACAACTTCCAAATTTCCCCTACAACACTCACAGACACACGCTTACATGGAAAAAAGCATAACACACACGCCTATTCACAGTCAACTGTTTCACGTTAGCGCATTCTACTGCTAGTCATGTAACTTATCAGCTATTTGCATTCAAATGCTTCGTGTAGCAATAGTACCTTCCTGTGTACAACGCACGATTTTAACTCGTAACGACACTTCGTAATAAATGTTCCATATTGTTACCAACATCCTCTACCGGCAGATACTTTTACTAAAAGAACAAGCGAATTTCCGAACCTATCAACAGTTAAATTTGTCATTATCCACCATGAACGCTTGCTTCCATGTAAACTTGCCTAGCTGATACTTCACAACGTCAAATTAGAGGCGGGGTTTATAAAGTGGTCGCCATTACCAACACCGATTAGAGAACAGGAGAAGCCATTTCAGGTGTAATGATGATTTATTTGTAAAAATTTAAACTGTGCTTTAGTTTTAAATTGTTCATCATAAATCAAATGATAGCCTGTATGTGAAACGGTTTTGACTGGGATGAAAAATGTGTAAATAAAGAATGGCGCCAACTAATTTTGAACAACAAGAGGAGATAGCAACGAGGAAAAGCAAAATCGCACAGTTCCAAAAGTAGGCCCTAAATTACAACAACCAAGGTGACTGACGCGAGTGGAGAAATATCTCTTAATCTTAAGTATAAAATATGTGTAGGTTTATTACAGTCAAATTTTATCAGTAGTGATAAGTAATTTGACTGCACTAAACCTACACATATTTCATACTCATACTATACTTATCGGACCCAACATGCCTTTAAAATTCTTAATCTTAAAATAAAAAAGTGTATGTATGTATGTATGTATGTATGTGCTATTCCATCTCAAATAGACCGAAATATAGAGAAAATTGACCCTGCAATTTTTAAATACAATGAAACTTTTTCTGTCCGTTGACAGCTGTAGTACAATGCTTTGTGCAAAGTTTGAGGCATCAGAACTTCATAGTGTTTAAATTTAAAATATTTAAATTTATCGTATTTTCATAAAATTAGCAAATTTAAACTGTTGTGGCTCCGAAACCCTTTCATCCAATGATCAAAATCATGGTTTATTTTGATGCTGAGAAATTAAAGTTCATATTGATATGTAAACAGTTTTTCTTACTTTTTATGGAAATGAAGAAATTTAGATTTTTCTTTATTAAGACGCCTTTGACCACGAAAAAAACATTTTTAAAATATATGGTTAGATTCTGCATTGAAAGTACTAATAAACACATATTTTTACTGGTGCACCGTTGATAAGAAAATGTTGAAAATATCAAATAAAGAAAATAAATAGTAGGTACGCGCGTGAAGTAACCAGCTGACTGTGAGGCGGGAGCTAGCCGAGTCAAGCAAGGCCAGGAGACAAACAAGTGATGTTTCGTCTAGCAGCGCATAGCTGGGCTAGCTTTATCACAAGTTTTCATAAACACAGGAGTAAAATGACGCCCAACATCGCTTATCATCAGCTCTTGGCAGTGCGTGCGGTACTGCGCCGTTCAAGTCTAGGCGTGTGAAAATAATTTATTTAATACCCTCGAACTTATTGCCGAGCCACTAAGCAAACAATGCCGGATCCCTCTTAATAATGCAAGGTTTTTTCTCAATATTTTTTACATTTTTACAAATTGGCAAAAAGCCTAAAGTAAGTAAAATCCGATTATCTGTCTCTCTGCATACAATAAAAATAAGGATTACTTCTTAACATAATCTACCAAATGTCAGCTTCAAAGTGAGCTCTCGTTCAATGTTCTGCAGTAAATGGTTCCAGAGTTCTGAGCGCTGAAAGAGGCTTCTTTTTATAAAATACGCTAAATTTGTCGCTCAATAGTACGAAAACCGTTTGACTCTCGATAGTATATTTTTGAAAATTAACTCTCCTCAGCATCTTGTATAAATAGGGTAAAAATTAGAGTTTTAAAAAAATGCGAGGTTGTTTACTTATCGATTTCATATGAAATAGCCCGTATGTATGTGAGTATGTATGTGTGTATGTTCTCTATACAAATCTACACGCTTTGACCGATATGTGCCAAAGTTTGTACATTTAACCTTCATAACCAGGAGAAAAGCGTAGGCTACATTAAAATTCTGCAAATGCACGTTAAATTAATTAAACAAATAAAAACTAAAAATAAATACGATGAAACATTCATGTATAATTTTAAATTCAATTTTCTGCAATCAATTTTTCTTTATTATTGTCTGTTATATCGTCGGTCCAATGCCAGAACCACGAATGTGCAAAATCTTACTTTTAAGATAAATGCATTTTCATATTCCAAGTGCTTGGAAAAATCAGGTTTTATAGTTACGTTTATGTTTTCACTGCAAAAATGTGTAACTAGTATTAAAATAAAATTATCAGGCACTACATCTCATTTGCAGATATGTGTCAGAGGAAGAACAATTATTGTTTGTATAGGCCTACTTCTTTTTTTTTTGTTTTTCGTTGTTGGTAACTCTATAGCACCTATTAGATGCTTTATGATTGTGCTAACAGATGGAGTTACTTGTCAACAATGTGACGCTGAAACGTGTGTTCAGGTTACTGCCCAGCAACAGTCCTGATGTATTTTTATATTTGTGATGATTGGTTAATTAATATTAACCCGGCACACTCACAATCACACTCACATTCATACAAATTTCCAGACTCTAGACACCCAGGGAATTCCTCTTCTTCAAGAAAAATTCACCGAGAGCCAATCCCGGGAATCGAACCCGGGATCTCCTGATCTGGAAGCCAGACCTACTTCTGAAATCGAGTAGTGTAATTTCTTTCTAGTCAGCTATGTATGTAATGGAAGGGAAAAGGAAATGGCCATCCTGCCCCATTTTCTCCCAGTTTAACTGCCTCATGAGTGATACCTTATCGATGTCTATATTCCCCCTTTAGGGGAGGACACGGACTGGGACTATCCTCGCAAGCAGGCAGCTCGGGTGGGCCCATTTTACTACCCGGGAAGGAATGATGTGTATGCCTTAAGTCCCCCCACACTACAGAATCCGCCACGCCGCCTTCGAACTTCCCTACAGCCAACATGATCCCTTTACCTTCCCACTTAGACCTCATGATACCATTGAAGAGACCACGGTGCATAGCGCTACCACCAACAACGAATGACCACATATTCACGGGGAACAAGTTAGGCAGAGGCCCGCAGCCTGTTCTACATCGGAGCAAGTCCGAAAACTTTGGAAAAACTCCCAACCATATAACTTACCACAACCAGGATTCAAACCTACACCTGCTGGTTTCATGGTCACACGTACTAACCGTTACCCAACATCGGTGGATCTTACTAGTGTCACTTATGAACAGGCTTAGGATCCGGGACACTTTAGTAAACAATGTACGCACAACTTCACTATAGGCACCGTGCAAGCTCCTCTGGTGGCGACTGTTGTTACTAACTGCAGGACAGCAGCGATAGAGTTGTGCTTGAAGCGTATGAATATACAATAACGTCTCAGCTTAAACGATTAGAAAATAAATACGAATGATCCTAAAAAGCGGAAAGGTAACGCATACTGCTGTGTTCTTGGATGCAGTAATGCTTAAAGGAACATACCAACCGATATTATTTTTATTCATTCCCAGAACAGAAAACTGAAGTGGAACGACGCTAATTTTATTGTGGATCCAAGCAGTACGCAGACGAAAGTAAATAGCGCTACACTGCTAGTAATGATAGTACAGGGACATCATTTTATTTTTACTAACATTTTTAATATTAACTTGCCTATACCTCTGGATCAACGCCGTTTGCTACCCCTTCCACGACTGGAGTTCGATGATACTGGCGTAATATACAAACAAATTACTTTACTAGATATAGGAGGGAAAAAAAGTAGTTCATCCATTTACGTAAACTATGAAATATTGCGCTTTTGAGTTTGATCATTTTCATTAGGTTTTTGTTTAATCAAAATACAGTACAGATATTAACAATGAGTGTTTTTACTCACGAACTGAGCTATCCATGTGGACGTATTCACTATGCAGTGTATGTTATACCGTGTACAGCACATTAACGTACACTATAGTGAATGAAGTTAAATTGAAAAATAATCATAATATGGATATTTAAACACATTTTTGAAAATGGTGGCCGTTCATTTCGGTACAGGCTTCAGTTCTAATGTGCATATTATCGCACTATTGACTATTGTACCTAATCCCAATTACCAGTTTCGTTCTCCGGTACCAGTAACTCATGTTGAAATAATTCTGTACCTACTCTATAAAAGAGTATCTTACGTACTGTAAATTCAATCTTCACTTCTGCCCAATCCGAAAAGATAAAAATACTCACACATGCTATCTACTGTCCGTCCAAGTGGTTATGTCGTAGGGTCGTAGAAGGGGAGGAAATCACGTGACAGTTAATTACTTAACGAGGCCCTTTTATTTAAGTTATTTTAAACGGTTGTATAATATTACGTAGACGTCCAGTTCCTAACAGAAATTTATGTTCTCAGAAAAGAGCTAAGACAGACCAGCCACTAGCTGGCGAACAAAAACTGGTGGGGGAAACCGGGATACGACGTAGGCAAATGGACGACAGTACCTGTGCGAAAATGATTCAATATTGAAAGCTCTTTCGTCACTGGAAAACGCCAACATATTTTTGGAACGTACTGTTTACTATGACCGTAAGGCTACTATGACTGTATATGCTGTCTTGGATCTGTGTGGAGGACGGTTGAACTTCATTAGTAGAAGGGGTGAGAGTGAAGTACATTCACAAACTCAGGTACAATAAAAATTGAAGTAAAAATAAAATGATGTCCCTGTATTATTATATACTAATGTAAAAAATAGAATGTATATATTATATTATGTTTATAAAATAACCATTAAGTTATCAACGACAGGAATTTACAATTTAAATTTCAATGCTGTATGTGCTGTTATATTTAAAAGTAATAACGTAAGTTAGTACACAATTGCAGAGTTCTTTACATATATATTATGTATAATATTAGCAACACTAAATAATAATATATTTATTTTTAAATGTATTCATATCGATATTTAATTCTTCATTTCAAGTGCTGATGGTTCACCTTGGAAACCAACAATCGCAATAAGAACTTGCAGTATTATTGGAAACGAGATCAGAACACCCCCAAAACTAGTATACCGTTCCCAGTATTTTTCCAAATGATTAAGCTTACAATAAAAAGGCTGCCTCCTCTGAACTAGCTCCGGAAAGGTACGAAAGAGACGCAAAAAGAAGAAGAAAAGATGAAAATTAAAGTATTATGGAAGGTGAATGCTCAACAAGTGTTATTTCGAAAAATGAATTTAGCCATACAGGCAGAATTAAATGAAACCATTCTCAGTGATTTTGTTTTTTTTTTCTTTCACAATTATTGAATTGTGTGAATTGTCTACTCAAGTGTCTATTCCATTACATGCCGAACTGAAGTCACATAAGAAATGTTATGACAAGAGTTCAGGAACAAATTATATGTTTAATGAAATGCAAGGTTTCCGAGGTTACTCTTCAATAAGAGATGAGACAGAACTACCAGACGTAATGGGAGTGACAATAGTAGACAGACATACTGTGAATGTAAACAACGACGTCAATGTGCTTCGTTATATTCTACTGTTAATAGTACAATCTAGTGAGGTGGAAAATGAAGTAGGATATATACCTCACAAGTTTTCATGTCCTTCGGCGACGTTGAAGGCGTTAGCGTTATAATGAACAACCATATACATAATTGTAACTAGTTCGAAAAAACTGTTCACTATGAATTGAAAATGCGCTGTGATGGCCTGAGTTTGTTTCGTAGGTAGGGACGGAAGAATACTGTGCCTCTGATCACGAACCGGATTGTACAGAAAATCAAAATTCAACGTGCCACCTCACTCCATCTGCACTCCGTTGTACAGACCGAGTATTTAGTTCTGACAGCTCGACGACGCGAACGAGGAGAAGTAAGAGGAGTAGTGGGGAGAGCTCCAGAGTAGAGATAAGGGCGAGCGGTCGGTACAGGAATGCAGTACAGCTTAACGTACTAGAAACATACCGCTCTACCGCACGCATTACATCCGATCGCTCCGAAGGCAAGCTAGTAACTAACCCAAACACACCTTGGCGTAACTAAATGGACACTATACCTGCTACCTGCTTTGTACAGGGACATCATTTTATTTTTAGTAACATTTTTAATACTAACCTGGCTATATCTTTGGATTAAATGTCTAGAACAAGAAACACCGCTTGCTCCCCCTTCCAAGGAGTTCGATGATACTGGCGTAAAATAGAAATCACTTTACTAGGCATAGGAGGGAAGAAAAGTAGTTTATCCATTTATGTAAACTAGGAAATATCGCAATTTTGAGTTTGATAATTTTCATTAGGTTTTTGTTTAATCAAAATACAGTACAGTATTAACAACAAGTGTTTTTACTCACGAATTGAGCTATCCATTCGGACGTATTAATTATGCAGTGTATATTGTACTGTTACACTACATTAGCGTACAATATAGAGAATGAAGGTGAATTGAAAAATAATCGTAATATGGATATTTAAACACATTTTTGAAAAAATGGCCGTTGATTTCGATACAGGCTTCAGTTCTCTTGTGCATATTATCGCACTATAGACTATTGTACCTAATTGCAATTACCAGTTTCGTCCTTCGTACTAGTAACTCAGTTGAAATAATTCTGTACCTACTCTACAAAAGAGCACCTTACGTACTGTACATTTAATCTTCACTTCTGCCCGATCCGAAAAGATAAAATTACTCAGAAATGCTATCTACTGTCCGTTCAAGTGGTTTTGTCGCAGGGTCGTAGAAAGGGGGGAGGGGATCACGTGACAGTTAATTACTTAACGAGGCCCTTTTATTTAAGTTATTTTAAACAGTTGTATAATATTACGTAGACGTCCAATTCCTAACAGAAATTAATGTTTTCAGAAAAGAGCTAAGACAGCCCAGCTACTAGACTTTATAGAGGGGCGAACAGAAGCAGGTGGAAGAAACCGGGATGCGACGTAGGGAAACGGACGACAGTACCTGTGCGAAAATATGATTCAATATTGAAAGCTCTTTCGTCACTGGAAAACGCGAACATATTTCTGGAACGTACTATACTCACTAACTCAGTACTGCATATGCGACCTTGGTTCTGTATGGAGGACGGTTGGAAGTTCACTAGTAGAGGGGGTGGGAGTGAAGTATATTGAAAAACTCAGGTACAATAAAAATTGAAGTAAAAATAAAATGATGTCCCTGTAGTTACAAAATAATGGTATTATCGTGTTTGAAGGAAGCAATTTCTGAGAGACGAATATTGTCGGAATTTTTACACTGAGTTTGCGTTAACAAAATTATAATTAATATCAAGAACAACCGATTAATTTGAATCGACTCAGTTATTCGATTACATATTTTTGATCGAATAATCTTACAATAGAAATTTATCGGTTAATCGATCAGAGTAATTGATTAAAACTCACAACACTACATAAAATAAGACCCGAAACTTGCATGGCCTGCAGTGCTGTAAGCAGACAGTCCCGCAAGACAGGGGAATCCCAAGTGCAAGATACTTCATAGTTAGTAATTCAAATGTTGTAGGCAGAATTTTAGAATTTATTAGAGCGGAGAAACGGTTGTGGGGTTAGGAGTAGAACGGGAAATCCCCATCAGACTTGGTAACTTGGCTGCCGATATTATGCGGGGGAGAAACCATAAACAAGGTCAACTCTAATGGAGGGCAATGCAATATCGCCCCTACTCGTCCTTCCGGGAGACACGTGACAGTGCGTTATGGAGATTTACTGCTCTGATATAACTCACAGCAGTCGCTATTATGGCATTTGCAGAGTTGATGAAAACCTTTCGGTTAGGTGCCTTTAAATTAAAGGTTTCCCAACAGCACACAGCAGCCTTGAGATAGGCCTAAACTGCCTTAAGCATATAATTCATAATTATTAATTTATTTAACTAGCTAGCTAGCGAGTACAAATTAAATTTATAAAACAAAAATGTTTCTAGCCGCTACCGTAAGAACCAGGCTCGTGTACGGTGTGGTCTTAGCCAATAATATAACACGAAATTTACAAGGACACTTTACTAAATAGAGTAAGTAACTTAATTCAAACCAATAAATAACACACAAGAGCAAAAAAAAAAAAAAGAAGAAAGAGAAATAGAGAGAAAAAACACATTTAATCTAAACTGACAATCAGACAGAAGCCAGTGATATTCAATAAAAACATGAATATAGTCGACAGAGATAAAAGGTAGAAAATACACACATTTTTTAATATTATAATATATCATGAATAATTTTATAAATTTCTTTTTTAAAAGCTTCAATTTTAAATTATTTCAAATTTTGAAAATGGTTTGTAATTTTATTATAAAGTCTTGGGCCGAATCTAGCACCATGTGACATTTAGGCTCAATTAATGGGAAAGTAGACTTTTGCCTTCGAATACGATATTCATGTCGATTAGATTTATGTTTTATTTGATTTCTGTGGTAGTAAGTTAGTAAACTATACTTATAAATTTCTTCAATAGTTAATACCTTAATTTGTATATATTACATTTGTTGGGTAATCCATAGGTTTGGTTAGAGAAATTTTTATTAATTAATTATTAAGCATAGAATCTTTCCTATTTAGATTAAAATATATAACTGAATGACACTTACCCCCATAGGAAAACTTTATTAAAAATTTAAAAGTCCTGTTGGAGTTAAAGTTCAGATAAGTTGAATAATATATGATAAGAAAAAATTTATTACAATTGAGGGATTGGGTTCAAGAAAGGCACTTCTCTCAAATGCAAGTTTTGAGAAAATTGATTTTGAAAATTCAAATCGTAATAATGTTATCTATTCACGCCTTTACATTTTGATTACTCCTGACCTCTATGATTACAGTATTGAACTACAACTTGGTGATCATATGAATAACAGATCAGAGGACACAATAAAGCGTTTTACTCAAAAAGGGCACATCCTCTAAAATGCCCTTCTTGCTCCCAGCCCCTCAATTTCAATCAAGAACTTATCACATTGGTACAAAAATAAGTTTTTTTTTTTTTTTTACTATATTCACATTATAATTCTTGGTTATATCCACGAATATTTTCGAATTTACAGAAAATCATCATCAGGTGGAAAAAAAAAATTAGACAAATTGAAAATAAAAGGTTTTCCCAATAGGACACAGCATACTTGAGATAGACCTAAACTGCCTTAAGCATATAATTTATAATTATTAATTTATTTAACTAGCTAGCTAGCGAGTATAAATTAAATTTATAAAAAAAAAATGTTTCTATCCACTACCGTAAGAGCCAGGCTCGTGAACGGTGTGGTCTTAGCCAATAATATAACACGAAATTTACAAGGACACTTTACTAAATAACTTAATTCATTCCAATAAATAACAGAGAAGAGCGAAAAAAGAAGAAAGAGAAAAAGAGAGAAAAAACACATTTAATATAAATTGACAATCAGACAGAAGCCAGTGATATTCAATAAAAATATGAATACAGTTGACAGAGATAAAAGGTAAAAAAATACACACATTTTTTAATATTATATATCATGAATAATTTTATAAATTTCTTTTTCAAAAGCTTTAATTTTAAAATATTTCAAATTTTGAAAATGTTTTGTAATTTTACTACAAAGTCATGGGACGAAACTAGCACCACGTTTAAGAGCTGCACTTGTATGACATTTAGGCTCAATTAATGGGAAAGTAGACTTTTGTCTTCGAGTACGATATTCATGACGATTAGATTTATGTTTTATTTGATTTCTGTGGTAAGGGTAGTAAGTTAGTAAACTATATTTATAAATTTCTTCAATAGTTAATAAGCCTACTTTAAAATCTGTATACATTAAATTTGTTAGGTAATCCATAGTTTTGGTTAGAGAAATGTTTATTAATTAATTATTAAGCATAGAATCTTTCCTATTTAGATTAAAATATATAACTGAATAATAGTTACCCGCATAGGAAAACTTTATTAAAAATTTTAAAAGTCATGTTGAAGTTAAAGTCCAGATAAGTTGAATAATATATGATAAGGAAAATTATATTACAATTTCAGTCAACAACATATCAGATTGGTACAAAAACAAGTTTTGTTACAATACTCACATTATAATTCTTGGTTCTATCCACGAATATTTTCGATTTTACAGAAAATCATCATCAGGTGAAAAAGCAATAAATTAGACAAACTGAACATAAGTGAAATATAAATATAAAGCATACATAATGAATAAAACAGTATAGGAACATTATCATATGTCAAAATATTAAACTACTTATAAAATCCAATGATAACATGCATTCAAGAGATGATGTATACGGATATATATCTTTTGGATTTTAATGTCTGTGTTCAATTTGTCTATTTTATTGCTTTTCCACCTGACCTGTAAAATCGAAAATATTCCTGGATACAACCAAGAAATATAATGTGAATATTGTAAAAAATTTGATTTTGTAACAATATGATAAGTTGTTCACTGAAATTGTAATATAATTTTCCTTATCATTCATTAAAAATGTTAAATTAATATATTATGGTTTGTTGCCCACTTTATTTACGATTATATACCCAAAACTATTTAGAAAATCAGAAGAAAAAATGCGCAAGAAAGGGATTGGAGATGCATGATACCCAATGCCAGAAATAAGCCGGTATATGCCGGCATATATACCTGCACTTCTTTAAAAATTGTTATATCGGTATGCTATTTAAAAACAATCCATTAAAGTAATAATATGTCAGATTGCAACTCAGCTCTCATCTCCTGCTTAAATTACATTATTTATCCAATACATAATGGTTGGAAATGTTGCTGCAGTACGTGCTGTGCCAGGAAGATCTCAGGACAACCGTTGTAGGCATTGCCACAACGAGGTTGAAACTCTTGCACACGTCCTGGGATCCTGTCCGCACAGCGAAAATCTGCGAAACGCTAGACACCACCAAGTAAGATCAATTATAGCCACTGCTCTTAAAGACGCCGATAACAACACCTTTGAAGAAGTACATGGTCTCTCCGTCACTGGCAGTACACGGCGAATAGATATAATAGCTTTCAAGGAATCTGCAAGATCTGGATTCATAATTGATCCCACTGTGCGTTTCGAAACGAATGAGGAACAGCCAGCAGAAGTGGATAAGGAAAAAAAGAATATCTACAATCCTACCATTCCAGATTATCTCCAAAAGTACCAGCTAAAAGAGCTTGAAGTAATCGGACTTCTGGTTGGAGCAAGAGGTACCGCTACTCTCTTCATGAAAGATGTGTTTAAGAGGCTTGGAATACCTACATCTATTATACCGATTGTAACTTTAGCTGCATTGAAAGGATCAATTGCTCTCCTGAAGCATCACCTATATTCGAAATGAAACCAAGTTCATTAGCATTCTTTACTTTTTTGTAACACTTGCCTCTCTAAAACTAGGTATATTTCCACCAATCACAAAATGTATTTGCAGCTATGTAGGCTACTTGTAGGAGTTTCATTGTTAAAACAAAATTAATGGTTCAATGAACTTGTAAATATTTATATGGTTAAGTACTCTTTGTCCCTTGTGGCAGCTCACGAATAGTGAGAAGATTTCTAAATTCACAACTTTTGTGACAGGCTGTAGTTACGGCACCAGACACGTTTATCTTTGACTTCCTTTGTTGCTTGCGAATTATTGAGATAGGAAGTCATTAAGTAAGAAAGTTGTGTGTTTCAGCCGTGCGACTTTTACCCTTAAAGGAATGTGTATTATTTTCAAATTACAGATTTGTTGGCCAAATTCAGGCGATAAGTACACATTAAATTGGTGATCAGAAAACTTGTCGTAGCCGTAATTTCAACATGGCCAGCATAGGTTCTGTCGACACACATCAAATTTTCAAAAATTAGTCGCATACTGCTGTAGGAAGTAGCCTATCACCACAAATGAAATCAGAATAGGTACTCACTCCAATTATTGTGAGTAACTTCGAGCCATATATTATTGTTCGTTTTTACTATTATTTATGGAATAAAATAACCACTTAAATAGATAGTTACCGTCACCAATAACTTACAGCACTGTTAATTCAGCCATCACATTGAACAAAATAAACACTAAATAAATGACCGCACTAACCATTACATTATTGTCGCTGACGTATGTATTATAAATACATACAGATGGCTGTAATTAGTTGATCAGTGTTACGAGATGGCGTTGTTATGAGGAGCTGTATGTAATTCAAAATAATTACGTTAAATGTGAATGATTAATAAATTTTGGAGGTTTCCTGCATTTAGATGCCAGAAACTTTCGAAGTGTGTAACAATCTTCTTATCTAGAGAAGTAAAAATCCGTTAATAAAAGTCTTTAGATTCCCTGTTTAAAATATTGACACGCCTTTTACGTTTTAAATGTAAGGTATGGTTTGTCACCTAATTTATGATTCTATGTCTAAAAAACCTTAGAAAATTAGAAGAAAAAATACCCTAGAATGGAATTGGAGTTACAAGATACCACTATTCATGGTGAATAATAAGTACCGGTACGGAATATTGCTAAACGCGCAAGAATGGAATTGGAGGTACAAGACACCACTATTCAGGGTGAACAGTAATTACGGAATATTGCTAATAACTTCTTAAATTTCAATTGTACAAAAAAAAACGTTTTATAAAAAAACTGTTGAAGATAAACCATACAATATGATACCAGTAAAAAGGAGCATCTTCGGCTGACATCTGGAGAAAGAGCTAAGGAAGATACTAGTGAAGTTCTTTGTATTTATTTTATTTTATTTGGTTATTTTACGACGCTGTATCAACATCTAGGTTATTTTGCGTCTGAATGAAATGAAGGTGATAATGCCGGTGAAATGAGTCCGGGGTCTAGCACCGAAAGTTACCCAGCATTTCCTCGTACTGGGTTGAGGGAAAACCCCGGAAAAAACCTCAACCAGATAACTTTCCCCGACCGGGATTCGAACCCGGGCCACCTGGTAAGTGCTTTGTATGGAGTGTAGCATTTTATGGGGCAGACACATTGATATTTCGACGAAGTGAAGAGAAGCGACTAGAAGCATTTGAAATGTGGATAAGGATGTAGCGTGTGAAATGGATAGACAATAAGAAATGAAGCTGTGTTGGAAAGAGTGGGGGAAGAAAGAATTATAAAGAAACTGATCACAAAGAGGAAAGAGGCTGGGTCACTGGTTGAGAAGAAACTTCTCTTTGAAGGATGCACTAGAAGGAATGGTGAACGGGAGAAGAGTTCGAGAAACTGATCACAAAGAGGAAAGAGGCTGGGTCACTGGTTGAGAAAAAAAACTACTCTTTGAAGGATGCACTAGAAGAAATGGTAACCGGGAGAAGAGTTCTGGGTAGAAGATACCAGATGATAGACGACATTAAAATATATGGATCATAAGAGGAGACAAAGAGAAAGGCAGAAAATAGAAGACTGGAGAATGCTGGGTTTGCAGTGAAAGACCTGCCCTTGGGCAGAAGACTATGAATGAATGAATGAATGATACCAGTGTTCGAAAAGAGTTGGTTATTCCGGCATACAAGGTGTGACAGGAAACTATATTATTTTAATGGCACTCCATATTAAAATTTACATATTTCGAATCTCCACTAAATTTTACGTATGAATGCACACCCGTTTCATGTATTTTAACTTGTTTCGTGTACTCCATTGTAGATATGAGATGAAACAGATCAGTCATGTAACTGTGAGAAAGACAATGGACTCTTTCCGTGACTACTACTGAGACATTGTTTGTAGAGAT
Source organism: Periplaneta americana (assembly GCF_040183065.1). Classification (NCBI taxonomy): domain Eukaryota; kingdom Metazoa; phylum Arthropoda; class Insecta; order Blattodea; family Blattidae; genus Periplaneta; species Periplaneta americana. Next base: position 162,308,908 of record NC_091120.1, on the reverse strand, counting down.
GGGGGAAATAATTTAAATACCGATATATTGATATTGCAATATATTGCAAACCTAATTTCGATAAACGATATATATTGCAGAATATATATGTCGGTATATCGAAACGATTCGATATATCGCTATCCCGAAAGCAAATTAATAGATAGGCCTACTAATGCAATATTACATTTGTGGGCGTACATTTATTACAATAAACGTAAATTTTAATAGCCTATTCCTTATTGGAATTGAAATTAACATCATAACAATCAAAAGAATAAATGTAAAATTGCAACGATAAACAATACATTTTCAATATCAAAATTTTATTATTATGTAGTTCCTAACCTAAATCAAAATTATGGTGAGGTAAGATGAGCTTAAAGGATACAATGGGAAAGTGTTAAGTGAACTCTATATGGGTCAAAATTTGACAATGAATCATTCATTAATTCATAATGTTCTTCCCAAAGGCAGGTCTTTCACTGCAAACAGAGCATTCTCCACTCTTTCGTATTTTCTGCCTTCCTCTTTGTCTCCTCACATGATCCATATATCTTAATGTCGTATATCGTCTGATATCTTCTTCAGCCCCGAACTCTTCTCCCGTTCACCATTCCTTCTAGTACATCCTTCAGTAGGTAGTTTCTTCTCAGCCAATTCCATTTCCTCCTCCTGATCACTTTCAGCATTATTTTTTCTTCACCCACTCTTTCCAAAACAGCTTCGTTTCTTACTCTGTCCATTTCACACGCTCCAGCCTTCTCCATATCCACATTCCAAATGCTTCTATTTGCTTCTTAGTAATGTCCATGTTTCTGCCCAATACAATGCTACACTCCACACAAAGCACTTCACTAGTCTCTTCCTTAGTTTTTTCTCCAGAGGTCCGCAGAAGATGCTCCTTTTTCTATTAAAAGCTTCCTTTGCCATTGCTATCCTCCTTTTGACTTCCTGGCAGCAGCTCATGTTACTGCTTATAGTACACCCCAAGTATTTGAAGCTGTCCACTTGCTCTACTGCCTCACTTAGAATTCGCAAGTCCACCTTCTTTACTTTTCTTCCTATGACCATGGTTTGCGTCTTGTTGGCATTTATCTTCATTCCATATTGCTCACAGCTGTCACTGAGCTCCAGTAGCTTATCCTTTAGTATTATCTAACAACGCCATATCAGCAAATCTTAAACATTTTATTCTTCTTCCTTCTACTATCACTCCTCCCATGTTCTGAAAACAGTTCTTCACTAAATCCTCCTAGTACATGTTGAACAGGGTACGTGATAAAGGGCGTCCTTGTCGTACTCTTCTCCCTATTTCACTTGTTTCTGACATTTCTTCTCCTTTGACTCGTTTCATTTGTAGGTTACTGAAAAATCTTCTCTCTTTTCAATCCACTCCAATTTTCTTTAGGATCCCCATCAGTTTTTTTTTTCCAATCCACGATTCAATTATTCTAATTTTATATAGGATTCAATCGAGGATACAAATATAATGCTCTTTTCCAGATAACAACGTAATCATCTTTAAATGTAAGTAAACAGTACTTAGAATGTTACAAGTTTTAACAAACTTCACAATAATTGTGATTTGATACAAACCTTCTATAGTAAGTTCCCATTGCAAGTTATTGTTACACTCCAACATTCAAAATCTCAATTGTGGTGGCGATGATGATAATGATAATGATGATGGTGATTATGGGGATAAAATTTTTATGTACTAAAATATAAGCTATAATATTAAAAACAATGTCAATACTAGGTTGTGCATAGAAATCCTAGCTGTAAACAAATCTCAAACCAGTATTACATCCTTGTTTCTCTTTCCATTTAAATACACAGAAATAAAAGTTTTGAAGTCAAACGATTCCTTTTCAGAGTGGCAGTTGCTCCTGCCTTGGAGAAATTAATACTAAAACAGTAGTAGATAAAGCTCCCGTCCCAGTCTCACTTCGCACACGTTGGATTTTGAATTTGGTACTGCATATTAAATAGTTTGAATTCGAATTCTAGAGCAGCCAATCAGAGAAAGGCATTGATTGGAGTGGATATTGCAAGATTGCACAATTATGTAACTACCCACTTTCATTAACGCCATCTCTCAGGGAATTATCGGAGTTAACAAATGTGAATTTTTTTGTTTATAATAATTCCACAAAAACAAATATAAAAAACTGATAAATTTATGATAAAACCGATGTATTATACGATATATTGAATCAAAATTTCGATATCGATATATCAAAACGAAAATATCGGTATTTCGTAAAAACCGATATATCGTTCCCATCTCTAATTGTTTGGCTGTGAATGGTTCTCATTTTGAAAATCTGTTGTCAAGTTTGGTTAATAATAGTGTTTTGCTTAGTTTCAAGGCATATTCAAAATAATTTTAGATATTTATTTGTCTCAAGTTTGAGGTACACGAAACAAGTTTAATACATAGTGAAAATAATAATTAAAAGCTATACTTTTATTTCGTGCACATTTTATTATTTCTTCTTGCCCTCATAGTTACGTTTTCTTGTGCTGATTTCCCTACTATATACCAATTCAATTTTCTTTCATTTCTTACAGTTCACTTTCTCCGTTTTCTACTCATTACCCATCTCTCTCACATTCTACTTTTCTCTCTCAACACTGTATCGTATATTCTGAAATCTCTCGCTATGTACAATCCGGAAATGCAATTAACAACCGCATGTTAGTACTGTCGAGCGCCGCACCGCGGACCCACTGTCGCCTTCAACTTCCACACTTGAGCTGTTAAATGCAGGACTAAAATCTCTGCGGCCACTGCCAGCCAGGCGGAAGATTCCGGTCCACAAACCGTGGACCGTGAAATGATACATGAATCAATTGCCTGTTCAGAAGCTCAGCTTTTTACCATGTCCCTGAAATTTGTTAGGGATAAGCAGAGATATACGATTTAAAATTCAGAACATCTGTCCATACTGGCTTTTAAGGAACCCGGAGGTTCATTGCCGCCCTCACATAAGCCCGCCATTGGTCCCTATCCTGAGCAAGATTAATCCAGTTTCTATTATCATATCCCACCTCCCTCAAATCCATTTTAATATTATCTTCCCATCTGCGTCTCGGTCTCCCTAAAGGTTTTTTTTTCCCTCCGGCCTCCCAAATAACACTCTATATGCATTTCTGGATTCGCCCATACGTGCTACATGCCCTGCCCATCTCAAACATCTGGATTTAATGTTCCTAATTATGTCAGGTGAAGAATACAATGCTTGCAGTTCTGCGCTTATTGTGTGGTTTCGTAACTAGCTGTCTTTTTTCGGTGATGGGTTGTTAGCCCTTCGCCCAACCCCAAGCTGGAGACCACCCCTTACCGGATGTCCGCGTATTCAATATATCCGCAGCTACCCTATGGGACCAACTACACAACTTAAATGAGAGACTGAAACGTTTTCATAATGTATGTATAAGATTCGTCTGTAGTACTCGGAAATTTTACCATGTAACACAGTCTCTTACGCTGCTCTCGTGGTTTCGTCTAATCTAAATGAAGAAATAATACGTACCGGTACTGCTGAAGTGTTTTTTGCTGACCAAGGCAAATAATTTAAAAAAAGACTTAGACTTCCTTTATGACAGTGTTGTGCTAAATGGCTAAGTGTACAGTTGAAAACGTATGTTGAATAAGTACAAATTTGTTTTCAGATACAGTACAGTAATTATTTCCATGTTAGACCAAGATCTTTTCAATGCTTCCTCGAAAACCATATCACACTTCCATCCCCGTAGTTATGCGATCATATATTCGTAATATAGATGAACGGCACGGGGTTGGACTTTCAACTGAATTCATATTGATCTTTGTGCAATAACCATACATCACACTGGCTCTAGTGATGCGACCACGTACTGTGGATCTCATACGACGATTACAGTTGTCCAAATTAATAGTGGAATTGTGCCCTATTTTATCGCCCTAAAAAACAAAAATACAAAAAGAGTTAAAAGAAGGAGGCGAAAATAAGTTCTTCAGCTTCTGATTTATTGTGTTCCAAAGTATTTTTGTTGTCAGTCATGTTCATGTTTTGATTTTGTATTTTTGTTGCTTTGAATTTGTGTTAAGTTCTTCATATTTGAACCGATTATTTTTGAAAAGTCACATGTCCACTTTTGTCAATTTTACAGGAGAAGAAAAAAACTGATTATTTTGCTAACGGTACTTTGTAGTGTAATTAGATATTTTTCATTCTATGACAAAGGTGTTACATTTACATGCATAAATTAATGGTAACATCACTAAAACGTAACTGTAATAAAATAATATTTATGATGGACTTGTGCCCTTTCAATAATAAACAATAAGTAAAACGTAATGAAATGAATTTGTATGTTCTTAAATGTGTTTTAACTATTATTGACTAACAAATATTTAAGATTAGGCCTATAACAATTAAGAACATTATTTTGCTACGGCAATATATCTTATTTCTGAAATAAAGCAATTTAAAAGCATAAAAGCTTTTAAGTTTCTTCATTAAACACTTCCTCTGAAGTTTTCAGTCATCTTCATTGTTTTTTTCTTCTATCGGCTACTGGGGAATTTCTTCATAAAATTGAAGGTATTCAGGAAGTACATTCTGCATAACTTGGCAGACATCTTCAACTTTCTTATTTATTGGAACGTTTCCATAATATGATTTATTTTAAAGTAGTTTCAAGTCATTAGGATACATCACATTAGTTGTGTGCAGTAACCTGAATGTGTGTGTCATTACTTCATAAATATATTCATATGCCTATCCGGGACTTAGCATCAAAAACCATCACTCAATACTGTGAAATTTAAAATTATATTTTCTGATCTTTAGGCACTTCTTTTCCTAATGATTCACCTACTCGCCATTTTGTAACTGTTGTAAACAAAGAATGGAATCGTGAGATTTTATATTGTATATCATGGAAAGAATGATGGAAAAGAAGAGAGTTTGTTACTGATAGGTCACATGTCCTGAACACGTGCCTTTTCAATACTAAACGGAAACTTCTTTACACTGTAACATTCGGTACAGTACACATACTTGTGTCTTTTCTTCAGCAAACAGTGCGCTACAGTAAGAAGAATATGATGGTGGCCATAACTCAATTTGTCAAAAAAGTGGACATGTGACCTTTCAATAATAATCGATTCATTTATGCACACACGAACACAACATAAAACTTAGAAGCAGTTAACCCTTTGCAGCATAGTGTTGTTTAGAAGAACAACAATTTTCTTTCTCTACAAGTTGAGCCGTGTATGCCGGCTCAGTCAGCAAGGTCAGGTCGAAATCCCTACTATGGCATACTGGTCGCTCAGAGTGACCACGATTTTCTTTAATTGTGTGCAGAGTTAAAATAAAAAAAAACGATTGAAGTTTTGTTATGATCCATGATATGAAAAACATAAAAAAATTACATTTTGTTTTCATTTTTTGGCTTATTGTGCAGCAAAGGGTTAAGTAAATTCTGAACGTGTGTTTTGCCTACTGCGTATAATATTGTTTTGGGGGAATCTCCGTCATGCTTCCGTTGTTTATGCCGTCTCCTCATCTGCCAGTGGTAATTAGTAACGGAGGGGAGTCCCCGCACGTCCGACGCTACACTTGACCTTCCTATCTTCCAGACTACGACTGCTAAGTCCTTGTTTCGTCAAATTATCTCCACACCCCAAGCCAAATAGCCACCCCCGCTCATATTACAAGTGATGATACTTGCCTCCCTACCTACTTAACCCAGTTTCAAACTCTACCACTCGTCCTAGAAACATCGGCCTCTGCGTTGGTTCCGTAGACAGTGCGTAGATTATCACATAGTCTATTTCCTAATAAAGCTAATATCAGTTATATTTTGTATTATCTTTATGTCTCACAAAGTGTAGTGTTGAAAAATGCTACATTTATTTTCCACATTCTCTATACTTTAATTATTTTCCATTTATTTTCCATATTTCATATAAAAATAGTCCATGTTATATTAAGCTCGTCTGGCCGCGAAACCAGGCGGTCCGGGTTCGAATCCCGGTTAGGACAAGTTACTTGGTTGAGGTTTCTTCCGGGGTTTTCTCTCAACCCAATATGAGCATCCCGCCTAGGACTCGCGTTACGGAATGCGCGCTGGTTCGAGTCCTCATGGGGGAATAAATTATCTCATGAAATTTCGGCCAGTGTATGGGACCGGTGCCCACCCAGCACCGCGATGCACTTGGGGAGCTACGATAGGTAGCGAAATCCGGTTGCGAATACCAGCTATAACGGCTGGGGGACCATCGTGCTAACCACACGATACCTCCATTCTGGTTGGATGATCGTCCACCTCTGCTTCGGCATGTGGGCGTGAGGCCAGCAGCCGGCTGGTCGGTCTAGGCCCTTCACGGGCTGTAGCGCCACGGATTATTATTACAATATGAGCAAATACTGGGTAACTATTTGTGCTGGACTCCGGACTCATTTCACGGCATTATCACCTTCATCTCATTCAGACGCTAAATAACCTAAAATATTGATACAGCGTCGTAAAATAACCTACTCTATATATAACTATAAAATAAAATAAAATAAAAAAATCCGTTAGCTTTTAAACATACATCTCAACAATATAGTTTTCAATATTTTCAGTAATTCCTTCAAAATTTTCAGTAATTCCTTCAAAATCAGAGTTATTACAAAATTAACAGTCCTCTCAACAATGGGAAATCAAGTTAAGAAACTGTATTTTTTTAGTTTTGAAGTTGTAACACATAACCAGAGTTGCCATGTGCGATAATTTGGTACTATGTAGGATCGTACGATCCAACCGGCGGATAGTACGAAAAATGTACGATTCTGTCGGTAAAGAGGGTAAACAGTGTCAAAAAGAGTGGATTTTTAACATTTATTACACTTTATGACATTTACCTTAAGACAATCAGTAGCGTTATTCAAAGCTTCGAGAAAAAGAGTATGATTAAAAATCATTTGTAAAGGCGAAATATTCTACGACAATGGTTAATTATTACTGCTGAATACTGATATGTACACGATTTGCATTATTTAGGATACAACTTACGCAACAATGCGATTTTAATATTGTGTGTGCCGAGTTTAGTGTAACGTAGTCTCCTCATCCTCCAAGACAAATAAAATATTATTATGACATTACGAGTAATAAATTAATAATAATTAGGCCTACTGTAATGATTCGTTGTGATAGGGTACAACTATCACCAAATGGTGCACCGAAGATTTTTCTTTATGCTTTCGTTAAATTGACATGTCATGAGTGACGACAGAAAACACCTCAGGGGAGCGAGATGCAGACATTACTAAAAGAGAAATGGGGATCGCGGAGAACAGATGCGCATGTGCCTATGAGCAGCAAAATTCTATATAAAAAAACTCCCGAGAATCCTGAGATATTTGTTTATGTTTTGGGAAATCGTCAAATGCGGAAACCATTTCTAATCACATGTATTGCAGACTAATTTCGTAATTCAATTTAATTATAACTTCTAATTTAAAAACTGTTTGCAGACACTAAAATATTACAGCATTCGCTATACAGGGAGATTCATTATTTTTTTTATTAGGTTATTTTACGACGCTTTATCAACAGCTTAGGTTATTTAGCGTCTGAATGAGATGAAGGTGATAATGCCGGTGAAATGAGTCCGGGGTCCAGCACCGAAAGTTACCCAGCATTTGCTCGAGATTCATTATTACGTTAAATACTTTGTGTGTGTATTGTAGAGGTGAAACTAAGACTAAAACGTTCTATACAACTTTTTCTCAAAACCTTTAATTCCAGAGTACCAGTAGATGGCACCTATATCGCAGTAACTGCATAGGCATTACTGTTCTCCCACACATTTGGTGTGGTATTGTGGGGAATCAGTTACTCGGACCTCGAGTTCTACCTCCGCGGTTGAATGGGGAAAGCTACTGCGTATTCTTGGAACGCGAATTGCATGGTCTGCTACATAATATCCCTCTTGCAACGCGAGTGAACTTATGGTTTATGCACGATGGTGCTCCTGCGTATTACTGCCGCAACGTAAGGGCGTATCTCAATGCTTCGTATCCAGGTCAATGGATAGGCCGCGCAGGGGCAACTCCTTGGCCAGCCAGATCACCGGACATGAACCTTCTGGACTTCTACATACCTTCGGGGCCGCCTGAAGTCGTTAGTGTATGCCTCTGCTGCACCTAACGTAGAAGTACTACAACAGCGAATTGAACATGCGTGTGGAATTGTTCGTGATGAGATGAACGAGCTGTGTAACGTTCAGAGATCATTAAGACGGCGAGAACAGATATGTCTTCAAAGTTCAGGGATAGCACTTTGAACATGCGTTACACTAAGAATTGTGCAAATGTGTAAAGTCTAAAACGTGCATAAGTAGACTGCCGAGGATATGGGTTTAGTGACTTTGATTGCTTTTTGTACTGAAGTCCAAATACACTGTACGAAAGTGATAATTAGTTTACATTTGGTGTGTTACCCTTTCTTTGTTTGGGAGTACAAGTTCCACGCAAAATGGCGTTAACTCTGGAATTAAAGGTTTTGAGAAAAAGTTGTATAGAACGTTTTAGTCTTAGTTTTATCTCTACATTAAACACACAAAGTATTTACACGTAATAATGAATCACCCTGTATATTACTATCCACTACAGAATCATTACAGGCCTATTAGATATTTATTTCACCACTACAAGGTGTGCAAGAAAAATCGCACAATTATATTGTACTTGTCATGCATTGTGACTGCAGATCCTCTATCAATTCCCCACAGCTTTCCCACATGTTTTGATACACCCTGTATATATTACACAGTATTTAACACAAAGTGAGAAACAGGGCCACTTTTTAAAATGTTGCAGAGTTTTAAGAGAAACGTAGTCTACAAAGAAGTATTTTGTGCTTGAGATGAGTGACATATTTCTCCTATATTTTTTATCATGAATTTTGGTTTCTATATAGTCAAATGTATAGATTTATAGGCAAGATTCCGCTGATTATCAACGCGCTACTTGGTAGCTAAAATATTATTTTGGATGAGAGTTCAGATAAATAATCTAAAGTTATGATTTCCATCATTGGTTGCAATGATAAATTAGATTTTCTTGGAACTCACAAGACATAATATAACTAGAAAACAGATTCTCATGTCCATAACACGGAACTTTTTAACAGCTGCGATATATCCCTTCCCAAGAGACAGCAATGTGTGTTGTTAAAACAGCTAACATTGTTGATCATCTGCTTAAAACCACGCAGATGGCCAACATCAGCGATAATAAATTCCCTTTGTGTGTTTATCTTGTGAACACATTTCCCCCGGACTGACTTCTGCGGTTTATTTGTTTTATAATGGAGAGTAGCCTCAGAGTAATTCCATGGTAGTTAGAACTAGATTTAAAATGTGGGAGACCATGATAAATTCCAGGCACGTTTCGAGTGAGTCGCTGCTAACAGTCGTTGCGCAGTGTCGCCATGTTCCTCCTCCCTCTTCCCTTAAAACTAATGTTTTGTCTACTACCCATTATTAATGGTATCTCCCCTACCACGCGCCAAGATGGCAACGAAAATGGCAAGGCAGAATTTAAAGAAAGAGGACGAAAAATCTCGACTAGCTATCCTCGTTTCTTCATATTATTATATGCTATATTTCTTTTCTGACGTGGGAGAAGAAAGAGAGACCAGTATCTTTCTGTATTAGCCAGAGAGAGGATTTGGTCTGTCTACCCTGTGCGTTAAAGTTGGTAGGCTTGTATCTTTCAAGGCATTTTATATAGGTAGGTATAGACTCGGAATGTTCTAGTGGTCTCTCTGCAGATTTACAGAATGTGATTTTAAGGATGTAGGCCTAAATAAGCAAAAACATTTCTATAATTTATTTTTAATTGTAAAGTTCTTCCCACAATATATCTTAGACCCACGGATCGTAGCCTATATTTAGTAACAGCTATAGCTACGCGCGAAATTTTCCACAATTTGTTTTTGTTATATTTATAAAACAAACTCGCGAAATAACACAAAATTTGGAACATTGTGCGAATTATGTTAATAACCACGAAATATACCACTCTCTCATCGCAGAAATTATGCAATACGCACAAATTCCTTTTTCTAAATATTGTTAGAAGATGTGCCTTTTATTTCAGTTAATTTGTTAATCGCTTGATAACGCCAGTATTCCTCTGCCTCTATATATTTATGGTGTACACCACAGTCTAGTACATACAGTCACGAAGCTTGAGTTTATGAGGGTACTAGGAACAATAGACTGTGCAGGTACTATTTCGCATTGTCTGTAATGAGGCGATAGCAGCGAATCTAGTGGTTAGAAACTATCTATGGATGCATATTTACTACGTATTGAGCTTTGTGACTGTATATAGGCCTACTAGACTGTGGTGTACATTGTGTACCCATCTTTACTATCTCTATGACTAGCCCTGTCGATAAAAGCTCGATTTCTGTAGTCGACTGCAGCAAATACTGAAGAACGTTGCATGTTCTTTAACTTGGTTATTTAACGACGCTGTATCGACTATTCGATTATTTAGCATCGATGGAATTGTTGATAGCGAGATAGTATTCGGCGAGATGATGCCGAGAATTCGCCATAGATTACCTAACATTTGCCTTACAATTGGGGAAAATCTTTAAAAAATCCAACCAGGTAATCAGCCCAAACGAGTACAGAACTCACGCTCGAGTGCAACTCCGGATCAGCAGGCAAACGGGCTACAGTCTGAGCTACGCTGGGACTCACGTTATACGTTAAATGTTGTAATATATAACATTCTTAATTCTTTGTATAAGCACAAGTGATAATGAAAGTTTAGATAAAATGTTGATTCATGTCAACTTCAATAAGTGTCCCGTTTTTTTATTCTGGAAATCTGGTCACCATAGTTTAGTAAGTAGGCTATTCATGATATTAAATATGAATTATTGTAGCATTTATTCAGTCTTTTGGACTCACCACAGACAGGTGTCGTTGACAGGGGTGGTTTTGAGGGGGTGTTTAACGACAAAAATGACGTAATAGCGAGCAACGATTTTTCTGGAGATTTTATTAATGATTTGGCGAGGAACAGAGCGATTTTTAAGTTTTGTCATGTTAACTATTTTTAATAAGACGTATATGTAAACATTTTAGTTTGACAATATTTTGATGTTTTAAATATTATAATAGAGAAAATATTATCATTGGCACAATTTCAAAACGTTATAAGAACAACTCTGCACAACGTATCATGACATCTTGGGTAATCCCCTGCATTATCTTTGCTTGGTGAATTTCTTGGTGCTGTTAAATGATGCAATATACATTTTTGGGGTGAGGTGTATCGGTACAAATATTCTGCCGAGGTAACTCTAATAATTTTTTATGTTCACTATGGCCGTACTTCGTCTTTCCTATTCGAATGCTGAGGTAGAATGCCTGTTCAGCCAGTCTAACTTAGTGAAACCAAAACTACGCAACAGAATTCATATCAAAACAGTTCGTGCTATACTTCACGCGAGGAACACCTTGAGGATTTCGGGAAAAACAAGTTACGAATACCAAATTTCCTGAAAGTGTCATGCGGAAGATTGGAAATACGTTCCGACCTATATGAATCCTAGTCTTACACGTCAGCAGCTACAGTAGAAGAGGAGGATATGGGTGATTTATATGTGTAAAAGTTACGATACATTTTTGCTATTGTTAATCTTACCCAATTCTTTAGATACTCTCATTTTTTTTAAATTGAATTTAGCGATATTTGACATCTTATTTGGCGAATTTGAGGTGACGATTGTTGGTAACACTGGTGCGAAAGCGTCAATTCAAACGAATGTCTATCAGTAACCTTCACATAGGGTTACCATCCGTCCGGCAAAAGGAGAACATGTGCTCTTTTTTAATAATTTTATTCTGTCCGGCAGGCATTTGAAAACTATTTTAAATGTCCGGCATTTCGCATTTCAACTAGAATTAATATGAATATTGAACAATGTGTGATATTATGCATAGAACATCTAAACATTCTAAACAAATGCTGAAAACCTATGAAAGAATTTAACTGCGTTCAATGGTTGAAGCTGAAGCTCATAAAAAAACATAAAATATGAAGAGCTATTGACACGCATGGAATTCTTAGACTCTAAAACCGTCACAATTCATGATTCTAAGTTATTTTATCAATTTTTATTCTGCAATGTATAGTAGTGGCAAAAAAAAACCGGACCGACGGAATAATCAAAGTCCCCGAAATGAGCCAATGCGCATGCCACGCCCGCATTCACAAGATAGCGAGTAATCTATTGAAATTGTTGTAGTTTCGACTGCTGACGTAGCCCATTTCGAAAGCCATTAGAAAATAACTGGTAATATCGCTCCAATCGAAAAGTATTGGGAATAAATTTGAATAAGAAACAAAAATAGTTTCCTTCCCAAGTAGGATTCGAACCACGAAAATCTTAGTTACCAGTCTATCGTGGCTCTGGAGTGAACAAGGCTCTGAAATCAGCTACAAGGGTTGGTCCGGTTTTTTTGCCACTACTGTACAAAGATATGCCAATCAAGTTAATTTTGACAAAGATTTAAGTTTAGATAAACAATGGTGCAAATTCTTCAGTTCCAATAGTTCTGCGAGCACTGAAACTTTCTCAGAACTCTTAAAAATATGTCAGTTCTATTTATTTATTCCAAGTCACAATGGAAGTGCTGAGAGAGTATTTTCCCTAATATCTGCTAAATGGACAAAAGAACGAAATCGCATGCTAACGAAGACAGACAGAGGTATCATCATGGTGAAATATAACTTCAAGGACATGTCCTGTGAACAGTTCCATAGTTCTTTGTTACAAGATAGAAGTTTGTCTCTTCAGGCTCTTGTGCACAAAGTGGGCTCCACCGATAAGCAGGGTACAGATGTAATACTGATCCAGCAACTAGTGAGAGAACTAACTAAAGTGAGCCATTGTTTTTATCTTTAATTTTCTTCATACCAGTTTTTAAAAAGTCCTCCTTTTTCAGCAATGTCCTCTTATTTTAGATTCCATGTCCTCCTGTAGAATTTCTTCTCATGGTAACTCTACCTTCACACGACCGTCACCGATGTCCAGTGTGAAACGATCCTAAACGTAAGATCACCAAATTTAAATAAATATGTTTGTGCGAGATCGTTCGTATTTGCTTGTTTTCCGCACAAAACCAATACGCGGTAAGTGTGAAATACCACATTCAGTATTCCCAACGTAACACACATAACAATTTCCCTACTCTTACCGCTTAAGCGTCATATTCATTTTACTGGTTTAGGCTTTTAACATATTATTTTTAAAGACGTTCAATATAGTAATAATTATAAATTGGAAACTTACCACTGCAATTTCACCTAAATTGCACTGTTAATTATTGTTTTTAAATATTTGCAAAAATTAAGTAAACTCTACAACACCACAAAAGTTACTGCATTTGTAATGCAAGTAACATTAAGAAAGCCGTGAAAAAATCAACAAGATTCCAGACTCATCATAGACTGGGGGAAAAAAGACAGACGTATATCACGGCCTGCTGCAGTATAGTAAACACAGAAAACATTTTATAGGAACAATGTTGAAGATAGGTATATTTGTTTTCCAAAGTTTCCGTCATTGAACAGAAACCAAGATGGAGATTTCATTGTAACTAATTAGAAATTCCTCTTTCAGGTATGCAATAAACGACCTTCGCACAAAATAATGTACGATACACGAGCGGTATGTTTGTTTTCATGCTCTCGGAAATTAAAAAAGCTCAACTAAGTTTCGCTTTTTCAATCTTTTCCTCGAACATGAAAACGTCAATATACCGCTCTTGTAACGCATATTACTATTACACAATTCAGTAACTTCTGCTTTCTGGAACACAAGTCACAAAATATGACGGGAATCGAGCACGTGTTCCTTACATATTTCGAACGATCTGCACCAATTGGCCGTCACGTGGAAGAGCAACTTGAACCCGACTGGTTTTGCGGTAACTTCACCTGCTCCACAATAATTTATCAGCATTAAAAAGTTAACCAAAATGAAGCATAGCGCCGCTGGGCGGATGATGTTGCCGTCACTAATAATACTTAAGAAAGTGCTGTAATCCGCCCATAATTCACAGCTCAGGCCTTCGCGCTCCTGCAGGCAGTGGAAGCTCCTCGTACATCGGCTGTTCTTTATTCTCAACAAAGTCGTTTTTTCTACCCCTTTTCTATGGATCCAGTAGTTAATCTTGCGATGAACCATTCAAATTTCAACAAACAAATTTATTAAATTGTTCATGCTCTCCCCTACTGGTAAGTGGTAACGTTTCTAGTCACAAATCTAGTAGACCAGGGCTCCATTCCCGACTGGGAAGGCAATACATGTTTATCTAATGATTTTCTTTTGCCTTAAGTTCTCCGCGATATTCTAGCCTGCAGTTGAAAATGTTGTTAAGGGCAGCGGGCTATGAGCGCATATAAAAATTGTGATAAAACTTGCAATGGCACTTTTGACAATATCTACCACAATATTTAAGATAGCCATACATAAATTGTATCACTGAATCTAACAAGAAAGCTGAATTGAATGACATGACATATAGTTCACTTAATTTAAGTTATCCATCTAGCCTAAATAATTTGTTTAATTTATTGTTGCAACAAATCGAAAATATACTGAAACATAAGATTACATACGTACAAATTCCTGGTAAACTAATGATCTCATTGGTTCTAAATTTTGATAAGATCTTATATATATATATATATATATATATATATACATAAAGCTATAAGAAACTCACTTTTTACTAAATTTGAGAAAAATTTGTCGGCTTTGTAATATTTAAAAACATTAGAGTTTGAACAAAATAATTTTCACAGCATGTATAAAACTATGAAACTGACTTACTTTTCAAGTTACAAAAATAAAAACTGAGTTTCACTATCACAAGGAAATATGTAAGATCAGGTAAGAATTTGGGGTCAATGGCATCATTAGTTTACCAAGAAAATGTACCTATGTGAGCTTATGTTCAAGTATTTTTTCGATTTGTTGCAAAAATTAAACAAATTGTAAACGACAAATTAATAATCTAAATTAAGTGAACTATAAGCCATTCAATTTATCATTCTTTCAAGATTCAGTGGTAGGATTTTTGTATGGATATCAAGAATCTTGTGGTAGATATTGTCAAACGTGTTACTGCATGATTTGCCATAATTTTTAATGCTTTTGTAACCCTCTGCCCTTAAATTAAATATTGGGCTGATGCAAAAGTTCTTAGCATATTTAGCTATGACAAAAGTTCTTATTTGAGATGAACAAAAGACAGAAAATAACCAACCACCATCAAAATATGGCATCATTAGATTTTAACTCTCAACATACATATATCTCACATTTATACTCTTGCAATCATTAAAATCCAAAAGGTGTACAATCGTATGCATCACCTCTTGAATGCATGTTATCATTGAATTTTATAAGTTGTTTTAACATTTTAACATTATGATAATGTTCCCATACTGATTTATTCGTTATGTATGCTTTATATATTTATATTTCACTTGTGTCCAATTTGTCTATTTATTGCTTTTCCACCTGATGATGATTTTCTATAACATCGAAAACATTCGTGGATACAACCAAGAATTCTAATGTGAATATTGTAACAAAACTTGTTTTTGTACCAATTTGATAAGTTACTGACTGAAATTGTAATATAATTTTCTTTATGCTCGACAATGCCGAAATGTAGTAATTATACACCTGGTAGCAGCCCTTTAATGGACCTCATTAAAGTACACCTATTCATTAAAGTTCAGGTTTTCCACCAATCAGAAAACACCATTGTAGCAATATGAAAGCGCAAGTATAGATTATTCTCGGATATGCAATCGAAAGACAACTAGCGAAACGTTCCGGAGGCTGGAAATCCAATACTGTCGCAGAAGGTTATGTTCTGTTACTATAATAATTAGCGTTAATTGTAAATAATATTCAAATAAATTCAATTTGTCATCTCGTTTTTCAATGTCTAAATCAATTTCAAGGTTATATCAAGATTAATGTTTATTTTACTCTCTAGATTATATCAAGGTCAATGACATTTGTTTCTCGGAAAAAATCAATACTTTCGCGTCTGCGCACATCTCACAATTTACGATATATTGCGCAAGGTCAGTTCCGCTCCCCAGTCAGATAAGAATAACATGAATACTTATCAATGGTTTCAAGTTAGAAACATGGTCGAGCATAAAAAGTCGTATGAAACTTGCGTATAATGGTAATTAAGACGCGAGTATGTTTATGAAACTCGCTTGCGCTCGTTTCATAAACATACTCGCGTCTTAATTACTCCCATTATAGACTCGTTGCATAATGTACTATTATAATATACAGGGTGTTTCCAGGCTAGTGTTACAAACTTTCAGGGATGATGGGGAAGGGCACATGTATCAATTTGAGATAAGGAACCCTGGTCCGGAAATGACCGAGTCGAAAGTTACAAACAAAAAAGGTTGTATGGAAATGGAATAATATTATTCCTCTGTACACCTTACTTATGTGTATTTATCTGTACATCTGACACATACTGTATTCATCTGATGTTGTTTACGTTGTCTACCTACAATATTCCGTTTAGTGGGCTGTCTGAGGGATAGGGACAGGAAACTACACTAAAGCAATGCAGATAGCGTAATGTGTAATGGACATAGTCGGTTCTGATATGCACGTCTGTAGACAGCAGTGTATGTGTACAAGTTTCAGTGTCCAGTCGATCAGTCCTAGTGAAATGGAGGAGTACACGAGAGCGGAATATGCAGACCTGATTTTCGAATACGGATGAGTCAATGGGAACAGTAGACAAGCTCACAGATTGAATCAGGACAAGTACTCACGTAGGAGACATCCGGCCCATACCATCTTTCCGCGACTGTTCCAAAAGTTAAGGGAAGGAGGGCATGTGTTGCGAAATTACAATTCCATTTCCACACAACAATTTTTGCTTATAACTTTCGACTCAGTCATTTCCGGACCAGGGTTCCTGATCTCAAATTGATACACGTGCCCTTCCCCATCATCCCTGAAAGTTTGTAACACCAGCCCGGAAACACCCTGTAGAAATTAATCAGTAGGCCTAATATATTTTCTTACATTATCTATGACTGTCGTCCACACCTCTGGAGTAACGGTTAGCGCATCTGGCCGCGAAACCAGGTGGCCCGGATTCGATTCCCGGTCGGGGCAAGTTACCTGGTTGAGTTTTTTCGGGGTTTTCCCTCAACCCAATATGAGGAATTGCCGGGTAACTCTCGGTGCTGGATCCCGGACCCATTTCACCGGCATTATCGCCATCTCATTCAGACGCTAAATAACTTAAGACGTTGATAAAGCGTTGAAAAATAACCTACTAAAATAAAAAATCTATGACTCTCTGCCAACGCTGGAGTAGTTTTACGATTCCGCGTCTGAAGAAATGTGCTGGTTTGGAGTTAAAATAGTCGTCAATGCAAATTTGTAAAGTATATTCGTTATTACAGGAGTTTATTTGAAAACTATTGGATAGAGAACGGGAGAGATAGAAACCTGAGGACCCATAAACAAGAGAATATGGGGAATGTGGAATCACTTCCCAACTAAGCTTCTAGATATCTAGAGGAGTACGAGTATGCATTATCGTGTTGCAGCAGCACTTGATTCAGTTTTCCCGGTTGTTTTTCTTCAATTCCGGCCGGAAGGCGTCTGAGTTGTCAATAAACATCAGCAATTATGGTTAAATTCCTGGGAAGCAATTCGTAGTACACGAGCCTTCTCTATCCCACCAGATGCATAACATCATCTTCTGTGGATGGACACTAAGTTTTGCTCGGAGTGTTGTGTATTGAAACGACATATCATTTTCTTGTAGTCCTTTCTCCGATAATATTCTCCCCGTATACATCACAAGTATTTGATCCGTCTCCGCTGCCTTTGATCTTCCATTTCAATTCAAACAGAAGAATATGTGGGAAGTGTTGTTTTTTCACTTGACACTTAGCCCTCAAATAGCACAAGCTTTCACCAAATCCGCAAAATTCAACACGTATTTAAAAGCACAACACTCGAATTAACAAATGACAAATGACGAACAATAAAAAATCTCCTAGCAACGCAGTTATGTGATGAACAAAAACGCTACGAACTTATTCAGCAACCTAAGAGCGTATAAGTAATAATAATAATAATAATAATAATAATAATAATAATAATAATAATAATGGTTTCATTTGGACGATCGTAGGTCCTTCTATACTCAACCAGGATTAAAACTTGTTTACATG
This sequence comes from Periplaneta americana, assembly GCF_040183065.1. NCBI lineage: Eukaryota > Metazoa > Arthropoda > Insecta > Blattodea > Blattidae > Periplaneta > Periplaneta americana. The sequence continues at coordinate 162,290,597 of NC_091120.1, read as the reverse complement.
AAATCAGAAGCCGATAATTCAATAAAACGTACACAATATAAACAATAATAAACACATTGGAATACATATTGGTATTAAATTACAAGCAAGTAGAGTTCACATAACTAAACCAGAAACCAACAATTGAATAAAATGTACACAATAAAAAATAATAAAACAATTATAGTGGAATATTGGTATTAAGTGATAAATAAACACGATTTACATAATAAAGTCATACACAGAGACTTGAATAAAAAAATATACAAAAATGCGGTAAACATATGAGCATTAAATTAGAAGAAAATACTATTTACATAATAACATTATTAAGACAATTGAAATAAGTGTACACAATAAAAATGAAGAACAGAAAATAAAAATAAATACAGTGGGGTGCATTGCATTAAATATTTGCAACGCATTAGATCTAGCAATTCATTATAAGATATTCTTTCAATTTATATTTAAAAGAAATCAAAGTTCGGCAGTTCTTAACTTCAGGCGGCAGAGAATTTCAGTTACGAGAAGTAGCAACAGTGAAAGATGAAGAATGAAGAGGTGATATGTGTGAAATGAAATTTCTAGCGTGTTATCGTGTTGTGACCAAGTATTTAAGTTATGATAGCGAGAAAGATTGTGGAATGGAACAAAAAGTAATAGGGGACAGAGGTATGCAAAATTGGGTTTAAGACAGAAAAATGGACATTTCAACCTATTACGAGGGAAATTATTGGAACAATCTGCCAACACTGGCTAGAGAAGTCTGTCAGAGAGGCATGGTTGCCAAACGTACGACTATACGACTATTTGGACTAATTGTACGAGGTACGCATGCAATTTTGTACGACTATTTTACTGAAGGGACAAAATTATTTTGGAACTTACAATATCAAACTATAATTTTAAAAAATAACAGTTAATTTGCCCCTTTTCTAGACAACTTTTTTCAATCAGTATGTCATTGACTAATATCCCTGATCGCACATATATACATGCTTTAAAGGGATAAAAGATGCTTTGAAAATCAATATGGTGACTGCACTTGCCATGCAAATCATAAATTCGTCATCTTGAGCTCCAGATTTCATGTACGGTGCGGTTATATCAAAGTAACACGAGTTCAGAGATCTGCTAACTTTATTGTATGTTCAGCAATGGAAGTATTTTTATGAATGAAATAGTACCGCCCTAGGATTAAGAAATCTAAACGCACTGACATTTTAACTGTGTCGCATTTAGTCGACTGCAGGTGGATTAATTTGATGTAATCATCAGCTGCCGCACTGATTGATATTAAATATCTGCCGTTGCGCCGGCCAAAGATAAAGTTTCTGCTGGCTTTCAATATAATAATGTTGTTTACGACCAAGCGTCATCATGCATGCTATACCGAAAATGACAGTGTTGATGAAGAAATGGCAATTTGAATGCTAAATGGCATTGTCGTTATCAACAATAATTACTAAAATTCTTGATTGGATGAAGAAATGGAATACGAAAGACTGGAGAATGTTGGGTTTTCAGCGAAAGATCACACTATGAATGAATTAAGGAATTAATATAAATTTATAGTCCTATGAACCACTTTTTATGGGTGTTATGTGAAATATATTTATGCATACTATCTATAAAATAGTAAAATGTTGAATGTAAGCCAATTTTATGCTAAAGTACGACATTTTTCATAAGTTGGTACGACGACTGCGTTTCATTTATCTGGCAATTCTGAAGAGAGGTCATATGAATCATTTATGTTTGATCTCTTGACGATAGTGGGTCCGTTGTAGAAGCGACGAGGGAAATGACAGCACAACTCGTAAGACTTCTTCCTTCAGTGGAAATAATGAGTTACAGTGTACCTAACAATGGTTAAAAATACGTAACTTATTTCGCAATACAGTTAAGACAATTGACCGAGACTGACAATGTAAAGTATGAGCAGAAGTCTGTCCCCGCCTCACACGGCTGACGATAATTAATAGAGAGAAAAGAATGTATATACGAAACGTATTTAAAAACAAACAAAATAAACGTATCCTCCAGAAATAGTTGAACAACTCAAGAATATTTGTTTGTGAAGTAGGAGCGTTTTAAACTGTCCCCTGCAATTTAATTCCAAGTTCAATATATCTCTCCAGATAACAGCAAACTGCTCATTGTTCCCGAGGTTCTACATATTCATCGCTGCCGCCTCGGGAGGATATTGCTCAAGCCTCGAAACACACTCGCAGCATCTCAGAGAATTTCAGACGTAATTAATTCGCTAATCCCTGTTAGAAGACAACGTTAAGAAATACCGGCACAAAATTTAAGCTTCAGGCACTGGATCAAGAAGGCACTGGCGACATGCTCAAATCTATACAGAGTGTGTCGGAAAATATAGTAACAACTTTCGAAGTCAGTAGCGGAATACGTATGAATGCTATTGTCTTTAATTGCTTCTGCAATCTTTACTAATGTTTTTTTTCTATCTCTACTACTGCTGTTACCACCCCTTATAATCTGTTTATGTTTGGATACTTGATTAGTTTAGTATGGCACCGAAAGAAGAAATGAGTAACAGGAAGAGAATTTGAGGAGGAAGAGAAAAAGAAATCATATGACAGAATGAGTAATACATTTCTTAAAGAGAATTGGTTGTTAAAAGCCATGCAAAAGTTGTGAAAATATAACTAGGCCTACATTTTATTTTGTCGTAGTTTTGGTTCTGACGACCGTAACTACATATATGTGGGCCTATATATAATTTTCTCTTTAAAAATATGCATTAGAAGTTATGAAACATTGTTTAGTTCTTTACTAAAATGCGATATCTGAATTTTTCTGCTATTTATAAGCAAAAATTCGTGTATTGCATAAAATTCATTTATTTATTTTACTTTTAAAAATTAATTCAACTGATGGTCTCTTATTAAAAATTGGTTAGCCTTTTTTAGTATTATTTGTGCTATTTTTTGTAAAGTATGAATGTTATAATACTTCTTGCATAAAATATTTATTTCAATGGTCAAGATCTCGAAACAGGTTTTTGGCGCTTGGTCTATTATTGCGTAACTGCGTCCATTTCATTATAAAATGAAAACATTCAAAGTATAAATATAAGAGTATAAGAGTGTTTTTGTCACAATGGAAGCTAAGGATTTAGATTCTTAACAGAATTATATTTAGGAGCATCAATGAAAGCTCCAAACAGAAATACTAGTAAATGTATGGGACCGTTGGAAAATTATGAACATACACATCAACATTTGTAGTTGTCATTAATACTGTACATACACATGTATTGGTACAATTTTCTCTTTTTCCACATTTCAGATTTCAAAGAAATTTTAATCACATAAACTTAGAAGTAGCAGAGAGCACTCTTGCCAGAATGACTAGGGGTTCTTTAAATATTATGATATTCGGAATATTTTATATTTTAATAATTAAAAAAAATTCTTAAATGCAGTTCAGAATGATTTCAATATACCGATATTTAAATATATATAATAGAGAGCATTATTATAATTCTGATAATGATAGGCGGAAATCTTCACAACTGTAGCTAAAATAATGTTTCTACAAAGTGTACTAAACATAATTTATATGACTGGTCATTATGGCATCACGGGAAATTTACGTAAAACGGTACTTATTCATTCGTAAATCGATTATATAAACAATCAGCCATGTTGGATTCGCGATGCGTGATGGGAAAAGGTAGTACGAATGTGGGCTTCTCATTGGCCACGAAGGAATTGTCTTAATTTGAAACCAAGCCACAGTGAAGTTGTCTATATTTTGATTCTAAAGCGCACAATTAAGTGCTATTTTCGATCTGTTCTGTCCGTTTTTCAACCTAAACAGTTCTAGAATCACATTTAACACACAAAATTCTACGAGAAACAATCAATATCTCGGAATCGCAAAAAATGGAGTTGTCTAACTTTGATACTATGCTCCTCATATATTTTTTTACAACCGTAAAGCATATACATAATAAAATATACAATTAATTAAATATCTGCATGATTCTTTTACTGGAATGTTTTAAAGGCCTACATAAGTAGTGTCAGAGTTGTAAGCTCCAATACCGGTTGTTTTTTTTTATTTTAGTTGGTTATTTAACGACGCTGCATCAACTACTAGGTTATTTAGCGTCGATGAGATTGATGATAGCGAGATTATATTTGACGAGATGAGGCCGAGGATTCGCCAGAGATTACCTTGTATTCACATTACGGTTAGGGAAAACCTCGGAAAAACCCAACCAGGTAATCAGCCCAAGCGGGGATCGAACCCGCGCCCGAACGCAACTTGAGACCGGCAGGCAAGCGCCTTAACCGACTGAGCCACGCCGGTGGCTTACCGGTTGTAGAGCTAGATCGGAGCTTGAACTTGCTTATGTCTGTGGAAACACCGGAGCAAGCAACCAGTCTAGTGGAGCGCTCCGCTCCGTTTAGTCCCTGTCTGACATCGCTGATCTACATCAAAAACATAGTCTATACTTGTTTTTTTGAAAGATGTGACATGACAGTTAAGCGGCCGAGCTTGTAACTACAGTGCTATGTTGCCAATATGGACTACCATGCTGCCAGCTGTTGGAAGCTAGCAAGTGACGTTAAAGATGGCTGACGTTAAAACATTCATTGACAATTGACACGAAGGTAAGAAAACAATACAAAAATCGACAGAGAATCAAAGATGAAACGTGCCAATGCTAACATTGTGTGCACAATAAATGTTGGCAAGAGAGCTATTAAGCACTCGCCATGTGGAAACTAAGTTTGGCAACTCGACCCTTGTTACCATAGCAACAGGCCTACCATGCTATGTGACATTCAGTTGTTTTTCCGATCGCAACGATCCTGTCATGTCCCATCTTTCAAAAAAACAAGTATAGGATCTTTTACCTATTCCTTCAAGGATTTTTTTTAATCATTATCTTCAATATTAAATTTTCTAACATTTTTGTTTAAGAAACAAATATTCCCCGAAGGAACAGGTAAAATATCCCAATCTACAGTAAGTTGTTGATGTAGGTCTTTAAAACATTCCAGTAAAAGAATCATGCATATATTTAATTGTATATTGTATTATGTAAATATTTTACGATTGTAAAAAAATGTAAATTTGGTATTTTAATATTCCGAATAGTGTTTTCTAAAGTGTAATGTACAGTATATTAAGCATGAAAAGTTTTGTTCTTTTACATTTTATAGTTGCTGAGATATAAGAAAAAAATAATTTCACTAAATTTTTCCAGGTCAATGGTGTACCTCCCCACTTAACTGTGTTAACTGTGCTACTCTTGAGAATGTTGTTTCAATATTTGGATAATAATGTATTGCTAGAATTAGGCCTGTTACAATTTGTATTACTAAACATAGTCCTAATGGTCAACCAAAGTTTCAAATGAATTCAATTATGTGTAATAACCAGGGAAAGGATTTATATGTAAATACATATTTACTTATAAAGCTAATATAATTTATATTTTGCATTATCTTTATGTTTCACAATGTGTAGGGTTGAAAAATCCTACTTTTATTTTCCATATTTTTCCATATTTTAGAGTTTAGTACATATTTTCGTTAATTTCCATATATTTTCCATATTTCATATAAAACAGTCCATATTATATTAGGTTTAACAATAAAACAAAACAAAATTCCATTAACTTTTAAAAATACATTTCAACAATAGAGATTTAAACACATGTTCAGTAATCCCTTTAACATCAGAGTTATTTGAAAATTAGCAGTCCTATCAACAATGGGAAAGTAAGTTACAAAACTGTATTAATTTAATTTAAAATTTTTAACAGACTTCAGTTGTGCAGCTCAACAGTTAAATGCCAGTCAGAGTACACATAAGTTCAGTTTTGTAAATCATACTATAAAGACGGTAAATATGCCAAAAGTACGTCATTCAGTCAATTTAAAATCAAAACTAACAAGTTACATTTCAGAATTTAAAGAAGATGGTTTATCAACTGACAATAAAATATTATTTTGTAATTTGTGTCAGTGTGCAGTATCATCTACACAAAAGTTCCTGGTGCAACAACACATTACAACTAGTAAACATCAGGCCAACAAACAACTAAATTCCAAGCAGAGACAATAGTTTTTAACACAACCAACAACATCGAATGTAAGATCTGAGTTTAACATCGACCTGTGCCGTTCTCTCATCTCTGCTGATATTCCTCTCTACAAACTAAAGAATAAGGTCTTCAGGGAATTCCTTGAAAAATATACTCAACATACAATCCCGGATGAGTCAACACTTAGGAAGACGTATGCTCCATCCATCTACGATGAGACAATACAGAAGATAAGAGATGAAATTAAAGATAGTTCAATTTGGGTTTCCATTGATGAGACTCCCGACAAAGAAGGTAGACTTGTTGGTAATGTAGTTATCGGTTTGTTAAGTGAACAATATTCTGAACGAATTCTTTTACATTGTGATGTTCTAGAAAAGTGCAATAACAAAACTATAGTTAAACTGTTCAACGAAGCTATGGGTATCCTGTGGCCAAAGGGTATTATGTACGATAATGTGTTATTCTTTATTAGCGATGCTGCCCCTTATATGGTCAAAGCTGGACAAGCATTATCTGTTGTATATCCTAAATTGACTCATTTTACTTGTGTGGCGCATGCATTTCATCGTGTGGCAGAAGTGGTCAGAGACAATTTCCCTAAAGTAGATTTGTTGATTTCATCAGTGAAAAAAGTATTTCTCAAAGCTCCCAGTAGAGTTAACGTGTTGAAAGAAATGTACCCTGAAATTCCATTGCCACCAAAGCCAATTTTAACTAGATGGGGTACATGGCTAGAAGCAGTTGAATATTATGCCGAACATATAGACTCTATTAACAATGTTCTCCTTGCATTGGACTCTGAAGATGCAGTCTCAATTGATACTGCGAAAACAGTTACCTGTGACATAAGTGTGAAGAATGACTTAGCTCACATTCAGCATACATTTTCATGCATCATAAAAACGCTCAAAAGTCTCCAAAATAGGCACCTTTCACTATCTGAAAGTTTTGAAATTATAAATAGTACTGTGGAACAACTGAATCGTGGTAGAGGTAAAGTTGCAGATGCAGTAAGAGCTAAGGTGGACACTGTACTTTCAAAAAACCCTGGATATGAAGAACTACAAAAGGTTGTTGCTGTGATGAGTGGTGAATCAACAGTGAAGATTAACTTGGACTTATCCCCAGCAGACATTGTGAAATTGAATTATGTACCAGTTACTTCTTGTGACGTCGAACGCTCTTTTAGTCAGTATAACTCTATCCTCAGAGACAATAGAAGAAGATTCACTTTTCAGCACTTGAAAGAAATGTTTGTAACCTATTGTTATGGTAACAGACAATAAAAATTGTGTTTTGTTGAAACTACATTGGAAGATAAGGTACGTCCATTATATTTTTTGTTTAGTTTGATTAAAATGTACCAATATTTAACGTACATAGTCATTTTTTTATAATTTTAAGTCCATATTTAATTCCATATTTTGGTAAAAATCCATATTTAATTCCATATTTTGGTAAAAATAACTACATATATATTTACATATTTCATATATTTTTAGTCCATATAAATCCGTTCCCTGGTAATAACATATTATCACTCATTTTTCAAACAATTTATTAGCGTCATATGGATGTGTGAATCGTTTCGACTATCGATTGCAATGTTGCATTGTTATGAAGTAGTTAACGAGAAGGCTTAGCCTTATTAAATTTAAATGCAGAGAGTATGAACACAGAAATGAAAAGATATATCGAACTTTATTTCAAATCGCAAACATCTTTGCGGTTATAACAATGCTCACAATAAAGGCTGGTTCACAATAAACCGGGAACGGAAACGAAAACGAGAACGGTAATATTGTTAAATATATTTAAATGTGAGCATTCACAATTAAATACATTTATTTTAACAATATTTCTGTTCTCGTTGTTTCCGTTTCCGGTTTAGTTTGGACCAGCCTTAACAATCACGAACAACATAAACATTTCACGTAATTATAGGATTCGATTAATTACTCGTCACTTTTTATCTGTAATATAACAACAATTAATCGTGGTGACAAGTGAATGTTCAAAAGAAGGTTTCGCGATTCTTTTGCGGTCCGTATAAGGAAAGCCGGTAACACAGCTTAAGAAGGAAACAAAACAGCCGCAGTCCATTTATGAAATTTTGTTCCTGTCTTTCCGATACACCCTGTGTAGAAGACGATATAGAATCCTCTATCAGATAGGCAAGACAGAGCCATCAATCTTAGGCGTCATTCAGCGTTAGACGAAGAAGAAGAATAAGTCAGCGATGTCTTGAAACAAAAAAGAAAAAGCACCAGAAACAAGTGACGGACGATATCTCGAAGCTAAGATGTTCCTGACTCGAGAGTTTATATATGTGAAGTGGGTCCTTCGATTACCGATACCTGCATCATTCATCTAAATCCTCGTCAGATGTCACTAGTTGAACCATTCCTACTACAACCCATGTTCATGGAGATGTTATATCATTATCTTCACCCTTGAGATCTATTCTTGCCTTCTACATCTATTTAGACGAAGTGCGAAGTATCCGATTAAACTTAGTAATAAGTGAGGCTAGGGTTTTGACAATTTTGCATGTTTTCTTTCTCTCTGTTTAGATATAAATGTTACAAAATGGCATCTAGAGAACCCAGAGGTTCATTGCTGCTCTCACATAAGCCCGCCATCGGTCTCTATCCTGAGCAAGATTAATGCAGTCCTTACCATCATATCCCACCTCCCTCAAATCCATTTTAATATTATCCTCCCATCAACGTCTCGGCCACGACCGATCGAGAAAGCAAGACTAACAGCGCCCGCAAAGCCGAAACCCGGCACGACAGTGTTGTATACGTCGCGTCGTTGACGTAAAGACTGCTTGTGAGTGTTTCGAGACGTCGAGATTGATCACTCCCGAAGTCCCGAACGTCAAGCAGCCTTGAATCGCCACAGTTGTTTATACCTGACTGAACTTTTACCTACTCTGACAACTGTTATGTATGTATAAACAATCAAGTAGTCTATTTGAAACATCATCTCCACCTTTCAGTGTATAATAATCCGTTCCTCATTCTATATTTAATTACTAGGCCCTTATTAAAAGGCTAGAACTTTTCTTTTCATATGTTTGAGATCAAGTGTGCAATTTCAAGTAAAAAGATATTAACGTCATGTTTTATGTTTCTTAGAAATGAAAATTTATTTGAGATTTTTTTTTTATTTATATAACCATAGGTAATATCATATAATAGAACCAGAACATTTTGATCACTAAGATACTGTTCCGTTTTGTCTTTTTGTCCCATTTAAACATTTATAATGTTATTTACTTCAATGATGTATGTTATTCAAAGTTACGAAATCTTTCCACGCTGACCAAATGCTATTTCGAGAATAATGAGCGAGACTCGAAGCGCACGAGAATGACGAGACGAGACTCGAAAGACAAATTCAACGAACACAGCAAGCGAGAGCGGCAGTTAGTTTTGTTCATCTCTACTATACATGCTACATGTCCTGCCCATCTCAAACGTCTCAAGTTAATGTTCCTAATTATGTCAGGTGAAGAATACAATGCGTCGTGCAGTTCTGTGTTGTGTAACTTTCTCCATTCTTCTGTAGCTTCATCCCTCTTATCCCCAAGTACTTTCCTAAGCACCTTCTTCTCAAACACCTTTAACCTCTGTTCCTCTCTCAAAGTGAGAGTCCAAGTTTCACAACCACACAGAACAACCGGTAATATAACTATTTTATAAATTATAACATTCAGTTTCTTTTTTAGAGCAGACGTGATGACAAAACCTTCTCTACCGAATGGTAGCACGCATTTCTCATATTTATTCTGCGTTTAATTTCTTTCCGAGTGTCATTTATATTTTTACTGTTGCTCCAATTTTTTCATTTTTTCTAACTATAAATTTCCAACTTTTATATTTCCATTTCGTAGTATGGCAAAAATAATTCAGCAATTTTCATGCGCAGTACAGAGTGTCCCATAAGTCTAGAAACAAAGAAATGAAATTTTACAGAAAGTGTTCGATATGTTCCCCATTCTGCCATGTGCATTTACGCAACCGGGTCACCCAATCCTGGAGAACACGTTGAATTATGTCTGGTGTGATTTATGAACGCGCTTCAATGATGCGCACCTGCAGATGAGCGCGGGATCGAATCTTCTCAGCGTACACCAATGACTTCAAGTGACCCCAGAGATAAAAATCCAAAGATGTCAGGTCTGGGCTTCGTGCAGATGATTGCTGTTTGACCAGTAACGCATGTATTACCGATTTTATGCATTTATTATACATAAAAGCCTGAAAATAACGAAACAACGTAAAGCAGAAAAAGTAACCTACTATCGCACACAAAAGCTTAATAAGTGCTAAAATGAGGAAAGAGTCATAGACTTAAAATACAAAATGACTAAATGCAGAATGTTAAAAAAAAATACGTACTTATATATCAACGGGAAAAATTACCAGAATTTAAGCACACACGAGCAGTGTTTCTGATGTACTAATAAAAAGCTACATCGTCAAAATGCAGGCCATGGTAATATAACGACCAAACAAAAGTAGTAAAAATGTTTAGCAGCATATTACACATTGTTGTGAAAATAAAATGTAAATATATTACAATCTTATGTGTCATGTCAGTAAACAAAGCCGAGGGACTATAATTTTAGAAGTTTATGAACTAATAATGGTGGTGACCTCTATATTATATGGGTTATTAACAAAACATAGAATCAGGTGGGAAGGGCACATAAAGGCCACTGATTGATTATAAAAGACAGAGGAAAAAATACTATTGATATAAAGCAAAGATGGCGTTTTTCTGTGGTTATAAAGTAGTTTAGAGTGACTGTTACACTTTCACTACGTCATACCACTTTTGATCAATAAAACGGTACGAAAGGACGTCTTTCAAACAATCATGGCTGCTTATCGCATAATTTTGTCGATTCCCTAGCATTTGTTCAATTTTATCGCTTCCCTAACATTTGTTTCTTTTTATCACACCCTATCATTTGTTTCTTGGTTTGCCAACATTTCAAACTGAAAATTCTTTACGGTACTATAAAACATGCCTTGCGATCGTAATTTGTTTCCCGCATAGATAGTCGACTGAAAATGACAGCTTCGTTCAAACATTTTGGTGAAGATAACATAAGTGAAATAGAATTTTAATAAATCAATTAATATCTATTTTATTGTATTTGAGTACTTTATTTCTTCTAATCTTTATATACTTTCTTTTGTTTTTATCATCTCACTACAATTTGTTTCTTTGTTTGCCAACATTTCAAACTGCAAATTCTTTACGGTACTATAAAACATGCTTTGCGATCGTCATTTGTTTACAGCATAGACAGTCAACTGAAAATGGTGGCTCCGTTCAAACGTTTTGGTGAAGCTAACATTAGTGAAATAGAATTTCAGTAAGTCAATTAATATTTTATTGTATTAGAGTACTTTATTTATTCTCATCTTTATATGCTTTCTTCTAATCGTGTAGGTAATAGTCAATTAAATCTTACTCCAGTTTTGATTTTCTCTAGATAAATCAAAATCTCTAGTGAGATTACTGTTGATAAATATGCAGCGTCTTGTAACTACCTGTCGATCCCGTTATTGCCAGAGGATAGGATGTTTTCACATGTAGCCTCCAACAGGGTTCACAGATAAATAATTATCACCAAATTAAGCATCCCGAAAATCATATAACATAAATAAAAAAAGACTCTCACATATTTAATAAAATTTCACGTAAAGGTTCCAAATTATATAAAAAAATCTGAAAAATTTTAGAGTATCTCCACAAAGTTATGACAGATTTTTAAATGCTTATATAATGTAATGAAAGAAGAAAAAGATTTCAAACAGTCAGTAACTGAAAGAATGACTCTTCAGGTTTTTAATATGTAACCGATTTACCGAAGTTCGATATGGGTTTATCCTGTAGGCCACAGACATCTACATAAAATGTAGGCCTACTTCAATAAATTGCTGCCACATTCAAGTACACCAGGAATAACTGATGTGAGAGCTTTTCCGATTCGCTCTTTAACATAGTTAAAGGATACACATATTCCTTGCTTGACTTAAACCATAGGTAAAAGTTCAGAGAACTGAGGTCAGGAGAACGTTGTGGCCAGAGTTTTCAACAGACTCCTTATCAGTTTCTATGGAAATGTCTCATTTATAAATTCTCGAACTACACCAGAAAAGTATGCACTATCTTTTTGAAAGATTACAATGATGTTGCCAATTTGGAGCACTGCAAGCATTTCTAACATACTGCCCATAGTCTCACGTTATTTGGATTAACATTACAGAAAACATAAGATGTAGCCTCATCCCTAATCACATCACGATTTCAAAATTATTGTTCATTACTGTAACAATAACCGCACAAATACAGGGTGGAAGGTAACCTCTGAACCAAAATGAAACTGGTAATAGATCATGAGGAGAGATTTAAAAAATCTAAATGAGTTTTTTCGCTAAAATTCACCAATTCTGAGGAAACCGTTATGTTTATATGAAGCATTTGGGAACATCACAGCTGCTACAATAATTCTAAGCAAGCGCGGCCTGCACTGCTTACCTTCCCTTCCCCCTCTGCTGTAGTCTATCGGTAACATGCGTCGTGCTGCGTTGCAAGAATTATTTCAACGATTTTCGCTATTATTCAATTTAAATTCATGGCTAAATGATGTGATTTGCAAAAAAAGATTCAAGACATTAAATGTTCAGCTTATTTTTACCCATCTACTTGCATAGCAATCAGACATATTTTCTCTCGAGCTATTACCTCAACAGAGCGTTGCAGACATCGGGAAAAGTCCATGTTTTTCCTGCTTAATGGTGCTTCATCGAAGGGAAAGTGTAATAGAAGTTCGTTATATTTAAGGGGAGAGGATGGTATTTTTCGATGAAAAATGAGTAAATTAAAAAAAATAATTTAAAATAGTCTGTGATATGTGTGGAATACATAGCATAATATTTTGTGGATATTTGTGCCCTTATCAGATGTTGAGACAAAATTTTTAAACTTCCTGCGTTATGGATTTTTAAATCACTCGCCCCATTTTTTTGTTATTTCCGGTAAATTGAATTTTCAAAAAAAAAAATCTTTAAAATTCTCTTTGATGTGTGTGGAATGCATTGCATAACATTTTGTGTGTATTTGCGCCCTTATCGGATGTTGAGACGCCGTTTTTAAACTTCCTGCGCTATGAATTTTTAAATCACTCGCCCCCTTTTATCGGTTTACGGTAACTTCATTTTTTTGCTACATTGCCAGACAAAAATTGATATAACTTCTGAACTATTAAAGATACAGGCATGGAATTTAGAACACGCATTCTTTAGACTATTATGAAACTTTTCTCTGTAACAGAATTTTGTTAATTGATTTCATTTTAAAACTACATCCGTTTGTTTGCAAGAAAGAAAATCGGAAAAAGTGTTATTAAATTTTAATTGTTTATTTTACAAACGTAGGGACAAATATCAAAATTCTGTTACAGACAGTTTCTAGAGCATGCTTGTGCAAGTACATTGCAAAAAACTGGATGAATCTACCTTTAAAAATGGTTTAGATATATCGTTTTAGTAAAATCCTGCACTGGGTATATTTTTTTCAAAGCTGGGCCCCCAAATAATTTTTTTTCGAAATATTTACTTTTGGTTTAGTTGCTACAGCTATGAGCTCTCTACATACAAAAAATTAATATTTTAGACCAAATAGGAAAAAAGTTTAAAAAATACCATCCGCTCCCCTTAACATGCAGAATCACCTGTTACATTTTAGTGCAGAGGTTACCATCCATTGTGTAGATACCAATCTCATGGTAAGTAACCGCAGCAATTGTGGTAGGACAGATACTTGGAGAGTTATTCTTTAATTCATTTAGGGGTCGTTCCAAACTTACTTCGTCTTTCTATAGATCTATACTCAATAATAAGTAATTATTAAATATTCCTAATGCTTATCAAAGATTGGTATGATTATCACGGGGATAACACTATGCTATATTATGTCATCGTCATGAAAAAATTTTATATCCTTCCTGCTACCAAAACATTTTACAACTTAGGGCTACTAATATTAAGAGGGATAAGGTCCCTGAGCCAAATAACGCCATGTATACCTTTAACGCCATCCTATTAAAATTTGTTAACGACACAATTTTTTGGTAGTGCACTACTGTAGCCTGCATTCGGTTGCAATCTAGTGATGAAATGAGTTACTAGCTGTCCGCTGACATTTACGAGTGACATTATATTCCATCATTTTCCTGTTGTGTGTTGATAGTAAATGGCTGTTCTTATATCAAGGTAAGAGGCAATATTTTATTTTGTGTGTTGAGCAAATAATAACTATATTAAACTATATATTTTCGTGATCCTTAAACATTCTTCTATGTATAGAAAGTACTTGCTATCTATAAAGTTTGAAAATGTTAGAGAAACAGGCGTGTCATGTTATCAAGTACTCAGTAGCGCTTTAACGCCATGTGGCGTTAAAGGTCTACAGACAAAATTTTAGGTTATGTTAGTACTAAGGCTGACAGTACAGCATCAGTGTGAAAACATTATGAAAATCACTAAGCTTTCAACTTACAAATGTTCAGAATGTGCAGTGGTGATACCGGTTCAATTGTTTATCGAACTCTTAATTTTTTTTTTATTTTGCATAACTTAATTTTTTTGTTTTACTTATTGGAAAACAATCATACTAAACTAAGGTAAATGCTTTTGTGTTTAATAACTTTCTACTGTGTCACATTGTCTCTTTTTTAAGTAAGGAGTCACTGGAAAACATATTTTCCTAATCCATCTGGTGTTTCAGTTTCAGATCAAGAATCTTTCATTAGTATTGAGTGATTTTGTATCTTTTATTAACAGAAACTCAAATTTATTCGCTTAGTTCTATTTGTGTTGCTTAGGAAAAATAATTCATTAACAATTATAAGTGTATAGATTACTAGAAAATAGGTGGCGTTAATTGGACAACCTGTTCCTAATAACGCCAGTTTACAAAGTTTTCCTATTTGAGTTCTAATTCTTGTTCGGTATATAATATATCCATTTTCATTGTGCTATTTTGTAAAGATAAGATTACAGTTTCTATTTCATAATTTTCGTGTTTGTACATAACTTATTTCCAGAGCAAAAGTGACTGAAGTGTTAAGGTGGCGTTATTTGGTACGTGTACCTTAATACATAAAATTTTATTTAAAAAAATATTTGGAGAAATCGAAAATAAGTGAATACTGAAAAATCTTCAGTGAGGTAATCCTTATTAGTAGGAGAAGTGAGATTTATGAACAACCAGAAAGATACCTTCGTGCCCCTCATAAGCAGCGAACTTCACCTTGTCTTCTGAAGTTCAGAAGATGCATATTCCTACCTGTATAACACGTGGTGAAGTTGCCTTGGTGACAGGAAGCTGGAGAATTTCTTAGGAGGAAGGTCGCGTGTAGTTCGGCCGTTAATTCAGAACGCAAACATATCAACCCTCGTTACGCAAGGTCCGGTGTCTGTTTGAACAGCACACAAGATGGCGGGATAGAGCACGCAGGTGCGAACACAAGTAATGGGCGATACTTCATTGAGAACGAGACAAGCAAACACAAGGGCATCGGGATTAGCTGAAGGAGTGTCCGCTACGAGCGATGACAAAAAGGTAAACTTCTCTACAATGTTTGCTTCCGGTATTTAAAACTGTTGTGGTAGAGAAAGTGTGCGTGTATAAGCGTGGCGCACAACAGGTAGAGAAAAGTTTGCATGCTTTCTTAACCTATGAATAGGTATTGCACCGACCACAATTTAAACTGTATCGATTCGGCAAATGTTGTTCGACTGGCGTTTCTTTGTTGCAGAATGCTCAATTCTGTATCGGAAATAGAAACTTCGGAGACGTGGTGGCTAATCGAAATCTTCCCGATATACTTACTTACGTACATACTTACTTACTGGCTTTTAAGGAACCCGGAGGTTCATTGCCGCCCTCACATAAGCCCGCCATTGGTCCCTATCCTGAGCAAGATTAATCCATTCTCTATGATCATATCCCACCTCTCTCAAATCCATTTTAATATTATCTTCCCATCTACGTCTCGGCCTCCCTAAAGGTCTTTTTCCCCCCGACCTCCCAACTAACACTCTATATGCATTTCTGGATTCGTCCATACGTGCTACATGCCTTGCCCATCTCAAACGTCTGGATTTAATGTTCCTAATTACGTCAGGTGAAGAATATAATGCGTGCATTTCTGTGTTGTGTAACTTTCCCCATTCTCCTGTAACTTCATCCCTCTTAGCCCCAAAAATTTTCCTAAGCACCTTATTCTCAAACACCCTTAACCTATGTTCCTCTCTCAAAGTGAGAGGCCAAGTTTCACAACCATAAAGAACAATCGGTAATATAACTGTTTTATAAATTCTAACTCTCAGATTTTTTTGACAGTAGACTGGATGACAAAAGCTTCTCAACCGAATAATAACACGAATTTCCCATATTTATTCTGTGTTTAATTTCCCCCCGAGTATCATTTTTATTTGTTACTGTTGCTCCCAGGTATTTTAATTTTTTCACCTCTTAACTAATCGAACTAGTTTCTTGGGAATACCAAATTCAATAAGAATATCATATAAAACTTCTCACTTTACCGCGTCATATGCCTTTTTGAAACCTCCCGATAAAGTGGATTTAAAAGTAAATAAATAAATAATAATAATAATAATAATAATAATAATAATAATAATAATGTTAGAAACTTAAATTTGTATAGGTATTTTCCATAGGGGAGTTATGGGCGGAGGGCATGGGGGTGCACTGCCCTTTCAAACTTGTCGGAATTCTTTTTTTCTTCTATTATGCCTAACGTTAGAAAATATTGAATTCAAAAATCTTTTTTGCTTTTGTTTATGATTAAGCTTCTGTGCTTAAATGGACGAATTAATGTCTTCACATCATGTGTCTGGACTATAAAATTTATTTTAAATTTCTGAATGTATAAGAATTCCTATACCTCATTTGAGGAATGGAAGCACTGTTATGTTTCTTTTGTAACAGCCTGTGTTCTTTATGCCTTAAATTTAATTAACTTGTTTTGTATTATACATATAGCTCAACTGAAGAATGATCGTTTGCGTTTGTAAATTTAATAATCCGATTGGCTATGTATTGTATATTTTTAGTAGAGCCATCGGCAGACTCGCTGGGCTGCTGATCCGGAGCTGCGTTCGGGCTTGGGTTGCATCCCCCTTTGGTCCCATTGAATGGTTTCTTCCGAGGTTTTCCCCGCCGTGGGACTGAAGCCGGATGGTATATGGCGAGTCCTCGGCATCAACCCCTTTGATTTGATTACCTGGTTGGGTTTTTCTGAGGTTTTTCCCAACCAAAAGGCAAATGCCGGGTAATCTTTTGGCGAATCCTCGGACCTCACCTCATCTCACTACATCTCGCCAAAATTTTGTAAAAAATTGCACAAAATTGTAGAAAATTACTAAATTGTAAAACTGTAAAAATTGTAATTGTAATATTGTAAAATTTTGACTTGTTCCACATCTTAAAGCTTCAATGCTCATTTAAGATCTATGGAATAAAATAAATGAATGAATGAATGAATGAATGAATGAATTAATGAATGAATGAATGAATGCATGAATGAATGAATGAATGAATGAATGAATGAATGAATGAACTCAAGTGTCTGAAGTCTGCAAGTGTTCAGGCCGCCACTTGGAGAAATATGAATAAAATACTGCACAACAATGCAGAAAAAAAGTGATCCCGGTATAAAGACGAAATTAAATAAAATAGAGTTTACATATTTTCATATGATATCTTCAGGAAGGTAAACTTCATAAAAAAGTTTTATTGATGTATGCATGTGTTTCTGTACGGGAGAGAAAAAGAGGCAGATTGTTTTAAGTTATGCCATATTATAATTTGTAGACGTACAGTTCGAACACTATACAACATCGCGGATATGAATGAAAGGAGCATGCCCCACGAAAATACTTTTATTAAATGATCATATTCCGATATACTGTACTACGGTCAAGCTATAACGAGGGAGTAGGTAAATGATGTCCCCATGACCACGTTATATGGGGATTCTACGGTTTTGCTTTGCCCCCCCCCCCCCAGGAAACGGTTTTCTCACCGCCTATAGTATTTTCTCTTAGGGCTATACGCGTTGACAACGTTCTTTTATAGAAACTTGGTTTTTGGTAACATTATCGCTTGTATAATTGCATGACTATACTACACAAGCGTTAAAAGTGCTGCGTTTGGTTGCGTTGCTTCGACGTTGAGAAGTTTCAACGCATAGGTCTGCGTTGGCAACGCCAACTTTTGAAAACGTATTCATAGTACATGTGCGTCACCAACGCAACGTCAACAACAGACTGGATATTGTCAAGCAAATGCAGTTTTTACTACCTACGCTTGGTGAAAATGAAACCATTTCGAATATACCTTCACCTAAGCAAGAAGACATACCGGATGGTATTATTTCTCAGGCTACTTCGGGTCATGAGAGTAATGTAAACGATACCCAAACAAAATCGGGACCATCTCTTCGCTCGACAGGGACAGGAAGAAAAGAAAAATCAGAAAATATTCTAGTAACTGCAACAAGGGATATTACAAATATATTATCAGAGAGCATGGCCATACAAAGACAAGACAGAGAGAATGACAAGGATGGAAACAAAGCTTTCCTATTATCATTTGTAAAAATCATGGACATTTTACCTCCAGAGCTTGCAATTAAAGCCCGTTTCAAAGTTTCTGTAGTGTTCAGAAACCTGCTTATCGAGCAACGGGCAACATCAAGAATGTCCCAATTGTCAGATATGTTGCCGTTGAGTGTTATTGCCGATGGTTCAAATTATTCTGAGTTCATTGTTAATTTCAGTCAGTACTGATTTCTGCAGCTTGTAATGTTCTTAATTTTCAACATATTATGCATAAAATAAAAATATAATCATTTTCTGTAGCTTGTAATGTTCAACATATTATGCATAAAATAAAAATATAATCATTACAAATTAAGGCAAATTTTATTACTTACCTTAATGTTACAACCAGCTTTTCGACAGAATGAATTGATTTCCTCATTACAGTATCAGTTTTCCTAATTTTATCAGAAATTAAATTCAAAAGATCATCAAAACTTTTTATTGACATTTTGTAATAGAGAAAAAAAAAACTTGTCGGAATACTGTCGGTGATTTTCAAATGCAGTACAGTATAAAACTTTCCTGTCGAAAGTCTCTTAGGGTGCTATTCATAGACATTTCGCAGCACGCGCTACGAGCGTACTAAGGTAGCCCCGGCTATCCACTGGTTACTAGTACAGAATTCAAATCATATCCTATCGCTAACACTGGTTTATGAATACGAAAAACGCTGATCATCCACCGGAAGCCCGTGCTAAAAATGTGTATGAATAGGGCCCTTAATGTTTGCGGGATGAATTCGCCATATCCTTTTCCTCTCTCTCTCTCTCTCTTTTTTTTTTTTTTTTTTGAGACAGACTTAACACATAGCGGAGCTACATATGCAACTTGCATAACATCCATTGCAGTTCTGAAACCAAACACAGCGTCTCTAACGCAACGTGTAGTTTATAGTACGTCCGCTCAAATGAGAGCCACTTGCACCTACCTTGAGCGGGAGGCGTCAGGTGTTTCAGTCTTGAAGCACGCGGCTGGTAGTTGGTACGTCAGCGCTGTTGACAGATCTAAGTCGGTGCTCCGAGAACAAGTTCATATAGTATTCGGTTTCAGACGAGCACGCAAGTATAATACAGCTAGCTCAGAACAAGGCAGAAGATCGTAAGTGTATATTGTGGCTTTTGTGTTCCATACATTGTGATTGTATTTATAATGTGACGTCCTTGGGAAACTGATAATAACAATAGTCGTAGACTTAAACCCACACAATCGCCATTAGAACGTGGTGAGATTGTAAAAGAACAGTGTTAATTATTATTAATATGTATATGTATTTCAAAGACTGTGCGGGTAAGAGCCGGACACCACTGAAAAATACCAGTGCTGTTACAGGAATGTCTCGCGCAACAATAAGAGGAATTATCTCTGGGGAAGGTAAATTAACAAAAGAAAACGTCGATCGAAATATGAAAGAAGAATTTCGTAAAATCGATGGTTTCGTAACGGACTTACTACGACGAACTGTGTACGAGTTTTAACAAAATAAAATAGCTCCAACGTTAAATAAACTTCTCAATGCACCATCATCATTATGGATAATGTCCCATATCATTCCCGTATTGTGAATCCCATATCTACCATTAGATCAACAATAGATGTCATTAAATTATTTATACGTGAAAATAATATCCCTTTGCCCACACCAGACCCAACAACAAAGTTACATCTGCTACAAGAGATAAAACGTACCCAGCATAGAAAAAAAGATGTATGTAATTGACGAACTATCGTCAAAATACGGCCATGTTCTATTACGACTGCCCCTCCCCCCACCATTGTTGTCTCAAAGCCATAGAATTCGTTTGGTCGGAACTGAAGAGAAATGTCCGGTCAGAAAATACATTGGGAAATAAATCTGTTTAAGAAGTACGTGATTTGATAGTAAATATGATGGATGACATTAATAATAAAAATCATTGGGTAAAGTACGGCTATATCGAACATATAAAGACAGAAGAAAGTGATTATCGCTCCTTAGAAGCTGGCTTGGAATCTTGTGTAATTGATTTAAATAGTGACTCAATGGACTCTGAATAAGAGGTGTTTGTGTTTTAGTTCTGTATTTACAAGACGCACACAAAGATTCATTTCAGTCTTCAGAACGGAGAGATGGCAACGCAGCGTTGTTTACATGGAACCTGTTCAGAGTCGCGTGCCTACTTGCTCTCTGCGGTAAGTGTGTCCAATCGCACGTTCCAAGTGGCTCTCATTTGAGCGGACGTACTATACACATTTTTCACACGTTACCAACGCCTGTCAACGCAACATTTTTAACGTTCGTGTAGTATAGCCCTTAATGTTTAAAAATATATTTTATTCGTTTTCCTGTAAGATTTTGTGTAACTCTAATGCAGTGACCTAATGTTTCCTAAGAGATAAACATAACCATCTTTGAAGTTTAAATTGATATATTTTCTCTTAAAGTTTCCAAATCAATTTTATTCCTTTTCCTGTAAGATTTTGTGTAACTCTGTTTCCCAAGAGATCAAAAAATGTATGTTTGAAGCTTAAAGTTTTAGGCTATATTCTCTGTATCAGGTTCCAAATAAATTTTATTCGTTTACCTGTAAGATTTTGCGTAACTCTAATGTTTCTTAAGAGAAGGCGCTAATGCATGTAGGCTAATCACACGTATAGCCAGACAACATTAAAAAAAATAGCGCTTCCGCTCTCGATTCGCGCATGACATCATACTTCCACAACCACTAACTGATAACAAGAGGCGTGACAGAGAGGTAGGTCATTTCACACTTTAGCATTGACCTAAAATATGCTTAGGTGATACGAATACAATAATGCTATATTAAACTATACAGAATAAACTGTACTTTACGAGACCAGATCTGTACTCTTCAAGAGTCTCAAATGACTTAACCCTCACTCCAGTCTGACCGGTAGGGGCATTTGGTTTCTGCGCACTTTAAAATGTTTTGTTTCCGGGCTATAGAAATTAAAATACCACTCTTTTCTCATCTGTAACAGACAAATCAAAATGTATTTTGTGGGACCTACAAAATAGGCGATAATCATATCATGAGGTTTAATCAATAAATTTATTATAAGAATACTTCATAAAAAGAATATTATATACTTCAAATGCAGAACCAAGGGCAGGACCTATAATAAAATAACAAAATATGACCAAATATAATAATTCTTTTCATAAAAATCGCTTCATTTATGTAAATATCATTGGAGAAAACTGCATCATGAAATAACGCCAAATAGCTTATCTGTTGTTACATTCAAATGTAATTCGCCGCTCTTCAACATTTTAACTGTGGACGTTACTTTTCTCATTTCTGGAAAAATAAATAAATAAATAAAACTTGTAAATGTTTCAATCTTCAAAATTCAATAGGCCCCTGACTCTGTCACTATTAAATAAATTCACTTCAAACTTGCATGACACGTGTAACGTAACTTAATGAATAATAATTCCAAGTGAGTAAATTTTTATGTATGTATTTTTGCATGAAATCGAAAATTTTCATTTGTAAGGGAGATATTGAAGTGAAATTTGATAATTTTTTTTAAACTGTCAATGGAGATTTTTTTAATTCCCTCCCTTCAATTTGTTGTGGGGTTCATACGCATCCATTTGAGCCCTAGAACATACATTTTTGGATGTAAGTTTTTTTTTTTTTTTTTTTTTTTTTGCTATAGAACCATGTTCTAGCTGCACGCATTGTATCCTTCACCTGACATAATTAGGAACATTAAATCCAGACGTTTAAGATAGACAGGGCATGTAGCACGTATGGGCGAATCCTGAAATGCATATAGAGTGTTAGTTGGGAGGCCAGAGGGGAAAAGATCTTTGGGGAGGCCGAGACGTATATGGGAAGATATTAAAATGGATTTGAGGGAGGTGGGATATGATGATAGAGACTGGATTAATCTTGCTCAGGATAGGGACCAATGGCGGGCTTATGTGAGGGCGGCAATGAACCTCCGGGTTCCTTAAAAGCCAGTAAGTAAGTAAGTAAGTAAGAACCATGTTCTAATAACTTACAAATGGCTTTTAAGAAACCCACAGTTTCATTGCCGCTCTCACATAAGCCCGCCACCGGTCCCTATCCTGTGCAAGATTAATCCAGTCTCTATCATCATATCCCACCTCCCTCAAATCCATTTTAATATTATCCTCCCATCTACGTCTCGGCCTCCTCAAAGGTCTTTTTCCCTCCGGTCTCCCAACTAACATTCTACATGCATTTCTGCATTCGCCCATACGTGCTACACGCCCTGCCCATCTCAGACGCCTGGATTTAATGTTCCTAATTATGTCAGGTGAAGAATACAATGCTTGCAGATCTGTGTTGTGTAACTTTCTCCATTCTCCTGTAACTTCATCCTTCTTAGCCCCAAATATTTTTCTAAGAACTTTATTCTCCAAGCACCTTTAATCTCCTCTTCCTCTCTCAAGGTGAGAGCCCAAGTTTCACAACCATACAGAACAACCGGTAATATAACTGTTTTATAAATTATAATTTTCAGATTTTTTGACAGCAGACTGGATGACCGAATAATAACAGACGTTTCCCATATTTATTCTGCGTTTAATTTCCTCCCGAGTGTCATTTATATTTGTTACTGTTGCTTCAAGATATTTGAATTTTTTCACCTCTTCGAAGGATAAATCTCCTATTTTTTAAACATTATTTAATATTCATTTTCTATTCTAGGATCTGTATTTAAAGAAATACATTGCAATATGCTTATTAGGCTACATAAATTGAAATAACATGATATAATATTTTAATTAATAGTTTGTTATAAGTAAATTAAAATTGATAGTGTGTTGTAACAGAGATAAGAATCAGTAAAGGATTTGCTTCCCAACTTCTTGCCTTTATAATATAAATATATTTTAATAAAATAATACTACTTATATTTTTCTATTTACAAAATACAACTTTATTAAAGTTTAAGTATTTGTGAATAAATTTAAAATAAAATAGATATAATAAACAGCTTTGATTTTTGAACAACATAAACTAGTCAGAAAACAAAATAAACCTATTTCTGTTATCCATTTACACATTTCTGATTCCCTCATATTTATTCAGTGCCCACAACCGTAGAGGAATATAGCGGAATTTTAGCAGCTCCATGGCGGATTTCGTGTTTCTGAAGTTGGGCACACTACACTGTTGTCGCTCTGAGATAAAAAAGGCGACAGACAGAAAGACATGTAGCAGAGCGCATATGTCTCCTATATAAAATAACCATCAAAAGTAGCACATATTTCCGAAGTGAAGATTCCTGAAATTGGTTCATCCAAAGTTTTATAAGAAAAATAACGCTGGAACAAGATTTCCGAGGGTTCCGTCCTCGAATAACGTCTTAACGTTGTGCAGCTGTTTTAGATAAATTTGCATTTACGTTTGTATCATCCAACTTTATTCTTTTGCATTTCCTATAGTCGCACATATAGGTCTACCAGGTGAGTAAGAAATATGAACACTCATTGCAGCTTTTATATGTTTAACCAATATACAAAATTTGGAGGGCATTAAAAAGGAGTATTGTGATCATGTTTCAAAACCTATGATTCTATTTATGAAGGTTGTGCCATGGAGTCCATTTTGGAGGCTTCAGGTCACGAAACATACAAGATCGTGTTTCTACCACTTATGAACCATTATTTTGTAGGCATTGCCTCAAATTCGTGACCCCAATACAGTACCAGCAGAGTCACCTGCCTTTCATTTATAATAATAATAATAATAATAATAATAAATTTAACCTGCAGAGTTAAGGCCATACGGCCTTCTCTAACACTCAACCAGGAGTAAAACTGCATTACAAAAAACACTACAAATTTACAAAGTACACTACAATTATACACATGAAATTGTATAAGATAATGATAATAAAATGTAAACAACAAGTAAGTAGAAATCAGACATAATATGTAACATACAGAAAGAAATCAAAAAGCATAATAAAATGTGAACAGCAGGTTAAAATTAAATGAGACATAAAAAGTATAAAGTATAAAAAAATAAGACAATTATTGATAATAATAATAATAATAATAATAATAATAATAATAATATTGATAAAAAATAAGAATAGTAATAATAATAATAGTAATAATAATAATATTGATAAAAAATAAGAATAGTAATAATAATGATAATAATAATAATAATAATAATAATAATAATAATAATAATAATAATAATAATTTGTAGTAGGCCTACTTCTATACTCTATACTATCACTCATTATTAATTTAATATACTTTTTTACTTTATTGTGAGTCGTGAAGTAGTCATAAACATACAAAATGACGTTTGTGCACTACATTTAATAGTATAATAATAATAATAATAATAATAATAATAATAGTCTAATAATAATAAAAAAAATAGTGCAGTACAAAGCATACAATGAATACAATATTTTAAGTACACACAGTAAGGAAAATTATGATTATATATAGCTCAACTTATCACATTATAGATATACCATTATCGGAAAATATGAAAACAAAAATATAAAATAAGATAAATATCACTAGAACATAAAAAATTTTGAATACGTGGAAACATGCAATACAACACTTGTCATAATAGTAAGTTAGTTTGGCAACTCGTCATAAAATAATTTTCTAACTTGGATTTCAAAGATTTCAATGTTCGGCAGCCCTTGACTTCAGGTGGCAGAGAGTTCCAGTGACGAGAGGTAGCAACAGTGAAAGATGAGGAATACAGAGATGATGTGTGAAGTGGAATTCCTAGCGTGTTATCGCGTTGTCATCGAGTATTAATATTATGATAGCGAGAGAGAGTATGAAAACGAGCGAATAAATAATAGGGGGATGAAGTGTGCATAATTCGATATAAGAGAGAAAGAGAGTGCAGATTTCTCCTCTCATGTAACCTAAGCCATGATAACTTCTCGAAAGAAGGTGAGATATGATCGTAGTATCGAACATTACAAATGAAGCGGACGCACGCGTTATCAACACGCTGTAGTTTCTGAGCGGAATCAATCCAAAGATCACTGAACAAAACGTCGCAATAATCGAAGTGAGGTATAATCGAAGTGATGCGATGTTGTCCACTCCTGCATATTCACAGTCAATTCCGTAGACACAGTAGTCGTAACAATAAAATCTTAAACGCAAAAGGAAGTAGTTAGTATGTCACACTATATCAGGTGATTAAGGCGTTTAGAGAATAACGGTTTGCGGGTTTGGGTCTTACACTATGTATGTTACTTAATGATCTTGGTTTAATGTAGGCACCCCCGGAATGTTACACATATTTTCTCCTCATTGATTCTACGCCAGTGGTGTCGCACTTCGGGTTTGTATTATAAAATGGTTGTGCTTTCAACACTAACACCCTAAATATTTATGATAGAAAAATAAATAGCAAGTTATTTATTTGTCAGTATAGCCTAACTTATAGGTGCTTCCTTCATTAGCATTTTAAAACTAAGAAAGTGTCTAAAATAAACTAGTATTACCTTTCTTTGGTAACCAAATAAAATGCAGAGCTGCCTATTTTCAATTAAGGAATTACTCACCCTGAAGAAATAGAAATTTCACATCTATCCTTGCGTTGAAATCTCCTAGAAAGAAGTACCGCAAATTCGTGAGCAATCTATTAATGTAGGGCTGCATAAAACTTCATAATAAAATGTAAGTGAATCACTCTGTGTGTGTACGTAACAAAGATAAATACTTCAATATATCAATAAATCATTATGGAGAATAATAGTGCAATCACAGACAAAAGCTAAGCTTAATTAACCCATGACCTCCTTATATCTCCGTAGAGATAAAATGATTATACTCTTTCATGACACTGAAATCATAAATTTCGGGCAATTTTATTTAAATAATAGCCTATAAAACGGTACTGCGTAATAGTGCTATTGACAGTATATTCGTTCATAAATATAAATATATAAAATATTTGTTTCCTCTATTTATATCAAACACAGACTAATGTCCTTTGCACCATGTGATAAACAATTCTCGGTAAGTTGTGAGCTGCCCACGGTAAAAGATTATCTTTCATTGTTTTAATATAGGGATGGCAGAAAGAAAAGAATGCTGGAAAAAATCTACGCGAATCAACATGTAGGAACATTTATTAGAAAAGTTTTAATCTCTCACGTTTCAAACTTTCTCCTCATGTGAAGGACATTTTATTTGAGAAAATGAGTGGAATAAAAATAATACTTCTTGAATTACACAAGCACAATATGACAAATCCTCATACATTTTTTTCTATAAAATTATGACAGGTTTTTCCACATTTCCAGTACTTGATTGACATATTTTAAAATAGTATTTCATTCAATTTAAATAACTATATAGCTTATATTACTTACTTACTTTTTTTACGGCTTTTAAAAAATCCGGAGGTTCATTGCCGCCCTCACATAAGCCCACCATCAGTCTTTATCAGGAGCAAGATTAATCCAGTCTCTACAATCGTACCCCAGCTCTCTCAAATCCATTTTAATATTATCCTCCCATCTACGTCTCGGCCTCCCCGAAGGTCTCTTTCCCTCCGGCGGCCTCCCAACTAACACTCTATATGCATTTCTGGATTCATCCATACGTGCTACATGCCCTGCCCATCTCAAACGTATGGATTATATAGTTTACATTAGCATAAAAATTGCAGTCCTTTATCTTAGCTAGTTTCTGAGTGAAGAGTTCCTGAATTAAAAAAAATATTATTTTTTCAATATTATTTTTTCTCTCTCTACCATTCCTATATTAAAACAATGAACGATAACTGAAGTGGTGAGATCAATAACCATTCAAGTCAATTTACACAAGTTTCGATAAAAATGCACTTGCCTAATTATTATTTTTTGCGCGTAATATCCTGGTTGTTTCAGAGATCAAGACAAAGTAGTATACCAACTTTTAAAGTCGTAACACTTGTAGAAATATCCAAGATTTAATTTCAAATTTGCAAAAAATGAATGGCCAAAAGTGGACCTGAATGGTTATTGATCTCACCGCTTCAATTTGTTTTTGTGGCCAGCTCACAATTCATCAACATTTGCTTATCAAACGGTGCAAAGGACATCAGTCTGTGTTTCATAGAAAGAGAGGAAAAATATATTTTATATGTCAATTTTTATACACAAATACACTGATAATAGCACTACCCAGTATCTATGATTTTGTATATTTTGGAACCTGAATGATAAAAAAATGAAAAAATTAACGAGACTCTACAGACAGCACTGGCTCCCCTCTTGGCGCATGCGCTCTGCTTTGTTGATGGGTGGGAGGGAAGAGTCAAATGTGTTTTCGCGCGGATTCTGACAATGTTGGTATTTTTGTGCTTGTTTTGCTGTGTTTCTGTTATAATAGAAAGTTTTAGTATTTTTATGTTTGTTTGTTTTATTATGTATGCTTGCGTTTGTGGTGAAAACTTTGGATATGGTACAGTAATTTAAATAATAGAAAGTTTTAGTACATGTTTCTTTGTTTTACTACGTTTGCTTACTATGCTTGCGTTTGTGGTGAAAACTTTGCGTAATTGAGATTTATTTTATTTCACGTATCGTTATGGTTCCACGCAGTTTTTGTTTATACAATATAGTATAAATTATTGACATTACATATTTTATTTTTCATTTCGCAGTACATCGTGATTTGATTTTGGTGTTTGTGCAGTTAACTTTATGAGTTTATATTTTGTGAACGTACTACCAAAATGCCACCTCAGTTAACCTGCCATTTGTGTGACAAAACATTTCAAAAATGTTACAACCTAAGGCGATACTTTTCTAATATTCATCCCGGCTGCGACTTAAAAGAGCCTCCAAAATTAGTGAGCAAATCATTTAAATGTCCTCTCTGCCATCATAATTCTTGTGACCACGAAAGTTTTAAACATCACGTCAGTGGCGGCCGGTGAGACATTCTGGTGGTGGTGCCAAAAAAAAAAAAAAAAAAAAAAAAAAAAAAAAAAAAGGTTGTACGCAAATTACCCTAGTGAAATTGATAATCGCAGTTCACGTTTGCATTATGTTATATAAACATATTAATTAAACCAGCTATTTTACCAGGTGTGCAGTTAATAATGCATCTAGTAACAGTTACAATAACATTTCCGAAACTAATAACGAAATTTACAGATGCAGATAATCAAAACTTTCACAGTATTGTTAGTCAAATACAAATAACTTTTATAACTAGTAACATTAATGGCAAAAACACACGAGATAAACAGTGATATAGATAATAAACAAACACGTTTGCACTTTATTTAACAGGCCGATGAATCCAAGGCAGCGGCTCTGAATAACACATCTTCATGTCCTGCACAGATCTTATGTACCGTTAACAAAAGCATCAATACTAGCAACAGTGTAGCGATATTTAGTTGCCGCAAAATAAAACAAATATTACACAACATTAACAAACAATTTTACATGATATGAAAAATATTTATCTTTCTAAAAAGAACCATGAATATCTCTGCGTTCAATATAGTTAAATGGATAATAATTTACACATTCAAATCCAAGTTATGTGCATTAGTTTTGAATTGGCAACATTACATTAACATTTGGCGCGGAACTTTAACTTGTGTTTTCGTGCAAGTCTGCGGTTGATGGTTCCCTTCCTAAAGTCTCCAACAATCCTGCCATCTAGCGAAATTTCTGCATTACTGTGCTCTAGCGGGCGGAATATTAACTACTGAGTCAAATTGAATTCGGCTCAAAGCCTGCCATAAGGAACGCATATAAACTAGAATCGGTAGCCTTTTGTACAGTGTTATATGGACGTAAGCAGTGCCACACCGAAGTGGCTCCAACGTTCGGAAAAACGCTGCAAGAGTGCGTCCGGATCTGTGCGCGCGCTCGTTCAAATGAAATACGAATAAAATGTGTAGAAATAAACTATTACAACTGCTTTCTAGGATATTATTTTTTGTTTCTTTCATTGGTGGTGCCATGGCACATTGGCACTACCCCAAAAGCCGCCCCTGCATCACGTACATGAAGCCCATGATATCACATTGAAAGCAGAAGCACAAGAGTTTCAGACGCATTTAGACTTCTACAGCTGGAAGAGAACGGTTGAAGATCGCGACGTTGCTTTGTTTGTCAAGACGAGAGCAGAAAAGGTCTTAGCTTGTAAATCAAAGTCGGCTACTTTCTATTGTCATCGGTCTGGGTACTACACTCCCAAAGTTTCGCCTGATAGCAGAAAACGAGAGCTGAAAATACAGGGTTAATCAAAAATCGATGGCTACTGTCCTGCAAGGATGAAAACAATTTTCCATGATGATGGGCGGGTACTTGTGGAATATTGTGCAACGCTGTGGGTCATAAAAATGAGTTAGCCCAGTTACATTTACATTCCGATGAACGCAAAGAAATTGCCACTAAAATTGCAATGAAAGTGCCATATGACGAAATCTTAACAAATGTACGGTCTTCTGTGACCAAAGAAACGCTGAAGCGAAAACATCTAATAACAAAACATGATCTGTATGACATCGAGAGAGAATTTTCTTTGAACAATGAAGCAGTTAGACACTCCAATGATGCAGTCAGCGTGGAGGCTTGGGTAGAGGCAGAAAAAGTCGGATAACAGTTGCATTTCAATGTATAAGCCACAAGGAGTCATTCTACCCGAATATCCACAGCTTCTGGAAAATGATTTTATTCTTGGAATAATGACAGAGTCACAAGAAGAAATACTTAAAAAATTCGGGTCAGACATCATATGCACCGACAGTACTCATGGCATGAATGCTTACGGCTTCGAAATGACAACTCTGCTTGTTCTTGACAATCTAAGGCAAGGATTCCCTTGTGCCTTTTTTATATCCAATCGAATGGATTCTACAAGTCTGAAGATATTTTTCGAAGCTGTGAAAAGAAAAGTTGGCAACATAAGCTGCAATGTGTTCATGTCAGACGTGGCAGACACTTTTTATAACGCTTGGCAAGACATAATGGGCAATGCAAATAAACGTTTATATTGTACTTGGCATGTATTTAGAGCCTGGCAGAAGAATCTTTCCAAAATTAAAGATTCAGAAAAGCAGAAACAAACATACAATTTGTTAAGGACCCTTTTACAAGAGACCGATGAAACTGCATTTCATCGTATGTTAGATGCGAGTATGCAACAACTGTGTGAGGACGAACTAACAAAAGATTTTTCATTTTATTTTCAGCAAAATTATGTAAATTGTTGTACTTTTTGGGCTTACTGTTACCGGCTAAACGCTGGTATCAACACAAATATGTATTTGGAATCTATGCACAAAACCCTGAAGCATCTCTTCTTGAAAGGCAAAACAGTCAAAAGAATGGACAAAGCAATACATGCTATCATGCAATTAATTAAAACAAAAATTTTTGACCGCCTAATCATTTATGAAAAAGGGAGAGTAACTTCCAAATTGAAAAATCTTCGAGCCCGCCATAATAAATCTATGGAGATGAGTTCTGACCTGGTACTCACAAATGGTGACAATAATTGGACTGTTGCCTCGTCATCATCTCAAGTTCCTCAGTTGTACACTGTGAATCTTGTTGAACCCAATTGCCAATGTTCTCTTATATGTGAACACTGCTGTGCTTGCATTCGTAAGTTTAGTTGCACATGTATTGACGCAGTGGAACATGTGTAAGCACATACACTTAGTTTGTCAGTCACTGGGTACTACTTGTGGGCCATCAGATGCAATCAAAGATTCAGATGTACTGATAATTGAAAAAAAAGATCCAAATTTTGCCGAAAAAAATGCTATATTAAATGAAGTGGGAAGCAGTTCATTTACAACAAGTGATGTAGAAAAACTGAAGGCTGAAGTTTGAGGAGAATTTAATTCTATTTTGGTGAAATTGAATTCAATAGAAGAAATAAATATACTCAGGAAAGCTATAAAAGGTGTAGCCCCGATCATTAATGCAGCTAAGCAAAATTCTGTGAAATCAGCCTTGCCACAACCATCTAAATGCAACCCAAACAGAAATATTCATCAGCAAATCCGTTTCATTTCAAAGAAAAAACATAAGACCGCAAAAAAGCCTTTCAAGACACATTCAGAACAGGAAGTACTGAAACTTGCCGTTAAAACAACAATGTCAGTGAACGTAGAATAAAGTGTTTTGTACGTGTGTGAAAAGGAGTGAACTTCTACTGTACATATTATGTATTAGGGCCTATAGGTAATAGGCAAAGCTCGGAAGTTGGGGACTTGTGTCTTTGAACGTGGCTAAGCGACCGGACTTCAATGTCAACAAACTCCCGCTTCCAGCACGGAGGTACTGTCAGGTCTTCTATAAAAGTGGTTCCTGGCTGGAACAACATAATGATAATATTATGATAGGTTGAAACATCTAATTTTATAGCATATATATAAATAAACATGCAAAATACATCAAATTTACAGTTCTGCTCTGTATATTTCATTACAGTGTATGACTACATGCATTCGAAGATTTTCGAACCCATAAATTCTTCGTCTGTTAGTTAAACATGATTTGAAACGAAGGAAACTTATTTCCACGTCACATGAGGTGACGGGAGCAAACTTTAATTTTTTTATTTTATTTATTTTAACTAGCTACCTAGTGAGTACAAATTGCATTTATAAAATAAAAATGTTTCTAGCCACTACCGTAAGAGTCAGGCTCGTGTACGGTGGGGTCTTAGTGAATAATATAACATAAAATTTACAAGGACAGTTTACTAAATACAGTAATTAACTTAATTCAAACCAATAAGTACAACACAAGAGCAAGAATAAAGAAGAAAGGGAAAACGAGAGAAAAATACACATTTAATATAAATTGACAATCCGACAGAAGCCAGTGATATTCGATAAAAACATGAATATAGTCGATAGAAATAAAAGGTAAAAAAGTACATTTGTTACTATTATATATCATGGATAATTTTACAAAATTCTTTTTTAAAAGTTTCAATTTAAAAAAATTTCAAATTTGGAAAATGGTTTGAAATTTTATTATAAAGTCTTGGGCCTAAATAAAATACTGAATATTTCACTGTCACTGTTTCCTGTTCGATTTTCAGCAGATCTCGTATCTGAGAAAGATAAGTATATCCTAAATTTTTCTCGCAAATAGTTTTCAATTAGTGTATCACTACTAGGGAAGGTCCCTCTACGACTTGATCCATGGCTATGGACAAATTCTCCATCAATTTAAAGGACTGCAATGTCTTTCAATGAATGCCCGTTTCCAGCTCTAGTTTATGTGTGGTACAACTTACAAGATATAAACTCTGCATTAGAAGAAAATAATGTATCTCCTCAGAATTCCTCCACGAAATTCTGTACCTAAAATTTAAGAAATGCATTTTCAAACTTCCATAACACCCATTCGAATAACACGTATTTTCTATTTCCTCAAACAGACCGTTTACCTGTAATTCTCTTAATGTCATTGGCTTCGACGTGACACAGTTTATTCTTTCGTCTTCTTGCCATTCGATGTGACCACTTTCTTAGTACAAACGACTGTCCCTGAGCACTTGCAGCGTGAGCTTTGTGTACGTTATGCCTGTAACCTTACTCAAGCACACGACACACAAGTCCCCAAGATCCGAGCTTTGGTAATAGGCTCTAGACTAGTGAATTTTTATTATCCGATGCATTGAACATAATTACAATTTAAAAAATGATATAGGTATGCGTGTGGAAAGAAGTGCACTTCTGTATGGAGGCACATGTTGTATAGGCTTAATAGGGCTATTGTATTTTATCACGCACCATACCATATCACCACAAAACTAAAGACTCAGAAATCGTGTTGTGAAATGTTATGTTTTATTTAACGACGCTCGCAACTGCAGAGGTTATATCAGCGTCGCCGGATGTGCCGGAATTTTGTTCCGCAGGAGTTCTTTTACATGCCAGTAAATCTACTGACATGAGCCTGTCGCATTTAAGCACACTTAAATGCCATCGACCTGGCCCGGGATCGAACCCGCAACGTTGGGCACAGAAGGTCAGCGCTATACCAACTCGCCAACCAGTGCGACCGTGTTGTGAATGATTAGTTCTTTTACATGAACATTTTAAATCCAGCTTTGAAAACTATGGCGTCATTCCAAGGTACGTGCTGTATTTTGTTATTTTAGAAAATAAGCATAGGTATTCTAATATGCCTTTAATGACCATGATTTCTATTTTAACATTTACAGTATATATGACGTAAGTTCGATTACAGTAAACATAAACACTTAGACAATGTTAGTACCAAGAATTATTTTATTTGTCATTGCAAAATAGATTTAACTTTAAGTATCACTAAATTTATTTCGCTATATGCAAACCTAATACCAAACACCTACTTCCCACAGCATTACACTTCTGAAACATCTTTCTTCACTCTCTTCCACCAACAAATTGCAAGATTTAAATGCCCGGTAATAAAGCAAATTTTAGTGCGCATGCGTCAAGTCACACAGAGATTGTGTGCACTCGTTGTGGGTCTCTGGCGTTTCGTCAGCCCACGCGAGTTGTGGCTATAAAGGGAGAAGTTGGGACGGTGTCGGGTGGAGTTCCCGGTTAGCTCAGTGGTAGAGCGCTGGTACGTTCAACCAGAGGTCCCGGGATCGATACCCGGCTCCGGAAGAATTTTTCCCTTGAAATTATTCAAATCTGCTTTACAGGGAGCTTCACCTGAAAGACTAGATTTGCATAATATATACGTTACTGTGTACGTTAACAGAAAACCACAATTCCAAGTCACACAGAGATTGTGTGCACTCGTTGTGGGTCTCTGGCGTTTCGTCAGCCCACGCGAGTTGTGTGGATATAAAGGAAGAAGTTGGGACGGTGTCGGGTGGAGTTCCCGGGTAGCTCAGTGGTAGAGCGCTGGTACGTTCAACCAGAGGGCCCGGGATCGATACCCGGCCCCGGAACTATTACAGTTTCAATCAATGCCTTGTGTCTTTCGCGCATTTACATTCGTACATAATGTACAACGTGATGTATCACTTTTTAACTTGAAGCATGCATCGCACCACTTACAGTTTATTAGTGATTTATTCGCTGTAATTCGGAAATCATTTGAATTGCTTAGAATCCGACTGGAGATTCTGAAAGCTCGTGATTTTCTACGTGTTTCACTCGCAACACGTCCTGGTTTATCTCCTATAGTTTAGAAGAAGCAGACATCTAACCGTGTTTGTTACAAGTAGAGGCCTATATTTGGTTACTCTGAATATACGTTAGTTGTACGGCGATCATAACTATAGCTTCCCTTGGTACGGAGAACACTGCGAGTAGAAACAGTTCAATCTATAGTGAAGCAGTCTCCGGTACTCTGTTTACCTTTGTTCATTCGTGTGTCTGTGTGTATAAATCGGCGCACAACAGGAATAGTACTCATGTACAAAATACCACTTGGATTTAATAACAATAATAACAAAGTATTTATTTAAAACAGCTTATATGCAATAAAATATTATTTTACGAGAAGTTAAACGCATCTAGATATTTTAAATCTAATTAATAAAGGTTGTAATAATAATTTAAAAAAATTAAAGCCACAAACTTGAAATGAAACAAATTAGCCTACATTGACTGCGTGTTTCATTAGTGCAATCCGGTGTGGCTTAGTGGATAAAGCATCAACACGTAGAGCTGAAAACCCGGGTTCGAGTCCCTCCCGGTGCCAGAGAGAATTTTTCTTCCCTCCCTCATCTTTCATCGTATAGTAATGCAGAATTCCTGCACGGAAATATCATACGTAGGCTACTTCGGTACATCATAATCAGGCTTCGAGATTTTGGACCCGATACAATAAGTTTGCTGTGCATGTACTATAGGTTGTTGACTCGCTGCAGGTAGTGAAAGGTAGAGACGTGTTGAGGTATAGTACGTCCGCTCAAATGAGAGCCACTTGCACCTACCTTGAGCGGGAGGCGTCAGGTGTTTCAGTCTGGAAGCACGCAGCTGGTTGTTGGCACGCCAGCGCTGTTGACAGATCTAAGTCGGTGCTCCGAGAACAAGTTCAGATGTATATTGTGGCTTTTGTGTTCCATATAATATAAATCAAAAATAAAATAGCTCCAACGTCAAATAAACTTCTCAATGCAATGCGTAATAAAACACAAGCTACTCAATATGAGTTTCCGTATCAAAGAAATACTTTAATGGCACTATTGCATTCAATGGGGTTTAAATATAAAATTCATGGATCTCAACCAGCAGCAATGGAATCATTACGAATACGGATGTGGCCTTCCTCGTATTTACGGAATATAGAGTATTATCGACAACTGGGTTATGCAGAATTTTACTTAGATGAAACATGGTGTGATACCCATGACGGAGTAAAGTGTCGTTAGTCAGATGGGTCAAGTTATTGTGATGGCAATTTTTCTTGAGATAAAGGACAACGAATGGCAATTTTGCATGCGAGGGGAAGAAATGTTTTCATTCCATTCATTATTCGTTACTCACCAAAGTATGTGTGATGCCCCGGCTGATAATCGTGGGACTATGAATTCTAAAATCTTTGAAGAATTATTTGTGGAATGTTTGCTAAAACGACTGGAAGGATCGTTTGACATCATTATGGATAATGCCCCATACCATTCCCGTATTGTGAATCCTGTACCTACCACTAGATCAACAACACTGTAGATTCCATTAAAACGTGAAAATAACATTCCTTTGCCCACGCCTGTCCCAACAACAAAGTTACATCTGCTACAAGAGATAAAACGTAGCCATTACATAAAAAAGATGACGAATTGACGAACAGTCATCGAAATACGGCCATGTTGTACTACGACTGTTCCCCCTACCATTGCCATAGAACTCGTTTGGTGGGAACTGAAGAGAAATGTCCGGTCAGAAAATGAATTGGGAAACAAATCTGTTCAAGAAGTACGGGATTTAATAGTAACTGTGATGGATGACATTAACAATAAAGAGCATTGGGTGAAGTATATCGAACATGTAAAGACAAAAGAAAGTGATTATCGTTCCTTAGAAACTAGCTTGGAATCTTGTGTAATTGATTTAAATAGTGACTCAACGGACTCTGAATAGGAGGTGTTCGTGTTTTATTTCTGTTTTTACAAGACGCACACGAAGATTCACTTCAGTCTTCAGAAGGGAGATATGGCAACGCAGCGTTGTTTACATGGAACCTGTTCAGAGTCGCGTGCCTACTTGTGTCCAATCACACGTTCCAAGTGGCTCTCATTTGAGCGGATGTACTATAACAACGTTGCTATTTAGAGTAGAGTACGGTAGTATGGGGAAACACACACATATGTAGATTCTAAATGTAAATATACATTACACAATGACAATGTCAAGAGAATTATGAAAAACATTTATTCTCCTGTTTTTTATAAGCATTTATGTTTAATTATACACAATGTTAATGGTGGAAATAAACATGTATCTATTTTAATTCCTTCATTTATCCTATTGGTCGTCTTTAGGAAGTGCAGTTACAGTACCGAATTGCAATGCACTACAAGATACATTTTCAGTGTCTCAAACGTAAATCTTTTTCGGTTATCTGCCAAACACAGTTTGTACTGTGAAAAGCTGCGCTCTACGTCGCGTGACGTGATAGGAACAAAACGAAAAAAACCTAACATCATTGCAGTCTCTAAGAGAAAGTCCTGTATTCTCGAGTGGCTCTATGTCTACTAAAGCCACCGGCGTAGCTCAGTCGGCTAAGACGCTTGCCTGCTGATCCGGAGTTGCGTTCGGGAGCGGGTTCGATTCCCGCTTGGGCTGATTACCTGGTTGGGTTTTTTCCGAGGTTTTCCCCAACCATAAGACAAATGTCAGGTAATCTATGGCAAATCCTCGGCCTTAACTCGCCCAATATCATCTCGCTATCACCAATCCCATCGACGCTAAATAACCTCGTAGTTGATACAGCGTCGTTAAATAACCAAGTAAAATAAAAAATAAATGTCTACTAATTTGCTGTTTATATTACACAATGTTCCATATCTGTTATTTTTACACAAAATTGATTTCCACTTCTGTTTAATAACCTGTACTTGGCGTCTCAATTCTCTGTGTCATTTCCTCATTTAATTTGAGGGCTTCCGGCATCTCGTGCTCTGACTTTTCTAAAAGTGTAATAGTTTCAGACACAGTTTGAAAATAGGTTTGTATGAAAACCAAATTATTCATCAGAACCTTCAAATCCAGAGCGTTTTCCTTTGCGTATTTGTTGGCATTCATTCTACAGTTCCCCCACCCACTGTACGCTTTATCACTATACTCAGTACGCCGTTATGCGGATTTCCCACTGAACTGCTCTATCGGGTCCGAAGTCTCGAAGTCTGATCATAATAGTAAGCAATCAGGTTAAGTGACCCACAGTACATTTTAGCGGTGAATTGGGTCACTTAACCTGATGCTTACGCTACTACAGTACAAGAAAAAGTTGGATATAATTAATATACATCATCGTGTATATATAATCATTACAAGTTATAAAAACTTTCCTAACTAAACAATTTTCCACTGCGTAGCTGAAGGCGTAGGCGCGTTTCTCTGATGCTCTCAGATTTGCGTTCAATTCCCACTTCGACTCATTACTCGGATAAGTTTCTTCAAGAGTTTTCCCTAACTGTAAGAAGAATGTCAGGTAATCGCCTTGCGGATCTTCGATATCAGCTCACCAAAAACAAACTATACTATCGTCAATTGCACTGACGCTAAATAAACTAGTAGTTGATGTCGCTTCGTTAAGACAAACAGAATAAAAAGTTGACAAATACATATTTTAAAGATCGTACTGCAAAATGACAATCATCATCTCTTCATGGATTAGGAGATTTCTCCTGTTCCAGCCTCATGTATCTCTCTATCGGTCTTCCAACGTCTCTTCTCCCATGTGGTTGATAATCATAGGTCATTTTAGGGTTACGAGTTTTATCCATCCTCTGCAAATGATTTCTCCGTCTATCTCTATATTGTTTTATTTTATTATTTATTGGAAAATGCTTAATTTTTCTCTTATTTCATTTTATTCATTATTGTATAGCCTTTAATAGCTCTTAGGTACAGTCAACTTTTGATATAGTGAACTCGGTTATAGTGAACCTAAATCGTTGGTCCCGACCCGCATACATTAAAAAGTACATTAATATTTCCGTTTATAGTGAACCCTCGCTTCGGTTGTAGTGAACCTTGTATTCTGACAAATTCTTATTTGAAGTCAGACCTTCCTGTATAAAATTCAAATAATGTGTTGAGAAGAACATTCCAAGTTTCTTACTCCTTTAGTCAAAGGACAAAGATAGAAATAGTGATTCCTAGACAATGAGCTGTACTGTAAATTCAGGCAGCGCTTGACGACCTTGCCTCACTCCAGCATCGAAGGGTTGACATTCTGTTCTCAGGCACACTACTCTACTGTTATTTCTAATCCTCCACCGTCAAAGGGTTGCCTTTTGTTCTCAGAAACATTTCCATTATGACAGCATCGAAACAACGGAAAATGAAATTTTCTCCTTTTATTAAAAGGAGACGGACATTATATCCAGAGCATAAATGAAGGTAAGACTTCGATGTTTTCAAACTCCATCAACCCTCTCCCAGTTTCCATTAAGTGACCCGGGAAATTCCAAGATTGAGTACGCAGTCACACCATAACAGCGTTTGTCACTTCTATCTGATCTAGTGTTTCAACAGTGAATGTACTGTATAAAAATGTCGAAGCGTAAAGTGTTTTCTTTGGAAGGTAAGGTGAATATTATAAGTGACATTGAATGTGGTCTTTCGCGAGGGGACTTGGGTCGACAGCACAGTTTACGTAAATCAACTGTAACAGTATACAGTGCAATCCATTCCACAAAAATGAAACATTTTATTTTCTTGTTCACTATTTCATTCATTTCCGTTATTTAAGGTTAGGAGAGAGACACTTCGGATATAGTGAACATCGGATATAGTGAACGAAATATGTAAATCCGCAGAGGTTCACTGTATCCGGAGTTGACTGTATCTCATTTCTGCCGCAAAACTACAATACACACGGAATCAAAGAGAAGCAAATTATGATTTTAAAAGTCATGAAATTCATAGTGATAGTTAATGATCTTAATGATCTAAGCTCATAAAAAATACAAATTAATATGGAAATTCTACGACTCGTCTCAACGTTATTGTTCACCTTTTATAATATTTCCATGATGCTCTCTTGCAGAAGTTTTCCAAGCAGACGGTGCACTTCCATAAATAGAATCACGAAGTTAGACGTCATTATTTTTCCGAGCGATCACATTTTACTAAAATAAGTCTAAAGACGAGCTTCAAAGATCAATACCTGTTATAAGTACAACTTCAAGAAAAGATGACAAGGAAATATATAAGCAAAAGTCTACGTTCACGGCCGCCAAAGGTAAAAGAATCAAATAGTAGTATATTGTACACTGCAATCGAGCTTGAGTTCGATTCCCGCTTAGGCTGATTACCTGGTTTGGTTTTTGCGAAGTTTTCCCCAATCGTAAGGCAAATGTCGGGTAATCTATGGCGAATTCTCGGTCGCTATCCAAGAGTTGTCTTTAATGCACTTTCTTCTCGAGAAATGTAAGCACACACAACAAGTTGCAATACTTCTCTGACTGAATGTCGGTCTATAGCGGCGATGAGAAGATGACAACGAAATGATGTTATAAAAGACTGTTGGAGAGGGAGAGAAGTGGATCGTGGCAGTGGCGACTCGTGATATTTTTTGTATGTAGGATATGAGATTGACGACTGATGACCAAGACAGAAATTAATATTGATAATATAATATTAGTAATAATTAGACTTCGTTGAATTGCCACACGCAGCATGCAATCAGGTTGCCGATGTACGGTAGCATAGAGG
The DNA here is from genome assembly GCF_040183065.1 of Periplaneta americana. NCBI lineage: Eukaryota > Metazoa > Arthropoda > Insecta > Blattodea > Blattidae > Periplaneta > Periplaneta americana. Next base: position 162,249,951 of record NC_091120.1, on the reverse strand, counting down.
AGGTGAGCGACCGCCCGGTCTCGTAGTATAAGCAGTTCATGTTAAGAGTTGTGACCGGTCCAAATAGATAGAGCAGCTACAGCTAATGTATACCTATGTAAACACTTATTTTTGCATTGCTGTGGTTGGAATAGTCAAAGCTTAACATATGTTCAGTGCAGGCAAGAATTCAATCAAACATACTACAATGAGAGTGTTGCTGTTCCAAATAATTGCCCCTGGAATAACCTTACCCCCGCAGCCAGTCTTGGCCTGTTGGGGAACGTGGTTGGATGCTGTTAATTATTATGCAGAACATTACGGCAAAATAATGGAGGTAATTCATGCATTGGATAGCACAGACAGTTCCGCTGTTGCAGCTGTAAAATCATTGCCTTCTGAACAGCTTTTGGAAGATATTCTGTTCATTTATTCTCATTTTAAAATCGTGTCCAAAAGCATTATCCTATTAGAATCGTCTAAACTACAACTCTCAGAAGCCCTTAATATAATGGATAAAGTATCATAAACCGTTATCCAAAATAACAATTCCGCAATTTCACAAAAAGTGAAATGTAAGTTGAGAAGCATTATTGCTAAAAATTCTGCCTATTCACAACTTCGTATATAAATGATGTACTACTGTATCAGGTCACGACAAGACATCTGAAGTTGGTGTACTAAAAAGTAGTGACTTTCAGTTCTTCAAATATGCACCGATTACATCGTGTGATGTTGAACGTACATTTTCCCAAAATAAAAACTGTTTAAGTGACCATCGGAGGAGGTTACTTTGCAGTCGCTCAAAATGTACGCAACTCTTCACTGCAATGCACATATTCAAGGATGATGTGAATATCTTACATTACATTTTAAGAGTTAATATATCTCACTACAAAATAATTGCGTATTTACATGTTTAGACATTTCCTACTTTAATGATCATTCATTATATTTTCTTGAATGCAGGATACAGGTTTTATTGTAACCGCAGTATACTGCTCAGTGTTTACATCAGAGGCATACTCTATCCTTTGCACGCCCCCTTCTCATACAGTCTATACCGCGTGCGTAGTAAACCTTACGATTCTCGTGGCAATTCCAAGAAGTCTAGTAATAATAATAATAATAATAATAATAATAATAATAAGAATAAGAATAATAATAAAAGTAATATAATAATAGAGAATCAAAATCAATACAAGTAGGCTTATGTTAGTCTTTGACTCACCATTCTGGAACTGGCAATTTATTAGTAATGAAGTTCATTTTACTCCCCATTTTAGTTGCGAAGATGGCTCCTAAACCATTGTACTGCCCGATATTTACCGATGCTTCGTCGTACGTTTGTCGCAATTAATTCCTTGCTACAGTTAAATTCTTCTAAATGATAAAGTACAACTTCATATATTCTTTCCGCTGTCCTGTCATCTGAAAGTTCTGTTAATTTTTTGTATTTATTATAGTTTATTTTATTTATTTTTATGTAGGCTAATTTTGTTTTTTATTCGTTTTATTCTTTACGTCATATCATTTTAAATTATTATTTCGTTTATTCTGTTCTTTTAAAATGACCAATGAACTGCAATTAAGGAGGCTATAAAGGTACTTGAAAATTTTTATTGTAGTCTCTGACAGAGTCTCCATCACCCAGAAAGAAGGGTCGTAGTATTAGGATGCGCGGTCATATCCTCAAACGCGGTTAAACTGAAGCCATACCCCGTCCTCCGCACCCTCCCCTGTCCGCTAACTTCACTGTTAGGAATACCGTTTGCTGTAAGATATTTGGATGGTTCCTCGGAAATTATTTCCGAGCTGTGCAGTGGCGACAACTTGTGACAGAAAGTGCAAGCTTAAAGGAAATTAATACGTCGGGAAACATTGAAAATCAGAATCTGTAATTAAAATGTTTTCTATCCTCAGAGGCACGAAATTAAACTGTAGGATCATCCTCATATCTTTCATTGAGGAATCGCCACTGGATCGTGGCCCTTTTAATTGTTACTATCAAAGGACTTGACTGCGGAGACTTGGGAAACCACGAAAAGCTCAAGTCAGGATAGCCGACCCTGGGATCTATCCCCGGATCTCACGAATGCAAGATGGGCATGTTAACCATTCCACCAAAACTATGACAATAAAATTGAATCTCACAGACATACAAAATAATTCGAAAATAACGACTTATATTGGAATATCTTACGTTTCTTAACAAGATATTGAATTAGTAAAAAATAATTAATCTCTGTCCCGTAAATATGGACATTTTAGAAACACTGCGCCTTTACAAGTACTTCAATTCAATTCAATTTATTTGGTCATTAGACATACAGTTTTAGGCTTCGTCAGAATACATTGAAAAACATATAAATACATTAAAAAACACTAATAAAAGAAACAGTAGAATTTAAATAATACAATGAAAACATGAAATAATTTGAAACTTTTAAATTAAAGAAACTAACTAAATTTCAATTAAACGTATTTATTAAAATACAAATTCATACAAATTTGTGTTGAAAAACTCAGCAACAGAATAAAAAGGATTATTTAATGACCAATTGTAAAATCTAGTTTTGAAGCTATTGATTGGTAATTTATGATATTGACTTGGGAGCTTATAATATAATTTCATCCCCATAATTAAAACCTTTGTGTTGCTCTTGTGTAATCTACAGTATGGAATATTAATTTGTTCACTATTTCTAATTTCATGATCATGTATATTGGCCACTAATGAGTAATTGTCGATATTTTGTCGAGTGTAAAGTACTAGACCACACACACACACATATATATATATATATATATATATATATATATATATATATATATAGTCCACACCTGTGGAGTAACGGTCTGCGCGTCTAGCCCGGGTTCGAATCCCGGTCGGGGCAAGTTACCTGGTTGTGGTTTTTTCCGGGGTTTTCCCTCAACCCAATACGAGCAAATGCTGGGTAACTTTGGTGGTGGACCCCGGACTCATTTCACCGGCATTATCACCTTCATTTCATTCAGACGCTAAATAACCTAGATGTTGGAAAAGCGTCGTAAAATAACCCTATATATATGTGTGTGTGTATATATATATATATATATATTTATGATTGTTAAAATCCGTGATTGTATGAAAAGTGGCCGACAATGTTCGAGATAGTTTGATTTACATAAAATTCTAATGGCTTTCTTTTGTAAAATCAAGACGCTTCCAATTTTGATTCCATTTCCCCAGAAAATTAGGGCATATTAGATTATCGACTGAAAGAAAGAAAAGTAGGCACATCGGCGGTGACATCTTTCCATTTAAAAGTACAAGAGATTTTGTCATTTCTGTTTAGTAATAGAACTTCCTTGCAACGAGGGCAAAAGATAAAAGATCATATGTTTTAGAGGAATATATATGGAATTTATCATTTGTTCTAAAAAATCATTTGACATATTATAAACATCTTTTGAATTTGATTTTTCCAAGGTATTTATTTTATCCCATACCTGCTCGGTGGTCACATCTTTCCATTTAAAAGTACAAGAGATTTTGTCATTTCTATTTAGTAATAGAACTGCCTTGCAACGTGGGCAAAAGATAAAAGATCATCGCTTGAGACAGCATGTGTTAAACATAAGGGACACATCCAGTTATTTTTTTACCTGGTTATTTAACGACACTATATCAACTATTGGAGCCACCGGCGTTGCTCAGTCGGTTAAGGAGCTTGCCTGCCGGTCTGAAGTTGCGCTCGGGCGCGGGTTCGATCCTCGCTTGGGCTGATTACCCGGTTGGATTTTTCCGAGGTTTTTCCCAACCGTAAGGTGAATGTCAGGTAATCTATCACGAATCCTCGGCCTCATCTCGCCAAATACCATCTTTTTTATTTTATTGGGTTATTTTACGATGCTGTATCAACATCTAAGTTATTTAGCGTCTGAATGAAATGAAGGTGATAATGCCGGTGAAATGAGTCCGGGGTCCAGCACCGAAAGTTACCCAGCATTTGCTCGTATTGGGTTGAGGGAAAACCCCGGAAAAAACCTCAACCAGGTAACTTGCCCCGACGGGGATTCGAACCCGGGCCACCTGATTTCGCGGCCAGACGCGCTGACCGTTACTCAGAGGTGTGGACAATACCATCTTAATTTCACCAATCTCATCGACGCTAAATAACCTAGTAGTTGATACAGCGTCGTTAAATAAACAAAAAAGTCAACTATTGGGTTATTTAGGCCTAGAGTTTATGGAATTGGTGATAGTGAGATGATATTTGACGAGATGAGGCCGAAGATTCGCCATAGATTACCTGACATTCGCCTTAAGGTTGGAGAAAACCTCGGAAAAAATCCAACCAGGTAATCAACCTAGGCGGGAATCGAAACCCACGTCCGAGTACAACTCCGGATCAATTAGCAAACGCGCTACCGCCTGAGCTACGCCGGTGGCAACATCCAGTTATTATGAGCGAGATAAATATTAAAGCTGTTCTCAGATTTAGAATTGGAGACGGTAATAATAAAATAAATAATAACTTAAAAGGCGTAGCCAAATTGATTAAGGAAGAAAAAAATTGAAATGAATAAGTCGAAAGGATAATAAAATTGTAGACGGAAGAAAAACAGATAAAATCGACATAAAAACAATGCGGATACGAGAAAAAATGATGGGAAGTAAGTTTAGACTCAAAATAATTCACTGAGTCAGAATTACCCCTGTAAAAAACGAGAGAAAGAAATCCTATTAACAAGAAGAAGACTCATATCTGACGACCTCAGATGATGTCTTCTGGTTTACGAGAACTGTGTCTCAGTTTATTCAAGGCTGTGTTTATTTTGTTCAGAGCACAGTCAACGCCTCCTAGATGCTACAGAAGAGGAGCAAATTGACGGGGCACGCTTGTCACTTGTCACCGCCAGCTGACGTCATATAATAGTGCGAGTGTATGCATGCTGGGGGAAGACGTCGCAAAAAAATAAATAAATAAACTTTTTTTATTGGAATGTTTTCTCTTTTTCACAGTGTGTCGCCACACACAATGTTTGTACATCGGATTTGTAAGGGACGTCCAAAACGAAATAAACACAACAGAACGCATTTAGCTTTGGGATTCAAGTTAGCACCAGGTACATGATTATGACTAGACCGAAAATGAATCACAAGTTTTTCATACCAATTCTTGTTCCATTGCATAATTTTTGTGGGTCATTATTTCGCAGTAGTACTATTGGTGATTCAGCATTAAGTAGTTTTAAATTATGTGTTGCCAATCCTTGTGGTTTCCAAGAATTCAGTTGGAAAAACACAGTCTGCTCACTTTCTACTGCAGCGGTGACCAAAAGTCAAACGGCAGTGATTACACGCCAGAGACAGTCTATGAAGTAAGGAGACGGGGGAGAGGTACACGACATGAAAACTACAACCAGTGATGGTTCGTGCACTAACGTTGAGTTCTTCATCAATCCGCTAATAAAAATCGCAAGCTTTGCTGTATCAGTAATGTCACTACTGTCTTTTTCTTACTTTTTGTAATATTCTTCGTGAACACAATCAGAAATTTCCTGAATTCTCTTCTGGATATTTAGTCGAGAAATGCGCAGTTTTTCAAAATTAATTAACAACTTTCATTGGACAAATTATTTCAGCCACCTTGATCACTATACTTTCATAAAACTCTCCTTCGTTGGAAGGCTTAAGAGAACGAGCTATTTCGTTCGCCACCAGATAGCTGGCTTCCTTACATTTATTTGTGTATTCTTTCTCTTCATGACGATGATTGAAGGCTGATTTCAATTCTTGAAGTTTAATATATCGTTTCATTACTACACTAGCACGTAATATTCAATCAGTTTCTCTATATTATTACTATTATTATTATTATTATTATTATTATTATTATCATTACTATTATTATCATTACTATTATTATTATTATTATTACTACTACTACTACTACTACCACTACTACTACTACTACTACTACTACTACTACTGGTAATGCTATCAGTATTGTTATTAGTATTACCATTATTATTATTATTATTATTAATATTATTATTATTATTATTATTATTATTATTATTATTATTAAATCAATAACTAGTAAATAACTGATAATTGTCATCAGAAGATTAAAAAAATTAAAATGGAGGTATAGGGTAGTCTAGTAATTATTTTATCCTTCAAGGGTAGATGTAGGCCTATATATTCAGGCACGTATATAAGAATTATGGTTCCCCCTCGCGTATGTGGTACCTAAGAGGTTACGTCCAATTTCGGCATCCCCTTCAAAATTTTCTAGAGCTCCTTCAGTGGAGCAGCGTAACCCGGAGTGAGACTAGTGGCCAACAGGCTTGGAGCTCACATATTTAGTTTTGTACAACCCCCAACCCCTTGCAAAGACGCGTTTTGCGTACCTTTTAAATTTGTCCTCGAAATTTTCTTTGGATTTTTCGAAGAATTATGGTAACAATTGCTGATAAATAATAATAATAATAACAAAAATAATAATAACAATAATAATACTGTTATGCCTCTGTATTCAGCGTAATGCCCTGTAATGTCGCTTCTATATACTGCTACTAATTGAACCGTTGAGCAAAGCAACATATTACATTTTCTCGGACAGAACACCGAATAAATCCCTCTTCCCATTCTGTACGATACCTTCTATTTCTGCTAGAGACAGAATTTGTAGGGCGACATGGTACGGACACTGCTTATCTTCAGTACGTGAGCGAGATAGAGAGCAATGTACAGGAAACTCCCCTTACTAGTATGAATGTCTGTGATTACACGATGTAATCACGACACCCGTTTTGGTCACCGCTGATTCACTGCCTTATCGAGAAGCTAATTACGGTCCTAGACTGAGTAATAATTATTTACGATACCAGTGCCGTAACGTTTCATTTTACAGTACGAGATTAGAAATTTATAAAACGAGGCTGCATGCAGAGTTTGATAACCAGTCGAGGATTATAATATGTGACCCGTTGCGCGGAAAGGGACCTAAGGTGGTGAAAGAAAATTTTACAGGAGAACAAAATGACGAGTTTGCGGTGTAAAAACTGCATTTCTATGTTTTGACATCTTGCGTTACATGTAGGCTTTCTTAACATACTAAACTAGGACATAGTTTTATTATTTGCCACAAGATCGCGCAAAATGAATTTTGCTGACTGAATGCCGACAGCAGAAAAGGGATCCAAAGTCGTTTATGGGATTATAGCATTGCCGATTTTAGGTCCCTTTCACTTTGTACTATAATCAGCTGTTGGATTTGTCCTTGATTTAATGTCATGGAGAAGGAAATAAATATAGAAGGTTTAAGTGACGAATTTCAGACTTTCCATATTGATTACTTTACATCGCGTGACAGTGAAAGTGAAACAGAAAGTGACGTGAAGAATGAAAAATCTGATGGCCAGCTAGAAGACATTGTTTCAATTATTATTTTAAGTTCTTTATGTTTTCTGTATGTATTTCATATAAATTCTATGCTGTAACGTAATCTTTAATGTGTGTAAATGAAATAAGTATAATAAATCCTTCAGTAACTGTCTTTTTTAACCTAATGAGTAATGCAAGAAATTACATTAGGTCATTACACAATAAAATATGACTAGCGCTTTCGCCAATTAAATGGCATCTTCAGGTCTAATTAGCATATGGTAACGCTTTAAGCATAAAGACGTAGGTAAAAAGCAACATAATAAAATATGATACACTACATGATGTGAGGTAATTACAACATTATATGAATGACTGCACAAACAGAAAGCAATGAGATAATAATAACTTGAAAAAAGGCGTAGTGGTTGTAGTAATTAAACCTAATATACAGTCTAGATGTTAAAATACAGAATCTGTGCCTTAAATAGAAGTCTGTAAAAACATGTGTGCAGCTTATAAGTATAAAGATGATACGGTTAAAATGGGTAAAAAAAGTTGCAGCAGTCATCACGACGCAAAGAATGGTAGCGTGTTATGAATCTGTAAGAATCAATAAAAAAAAAGTGTTTAAGTAAGGAAAGTAGACATATACGGAGCAAAAGAAAGTTATATAGCAATAAAAAAACTTACGAAATATGAAGCTGTAGTAAGAAAAAATGTAATGTGTGTTGTATTTCATATTAATTTATGTTCATTTTACGTTTAACTCATTTTGCAGAAAAATTACTTTGTGCGAGATCGTGCGTATTTGCTTGGTTTCCGCACAAAACCAATCCGCGGTAAGTCTAAAATTCCACATTCAGTATTCCCAACCTAACACACATAACAATTTCCCTCTTCTTCCCGCTTAAGTGACATATTGATTTTACTGCTTTAGGCTTTTAACATATTATTTTTAGAGACGTTCAATATAGTAATAATTATAAATTGGAAACTTACCACTGCAATTTCACCTACATTGCACTGTTAATTATTGTTTTTAAATATTTGCAAAAATTAAGTAAACTCTACAACTCCACTAAAGTTACTGCATTCGTGATGCAAGTAACATTAAGGAAGCCGTGAAAAAATCAACAAGATTTATAGACTGGGGGAAAAAAATACAGACGTATATCACGGCCTGCTGGAGTATAGTAAACACACAAAACATTTTAAAGCAACAATGTTGAAGATAGATATTTTTGTTTTGCAAATTTGCCGTCATTGAACATAAACCAAGATGGAGATTTCATTCCAGCTAATTAGAAATTCCTCTTTCAGCTATGTAATAAACGATCTTCGCACAAAATAATGTACGATATACGAGCGGTATGTTTTCTTTCAATTCTCGGAAATTAAAAAAGCTCAACTACGTTTCGCCCAAGGTTGCGGGTTCGATTCCGGGCCAGGTCGATGGCATTTAAGTGTGCTTAAATGTGACAGGCTCATGTCAGTAGATTTACTGGCATGTAAAAGAACTCCTGCGGGACAAAATTCCGGCACATCCGGCGACGCTGATATAACCTCTGCAGTTGCGAGCGTCGTTAAATAAAACATAACATTTAACGTTTCGCTTTTTCAAACTTTTCCTCGAACATGAAAACTTCAACATACCGCTCTTGTAACGCATATTACTATTTATATTATCAATCAAACAGAGCTTGCAACATACCAATACATAAATAAGCAATGTTAAAGTTATTTTTACCTTCTTATTTCATGTATAATTCATAATAACTACACAGTGCTTCTTAAATAACTAAATCTTTTTTATAGTTGCTAAGAAAACAAGTAAAGACTTTAATTGCATTTTTCTCGAAAAGTACATAGGCCCTAATGTAATATCCACTATAGCACATAGAACCATTAATTTTTTAATGCTCAGTATCCCATCCCCATCTTGAAACCTAAAGAAAAGCAAAAAAAAAAAAATCCTACTTTAAATCCCATTTCCTTCAACTAGTCACATAATTATGACATTACATGTATGTCGTACGAAGTTTTATCCGCTTTGATAAAAAAAATTAATGTAAATTGAATATTGTTTTAATCTAAAATTTTTATGGCCGGCTATAGGCCTATACATTTGCTTTTGTAGCTGATGGGTTGTTTTACGACGCTGTATCAACATCTCAGGTTATTTAGTGTCCGAATGAAATGAAGGTGATAATGCCGGTGAAATGAGTCCGTGGTCCAGCACCGAAAGTTACCCAGCATTTGCTCGTATTGGATTGAGGGAAAGCCCCGGAAAAACCTCAACCAGGTAACTTGCCCCGACCGGGATTCGAACCCGGGCCACCTGGTTTCGCAGCCAGCTGTGGACTGATGGATTGATTTAGAGGGCCTTGTACGAGAAGCATTTGAAGAATGTTATTATTGTCGATATTGTTACCGTGACTAATGAATATAAATATTACACATAAGAGTGTTAATAATACTGAATTAGCAGCAAATACTGCTATTGATTTATTAATTCGAACAAAATCGCGACAGAGGTATGAAGAGGAATATCAGAAGTTTGAACAGTAGTGTAAGGAAAACAAAAGTTAGAGAATGTTTCTGAAAAGGCTATACTAGTATAGGCTATTATTTACATTGTGAAAATGTTATCATTAATATGTATAACAAATACAATTTTTACTTTACGACACTCAGTGCTGTAAAGTTGGTAATTTTTCACTTTACAACACTCAGTGCGATAAAATTGGTCATTACAATACTCGTTTCAATGTTGTTATGTTTCACTTTACGTTGCAAAAGCGAATAAATATAGCTTACTTATTGCTTGAATTGTCTAGAGTTTGGCCTTCATGATGTATGAACAATAAACTTCCTCGTATGTGATCGTGAAAACTTTGTAACCAATTCAACAAGTATAAATACTTGTCAAAACATCACTTTCATGCTCCATCAGCAAGTCTATAGTGCTATGAAAAAGGAGTGCGTTACATGGCAGTAAAAAACTTTTTAATAGCCTCTCTATGAATATAAAAAATCAAACTCAAAACATAAGATTATTTAGGAACAAATTAAAGAATTACCGTACCTAATTTCTCACGCCTTCTAGGTGAATTTATAACATTTAACAACGCTGCATGAATATTTCTGTCTTCTACTAAATATTAAGTATCGACACTAACTTCTTGTGTTGTACTAGTACATTATATTGTAAAACTCTTCTGTATATATTTCAACTAGACTGACTATAATTAAGACTCTGTTAAGATTTTTTGACATGTTCCATATTCTAGCTGTGAAGCGATGTATGAATACCATGGAATGTAAATAAATACAATAAAATTCTAGCTCTATTGCATTCTACGAAATGGTAACAGCTAGTATGATACACCCTGTATAACATTTAATCTGACACTGTATCCTAATCATATAAATAAAATTTTATAAATTCAATTAAAAGCCATTGCTTCTGGAAAAAACAAATGCTGCTAATTCAGTTATTTTTATGAACTACATTTCAAAATATTAAAAGACTTACGCAACTGTTAAATCTATAAAAGAGAGTCGACGATTAAAGTAACAAATTACAATTCAAAGCTTTCCCGTCGATAAGGGTAGGATTTTAATCCGTATTTATATTTCACCGACTATCAGAAATATCCGCATGCTTTACGTTTGATGTATTACACGGAATTACAGTTATGGTCTCATCAGCCATTACATTATTAAAATGTAAAGCTAAATAAATAACATTACATTTTTAGTGTAACGAGATTGGTAGTTAGAAAGCTGATTACTCGTCCAAATATGATTTCCATAGTGACAACAACATTTTATATAATGCAAGAGTGATTCATGTTCTAGATAAAGTAGCTTAGTTATATCCAAACGTAATTCCAGTATGTGTACACAGAGATTTATTTGAGCTTATTCTTGTCTCTTGTCATGTCACATATTCACAATTTTTAATGTAAATCTGTCATGCGACACACTTCAAAATGCTGGCAGGAAACCAAGCAATCCGACTCCGTAATGAATCCCAGACTAAATCATCATCATCATTACTATTATTATTATTACTATTATTATTATTGTTGTTATTGTTATTATTGTTGTTATTATTGTTCTTATTGTTATTCTTGCTCTTATTGTTGTTATCGTTATTATTGTTTTTATTGTTATTATTATTGTTATTATTGTTCTCGTTGTTTTATTATTGTTATTATTGTTGTTATTGTTGTTATTATTGTTATTGCTATGATTGTTGTTATTGTTATTACTGCTGTTATTATTATTATTATTATTATTATTATTATTATTATTTTTATATTTATAATAATTTTTTATTTTATTTATTTATTTATTTTATTTATATTTATTTAATGTGCTGTACAACAGCCAGTGGCCAATTACAGTTCTGCACAAATATAACAAAAACATAAAACAAAAATAATTATTACACATAAATATAATTACAATTAATTACAATAATGAAGATAAATGGATAACTAAGAATACTATGAGACAATGATAATTGAGTATAATGCCTAAAAGAATACATAAATGATAAATCGTTGCCAAGAGCAAACTAAGTCTATACATTGAAGGGATCGAATTCGCAGCTATGCATGTTGGTATTTTTAATGCATCTGGAGACTGGTGAAAGGAATTTCGAATTTCTAATATAGAAAAGTTTGTGGGCTCTCATATCTTTTGTTGGAATACGTAAGGTAATATTGTTTAAGAAAGAGTCACAGGATATATCACCTTTGGGGACTTTACAAAAGAACAGATAATCTAGCTCATGGCGTCTAGCATATAGATTTTGACAATTAAAATATTCACATTTTCTCTCATAACTGCACTGTAATGATAATAATAATAATAATAATAATAATAATAATATTATTATTATTATTATTATTATTATTATTATTATAATAAAAATAGCAATTAAACAAGATGGTAAGCTATCATCTTGTACACCCATCGATACTGGTGTAAGACAAGGATGTGGATTATCACCCATTATCTTTATTATTTATATGAACCGACTAATTAAAGAGTGGAAGCAAACTCGCCATGGATATAATATACAAATTATCAGACACCTTCAATTGGATTCAATTCTCTTTGCAGATGATTTGGTATTATTAGTACTTTCAGAAGACGACCTCCAAAGGTCAATATATAATTTGCAGCAAGTAGCAGCCACATACAATATAGAAAACAAAAATTATGGCATTCTGTGGGAAATACACAATACAAAGTAATATTTGTCTCGATAATAAATTATTAGAAAGATGTAATAGTTTCCCATATTTAGATTACAATCTTTTCGTTTTTGAATAATTGGACATATCTTAGAAAATTAATAAATACACAAGAGCTATGGACATTATAAATAGTGTGATGAAACCATCCTTGGTTCAGAAACACACCCGCATACGTCTCTACAACACATTGGCAGCTATGGCAGCGTAGCATGGACACTGAGGAAAGCAGATGAAAGCAGAATAACGGCTTGTGAAATGCGATTCATGCGAAGAACAGCGGGCTATAGTAAATGGGATCTGAAAAGAAATTGTCAAATTTTAAAGGAACTAAAAACTCAACCAGTTTTAGATTACATTGTTCAATATCAGTCTAATTGGAAACATCATTTGGAAAGAATGAGTTACAGTAGACTCCCAAAGGCAATTTATGATATGTACCACGTGGCCAAAGATCTGTGGGTCGTCCTGCTAAGAGATGGCGTGAAAATTTTATGTGAGACAGTAACAGGCTTTGTGGCCTAACACTTGTCAGGCAGAACAGCAACATTATTATTATTATTATTATTATTATTATTATTATTATTATTATTATTATTATTATTATGTATCCTTCTTAAACAATATTACCTTACGTATTCCGTCGAAAGATATGAGAGCCCACAAACTTTTCCATAATTTAAATTCAACATTTGTTTCACCAGTCTCCAGATGCATTAAAAATGCCTACATCCATTGCTGCGAATTCGATTCTTTCAATGTATAGACTTAGTTTGCTCTTGGCAATGACTTATCATTTATGTATTCTTTCAGAAATTATACTTAATTTTCATTGTATTATCACAATTATTCTCATAGTATAATATATCATAGATTACAGAAAAATTCTTCATTAAAGATTGTTTATTTTTATTTTTATTTTATTCTTATTGTTATTTTTATTTATATTTATATGCATTCAGTGAATAACATTAGAATTTAATTTACTTATTTCACTGTTGCAAGAAATAATGTTCCCAAGAAGTGTGAATGGTTAAGCAAAAAACTAGTAAACTTATAAAAAAAATGGCTATATACGAGATAAGCTACACATATTCAGTACTAGTGATACAGCTGCAGAAAAATAACGATCTACAAACACGCCATACTTATGGATGCTGGCAGACTCTCCTAATATTTAACAATACAATCAAACCGAAAAAAGAAAAAACCTGGGAAGACTCAGAAGAAGATGAGGCTGTGACTCTGCCGGAACAGATCAATGATAATGATAATGGTGATGATTATGATGAGTGAAAGGTATGTGTAGATGTTTGTGCTTCAAATGGCGTATATAACTGATTCCTAAAGCGCGGATTATTGGTCATGAATCACCCTGTATATTTTAATGACTCTGTAGAAAACCTGCAAAAAAGTATTCTCATTAATCCACTCGTTTAGGCGATTGAAGAATTTTCTACCCTTTTCCATGAAAAAAATGTTAGTGCAAACACTCGTGATGCCCCACTTCGATTACTGTGATATTCTGCTTACTGACCTAAGCGTTACTTCGGCGCAGAGACTGCAACGTGTTCATAATATGTGCGTCAGTTTCGTCTGCAATATTCGCCGGGCTGATCACGTAAAACCATCCCTCGAAATGTTGTCCTGGCTCCGTCTAGAAGATCGTAGGAAAATCCACTGTCTTTTCCTTCTCTTTCACATATTGCATTTCTCCACTCCTGTCTATCTTGCGTCTCGTTTTCAAAATTTATCCACCCATCATATCCTAGACACACGATCATAACACTCCTCAATATTATCCATTCCCTCCCACCGAACATCCTCATATTCATCTTCTTTCACTTTGGCTGTTCCTCGGCTTTGGAATTCTCTACCGAGTAATGTCAGGGACTGTAAGACATAAAACCAATTCAAGTATAGACTAACGAAATATTTTTCTAACAATTCTTGTAAACAATAATAGCTGTTTCAGGTTTCTCAATGTTTAATGGTTATATATATCACAGATGAATATCTAAATTATCTCATTATTATTATTATTATTATATTATTATTATTATTATTATTATTATTATTATTATTATTATTATATTATTATTATTACTATTTCTTACCAATGTTTATTATTGTCACACTAACATTACTTATCCAACTGTCATTATTTACTTTCATGTTGTTTTATGGTCTAGATATTAATGTAATAACTATGTAAGCAATTGTATTCAATTAGAATTAGAGTCTGGCTGGGCGGAAGAATAAATACAGAATAAAGAAATATAATTACAAAACAAACAAAGAGAAATACAAATAAAATAATACAAGCAATATAAAAGGAAGATACAGTAGTATTAACAAAATTTGAGACCGAATGAGCAGCGCTCGTGCTCGGTCGCAGTTCAGATATAATACTTACTTACTTACAAATGGCTTTTAAGGAACCCGAAGGTTCATTGCCGCCCTCACATAAGCCCGCCATCGGTCCCTATCCTGTGTAATTTTAAGCCAGTCTCTATCATCATACCCCACCTCCCTCAAATCCATTTTAATATTATCCTCCCATCTACGTCTCGGCCTCCCTAAAGGTCTTTTTCCCTCCGGTCTCCCAACTAACACTCTATATGCATTTCTGGATTCGCCCATACGTGCTACATGCCCTGCCCATCTCAAACGTCTGGATTTCAAGTTCCTAATTATGTCAGGTGAAGAATACAATGCGTGCAGTTCTGTGTTGTGTAACTTTCTCCATTCTCCTGTAACTTCATCCCGCTTAGCCCCAAATATTTTCCTAAGCACCTTATTCTCAAACACCCTTAACCTATGTTCCTCTCTCAGAGTGAGAGTCCAAGTCCAGATATAATATTAAAATAAAAAAAAAATAATATAAATAAGTAAAATAAAATAGGAACTAAAGTATAATTACAGCGGCAATGGAATTATATAATATAATATTAACACTAGAGAAGAATAATATCGCACGTGAAAAGTAGGACTAATATATGTCAAAATTATAGAATACAAATATAATATAGGTTGATTAATTCATACACATAGATTATAAATTTATTTAATCAAATTGAAGATATTAACACGTTTCTAATTTTCTTGTTATATGTTAGTGGGTTACATGATAGAAGTTCTGGGTGTAATTTAGTTAAAGCATTGTACAACCGAGGGCCAAAATTTATGCTATGCTTTAGACCAGCAGATGTGAGACATTTAGGTTCTACTAATGTTGAATATGAAGGCCTATTGGCCTTAGCTCTGCCATATTAAATAAATAAATTATTATTATTATTACTATTATTATTATTATTATTATTATTATTATTATATATCAACAAGAAGTTCTGGCGTGATTAGACCCAAAAAGCGCTGCAAAAATCACTTTGAATTAACTTAAAATCTTTGTATAATCGGAACATACCAACAGGCATATATCGTACATTTCGCCATGATGATAAACTTAATAATAATGATGATGGTGATGTAGTTTTAGCAACACCTCGTCAGTTCTTGTTCATAGCAGGAGCATAGTGGCTGTTGAAGAAGGCAGTGCAATGATCATTTTTCAAGAGATGACGGAGAGAAGAAAGATGAGGGCTGTAGAGAAAGAAAAATTGAGGTAGCAGAGATAAAAATCCGAATGACCGAAAGAAGCTATCAGAGAAATAAGACGAAATAGTATGGAATCACACTGAAGAGGAATCGCAAGACGAGTAATATATAACATGTCATCAGTCCGAGAGTTAGGACGGGAATTAGAGGGGGTGAGACATGGGAACAACGTCCTCGGTACTTGCAGAGAACCGTATCATCACTACACAGTCATTCCTCCCGTTTTAGTAGTAGTTTTATCTTAATCGCACGTCTGAATGGTCACTCGGATTATTGTATTATTTGTGTCTTTGTTTTATGAAGAATTTTAGATAAGGGCGCAAATAGCCATAGCAGATGACGCGCCCTTTTTAAAACCCTACTACTACTACTACTACTACTACTACTACTACTACTACTACTACTACTACTACTACTACTACTACTACTACTACTACTGAATGGCAGAAGTGTTAGTTCTTTATTCAACATTTCTCTTGCACTATAATAGTACATTATGCAACGAGCCTATAATGGTAGTAATTAAGACGGGAGTATGTTTATGAAACGAGCGCAAGAAAGTTTCATAACTTTCATACGAGCGTATTAATTACCATTATAGGCAAGTTTCATACGACTTTTTATGCTCGACCATATTTATAACTTGAAATTATTCATAAGTATTCATATTATTCTTATCTGACTGGAGAGCGGAAGTGACCTTGTGCAATCTCGTAAATTGTGAGATGTGCGCAGACGCGAAAGTATTGATTTTTTCCGAGGAACATATGTCATTGACCTTGATATAATCTAGAGAATAAAATGAACATCAATCTTGATATAACCTGGAAATTGATTTAGACACTGAAAAACGAGATGACAAATTGAATTTATTTGAATATTATTTACAATTAACGCTAATTATTATAGTAACAGAACATAACCTTCTGCGACAGTATTAGATTTCCAGCCTCCGTGACGTTTCGCTAGATGTCTTTCGATTGCATATCCGAGAATAATCGATACTTGCGCTTTCATATTGCTTTCTGACTGATGGAAAACCTGAACTTCAATGAACAGGTGTCCTTTAATGAGGTCCATTAAAGGGCTGCTACCAGGTGTATAATTACTATACTTTGGCATGGTCGAGCATAAAGCTGTTTAGAAGTTGTGGGATGATAATAGAGTGACGATTGAATAACAGTATTAGCTATCTCATGATTAGACATTGGATGTTTAGGAAAATGCCTATTTTATTTGAATGTTCATATTTAAAGGCTTTCAATAAATATGCACGAATCATGAGAAATGAAGCATTCTGATCAAGTTCGATCTTGCCTTTCTTTGCCTTTTTTTCCGTTAACGCCTTTTTTTCTTTAAAATGTAATTTTTCGCCCTTTTTTGCTTTTATATGTACGCCGAAGTTCAATTCACAGCACAGGATAGAATCCCCCTCCTCCAGTGTGTTTCCCTTTGCGGCCTGACTACAAGTTCGACATGTATGTTGATATTTATATTAAGTCAACTGCCATTATACAAGGAGCGCACTCAATTGAGTGACTTGATGCTCGAGATTCGGCGTAGCTCAATGATCAGAGCGCTTGGTACGTAGAACAAAGGACCCGGGTTCGATCCCCGGCGCCGGAGCGAATTTTTCTCCTCTAATATCAATTGAGCAAAAGTGGTGTAAGTCAAAATTGGGTAATTACGTTTAAAGTAAACATTCTGTACAATACAGCGCAAAGTAGCAATTAATATGTCGTTCTTGCTATCCACTGACTACTAATAGTTTAAATAAAGTGAAGCACTTTCTTCCCGATAAATTAAAATTAATCCTTGTACAAACACTCGTGATGCCACACTTTGACTACTGCGATGTTATATTAAGTAACCTCAATGCAAATTTGAGCAGCAGGCTACAACGTGTGCATAATGCGTGTGTCCGTTATATTTGCAATATTCGTAAGTATGATCATGTTTCCCCGTCTTTCCAAACTCTGTCTTGGCTAAGGCTAAGCGATCGACGAGCCCTGCATTCTCTTGTTCTCTTATTTCAAATTCTGCGCACAGCTACCCCAATATATTTGGCTTCTCTTTTTCAAAATTTATCCGCATATCATCAGCTAAGTACAAGATCTCATCATAACAATTTACTCATTATACCCTACCACAAGACATCTTTATATTCTTCAACTTATACAGTTTCAGTTGCTAGAAATTGGAACTTGCTTCCGAGTGATGTAAGGGGTTGTTGGACAATAACTTCATTTAGGTCAAAATTACATACATTATTACTTAACAGATTAATTGCTGATTAATATTTGTTACTTATAATGAAACTAACATCCGTCCATTCTTATTATCATTAATTTCTCTAAATAGATTTACAAAACCTCTAATGGCAATTACATTAATATTCTCATTATAAAAATATATTTTAGATTTATATATATATATATTTCTCCCTGTAACATAGTCCTAGTAAGCTTATATTAAATTAATTTTCATCATTTTACTAGCTATCCCAAATATTAAATTAATTATAATTGATTGAATTAAATTAGCTCATAAATTAAGTTACTACATTACCTTATAGGTTTATCTAAATTTAAATAAATATGTAGTCTACGAAAAGTTAAAATTGAAGAATATTGCTGGAGAACCTTTTAAGTGTAGTTTGCAATTTAAATATGTATTGTATTGATTAAGGCGGGTTGAGTGGAAGAGAAGGCCTTATGGCTTTAACTCTGCCAGCGAAAATAAAACATTATTATTATTATTATTATTATTATTATTATTATTATTATTATCATTATTAATATTAAATGTTACTTTGCGCTGTACTTTACAGAATGTTTACTTCAACGCTCATTACCCATTTTTGACTTACACCACTTCTGCTCTGAACGGCTCAATTGTTACCATAACAAATATATTCTGTAGGACCAAAAAATTAAACTTTACGTAAGATGCTTGAGGTCAGGTGTGACCAATAATGAAAACTGGATAGATGAAAAAATAATAATCCCAACTGTGATTAAACTGTTAACTGTAATAACATATAAAATTTAAAAAGAATAAGAAAGAAAGAAAGAAACAAACAAACAAATGTTACATGTACATAAACATACTAAGTTAAGAATACGACATTGTTAAAGTGACAAAAAATAAAGTATAAGAATTTACATTATTATAATTTTAAAAACAGTTGAAGCACTTGTTTTTTTAATAATATATTATTTAATAATTTTAGTTTAGGATTCCTCTTTATAAAATCATTATACAATCTTGGACCGTAATTAGAATTGTGCCTTAGACCTGCTTCAGTCTTACATTTTGGTTCAATGAGTAGCCCAAGGGCAGGTATTTCACTGCAAACCCAGCATACTCCAGTTTTCCTATTTTCTCTTTTCCGCTTTGCCTCTTCATACGATCCATATATTTTAATGTAGACTATAATCTCATATCTTCTTCTGTCCTCAACTCTTATCCCGTTAACCATTCCTTCCAGTGCATCCTTCAGAAGGCAGTTTCTTCTCAACCAGTAACCCAGCCAATTCCTTTTCCTCTTTCTGATCAGTTTCAGCACCATTCTTTCTTCACCCATTCTTTTCAACACAGTTTCGTTTCTTATTCTTTCTGTCCATTTTACACGCACCATTCTTCTCCATATTCACATTTCAAATGATTCCAGTCGTTTTTCTTCACTTTGTCATAACGTTCATATTTCTGCCCTATAACGTCACACTCCACACAAAGCAATTCATTAGTCTCTTCCTTAGTTATTTTTCCAGAGGTCCGTGGAAGATGCTCCTTTTTCTATTAAAAGCTTTCCTTGTCATTGCTATCCTCCTTTTGACTTCCTGGCTGCAGCCCATGTTACTGCTTATAGTACTCCCCAAGTATTTGAAGCTGTCCACTTGCTCTACTGCCTCATTTAGAATTCGCATGTTTACCTTTTTTATTTTTCTATTGGGTATTAAATTAATGGCTTTCTCAAAACACGCTATGAAATGTTTCATATAAAACAATTTTTATCTCCAAAAGAAAGCAAGACCAGCAGAATTTTATTACACTTTTTTGGTTGAAATATTTCAAAGAGTAACCCCCTGAAATTAATGACATTAGATACGGTTCAACTGTATATATTTACGGTTCTGTTAATGTATTAAGTAGGCCTATTATAAGTAAAGTATTATACATAGTATGTTATATTATCATAATTACTGTTCATGGCGTGAAACAACACCTGAGCATCCTTCAGCCTCTAAAACCGACAGGGCTATCTCATACGCCAACTCACTTAGCATGGTTAGTTCTTTCGTGTTACTAATTTGACATTTCCGTACAGCACTTTCAACTGGAACGTTTCAAGCGAGAATTTTTAAACCGGTTCATAAAGGATAGTTCGAGGGACCGAAGAAATGAGCGTATTAGGCGGAAAAACGCATTAATGGGGAATATCTTAACGAAGTTGCACTGTATCATTACTCAATGCAATTTCAAGCAACTCATTGACGTCATACTGATCTGTGAATCGTCTAGGCTATCAAGCCTTGTTGTCTCAAGACTAGGCCTCACGAAATGAGGAAGAACTTAATCACGAAGTACCATATTGTGCGAAATGGAAATAAAAAAATTGGAGATTTATCCTTTGAAGAGGTGGAAAAATTCAAATATCTTGCAGAAACTGTAACAAATATAAACGACACTCGGGAGGAAATTAAACGCAGAATAAATATGGGAAATGCCTGTTATTATTCGATTGAGAAGCTTTTGTCATCTAGTGTCCTGTCAAAAAATCTTAAAGTTAGAATTTATAAAACAGTTATATTACCGGTTGTTCTGAATGATTGTGAAACTTGAACTCTCACTTTGAGAGACGAACAGAGATTAAGGGTGTTTGAGAATAAGGTTCTTAGGAAAATATTTGGGGCTAAGAGGGATGAAGTTACAGGAGAATGGAGAAAGTGACACAACGCAGAGCTGCACGCATTGTATTCTTCACCTGACATAATTAGGAACATTAAATCCAGAAGTTTGATATGGGCAGGGCATGTAGCACGTAAGGGTGAATACAGAAATGCATATAGAGTGTTAGTTGGGACGCCTAAGGGAAAAGACTTTTGGGGAAGCCGAGACGTAGATGGGAGGATAATATTAAAATGGATTTGAGGGAGGTGGGATATGATGATAGAGACTGGATTAATCTTGCACAGGATAGGGACCGATGGCGGGCTTATGTGAGGGTGAAAATGAACCTGCGGGTTCCTTAAAAGTCATTTGTAATTAAGTATGTTTGTAAGTATCGAAAAATGTGGGAACATTAGGAGGTTTTAAAATCTTTTCGAAATCCATGTACAAGAATTCCTATTATAATGTAATTAAATACTACATTCAAACCTTCTTTTGACGTTCTCATAAATTAATTCTTTTCCATTTTTTTAACAATAACATTTTATTTTTTTAACTTTTCAATGTAAACGGATAACTTTGGCAGGTTCATTTCAAAGGTTTATTTGGACAATAATAATATATGCTTAGTAGGAGTAACTTTGGCAGCTAAATACGTTTAAAAATATTTCGTAATTTTTGCTAATTAAACATTCAAAATCGGCGAGTTGGAACACAGTACATATTCAATTACACGATGAAAATACTGAATTCATTACAAAATTACAACCATTTAAAAAACAAACGAATACAAAGTTATGAAATTACATTAAATCGTAACTGATATCACTACAAAATTACAATACAAAGTTTTGAAATTAGATGAAATTAAAACTTTTCCCAAAATAAATTAACTCAATATTTATTACTTTATTTATGCACGATGGTGAGAATCTGCAGTAATTTCATTGCAATCTCCACATACCCAGCGGAAACACTGCACTCACCTAACCCAATCACAATAAATTCCAGAGACACGGACAAACACAATTGTTTTCTTGGCTTTCCTTTTTCATTTTCAGATAAATTTATAGCCTAATTTTGATCTGGAGCTACTGGTATTTTCTTGTCTCATTTTCTTTCGATTCCAGTTTCCTTGTCCTGGCCTCTCTGTCACACACTTATTCAGTGATGATCTAATTCCTCCTCTGTCTTCGATATCAGGGATTTTATCTAAATCATCTGACGGATTGAATGGAACAAGTCAAGTTGCCCGAAATCCAAGCAAGTTCAAATTATTTGCATCCCAGAGTTTCCTCAACAGAAGAGGGAATTGTTCCCGGTATGGCATAGTTGCGCCCCGCAGTCAATTGGGAAGCTTTGGCATAGTATAGTTGCGCCCCAAAGAAATCTGGTAGTAGAATGGACATGGCATAGTTGCGCCCCGAAGAAATCTGGTAGTAGAATGGACATGGCATAGTTGCGCCCCGAAGAAATCAAGTAGCAGAATGGACATGGCATAGCTGCGCCCCGAAGAAATCTGGTGGTAGAATGGACATGGCATAGTTGCGCCCCGAAGAAATCAGGTAGTAGAATGGACATGGCGTAGTTGCGCCCCAAAGAAATCAGGTAGCAGAATGGACATGGCATAGTTGCGCCCCGAAGAAATCAGGTAGCAGAATGGACATGGCATAGTTGCGCCCCAAAGAAATCATGTAGTAGAATGGACATGGCATAGTTGCGCCCCGAAGAAATCAGGTAGTAGAATGGACATGGCATAGTTGCGCCCCGAAGAAATCAGGTAGTAAAATGGTCATGGTATAGTTGCGCCCCGAAGAAATCAGGTAGTAGAATGGTCATGGCATAGTTGCGCCCCGAAGAAATCAGGTAGTAGAATGGTCATGACATAGTTGCGCCCCGAAGAAATCAGGTAGCAGAATGGACATGGCATAGTTGCGCCCCGATGGACATAGTACACAAAATAAATAAATTACTTAAAAATATTATAATGGTAGCTGCATTGAAATCAGGTAGGCCTAGCATATGATCAATTTTGCTATTTAAAATAACACTTTTTTTATCGATCTCACACAATAAATGAACTGTATTTTTTGTTTGTACACCGATATCTTAACCTTACGGTAGGCCTACAGGTTTTCGAAAATTGAAACTTGAAACCACTGTGAATTGTTAATTCTTTACCCTTTTCACTAAACTTAACATTCATTTTAAATTAACATCACTATACGCCACAGACGGTATGAAAATCACTAATAAAATGTCAAGACTGCTAAGGCCCCATATTCCAACGGCTCACTCATTTGAATATGTCAGTAAAGTACTGCCAACTTCATGGTGTTCATTTTTACGGTAGGCTATCGATAATCACTGCATGAACAGTAGAAAAACAGTTCATAAAGTATTGCCAACCTCATGCTGTTCATTTTTAAGGTAGGCTATCGATAATCGCTGCATAAACAATAGAAAAATGTTAATAAAGTACTGCCAACTTCATGGTGTGCATTTTAATAAACATTAAATCGCATAAGAAATCAATAAGGTTGGTTGATTACGAGGCTCGAGTTTCCGTACTGTCTTTTTCTCTACCTATTTCATCGGGGCGCAACTATGCCATGCCCCTTTTCTCTACCTGATAGGAACGGGGCGCAACTATGCCATGCCCCTTTTCTCTACCTGATAGGAACGGGGCGCAACTATGCCATGCCCCTTTTCTCTACCTGATAGGAACGGGGCGCAACTATGCCCACAAAACAGGTACCCTTTTTTATCTGCTGCATTTTACCTGACCGTGGGGCGCAACTATGCTCTGCCCATTGCCCATTGTTCCTTTAGTAGGCATCCAGTTATGTTTGTGTCATCAAAAGTCACTGTTGTAACCATTATTAATATGAGAAAATAAGAATCAGCGGAAATAGAAATATGGCTGCCAAAGTTTCCCCAGCATATGCCAATGTTACACCCTCTTACCGAAGTTTCCCCATTTTACGGTACTTAACAAAAAGGCCCTGCTTGTTAAATATAAACGCAGCGAGTATGAAGACAGAAATGAAGGGAAATATAAAACTTTGATTTCGAATCCCAAACATCCTTACAATCCCTACTATGCTCACAAATAACAATCACGAATAGCATGAGCCAGCCTTGGCTAAAATGTGACTCGCGTGCACATTGTGGCGAGTGGCGTATCGTCGCAATGTCTCTCTCGAAACCATGTACCTCTACAAAAACGAAAGTTTCAAGTAGGATGGGAGGACGCATTTTTCTGCTGTCAATATGTTGAGAATATTAAATGTATGATTTGTTCATAAGTGTTACGAGGAAAACGGTTGTATAACATAGAACGGCATTATACTACATGTTACTGATGAAACATTAAAATGTTAAGTGTTATTATTATTATTACTATTATTATTATTATTATTATTATTATCATCATCATCATCATCATCATCATCATCATCATCATCATCATCTCTGTACGTCGATCCTTTTTCAGCACATGTACGAATAATGCGGTTAGCTCTTCAATTTGAACTCACAGATTTACAGTGTGATGTTAAATGAAAGCTAGATGTAAGGACTTGACAAATGTTGAACTTTTCAAATCTTTACCAAAAAATGAATATCCAAAGCTTCGTTCTTTCGCCTGCTTTGTTGAAGCCATGTTCGCTACAACTTACGTTTGTGAAAAATTATTTTCAATAATGAAAATAGAAAAACCATATTTAGATCACGACTAACAGACAAATACCATCGTGATCAACTACGACTGGCAGTAAGTGACATAATTCCTGATTTTGAAACTCTGTCGCAGGAACATTCTGAAGACAGTTAATTTTAGGTTGTGATAATATGGCTCATGTTTTCTTATTCATTTCTTTATTCGTTACACGTACTAAACATTAGTTTGTAATCTTGCACTGTATAAAATTATATCTAAATGCTAGATGTAAGGAAAATGAAAATCCGTTAATAAGTCGGACAGTTGCTTCATTACCCCTTCGGGTGTCTTCCTTCCTCCATGGGTGCTATGCACGTTGCAGGTTACACAGTGTTTCGGCGCACGATCATATTTTCGCCACGGATGGCATAATTATTTCACGCCATTATAGGAATTCGATGAATCCCCTGTCACCTATTTTAACCCAAATTTTCATCTCTAATAACTTATATGTTAAGAAAGTGTTAGCTTCGTGAAGTCAATTTCATTATTTTCTTTATGCTCGACCACGCCGAAATGTAGTAATTATACACCTGGTAGCAGCCCTTTAATGCACCCCATTAAAGTACACCTATTCATTAAAGTTCAGGTGTTCCACTAATCAGAAAACACCATTGTAGCAATTCCAAAGCGCAAGTATCGATTATTCTCGGATATGCAATCGAAAGACAACTAGCGAAACGTCACAAAGGCTGGAAATCCAATACTGTCGCAGAAGGTTATGTTCTGTTACTATAATAATTAGCGTTAATTGTAAATAATATTCAAATAAATTCAATTTGTCATCTTGTTTTTCAATGTCTAAATCAATTTCAAGGTTATATCAAGATTAACGTTTATTTTACTCTCTAGATTATATCAAGGTCAATGATATTTGTGTCTCGTAAAAAATCAATACTTTCGCGTCTGCGCACATCTCACAATTTACGAGATATTGCACAAGGTCAGTTCCGCTCCCCAGTCAGATATGAATAACATGAATACTTATGAATAATTTCAAGTTAGAAATATGGCCTAGGCATAAAAAGTCGTATGAAACTTGCCTATAATGGTAATTAAGACGCTCGTATGAAAATTACGAACCTCGCTTGCGCTCGTTTCATAAACTTACTCGCGTCTTAATTACTACTATTGTAGGCTTGTTGCATAATGTTCTATTTAAATATTTGAGTACATTATCATAATGATGCGTATTATACCGGGTGTTTAAAAAATACGGGGCATAATTTCATTTATGTATTTCCCACATGTAGACAATCAAAATAGTTCATTACAACATGTGTCCGGAAATGCTTCATTTCCGAGTTATGGCCTTCACAACATTGAAATTCACCGGAACGTTTTTCTTTCCGCAGGTCGTTGTCATTACAGAAGATGTTCAAAATGTCCACCTCCTGCTTGAATACAGACCTCACATCGATGTCTCATTGACCTCGAACACGATCCCAAACTCCAGGAGTATTGCATATGTCCTCAGAACATGCCACAATTCGATTCCGAAGGGATTCCAAATCAGGCACCGGAGACGAATAAACCAATGATTTTAAATGGCCCCACAAGTAGAAATCGAGAGGGTTCAGATCAGGTGAGCGTGCAGGCCAAGCAATTGGGCCACCTCTACCTATCCATCGATCAAGAAACCTTCGATCCAAGTACCGGCGAGCCGTACGACTGAAGTGTGCAGGAGCGCCATCATACAAGAAGTGAATGTGTTGACGATTGATCAGTGGAGTGTCTTCTAAAACATGAGGTATGGTGTTTTCCAGGAAGTTTGTGTACGCCTGCCCTGTAAGTCTGTTTACAAGTACATGGGGTCCAACTAATCGATCACCAATGATACCGGCCCACATGTTGAGGGAGAACCGCACCTGGTGATGAGATGGAACAGTTGCACGTGGGTTTTCATACGTCCATACATGTTGATTGTGGAAATTTGTTATGCCATCTCGTGTGAACTGTGCTTCATCTGTAAATAATACTAAGGCAGGAAAGTTCGGGTTTTACATCACACTGCTGCAAGAACCACTGACAGAACCTAACTCGTGCAGGGTAATCTGCTGGTGACAGGGCCTGTACACGTTGCAAATGATAAGGATACAATCGATACTCTTTCAACAGTCTCCAGACAGTCGTATGAGGAACATTGACTTGCAACGCTACCCTTCGTGTGCTGATAGAAGGAGTCATGTTCACAGCCTCCAGAATCTCCTCCTGTAGTTCTGGAGTTGTAGATCTTGGTCGTCCCCTTCCCAAACCAGGAGAGTTAAATTTTCCATACTCGCACAGACGGTAATGGAGACGTACAAATGTCTTCCGATCTGGATATTGTCGCTGTGGGTACCTCTCCTGGTACAAACGACGAGCCAGCGCAGCATTGCCGTCCGTCCGTCTTACCGTACATGAAGTGTATCTCTGCCAGCTCTTGATTTGAATACATGTCGCACAGTCTAACGCCTACACAACACTGAATGTAACCTTCGCCTCGGAATGAACTGTCAGAGTGCCCTCTTAATGTCTCCTTTGACGTCAACGACCTGCGGAAAGAAAAACGTTCCGGTGAATTTCAATGTTGTGAAGGCCATAACTCGGAAATAAAGCATTTCCGGACACATGTTGTAATGAACTATTTTGATTATCTACATGTGGGAAATACATACCTGAAATTATGCCGCTTATTTTTGAAACACCCTGTATTGTAGTGTACAGAGTGTTAAAAAAATGTGGAATATTACTCATAACCTCTTAAATTTTAATTTTACAAAAAAAAACGTATTATACAAACCTGTTTGAGATAAACCATACAATATGATACTAGTGTCAGGAAATGTTAGTTATTCAGACATACAGGATGTGGCAGTAAACTTTATTTTTTAAATGGCACTCTATATTAAAAATTATATATCCCGAATCTTCATTAAACTTTACGTATGAATCTGTAGAAATTTTACCCATTCATCCGTTTTGTGTCTTTTAACTATTTATTAAACCTGTTTAGTTAACTTCATACTTGAGACAAATGAGTAGGGGAGACTGCTGTATTTTTAGTATAGTGAACCTTAGAACATTTTTTTTTTGCTACCATCTAGAAGACTCAAACTAAAGCAGACTATAGAGAAAGCCGCTAAGTACAGTAGCTCTGGTCGTAGTTTCCGTTTGATTTATTGCAAAGTGTGAGTTCTGTGGACAAAAGATTTTTTTTTGGTACCAAAAGTAAACATTTCGTTCATTTATATATATTTTCTAACACAAAACCAGATTGTATTTGTTACTATCAATCAAGTACGGTGTGTTCCCTATCACTGGTGAGTATAGGCATCCAACAAACAAAACTAAGTGTGCGGAAACCAGCGGGCGTGACTGTCTCGCGCAGATGACGTATGCTCCCTTTCCCAGCATGCTCCCTGTCTCCAATCACACCACCGACACTATGCGCATGCGCAAGCATTATCTTCTTGTGCTGAACTGAACACGTATTATTGCTTCAGAGTCAGGGAGTCACATAGGGTTTTATACTTACTTACTGGCTTTTAAGGAACCCGGAGGTTCATTGCCGCCCTCACATAAGCCCGCCATTGGTCCCTATCCTGAGCAAGATTAATCCAGTCTCTACCATCATATCCCACCTCCCTCAAATCCATTTTAATATCATCTTCCCACGTACGTCTCGGCCTCCCCAAATGTATTTTTCCCTCCGGCCATAGGGGTTTTATATTAAATATTAATTTAATTTAATTTAAATATTTAAAATTTAAATATGAGGACAGTTCCAGTGAAGATAGATACCGATTGTGACTTAGAAAGAGAGGATATTGACATCTTGTAATGTTATATTCACTTAATTGGTTATTGTTACAGCTGCTCTTTGAGTGCACATGTCCGCAACCGTAGCCGTTAACCGTTATAGCTATACCAGTAGCTGCTTATTAAAGAAACCGCCTACTGCAGGGGGGTAAGAGGGGTATAGCATGCGC
Source organism: Periplaneta americana (assembly GCF_040183065.1). Classification (NCBI taxonomy): domain Eukaryota; kingdom Metazoa; phylum Arthropoda; class Insecta; order Blattodea; family Blattidae; genus Periplaneta; species Periplaneta americana. The sequence continues at coordinate 162,221,118 of NC_091120.1, read as the reverse complement.
GGCGCGAGGAGTCTGAGCTGAGTTTTGCTTGTAGGATACTTATAATAACATATTTTAATTTCCATGATTTATTCGAATCTCTAGTTTTGGAAGCCATATTTGTTTCAACGTGCGCCCACTTGTACCTTTGAACACAAAACATCTTGTACCATGGAACATTTCCAAGGTATACAATACTATTGGTTTTTGTTTTCTTTCACTTTAAGATCATATAACGAATTAAGTCTGGAGTTAAGAGGCCCTCAATTGATCAGGATGCCGTGAAGAAAGCTGTTGAAGCAGTTATTGCTCCTCGAGGAAATAAAATCTAAATCAGAGAAGCCTGCTCTAGTTTATGATCGCAAATACATTTTAAATATGATTGTCAGTTCTTACAGCTATATTCCCAGCTATATTTCATGTGTTCCAACTTAAAAGAGGGTATGTTCCAAGGTACATGAACCTGTTGTACCTTTGAACACATTACATCTATCTCCATTTAATTTTTTCCATCCTTAATAGATGTGTAGAACAGGAAAATACATACAGGAAGTTGTAAACGAATCTTCAATAATTATTTAAAGCATTTTATCAACAGTAATCTCACTAGAGGTTTTGATTTATCTAGAGAAAATCAAAACTCGAGTGGATTTAATTGACTATTACACGATTAGAAGAAAGTATATAAAGATTAGAAGTAGCAAAGTACTCCAATACAATAAAATATTAACTGGCTTACGAAAATACAACTGTCTTCAAATGTATTATTGTACCATCTCAACATTACGCTAGATGGCAGTAGTGTTTTATGATCATGTTTTCTTGTTACCGGTATCAGTTGTGCCAACTATGGAATCATCATTGAACTCTGTGGACGGTTACTAGTCAAGAAGGCTTTGTTGATTCAGTTTCATTTTTATTAAAACATTTGAAATCCACTTCAATCATCCGGATTCCATAATCAACGTCACTTGACAAATGATTTTCAATAAATCTTAGTATTAAACAATCTCTGATACGTGACTATCCATAATATCATATAGCAGAAGCTATAACAAACATAACCTAAATAATATAAACAAGTGTTAGAAAAGTTTTAATTAGGGATGAAGAAATAAACAAGAAACGTTTTAATTAACGAAGATGAAATAAAAAATAAACATGAATAATTTTAAAAGAAAGAATTTTTGAAAGTACGATTTTCAAATTTGAATGTTTTAGTGGTTGGTGGTTCAGTTGATGTTATATTGGACGTGTGCGTAAAAGAAGTGAACTCGTTGATGTACATGATGTATCCCTCAACTTATTCAGGATTTCCGAATGGTGCTCTTCACATATGATCAGTGATCTTTAATAATTCTTGTTCTTGAATGCCAATGCGAGTCATATTTGAAAGTGCTGTGCATCGACTGGAGTGGTTTGTAATTTTCTGTTTTTTGACGTCCAAACCAGTGCAGTTTGAAATGTTGGCAAACAAAGAATCAAATGCTAGGGTATCGATAAAAATAAACAAATGGTAGGGACGCGATAAAATTAAACAAATGCTACGGACGCGACAAAATTGTGCGATAAGCAGCCATGATTGGTTGAAAGACGTCCTTTCGTACCGTTTTATTGGTCGAAAGTAGTGTGACGTAGTGTAATAGTCATTTAAAAAATTTCCTTTCCCAAAATAAAAAAAAAACAATTAAAAAGTGTTTAAAGGTACAACAGTTTCCCCTGTATAAAATCATGTTGATTAGGCCATGAAACTAAACAAAACACTATTACTAACAAACATTTATAAAAGACGCTAAAAATTAGAACCATTCACAGCCAAACAATGTCCCAGTCTATCACAAAAACAGTTCATTGTCTTTCAAACAGTTACATGACTGATCTGTTGCATCTCATATCATAAAGAACAGTTTTCGTTATAGACTGGAACATTGTTTGGGTGTGAATGGTTCTAATTTTGAGCATCTGCGGTAAAGTTTGGTTAGTAATAGTGTTTTGTTTAGTTTTATGACTTACTCAACATGATTTTACATACTCATTTGTCTCAAGTATGAAGTTCACGAAACAATATTCAAAGATAAACCACACATGTTGGGCCAATTATACAGTGTTCATAGATTAGAAAGGTAAAAAATTATACAGACGTGGACAAATTATTAGACTAAATTAATTACATGTGTAACGAAGCTGTATTTATCGGCACAAATAATGAAGAAAAATGTATTTTGCACAGAAATAATGAACAGAAAATTGAATCTGGAGGTTACTAATATTTTGTGAACATTCCCTTATTCTTTATTAACACGTTGATTTTGTCAGGACTGCTGGAAACCAAAGTTTGACACTTTCTTTGAATATCAGCATCATTTAGCCAGATATCAGACAGTGCTAAAATGAGTCCATGTTTTGTTGTAAGCCTCTTTTTGTTCACTTTCTTCTTCAGTATAGATCACAGATTTTTCAGTTTCGTTCATGTCCGGTCTTCTTGCAGGCCATGGGAGAACAGACTGTTGAATATCTTCTGAAGTATATAATTAAAACACCAGTAGTACCAACACAGCAAGACAAAATATACTTAACCATTGGAAAAATATACCAGAAGATGTAAACAATCATATTTACAACAATAGAGACTCTGTGAATTATACTGATAGTTGATATGACGAATTATATTATATTTCCAACAAAACGTTTTTGTCTAATAATTTGTCCACGTCTTGTATATTACAGTTATATGAACACTAATAAATATAATATAATTATTAAAAAATTAGTAAAAGTCAGACATGTTTCGGAGATGCTTCTCCATCCTCAGTGACTTTACCACGTCGGCTGGTTCAGGTGATGGAACCGCGTTGTTGCTTGGCTTAAAGGAGACTGCTATTAACCCTTTCTAACCCAAATTAAATTTACAAGCAATCCATGTTGAAACAAATAGCTGTATTAGGACCAATTCAGTGACCAAGTTACGGGAGTGGCAACATTTGAAACAAAACTATATTGATGAAAATGTATTGAAATAGAAGTTATCCAGCAAAATTTACCTTCATATGTAACACACAAGTACATAAATGCTATAAAGTTAATTATTGCCATATGGTATCTATAGGTACGTCGTAGTAAAAGTTGACCAATATTTCTTCACTAGCTTTTTTCATATTCAAAGATAAACCACACATGTTGGGCCAATTATATAGTGTTCATAGATTAGAAACGTAAAAAATTATATATTACAGTTATATGAACTCCTTTAAGCCAAGCAACAATGCGGTTCGATCACCTGAACCAGCCGTCGTGGTAAAGTCACTGAGGATGGAGAAGCATCTCCGAAACATGTCTGACTTTTACTAATTTTTTAATAATTATATTATATTTATTAGTGTTCATATAACCGTAATATATAATTTTTTACGTTTCACGAAAGAAGTTTAATAAATAGTTAAAAAAACATGAAACGAGTGAATGAGTAAAATTTCTACACATTCCTACGTAAAATGTAATGGAGATTTGGAATATGTAAATTTTTATATGGGGTGCCACTTAAAAATAATAAAGTTTGCTGCTACATTCTGTATGTTTGAATAACTAACTTTTTTCGAACAGTATGATTTATTCCCAACAGCTTTTGTATAAAACTTTTTTTTTTGTAAAATTAAAAATTAAGAAGTTATGAGTAATAGTCCATACTTTTTTAAGACTCTGTATGATATCGTATGTTACATTATTTTATTTTTAAATGCCACGTTCTTTATTAGACAAAGCATTTAAATACTTTGCAAAAATACAGATATTCTTAAAAAAAAAATTCCTTCAGATTTTAACAATATTTTTGTGATTTTTTCCAAGTGCACTGCTAGATTACAAAATACCACTCGCAACAAAAAAAACAATATAAGATAATTTTCCCTCGATTGCCCTTAATTTCCCCACTAGTATGAAATGCAACTTCACACGCATAAAATATTTACATTGGTACTTACTGTTTTCCAACCAGGAGATCAACCGTGAAAGGAATGTGCTTACTATTGCGTCATCTATTGGAGCAAAGTGGATAAATAATTTTACCGTTATAGCGTCCGTTTAAAAACCATGCGCTCTCCTGCATATGTTATTTCCTGTATGAAGAGATTAAAAGACCAGGAGATTAACTGTGATCTAATTTTGTAACTAGAGTAGTATCAATATGTCTGTATCAATGTTATGGTTTGTGCTGTGAGAGCTAGCCAATAGAGATAAGAGTACCCACGTGTGTGGCCTTATGACATCTTATGACATCAACACTCATTCACAACATTACCCCGCTCCGTTTCACCCGGCAGAGACTTTCTCGTGGTTGGAGCACACTACACTGCCTTGCAATTCACCTCTGTTGTGTCTCGCAACATACAAAACTATTTCCTCTAATTTCTGGCGCCTCGATGCGGCAGAACTTGGAAATAATATATTCCAATTGCTCCCACGAACACACACATAAACACACACACACACACACAGGATACAGTCTTATCGCTTTGTGGAAATTTCACAAATTTGCAAATTAAATCTCCCCTCCCCTACGTCGTTCTCTTTTCAAAACAGAGTGAGAATATGAGAGACACAATTGTATTAAAGGGTAAAAGGGTGGTTTTAGGGGAGTGGGTGGAGAGAGGGGAGCTTCCTCCCAAGTATGATTACGTCAAAGTAATAATTAGTTCATGCAAACATACATAAAGCTTTATTTCTCGTTTTTATCATTATTATTGTGATTTATTGCATTATCCAGACTCTCACTTGTTTTCCCATTATTACGCAACCCGCACTACCAAATCTCCATGGTGATAAAAATGCCAGCAAACTGAAACAAGTGACTAACGAGCATTGCCTCCTATTCTCTTCCCCCCACGCACACACCCTCTAGCGGCACTTCTAGAAAGCATATAGACAATTGAATCACTAAAACCGTTACCACAGTAAATAAAAAAATAAAAAAACCAACACAAGGGAAAGAGGGGAAAAAAAGTAATGATATTTAAACCTGGGTAAATGTAATTAGAGCTTCCGACGTTCTTTAAAAAGGCACTAGTCCATAAAGAGCGTCTTGAAAACCAACCATCTCTTATGAAAGAAAATTAGATTATATAAAGAATGTTTTATTTGAATGCTAGGGTTATGGATAATGTGGATCGTGAACCACGCTCGGTCCACGATAGAAAATTAAGTAAAAGTTAATGTATCCTACCCATACGTGAAAGTTTTACTAAATTCTTTATTTAAGAAATTCGATGAGTCATCCGTCAGCTGACAACTAGACAGTGGGCTTTAGATATCGCAGTCCCGTGTTCGAATTTCGGAAAGTTCCAACGAAACTTGACGTTAGGTTAAAAAAAAAGTAGGACAATCAATATTGCTCTGGATAACTCGCCTTCCCACGTCATCATTTGAATTACGTAATAACCTACTCCTAAGGAAGTCGTTGTCAATGCATATCATTTTTAGATTCGTGGTAGGGAATTCACATCTGAACCTCTGGTATTTCAGCTGAAAACAGGAAGGAAGGAACTCTTGATAAAGACAGAGAAGGGGACAAATAACTGAATCATGATCAGTATAAAGTTGTAGAACTAGACAATATAATTATCATCATCATCATAATCATCATCATCATCATCATCATCATTCCCATTTCATGCATTGGGCAACAATGCACGTCCCAACTTTAGAGTTCTTCCGCCTATCTTCTTCTGGATCTGGCAATAGATCTCCAATAGATATAGATCTATATCTATATTTTCATACTCGTTTTGACAGCCTCAGATAATATGATATCCTCTCCAGAAATTAATTCCAGTCGCGCACATAATTGTTTATTCTGTCATTAATGTTATATGAATCCCATTGATTTCTTTGAAGGTTTTGATTAAACTATTATGTCTACATTATACAGGATGATCTGTTTGGGAAGACATAAATCAAAAATCACTTCTCTTTCCTCTGTCAGTGTTTTACAATAAATTATATAGGCCTAGGAGTATATACTGGCAACACCTCTCAACTTATAGGCTAATCACTTCTCTTTCCCCTGTCAGTGTTTCACAATAAATTATAGGCCTACGAGTATATACTGGCAACATCTCTCAACTTATAGGCTAATCACTTCTCTTTCCTCTGTCAGTGTTTTACAATAAATTATAGGCCTACGAGTATGTACTGGCAACATCTCTCAACTTATAAGCTAATCACTTCTCTTTCCTCTGTCATTGTTTTACAATAAATTATAGGCCTACGAGTATGTACTGGCAACATCTCTCAACTTATAGGCTAATCACTTCTCTTTCCTCTGTCAGTGTTTTACAATAAATTATAGGCCTACGAGTATGTACTAACAACATCTCTCAACTTATAGGCTAATCACTTCTATTTCCTCTGTCAGTGTTTTACAATAAATTATAGGCCTACGAGTATGTACTGACAACATCTCTCAACTTATAGGCTAATCACTTCTATTTCCTCTGTCAGTGTTTTACAATAAATTATAGGCCTACGAGTATGTACTGGCAACATCTGTGAACTTATGGGCTAATCACTTCTCTTTCCCCTGTCATTGTTTTACAATAAATAATAGGCCTACGAGTATATACTAACAACATCTCTCAACTTATAGGCTAATCACTTCTATTTCCTCTGCCACTGTTTTACAATAAATTATAGGCCTAGGAGTATATACTGGCAACATCTCTCAACTTATAGGCTAATCACTTCTCTTTCCTCTGTCACTGATTTACAATAAATTACAGGCCTACGAGTATATATTGGCAACATCTCTGAATTTACAGGCTAATCACTTCTCTTTCCTCTGTCAATATTATACAATCATAGGCCTACGAGTATAGCCTATATTGGCAACATCTTTTAACTTATAGGCTAATCACTTCTCTTTCCTCTGTAAATATTGTACAAAATAGGCCTACGAAAATGTGTTGGCAACATCTTTGAACTTATGGGCTAATCACTTCTCTTTCCTCTGTAAATATTATAAAATCATAGGTCTACGAAAATGTGTTGGCAACATCTTTGAACTTATGGGCTAATCACTTCTCTTTCCTCTGTAAATATTGTACAAACATAGATCTACGAAAATGTGTTGGCAACATCTTTGAACTTATAGGCTAATCACTTCTCATTCCTCTCTTGATATTATAAAATGATAGGCCTACCAAAATGTGTTGGCAACATCTTTGAACTTACAAGCTAATCACTTCTCTTTCCTCTGTAAATATTATACAATCATGGGCTTACGAAAATGTGTTGGCAAGAACTTTGAACTTATAGACTAATCACTTCTCTTTCCTCTGTTATATTATGAAATCATAGGTCTACAACAATGTGTTGGCAACATCGTGAAACTTATAGGCTAATAACTTCCATTTCCTCTGTTAATATTATACAATCATAGGCCTATTAAAATGTATTGGCAACATCTTTGAACTTATAGGCTAATCACTTCTCTTTCCTCTGTAAATATTATACAATCATAGACCGACCAGTATATATTGACAACATCTTTGAACTTGTAGGCTGATCACTTCTCTTTCCTCTGTAAATATTATAAAATGATAGGTCTACGAAAATTTGTTCGAAATCTCTTCGAACTTATATGCTAATAATCAGGGAAAGGATTTATATGTAAATACATATTTACTTATAAAGCTAATATAATTTATATTTTGCATTATCTTTATGTTTCACAATGTGTAGGGTTGAAAAATCCTACTTTTATTTTCCATATTTTTCCATATTTTAGAGTTTAGTACATATTTTCGTTAATTTCCATATATTTTCCATATTTCATATAAAACAGTCCATATTATATTAGGTTTAACAATAAAACAAAACAAAATTCCATTAACTTTTAAAAATACATTTCAACAATAGAGATTTAAACACATGTTCAGTAATCCCTTTAACATCAGAGTTATTTGAAAATTAGCAGTCCTATCAACAATGGGAAAGTAAGTTACAAAACTGTATTAATTTAATTTAAAATTTTTAACAGACTTCAGTTGTGCAGCTCAACAGTTAAATGCCAGTCAGAGTACACATAGGTTCAGTTTTGTAAATCATACTATAAAGACGGTAAATATGCCAAAAGTACGTCATTCAGTCAATTTAAAATCAAAACTAACAAGTTACATTTCAGAATTTAAAGAAGATGGTTTATCAACTGACAATAAAATATTATTTTGTAATTTGTGTCAGTGTGCAGTATCATCTACACAAAAGTTCCTGGTGCAACAACACATTACAACTAGTAAACATCAGGCCAACAAACAACTAAATTCCAAGCAGAGACAATTGTTTTTAACACAACCAACAACATCGAATGTAAGATCTGAGTTTAACATCGACCTGTGCCGTTCTCTCATCTCTGCTGATATTCCTCTCTACAAACTAAAGAATAAGGTCTTCAGGGAATTCCTTGAAAAATATACTCAACATACAATCCCGGATTAGTCAACACTTAGGAAGACGTATGCTCCATCCATCTACGATGAGACAATACAGAAGATAAGAGATGAAATTAAAGATAGTTCAATTTGGGTTTCCATTGATGAGACTCCCGACAAAGAAGGTAGACTTGTTGGTAATGTAGTTATCGGTTTGTTAAGTGAACAATATTCTGAACGAATTCTTTTACATTGTGATGTTCTAGAAAAGTGCAATAACAAAACTATAGTTAAACTGTTCAACGAAGCTATGGGTATCCTGTGGCCAAAGGGTATTATGTACGATAATGTGTTATTCTTTATTAGCGATGCTGCCCCTTATATGGTCAAAGCTGGACAAGCATTATCTGTTGTATATCCTAAATTGACTCATTTTACTTGTGTGGCGCATGCATTTCATCGTGTGGCAGAAGTGGTCAGAGACAATTTCCCTAAAGTAGATTTGTTGATTTCATCAGTGAAAAAAGTATTTCTCAAAGCTCCCAGTAGAGTTAACGTGTTGAAAGAAATGTACCCTGAAATTCCATTGCCACCAAAGCCAATTTTAACTAGATGGGGTACATGGCTAGAAGCAGTTGAATATTATGCCGAACATATAGACTCTATTAACAATGTTCTCCTTGCATTGGACTCTGAAGATGCAGTCTCAATTGATACTGCGAAAACAGTTACCTGTGACATAAGTGTGAAGAATGACTTAGCTCACATTCAGCATACATTTTCATGCATCATAAAAACGCTCAAAAGTCTCCAAAATAGGCACCTTTCACTATCTGAAAGTTTTGAAATTATAAATAGTACTGTGGAACAACTGAATCGTGGTAGAGGTAAAGTTGCAGATGCAGTAAGAGCTAAGGTGGACACTGTACTTTCAAAAAACCCTGGATATGAAGAACTACAAAAGGTTGTTGCTGTGATGAGTGGTGAATCAACAGTGAAGATTAACTTGGACTTATCCCCAGCAGACATTGTGAAATTGAATTATGTACCAGTTACTTCTTGTGACGTCGAACGCTCTTTTAGTCAGTATAAATCTATCCTCAGAGACAATAGAAGAAGATTCACTTTTCAGCACTTGAAAGAAATGTTTGTAACCTATTGTTATGGTAACAGACAATAAAAATTGTGTTTTGTTGAAACTACATTGGAAGATAAGGTACGTCCATTATATTTTTTGTTTAGTTTGATTAAAATGTACCAATATTTAACGTACATAGTCATTTTTTTATAATTTTAAGTCCATATTTAATTCCATATTTTGGTAAAAATCCATATTTAATTCCATATTTTGGTAAAAATAACTACATATATATTTACATATTTCATATATTTTTAGTCCATATAAATCCGTTCCCTGCTAATAATGTATATTTCCTGTGTTAATATTATACAATTATAAGAATAATTATTGACATTATCTTTGATCTTACAGACTAATCACTTCTATTTCCTCTGTTAATATTGTACAGTTATATGTGTATGTATTGAAATTATCTTTGAACTTACAGGCTAATCACTTCTATTTCCTCTGTTAATATTGCACAGTTACTGTATATGTGTATGTATTGCAATTATATTTGAACTTACAGGCTAATCACTTCTATTTCCTCTGTTAATATTGTATAGTTATATATGTATGTATTGCAATTATTTTTGAACTTACAGGCTAATCACTTCTATTTCCTCTGTTAATATTGTACAGTTATATGTGTATGTATTGCATTTATCTTTGAACTTACAGGCTAATCACTTCTATTTCCTCGGTTAATATTATACAGTTATATGTGCATGTATTGGCATCATCTTTGAACTTACAGGCTAATCACTTCTTTTTTGTCTGTTAATATTTTACAATAATAATTATACGTGTGTTCTCAGAATGCTGCCCAATAATAATAGATATTCATGTACTAGTAGACTATTTGTTGCAAGGCACTGTACGAATCCTCTACCCTCTTGCAAGAATTGAGCCTAGCCACGTGGTTGGGAGACAAAATTAAGTTGTAAGTAGAAATGAAGTGAAAGTCTTTTCTGTGCTCTTGAAGGCGCCCTATAAGACGCTGCTGAAGTGTTAGACGTTGTATTTGCTGCGATGCGAGAAAGCGAGAGAGTTGGGAAAGGAACTGAGTGAGAGGGAAATCCAAGTAGAATGCCACGTGTTAGGTCTGAACACTGCCCCAGTCCCTGGTTCCGGAACATGCATCACTTCCGGACGGATCTGTATAATGAAACGCAATGTTCTTTCCTCTACCAGCCATACTTACAACTACGAAATATACTTTTTCATAATGAAACAGGATAACTGCGGGATTCTCAAGTTTCTTAGTTTAAACTACGACATCGGGTAACCTTAGAGACTTTTTGTAACTTTCAACATTCTGCTATGAAGAATATTGCTTTTAAACTTTAAATTTGGCCACGACTACGAATCTCGCAACATTTACAGTTCTCAAACAGTTATATTACCGGTTGTTCTGTATGGCTGTGAAACTTGGACTCTCACTTTGAGAGAGAAACAGAGATTAAGGGTGTTTAATAATAAGGTTCTTAGAAAAATATTTGGGGCTAAAAGGGTTGAAGTTACAGGAGAATGGAGAAAGTTACACAACGCAGAGCTGCACGCATTGTATTCTTCACCTGACATAATTAGGAACATTACATCCAGACGTTTGAGATGGGCAAGGCATGTAGCACGTACGGGTGAATCCATAAATACATATAAAGTGTTAGTTGAAAGGCTGGGGGAAAAAGATCTTTGGGGAGGCCGAGACGCAGATGGGAAGATAATATTAAAATGGATTTGAGGGAGGTGGAATATGATGATAGAGACTGGATTAATCTCGCACAGAATAGGAACCGATGGTAGGCTTATGTGAAGCCGGCAATGAACCTGCGGGTTCCTTAAAAGCAATTTGTAAGTAAATAAGTAAGTATGGGCTCATTTCTGCTATCCTCAAATTTTACCATGGGCGAGAAATGGCCGGAAAATTTTTCCTGGAGTCCTCCATCATATAAATTACTTTATATGTTCTTACTCTGATATTCTGTTTGCTAACTTAAGCGCTACTTTGACGTACAGACAGCAATGTGCCCATAATATACCTGCCCGTTTCGTTTGCAATATTCGTCGGACTGATCATGTAACACCATCCCTCGAAATGTTGCCCTGACTCCGTCTAGAAAATCGTATAGAAATCCACTGTCTTTCCCTCCTATCTTATTTTTCCATTCCTCTCTACCTCGCGCACAGTTTTCTAAATTTATCCACCCACCATAATGTGGACATATGAACACAGCACTCCTCAGTACTATCCATTTCCTCCCACCGAACGTCCTCATAGCCATCTCCTTTCACTGTAACTTTTTCTCGATTTTGCAATTTCCTGAGTTTTGTCAGAGGCTGTTAGATATCAAATGAATGTAAGAATAAACCAAGGAAGTATATATTAATTAATTACCTTTATCAATAGTAATTGTTTCAATTTTTCAATTGTTTTTAATGTTTATGTTTATAACAGGATAAATATTTAAATTACCCTACCTCATATTATTACACTGGTCGACCAAAAAAAAAAAAAAAAAAAAAAAAAAAAAAAAAAAAAAAAAAAAAAAAAAAAAAAACTTTTTATCTGCTACTGAAGAAATTTGAAGTGTTCTAAACTGAAATTGATGCGCTGATTCCAAATCTGTAATCACACTTATCACAGCACGTCAGGTTTTTGAGTTATGGGACTGTAACATTAATTCTAAAGATTACTATTCATTACATATCATACATTACGTACATAGTCGTTAAAATTGAAGAATATTGCTGGAGAACCTTTTAAGTGTAGTTTGTAATTTAAATATGTATTGTATTGAGTAAGGCTGGTTGAGTGGAAGAGAAGGCCTTATGGCCTTAACTCTGCCAGCGAAAATAAAACATTATTATTATTATTATTATTATTATTATTATTATTATTATTATTATTATTACATATCTGTACCGTAAATTCAGAGATATAAATTGAGCTTAGTTTATATATTCTTTGTAAGTTGTTATATTACTTTATTTTAAATACATTTATAAGAAGATACATACACTTACAATATGTAGTAAGCACTAAAAACTCTGTTAAAAGTGCTTGAGATGTTTCTTTTTCCGCACGTGGTGGATCGCTGTAAGAACCAGCAGAAATCACCCGTCATGCTCGAACAGTATTCACCCTGGTATCTGGATTCCATCGTTGATATGTCCTAATGGAACCTCTCACCATGTTCGTCACTTACAGCGCCGAGATTTGATGGAACAAAGTCAAAGTGCATTCTTAAAGACACGCAACAACCTAGATTCTGAAATGCTTCAAGCATGTTATATACTAGCTCAGCATAATTATCAGCTCGATAATTTCCTAAAAACCTAGTTGACACTAGTATACATGTGTCCCAAGCTTCGAGTTCAAGAACACTCAGTTTTGACCTGAGCGTAGTGCCACACATCATAATTAAAAATTAAAAATGTTACTACTTTAAAATTTTGACGTGATAGAAAAAAACGGACTTCAAATCTGTAATCAGAACACTCAAATTAGGGTTGGTACACTTGTTTTTCTTCAGTAGCAAAATCACAATAAAATAAATAAAATGGATCTAAATGTATTAAAAATGTAAAAATTAAAAATTTCATTATTTTAAAATTGTGACGTGATAGAAAAAACGGACTTCAGATCTGTAATCAGAACACTCAAATTAGGATAGGTACACTTGTTTTCCTTCAGTAGCAAAATCACAATAAAATAAATAAAATAGATGTAAATGTATTAAAATGTAAAAATTAAAAATTTAATTATTTTAAAATTGTGACGTGATGGGGAAAAAGTGGACTTCAGATCGGTAACCAGCACACTCAAGTTAGGGTTGGTACACTTGTTTTTGTTCAGTAATAAAATCAGAATAAAATGAATAAAATGGATCTAAATGTATTAAAATGTAAAAATTAAAAAATTGAAAATGTTATTATTTTAAAATTGTGACGTAATAGAAAAAACAGACTTCAGATCTGTAATCAGCTCACTCGAATCAGGTTGATACACTTGTTTTTGTTCAGGAGCTATTATTACTTTTATATTATTATTATTATTACTATTATTATTATTATTAGTATTATTACCATCATCATTATTATAGTCTATCATACGCTACCCCGGATTTATTTCCCGTCTGGATGACGGGATTGATTGATGATGATGATGATGATGATGATGATGATGATGATGATGATTTTTATTTTTGTATCTTTTCCAGTCTTGTTTTGAAGTGTTCCATTAATTGAAGCGTCGGCTGGAACAACGTTGTAAGTTACAAAATTTTCATTCGGCGTGTTTTCGTGTAATAATGTTGTATGTCATGTTTTCTTGCTATACTCTTTGGCTTGCAAATGTCCATCAATGCAATACGTGAAATTTGTCCACTCAAAAGTTTGCTACCCTCATAAGAACAACGTTGTACGTGTACACATTTTTGCAGCTCCTGGAAATTTTACCAAATGTAACTTATAACGTTGTTCCAGCCGACTCTTCAATTGTCGATTCATATTATTTATTTTACTTCCAATATGTTTCTTTATCAAAACTTGTGTTACTTCCTAATAATAAAAGTGAATTATTTTTTGCAAAGATTTATTTGTATTATAATATTCAAGTGTACAGGATATTTTCTATAGTTAGCCATTACAACAGTTTTTCTTATAGAATATATCTATATTTTCTCGAGTTGTAACTTATGATCCGATCGTTTCTAATCATCTGCATTAATCACTCACCAAAAATAATGACATCACCCGGTATTATATTCACTTTATTACATTTTCCAACAACAAGTACATCACAAATCCAGATTAATCAACTCTGCTTGTGGTCGCAAGGTTTTAAGACAGACCAAGATCGATCGAAGTCAATTTTATTCCTACCAAATTCTCCACAGTCTGTACAGGAAAGTTGCTGTTACTAGGGGGAGGTAAGAAATCTCCTGAGGCACCCCTATTCCTTGCATAACACCTCGCCTGTTCCATATTTCACATTGTCATCTTTCTTCAACCACTCTCTCCCTCACTGTTAACGCAACAACCGCCCCCTTTCGCATGTCTTTCTTTCTTACTTTCTCTTAGGTTCCACTGTAATTTATTCAACTTCCTGTCTTGTTATTTTTTTCCTCTCTCCTCTCTCTCTTTCTCTCCACCTCTGCTGTCCTTCTCTAACCCTTGTAAACTTTATTTCCGAAATGCTCGTAACCTCCCTCCAGCCCTTTCTGTTCACCACCTCACTTCATTAATTTTCCAAACTGGTACGTTAAGGGAAAGGGGCGGAATATTTTTTTACAACATCTACGTCTCTCCTTATGTATGCTGCAATGGAGGGGTGGGTAGGTTGAGGGTTACTGAATTACTAATACAAAAACTTTTCTCCACCTTTTCTCCCCCCACCGCGTAACCCACAACTTACCAATCTTTCAAACCCCAAAGCTATACAAGAGTTAAGGAAACAGTAACGAAAAGATAGAGGCAGTTTTCTTTTGCAATGCTGGTGATAGCGGAGAAGGGTCCCGCTCTCTTCTCTATCCACCCTCGAATCTACTTTCCCCCTTTGTGTCTCAACCATCCGTGATAAGTCCCTGCGAGAATTTTTTTCCTCATATGTTTGTGTCACTGAGTGAACATAGGACATATTAAATTCTCATAACTCAAGCATTGCACCCTGATCTTGCATCAATCTGTCATAAATCTCACGCCTCCAAGCATCCCCTTATAGGTACATCATCATAGCTTTACGCTTAAGAATCAGTGCACAGTTACACAAGTACGATTTAGTCACTGCTAGAGATAGTAGATTTTCGCAATCAAGATAAATGCAAAATGTGGTCAAATACTAACAAAATAAGTGATTTTATATTTAAAAGCACGTTAAGTTAACAGTATTGTACAAATAACTATAGGGCAAGGGGGTACAATTTCGAACAGTAAACACGTATTTGTATTTTATGGTCAAAATAAGCATACGAAATTTCCAAATTTATTGTGAATACAATGTTCAAGACCCAGTTGTCGTTCCGCAACAATATAAGAAATAAAGGCAGTTTACATTGTCCATAGTTATAAATGTTTCAATAAACAAAAAATGTTCGAAAATGTACCACAGGGGTACAATTCTGAACAGGTCAGGTACAATTTCTATCAAAGGCATTTGCTACAAAAAAAAACTGCTTTATGCTCTGGCACCCACGCGCACTTCGTGATACCACACGTCGCACATCTGGAATCGGATCCATTCCCCTTTCAATATGGATTCCTTTGAATAACAATTCAGTAGGAAGAGGCCACATTCGTCTTCATTTGATGGAGCGGACGATGTTGCCTTTTGTTTCATTCTTCTCTTGGGTGCAGATTTATTCTTTCCTTTAGGCGAAGTATTAACTGCAATGGATTTATTAGATCGTATCTCGTTGATATGCTCTTGCGAAGTAAGGTGGAGTGACGTGAGCAGCTTTCTTTGACGTAAACAAGCTTTTTCTCTCGGGTGAGTTAAGAAGGCACTAACTGCATTTTCTGGAGAATCAGAAGGACCATTTTGCGGATTTTCTGAGGGACTCTGACTGACCACGGCCAAATGAAAAGCAGCACGTTTAACCTGCAAGGGGGTAAGACCTAACTCTCTATTTGCTAAGTACAGGAGCCTATCTACCAAAGCCTTTTCATGTCTCCAGACAGTACCGTGGGATGTTCAATCTTCTCTGTAACACGTACAGTAAGACCGGCCTGTTTTTCCTTTTCCTTGTTTACTCTATCATACAGAGTGCTCAGTGGAAGGTGATACAACGCGGATGCTCCTTTCAATGAAATAGCCCCAGAAATTACACTTTTGATTGTCTTTTCCATTGCATTAGAAACCCATTTCAGAAGTTTTTCCTTTTCTGTTTTCCTTCGTGGCATCTAAAATGCCAACAATCAGAAATGACGTAGTTAGAATGTTTACAAACAACCGTTCTAAATTGTACTCTTAGCGTTCAGAATTGTACCCGAATAATGTTCGAAATTGTACTTCAACTATCCTTGTGAAATGAGTCAATAGTTTTCTAAACTGTCATTGATATCACTGGTATGCCGGTAATGTGTAGCGAAGACCACGGAACAGGTCAGAATAATATACAAACCAACATTTATCATTGTAATACAATACCACAACGGGAAACTATGAGCCATTTTATAACAGAGCATATTCTGTAGCCAAATTGCTTACCTTTGTTTGAAAAATGATTTATTAGTGGTATATAGTAACATTTTACAACACAGCATTTTAGGAGACAAACTTATAGAAGACTGATTATCGACGCTATATAACTTAAACAGAGTTGAACATATGAAACTCGCAAATGTTCAAAAACCTTAGTGCGTTCAGAATTGTATTATGTTCGAAAATGTACCCCCTTACTCTAATAATTGCAACTGTCCTAAACTACGCCTATCAACTCATGTGAAATATTTACAATCATCGATCAAAACTTAAAATAGAATTTTCATATAAAATACTTATGTCTTAAATTACTCTATACTCTATACAAATTTGTTCACCTGCGTCATTTTACACCAGTAATAATTATTTTAAATGAAAAAACGATGGATTTTATTCACAAAACATTCATGTGTTTACATAAGTAGGCCTAAAAGTTAAAATTCAGGAATTAATTAAATCATCTTAGAGAATTCTCTCTACAAATCAAATATCATAAAATAACAGAAGGGGAAAAATTTCTACGTATTTTTCCTAAATCTCATTCGACAATCATAATTAAATTTGATTTACTGAATAATACCCACTAGTCAAAATTCTACACTGTGTATTACAGTCATATGTATAAAAAGTTTTTACGCGGTGTTCCGTCGCTACAGGACATTGCTTGGGGCCAGCGATGCGTCAAAAGCTTGGTGGAAGTTCGTATGAACTCGCGCTACGTTTAATTAATACTTCGGGACGAGTTCAAGTTCTGTGACTGTGAGGCTGCAGTCACAATGTAAACCCAAACAAGACGTAATATTTTAATGCAAACAGAAAAGGAAGAATGAAGCTCTGACAATTCATAATGAAAAACGTGCAGTATAATACGGAGGCTATCCAGAAAGTAACTTTGGTTACGTTATTAAAAAAAAAATATTGCTTCGGAATATGTATTACAGTAGAACCCCTATTATCCGTTACCCTGTTAACCGATTGGTGGATTATCCGTCTGTCTTTCTTTCGCTTTTTTCTGCAGAAATATATAAAGAACTGTACCTTGTATTCGCACGTTATTTTTTCTAGATAGTGTTATTACAAGCCTTTTCCCTTAAACAGTATAGTCTACTGTTCGAATTGTGGTACTGTATAACTACTGTATAAAATGTCTTCTACGGGTGTCAAAAGAAATCTTGTTGTGCTGAGTATCGGGGGGAAAAAAGTGTAAATAATTCAGTGGTTTTTGGGAAAGAGAAACTTTGGTTCATCTCGCAACAGAATACGAGTTTGGAATGTGTGAAATCTGTAAATCTACAACACGATACCTTCACTTTTCACAGGCAGCCATTACAAGGAGTTTTCTTGCCCTTCAAGATCCGTCGTTGACAATGAGACTTAAATTAGTGGACTTGTGACCCACTATCTAGCGTATTAAATACAAGGCTATAGAGGAATTTACCAAAGTTTATCATTCACTAAATTTACGAAAATATTTCATGGTACGCATTATCCGATTTTTCAATTAACCGTTAAGCCCACCTCCTTCATTACTTCGGACAATAGTGGTTCTACTGTATATGTCTTAAATTTTTACCATACCTGCTTAACATGTTTCGGCCTGCTATTGGCCTTCTTCAGAACTGCATGTTGCTGGTCTTGGCGCCTTTTGTTTTTTTCCTGTGGGGTGTGTTTGTGTAGTGTAATGTGGAGTCAAAGATTGTGTGTGGTCTGAAATTGAGTTGTGTGTTAAGAATTTCATTTGGATATATTTGTGTGTGTCTGTATATTTCGTATTATTCTAGTGTGTTTAGTTTCTGGCTTTTCAGTTGGATGTGTAGAATTTCCATGTCTGTGTTGATGTCTCTGTAGGAGCCTTATATAAATTTTCATATATCAGCTATTATTATTATTATTATTATTATTATTATTATTATTATTATTATTATTATTATTATTATTTTACTTGGGGTGTACTATAAGCAGTTAACATGAGCTGCTGCCAGGAAGTCAACAGGAGGATAGGAATGGCAAAAATAATTTTTAATAGACAAAGGAACATCTTCTGCGGACCTCTTGAAAAATAACTAAGGAAGAGACTAGTGAAGTGCTTATAGAATGTAGCATTGTATGGGACAGAAACATGACATTACGACGAAGCGAAGAGAAGCGACTAGAAGCATTTAAAATGTGGATATGGAGAAGGATGTAGCGTGTGAAATGGACAGAAAGAATAAGAAATGAAGCTGTGTTGGAAAGAGTGGTTGAAGAAAGAATGATGCTGAAACTGATCAGAAAGAGAAAAAGGAATTGGTTGAGTCACTGGCTGAAAGGAAACTGCCCACTAAAGGTTGCACTGGAAGGAATGGTGAACGGGAAAAGAGTTCGAGGCAGAAGAAGATATCAGATGGTAGGCGATAGAGAAGAACAAAACTAACTGCCGCTCTCGCTCGCTGTGTTCGTTGCATTTGTCTTTCGAGTCTTGTCTCGTCATTCTCGTGCGCTCATCATTCTCGAAATAGCATTTGGTCGACGTGGAAAGATTTCGTAACATTGAATAACATACATCACTGAAATGAATAACATAAATATTTAAATGAGACAAAAAGACAAAACAGAACAGTATTTTAGTTACCAAAATGTTCTGGTTATATTATATGATATTACCTATGGTTATATAATTAGAAAAAAAGAATTCTCAAATAAATTTGCATTTCTAAGAAAGAAAAAACATAACATTAATATCTTTTTACTTGAGATTGCATACTTGATCTCAAACATATGAAAAGAAAATTCCTAGCCTTTTAAAAAGGGCCTAGTAATTAAATAAAGATCGGGGAACGGATTATTATACACTGAAAGGTAGAGATGATGTTTCAAATAGGCTACTTGATTGTTTACACATATATAACAGTTGTCAAAGTAGATAAAACTTCAGTCAGGTATAAACAAACTATGGCGATTCAAGACTACTTGACGTTTTGGACTTCGGGAGTGATCAATCTCGGCGTCTCGAAACACTCACAAGCAGTCTTTACGTCAACGACGCGACGTATACATCATTGTCGTGCGGGTTTTCGGCTTTGCGGGCGCTGCTAGTCTTGCTTTCTCGATCGTTGTTCATCTCTAGTAGTCGACATTAAGATATATGGATCACATTCGGAGACTAAGAGGAAGACAGAAAATAGGAAAGATTGGAGAATCCTGGGTTTGCAGTGAAAGACCTGTCCTTCTGCTGAATTCTATGTGTATATGTTTATATTATTATTTTTCTCGCGGCCCCCATTAACTGCGATCTCCCGGTTGAGAATCACTCTCCTACGTCTTGATTAAGCAGTGCTCGGTTATGATCAGGCACTACACCACTGCTTTATCGTCTTGTTTTTATTTTTTCTAAAATTGTTTCAACATTTTTATCAATATCTTCGTTTTCATTGTGATACTGAAAACAAATCTTAACGCAAAAGAATTCTTCGTCGCCTTTGATCTGCAGAAGTTCCGAAATTACACGACATCCATGAAGGAAATATTTCCTCACTCCCTTATGTTCACTGTCATTATAAAATGAACACAGGACAACTATGAACATGAGGCGGGGCTAGACGCAATCACCCACTGAGATTGCTGCAACTTTGCCTAGTTAACGCGTTAGCTCGCTTTGGGGAAACATTTTTATGTCTTATATTACGCGCACAAAATGTATTTCATATACAGGGTGTTAAAAATAACGTTTACAACGTTTCAGGGATGATAGAGGAGGTAAAAACAAGCTTCTGTTTTAAGTGACAAAACTTTAGCAGACGCGCCGTTTTGCCGCTAGATGGTCTGAAGAATAGATAACTTGACTTCCGTCACAACACACACTGGTTAGTTCTGTTTGTGCACGACCATCTTGTAGGATCTTATCTGTTTCCTAACAGTCTCCGTGGTGGTAATTATTTTGTTTTTCTACGCGACGTCCTACCAGAACTTTTAGAAAATATCCCATTGAACATCAGAGAACGAATATGGTTTCAGCATGACGGTACCCCTCCACACTTTGATCGTCGTGTCAGGAACCACCTAAATGCTACATTTCCCGATCGCTGGATTGGCAGGGGTGGGCCAGTACCGTGGCCACCCCGATCACCGGACCTAACCCCACTGGATTTCTTTTTGTGGGGAGAAGTGAAACGTTTTGTGTATGAGACACCTATCGATACGGCAGAAGACTTAGTTGCTCGCGTTGTTGAAGCTGCACATGTTATTAGGGACAATGTTGGCCTTTTTGAGCGTTGCAGACATCTATAGTACGAAGGTACCAGTTGTGCAATGCCTTCAATGGACGGCAGTTTGAACACCACTCTAAAACGACAATTGGTCTTGTTCTTTATGGATTATACTAACACTTATATACACAATAAACGGCGCATCTGTCAAAGTTTTATCACTTACAAAATATATTTGTTTTTACCTCCTCTATTATCCCTGAAACGTTGTAAACGTTATTTTTAACACCCTGTAGAACTCTTTTGGTAATGTCATGACAAAAAGCTATTTTACTGATTCTGACTGTCCAAACTCTATGTCTGTAAGGTCCTCTCTTGCGATATAAGCACTAATTTTGAAGCTAATATAAACAGCGACACTTGTTTTGTCAAACCAAAATAATAACAGCCGCGACTGCATTTCTCAGTCATAACATTGTGTAAGAGAGTATCAAAACGATTAAGGAGAAGTGGCACGATAAAATAATACTTTTCAACTTGTGGACTATGAACGGCTAAGAAACGAAGCAATCGACAGAATTACGAGGGAGGACTGAATATCTCGTGTAGTGTTGTGCAATGTTCGAACATGAGAGGGGATATCAAGATACTACAAACTTCGCCCGATTCCATAGGCATCCCAACAGTACATGGAAATGAAGCATGTAAACTAGGGTAATAATAATAATAATAATAATAATAATAATAATAATAATAATAATAATAATAATAATAATAATAATCCGTGGCGCTACAGCCCATGAAGGGCCTAGACCAGTGACCGGCATGTTCCGTGCTCTGTGACGTCATACGACGTAGCCGCTTTGCTCTTTGCTCGGCAATCTCTGCATACTGAGCAGAGCGTGGAGAGAAGGTTCAACTTAACAGTGGTGGTGCGACGTCTATGCACTGACAGAGCGCGATACATTCTTCTGAGATAGTATGGGAACAGCACAATTACAATACATTTGTACGAAAACAAAACGGTACAACCTTGATAAATCAATGTAACAAAATATTTTGGTTTGTAATCAAATTTAATGTACTTACAATAACATGAAACTCATAATACAGCCATTTGCAGAAGCGTTTGCGTATATAAATGAAATTCCGAAACTGCTATAAACATACATAAATAAATACTTTAAGTAGTACTGCAACACTTTGTCTACTCGGAAACTTGAAAACAGTTCAAGTGTTTTTAACACACATTTCTCTACTTAATATATATAGATTAAACTACATAGGCCCTATCTTGGTGAGTAGTATGCAAAGCATTTTTCAACTTTTGAAACACACCATCGCTTTGTATCACTACCGTGCCCAAGCTAAACGCTTTGTCGAGATTTTTTTCCTCTTTTTTCGCGCACTAATTTTGCAATATTTGGAGTCATAATCTGGCTAACACACAAGCGAAGAATATGTTTCAAGTTCAGATCAGACAGGTGGTTTCTATGTTGTGGTTTGCAGATCTTCATACAAGAAAAGAACTGTTCACATACATACGTAGATCCGAATATGTTCAACATTCTAGCAGCAAATCTATGCAATCGAGGGAATCTTGCCTGGGGAAATCTTCTACAAAATGTAGATAGATCCTTTTTGTTTTCAAAGCGGTCTTTCATTTCAACATCATTTTGCAAATCAATGACTTCCAGTTGCAATGATGATGGAACACTGTCAATATTCACTGAAAATGTTGTCGCAAATATGGAAATATCAGATTGAAGATTAGCAAACTCTTGAAATCTGCAATCAAATTCCTGATTCAGTTCTTCTAATATTTGTACATACTTATTCGTGTCTGTAATTGCGTGACATACTGTAGACAGACTCAACTGCTCGCTCTCCCAAGCTCTTGCGATCTGACTGGCTCTTACGTCACAACTGCAGCATCTGCCGGCCACTGGCCTAGACTGACCAGCCGGCTGCTGGCTTCACGCCCACATACCGAAGCAGAGGTGGACGATCATCCAACCAGAATGGAGTTATCGTGTGGTTAGCACGATGATCCTCCCAGCCGTTATAACTGGTATTCGCAACCGGATTTCGCTACCTATCGTAGCTCCCCAAGTGCATCACGATGCTGGGTGGGCACCGGTCCCATACACTGGCCGAAATTTCATGAGAAAATTTCTTCCCCCATGAGGACTCGAACCAGCGCGCATTCCGTAACGCGAGTCCTAGGCAGGATGCCTTAGACCGCGACGCCACGGCGCGGAACTAAACTAGGGTAACTGCTCGTAAAATAACACACTGGTCAACAGTCATTTTGCGCCAGACATAAAACTAACAAATTCTTACTATGTAATTTCGACCTCCTGAATAAAAAATAACAATGAAAATGTTCCATCAGTTCGGGTTTTCGAGCTGCAAAATATAATTAATTTTGTATGCATTTTATAAAAAAATTACCGTATTTCGTATGTAACTATTTTGTTTTATAAATGTGAAATCCCATTATGTGAAAACAATATTAGTATAAGTAGGTCACCATTTTCGAAGCACTTGTAACGGAAATTATTTTATTGCCCTTTTACGAGTCTATTTGGAGGGGGTGAAACAGGTTCGCGGTATGAATTCGCTTGAGTTTACCTGATTTTACTTGAGATGTGTATGTCTTTCACTGAGAGCTTTAATGACATTACTGTAGTTTATATTTTGCAATAAACCACCCTGTCAAAAAAACTTACAGAAGTGGAAATTGTTTTATTACCCTTTTCGATTCCATTTGGAGGGGAAGAAACAGGTTCGCCGTATGAAATCACTTCACTTTACCAGGAGATTTCCGTGGTGTTAGTATTCTGTGTAAGACGTGTATTTATTTAAAGTGTGCTTTATTGATATCATTCAAAGTGCGAATGGTTTATATGTTCGGATATGAAGGTCGTAAAATTTATTTTTCTTGATTCAACACCAATTTTTTTATGCTAAATATTAATCAATCTGGTTGAAATTTTCATTGCAAGTATTTATGAGATAGCTGCATGTCTCTATGCATTTATTTTGTAAGAAATGCTGCTAGTTTATTTTTTTTTTTTCATGAATCGTAGAAAAAATAACATACGGCATTTAAAATTTCACAATTTTTTTTCTTTTTTTTTTTTTTGGAAATGAATACATGAGATATTTAATAAAATGAATGCATATAAATATTTCTCTATGTCTTGTGAATGTAACAAAAAAAAAGAAGCTTAAAACTTGAGATGTTCTACTAAAAACTTGGATTTGAAAATATTTCTAGAAAAAAAAATTGAAAAGCCATAAATATTTTGGAGTTAAAAATTTGGATTTTGTTAGTCCTTTACATAGTAAAAATGCTCTCAAAATTTGGTTGAAAAAATTATTAGAAAAAAAGTTGTCATTTTTAGTGAAGTCTCCCCTTAAAATATAATGCGATGTACCGATATGTACGTATATTTTTTCTAAGACTGTACGTATCTACGCAACAATTTTCATTTTATGTTTAATGTAATTGTTGCGTCTTATAATAAGATTTACTCTCGCACTGCATACAATATTTTTTTTTTATTTATTACTTGTGACTAAATCAAAGAATGTACGAAAATTGTAATTTAAATTCTACGTCTATTCTTGGTAATATCACAGTCAAGTATAGACAGTCACGAAGTTTGAGCTGTGAGGATGCTAGGAACAATAGACTGTGCCGATACAATTTCACAATGTCTGTAATGAGGTGATATTAGCGATCCTAGTGGTTAGCAACCAGAGTGTTGCATTGGAGCTAAATCCCTCGCTTCAACTCGGTCGAGTGAGATACGATCGGTCGTCATACGCTCGTAATAAATAGAAGCACAGTACAAGGTCATCTCACCGACATGTCTTATTTTGTATAGAAGGCGACAGATAAGATACACATATGTTTTGCTCACACGGTAAAAATAAGGCTTTATTTTCTGCATTTATGACAAACGTTTAATGGAAGAGTCAATGGAACGTACCAAAACAGGAATATGAAGTTATAAGTAAAATAGTATGAAAAACTTCGATATACAGTTATTATTGCTAATTAATAATAAATTCAATATTTGATTTACCACATATATAATATGATAGGTCCATACATAGTGTTCCGCCTATATACTGCGACATTGTAGAAACGTTTTAGAAAATATTATTGATATAGCAGTAGATTAATAACAATATTAGTACAGAGATAACGTCACAGAAAATATAATAAAACGAATAATAATGCTCCACAACTGTTGCAGACGCAAAGAATGATACACTAATTACTAGAGATTAATATTAGTTACTTACTTACAAATGGCTTTTAAGGAACCCGAAGGTTCATTGCCGCCCTCACATAAGATCGCCATTGGTCCCTATCCTGTGTAAGATTAATCCAGTCTCTACCATCATATCCCGCCTCCATCAAATCCATTTTAATATTATCTTCCCATCTACGTCTCGGCCTCCCCAAAGGTCTTATTCCCTCCGGTCTCCCAACTAACACTCTATATGCATTTCTGGATTCGCCCATACGTGCTACATGCCCTGCTCATCTCAAACGTCTGGATTTAATGTTCCTAATTATGTCAGGTGAAGAATACAATGCGTGCAGCTCTGCGTTGTGTAACTTTCTCCATTCTCCTGTAACTTCATCCCTCTTAGCCCCAAATATTTTCCTAAGCACCTTATTCTCAAACAACCTTAACCTATATTCCTCTCTCAGAGTGAGAGTCCAAGTTTCACAACCATACAGAACAACCGGTTATATAACTGTTTTATAAATTCTAACTTTCAGATTTTTTGACAGCAGACTAGATGATAAAAGCTTCTCAACCGAATAATAACACGCATTTCAAATATTTATTCTGCGTTTAATATCCTCCCGAGTGTCATTTATATTTGTTACTGTTGCTCCAAGATATTTGAATTTTTCCACCCCTTCGAAAGATAAATCTCCAATTTTTATATTTCCATTTCGTACAATATTCTGGTCACGAGACATAATCATATACTTTGTCTTTTCGGGATTTACTTCCAAACCGATCGCTTTACTTGCTTCAAGTAAAATTGAGATTAATAATAATAATATTATTATCATCATCATCATCATCATCATTATTATTATTATTATTATTACTAGAAAACTGTATACAGTTCTTGCATTATCGTGTTTGTGTTCTCCGTTTATAATAATTACATTTACATCCAATAACATCTATCAGATATGGGAAAAACAAAATCACTCCTGTGTGGGGGGGAAAAAAAATTACCTACAACATTTATATTACATTAGTTAAACACTGCAAAGTTTTGAAATGACTAACATCTATAATGTTACTACACAGTTCATCACTGTAACAAGAACGAATGTCTAACCCTCGGCTTATACCGTTCGAGGATTTATCGGTCGTGACAATTTTACCCATCTTGCATGTGCGCTACCTATCGGATTATGCTATGAACTACTTGGCGCTCGGGCGAAAACGTCCGATGCAGACCTTTGTTAGCAACTATCTATGGATGCATATTTACTACGTATTGAGCTTCGTGACTGTATTATACTAGACTGTGGTAATATGTTGGTTGTGAAGGAGTGAAAAAATGAATGGTAAGAAAACTATTTTTAGAATGTCAAGTCATCAAGAAGATCGATGTCAATGAAGCTTCTCAGGTGGAAAAGTAATCGGGATGCAACACGGCACGTGGAGGATATTCAAAGCCAAACGCATAAGCAAACAACAATATTTCACCAATATTAAGCCACAAACAACATTTTAAATTAATAATAATATTAATGTAGAACAATATTATTGATTTACAATTCAAGTTTGATTTTTTCGATAAGTCGGTTATTAAGTACTATTAACGTCTACTGATTAACAACAATGCCCAGTACAGATACTACACAACAAGTAATATTCCTTCTTCCGACTTATATAAGTAGGCCTATCTGAAACATTCAGATAGTGACTGGAAATAGCACGATTATGGCATAGCAAGCGTTTACCTTATACAGGGACATCGTTTTATTTTTATTTCAATTTTTATTGTACCTGAGTTTTTGAATGTACTTCACTCCTACCCCTTCTACTAATGACGTTCCAACTGTCCTCCACACAGAAACAAGGCCGCATATAGTAAACAGTACTGAGTTAGTAAGTATAGTACGTTCCAGAAATAAGTTCGCGTTTTCCAGCGACGAAAGAGCTTTCAATATTGAATCATATTTTCGCACAGGTACTGTCGTGTCCGTTTGTCTACGTCGCATCCCGATTCCCCCCCCTCCTGCTTCTACTAGCCCCTCTGTAAAGGCTAGTGGCTGGGCTGTCTTAGCTCTTTTCTGAAAACATTAATTTCTGTTAAGAATTGGACGTCTACGTAATATCATACAACTGTTTAAAGTAACTTATTTAAAAGAGCCTGGTTAAGTAATTAACTGTCACGTGATTCCCCCCCCCTTTTACCACCCTGCGTCATAACCACTTGGACAGACAGTAGATAGCATGTCTGAGTAATTTTGTGTGTGCGGGTCGGGCAGAAGCGAAGATTGAATTTACAGTACATAAGGTACAAAGTAGGTACAGTATTATTTCAACATGAATCACTAGTACGAAGGACGAAAGTGGTAATTGGAATTAGATGCAATAATCTATAGTGCGATAATATGCACAAAAGAACTGAAGCCTGTATCGAAATTAACAGCCACCATTTTCAAAAATGTGTTTAAATGTCCATATTAAGGTTATTTGTCAATTTAACTTCATTTCCTATATTGTACGCTAATGTGCTGTAGACAATATAATATACAGTGCATAATGAATATGTCCGAATGGATAGCTCAGTTCGTTAGTGAAAGCACTTATTGTTAATACTGTACTGTATTTGGATTAAACAAAAACCTAATGAAAATTATCAAATTTCAAATTGCGATATTTCCTAGTTCATGTAAATGGATGCACTATTTTTCTTCCCTCCTATACCTAGTAAAGTGATTTGTTTATATTTTACGCCTGTATCATCGAACTCTAGTCGTGGAAGGAGGTAGGAAACGGTGTTTCCGGTTCTCAACCTTAATCGAAACGTATAGCCAGGTTAATATTTAAAATGTTAGTAAAAATAAAATTATGTCTCTGTATATCTCGAAAGATGTAAACCACAAAGAAGTCTCTAATCGCGGAATACAATTGATTCCCATACACTAACTATAATACCACAGACGAACGACTATGAAATCTCAAGTTACTAACTTTACTTACAACGATGTATTCTCTCTTAGCTCAGTGTTTCAATTACAGAATAGCAGTTCAAGTGTCGAAATTCAATGCAAATTACATACTTAACATCTGAGACGTACTCACCGGAGCGATCTTCAACTGTTAACATCTATAGACACGAATAGTTGACTGTCATTTGATGCTCAAGTGTTTCCGAGATTCTTATCCGAAGCAGGAAGCATTAAAACAACCTAAAAGAAAGACGAAATACATTAAAATACACAAAAACTTTCTAAAGCGTTAAACTTTTAGATTCATTTAATGAAAAACTTCTTTCCCTTCCGTCTGCACTTGTTCCGCCGTTTCTTCTTGCTGGCGTTACTCGTTTCTCTCTCATTAGAATTTTCTCAAACTAAGGTACTAGCTAACAAGAATTCAACTCTTACAAGGAAATCCTTGCCAAGAATCTGCTGTGTAAACGTTGTTTTCATTACAATACCCTAGCATTGCATTAACCTCTGAATATCCATCCCTCTACAATTATTTTACCTTGTAAATTTTTCTTTTTTCTCCTTTTCTGCTCAATATAGAATTAGTCTCCCAGTGTCTCAGCCTAGGGTACAGCAAATTATTCTTTGCGGTTAACTCTTGATTCATAAATAGTGTGTAAACGATGAATGAATACTTACTTACAAATAGATTTTAAGGAACCCGAAGGTTCATTGCCGCCCTCACATAAGCCCACCATCGGTCCCTATCCTGTGCAAGATTAATCCAGTCTCTATCATCATATCCCACCTCCCTCAAATCCATTTTAATATTATCCTCCCATTAACGTCTCGGTCTTTTTCCCTCCGGCCTCCCAACTAACACTCTATATGCATGTCTGGATTCGTCCATACGTGCTACATGCCCTGCCCATCTCAAATATCTGGATTTCATGTTCCTAATTATGTTAAACGATGAATGAATGGAAGAATTAGTTAATCAACCAACCAACTAAGTGAAAACTCAAAAAATCTATGATGGACATAAGTTACATACATACATACATACATACATACATACATACATACAGTCCACACCTGTGGAATAACGGTTAGCGCATCTGGCCGCGAAACCAGGTGGCCCGGGTTCGATTCCCGGTCGGAGCAAGTTGTCTAGTTGAGGTTTTTTCCGGGGTTTTCCCTCAATCCAATACGAGGAAATGCTGGGTAACTTTCGGTGTTGGACCCCGGACTCATTTCACCGGCATTATCACCTTCATCTCAGTCAGACGCTAAATAACCTAAGATTTCGTAAAATAACTTACTAAAATACATACATACATACATACATACATGTTCTGCCCGTGGGCAGGTCTTTCACTACAAACCCAGCTTTCTCCAATCTTTCCTTTTTTCTGCCTTCCTCTTAGTCTCCGCATGTGATCACATACCTTAATGTCTATTATCTCAGACCTTCTTCTGTCCCGAACACTTCTTCCGTTCAATATTCCATTCAGTGCATCCTTTAGTGAGCAGTTTCTTCTCAGCCAGTGACCCAAACAATTCCTTTTTCTTTCTTTTTGCTGTCTTCAGTTGTTCAATATTTCGCGGTTTGTTTGCGTACACCTTACTTTTCGATACGGTACCTCCATAAAAAGAAATCACATGCGCTTAAATCGGAAGATCGTACACGCTAGGGTATACCTTCATTTTTGTATAATGGATTTATGTATCTTAGGAAGAAATAATTTTTTATAAACTTACAGATAAAATGGAATACACTCTGCCTAGTGATACCTACACTGTAGGCTACACTTCCGTCTTTAGCAAAAAATAATTTAAAACAAAATTATAGAAATAATAGAAATAAAATTTGTCCAGTGATACTTAAATTCTTATACTGTACTAGTGTATCCTACAAGAAACAATAATAATTGCAGAATGTTCAGATGTAGAAAGAAAATAAATGCTTTCTGCCGAACTTCATTCCATTTAGAATACCAGTTCTCATCAACGAGTATTATGCACATCACATCTTGAGATGTATGGCGAAATTCATACATAACTCTAGGATCATGGCAAAAAAGATTGCAAAAGAACACTTTGGAACGTGAAAATGATAATTTAAATACCGCTGATTAAAAAGAAATCATCTGATTAAATATATTAATTACCAAAACAAATGAAACTGTGCTTGAAAAGAGTGGACGAAGAAGGATAATGCTGATGAGGAAGAGAAAAAGAATTTGTATGCGTCACTGGCTAATACGAAACTGCTTACTGAAGCGTGTACTGTAAGGAATGGTGAACGGAAGAAAAGTTCAGGGCAGAAGAAGATATCAGATGATAGGCAAAATTAAGATATATGGATTTTATGCAGGGACTGAGCGGAAGGCGGAAAATAGGGAAGATTGGATAATGTTGAATTTGCATCAAAAGACCTGCCCTTGGGCAGAAAACTATGAATGAATTAATGAATCATCAAAGAGAAATAATTCGTCTTAACACAATATAATGCGAAGTTTAACATTATAATGCACAAGGAAAAGAAGTTAAAGACACTAAATTAAATTAATTAATTATGTATAATTGCATACTTCAAACTTGTATTAATTGAAATTTAAAACAAGAACGCAAATATCAATTACAGGATATGGCAGAAATTTTAAAACACAAAATTGTGGTTTGTAAAGTAAACATAAAAAATTGGTGGCAGATGTGGGAGAGAGAATTGCTGAAAGCTTCTGAACAAAATCCGAAACAGATTTAAAACGCTAAATCACTGCATTACGTAACAATTTTTTTCCACTTTTATAAATAAAATTTTAGTTAAATATTTCCCTTTACAGGATTAAAACAAATTAATAGTATTCATTATCGTCTCTGGTTTCCAGAGAGACGCAATTATTTATTTTCCGAGCGTGATAGTCGGTTAGGATCCTCCTTTCTTTGATGGGAGGAGAGACTGGGAGGGAGAAATGAGGATCGTGGTGGTGGTGGTGGGCGGCTGGGGATGGGGACGCTCTCGACGTCGTGGCGGCGGCGCCCAGCGTCGCAATGCTTTGCTGTGAGCTGACGGGTTTAGTCAGTGAGCGGACTTCGACGCCGCCGCAACTCTTTCCAGAGCGCATATCGACAGTCGGGTGTTTTCATCGCCGCGCGTCAGTTCGTATCTTAGTAACCGTCGTCAAGTTACGGGTTCAATTGGTGTGGCGTTAACATGTTAGTTTCAGCTCTATTTCTCTTATGTTTTTCTTATAATTTCGGTACCATTCTTTAAAATTTAACTAGCTAACAAATATCTCCAATACTAACATTTAAATCCCTCGCCATAAATTGTCATAACATAGCCTATTTTAAATTTTGCACACATATTTACGAGAAATCGATTTTAATCTGTTTTTTTTTCCGTCTACGTCCAAATGTGCGTGTAGTTTTTCATGGGGTGTTTTTATGTAGATTTTTGACAAATGACTTAACATAATTTAATTTTCCAGTAATCCTATGTATGATGATAGTTTCACTTATAGTAGGCGTAAATTTTTACAAAGTACTGTTATTCTATTATAGCCTTAGGAATTATATATGTGTGTGATAGATTATTAAGTAGAGCAAATTTAATTTATGCATCTGGACTAACAGGTATTTCAGTTAAGCAATATGAAAAAAATTCATTCTTCAACTGTTACTGATTTCTCATAAATTACGACTACATCTCTTCATTATTAAACTGCTCATTCAGAAATTGAATCACAACATATTCATTACAAATAAAAAGATTCTAGTTTTGATATAACTATTATTATTATTATTATTATTATTATTATTATTATATCAAATATTTATTTTACCAAATGGCTTTTATAGCGTTGAATAGAAATTGATTTAATAGCAACATCATTTTGTAGGACATTTTTTTTAGAATGTGGCACGTACCAAAAGACTAACTTTTTAGTAATCGCAAGTACATTTTTTAAATCTAGTTACTA
The DNA here is from genome assembly GCF_040183065.1 of Periplaneta americana. NCBI lineage: Eukaryota > Metazoa > Arthropoda > Insecta > Blattodea > Blattidae > Periplaneta > Periplaneta americana. Next base: position 162,189,009 of record NC_091120.1, on the reverse strand, counting down.
TGATTTACAACAGGACTGATTGTTGCACAAAAACTTTTATATCTGCATGAAAAATGTTTACTTCAGCATTTTTTTCTGTTCATGTGGTATTTCTCTACAAATTTTTCAGAAAAAAAAAAACATTTTTAATGCTTTCACTTGAATATCAGTTACTTTTCTTTGGGTTTCACTATTCTTGTCACATCATCTTTACATAGATATTTCTGAAAGCAAACATTTCACTTCAGATATGAATATACACAAAGTCTTGTTACTAAAAGTAAGAACAGTTCTGTTATAGAATGGAAAAGCTTTTTCAGTTACTTTTCGTAGAATGGTGTCTATTAATCTAGAGAAAAGCCAAAAATAAAATACCGTTAAGATCAGAGTTTAGGGAAGCCCATCTCAATAACAGTAATAACAGAAGTAGCCATCAGTGAAGAGGATTTTTATGGGTTTAAAGATTAGGCTATACACTCACACAAACACATACACACTCTCCAATCTTCCGTTCTCCCTTCTCTTCATCTTTACCGTTTTATTTTCTGTCCTTTCTTTTCAGTGTCTATACCTGAAAGGCCATTACTTCCAATTCATCGGAGTTTTCTTTGGTTTTTGCAACACGTTACCACAGCAACGTTTTTCTTTTTTTTTTCTGCCTCTCTCCCGACATAGTACGCTAACGAGTCTTTTACCTGTTCTGTACTCAATGGAGTGAGCAATTAGAAACATCAGTGATGGATCTTCTAGCATCTCGAGTTGTTAATTTGGTGCAAGAAAAGGAATGGAAAATATGTACTAATATTTTGGTGCTGCTGGAAGAAAATACAGAACCGTGGACATTAAAAAGTGTACTTTTTGAATTGTGATTTAGAACTCTGTGGAAGACAAATTATTTCTGAAAATATTTCACGAACTTCTTCTGCCTGTTCAAACAGTTTATTGAAAAATAACAAAGTTACCCAATGAAGTTCGTAGCTACTTAAAAAAACAGTACTTAAAATGTGGAACTATGTTGTGTTTTTTTAACTTCCCTTAGAGAGTGAACGAATGTTAAACTAAAACTCTGCATAGCAATTAATTCGATTCACAACTGTTTACGCGTAAGTTATACAAGAACATACTATTCTACGCGAAACAAATGAATTCTGTGGAGAGTGTACAGCATTGTGGTTCTGGACTATTACAATAATTGAGGATAATTTTTTATTACAACCCGACTGTGTTTACAGATCATTAAACGTACGGTTACGTGCAGATTGCGGTTAAACACAAAACTGTGTTCACATAGTGTTATATTATTTTCGGATTTTATTTTTTTTTTTTAACATTTTGCTCTAAGTCGTGTCTTAAAAGTGTGATTTTTATCAAATAATGTCGTGAAAATCTTTTTCATGTTATATTAGCGCGGCTTAATTAAAAGATCAAGATACACTTCCGTGAGAAATTGTATGACCTTATTAAGAATGTCAGTGAACTGGATGTGTTTTACAATATCAAGAGAGACTTTAACACAATTGCATTAAATTCAATACAAGATTGAATTATCTGAACTAAAAAAACTTCAATGAACTATGTATTAGTGAATAACCTGTTTTATAAACCACAAACTTGAAAAACTAAATATTTGTGAAAGTGTTTAATTATTTTATGATTATTAACAACGCAAAACAAAAGTGAATCTATGTTTTATGCGCTTAATTATAGACGCAAACGTTATACATTTTTGGTATATATAACACTGTTACTTATCCAAATACGCAAAGCAAACAATAAAGGAGAACAAATTGAATTGTGTTCATATTTACTCCGATCTGACGCTGGGAAGGTTTCATTCAAATGATTTATTGACATTGTGAAAGGGAAGTTAATGTACAATATTAACTACAGACATAGAATAAATATTTAACCGTTTCGTGTATGTGTTGAAATTGTGTGTTTTAGTGACACATTATCTCTAAACTTTTCGGTGATCCGCTTGTCGTCAGTGTTTTGTTTAGTGAAGTGCTAGCGAGTATGGCTATGATAACAAGATTATCTGTTCCTGGAGCCGTGCTACTGCTACTTATTGTCCACACCGTCTCCTCCCTGCCACCTGTCATCAGAGTTGGTAAGTCAACGCATGAATGTTTTTAATCTTTTTCTCTGTTGCATTTATACAACAGGGATCTGGGATAGTTTGATGTAGAACAAATTATAGAGTACGAGTGAATTTGTCAATGATATAAGTGTTTTGAACAACAATAATTGTTGAATACTACCGAAACATTAACGTGAAATCACACAATAACTTGTATTGCGGTTGTTGGCATTAAAGTACAAATGCAGTTTGAAACTGCGAAAGCTAGAGACATTTTTAAGTATATATCTTCCATTGATGCACTGCATCGGGCATACTTTGAGCGTCTATTTCATTATGGAAACTCAGGCAATGATAATGCTGCCTCAGAAAGTGAAGCCTGGGACTCAGAGTGAACATTTTTAGTGTCATGTATCTTCTGAAATCTTTGTAAATATAATTTCACAAAAATTAAAGTGTTGCCATTTATTTCTCTTACGCAATTAAAGAAAAGTTAACATTTAATAGTCAAGAAGAGGTCAATGATTTCCAAAACAGCACAAAAACACGATTTTTTATCATTTTTTAATACTGAAGCTATTCATAGTCTTGATGTAATAATTTGCAAGTCACAAAGTCATTGTAATATCTATACACAGAAAAAAACATCATAGTAATATCTTTATTAGGTTTAAAGATATACAAAAAAAAACTGTTTATCTCAAATGTTTGATCAGTGGACTTGTGCTTTTTTGAAATTCATGGCTTCATCAATAATTCGTATACCTAAGTAAATCACACAACTGAAAATAAAAGTAACAATATACGTAATTTTTTTAATTTTCGGAATGTATTTTAGTAAACTGAATGAACCTTAAGTAATGTCACTAATTCCAGGAGATTATTCTTTGAGATATTTCAAACACAAAAGTTACATACAATTTCGCTCGCTTTGCTTTCTTTTGAGATAATTTTTTATATGTAATATATCATAGCATGTTTTGGGAAATCAACTGATTTCATTCCCAATATACTTAGTCAATTTAAGACAGTAGTGTAGTATGATAATAAGTTACTGAAATTTTGGTTTTGTCCTTGAAATGTGCAAGCAATTTGATCCGCAGAAATGTAACTTTTCGTTATGTTAAAGAATTTTACAATGTTACATGTGTTCGGATAAAATTTTTGCACATTTAACAGACAAAACTAAAATTCTTTCAATAATTTATTATCTTAAGACATTGCTCTCTTAAATTGACTGAGAATATTGGGAATTAAATCAATGGTTTTCCCAAAATACGCTATGAAAAGTTTCATATAAAACAATTTTTATCTCGAAAAAGAAGTAACTAAGGTCCCTGAGCCAAATAACGCCAACATATACCTTTAACGCCATCCTATTAAAATTTGTTAACGACACAAGTTTTCGGTAGTGCAATACTGTAGCCTGCATTCGCTTGCAATCTAGTGATGAAGTGAGTTACTAGCTGTATGCTAACAATTACGAGTGACATTATATTCCATCATTTTCTGTTGTGTGTTGATAGTGAATGGCTGTTCTTATATCAAGGCAAGAGGCAATATTTTATTTTGCGTGTTGAGGAAATAATAACTATATTAAACTATATATTTTCGTGATCCTTAAACATTCTTCTAAATATAGAAAGTATTTGCTATCTATAAAATTTGAAAATGTTTGAGAAACAGGCATGTCATGTTATCAAGTACTCTGTAGCTCTTTAACGCCATGTGGCGTTAAAGGTCTACAGACAAAATTTTAGGTTATGTTCGTACTAAGGCTGACAGTACAGCATCAGTGTGAAAACACCAGGAAAATCACTAAGCTTTCAACTTACAAATGTTCAGAATGTGCAGTGATGATATTGGTTCAATTGCTTATCGAACTCTTGATTTTTTTTTTTTATTTTACATAAGTTAATTTTTTTGTTTTACTTATTGGAAAACATTCATATTAAACTAAGGTTAATGCTTTGTGTTTAATAACTTTCTACTGTGTCACATTATCTCTTTTTTTTAAGTAAGGAGTCATTGGAAAACATATTTTCCTAATCCATCTGGTGTTTCAGTTTCAGATCAAGAATCTTTCATTAGTATTGAGTGATTTTGTATCTTTTATTAACAGGAACTCAAATTTAGTCGCTTAGTTCAATTTGTGTTGCTTAGGAAAAATAATTAATTAATAATTATAAGTGTATAGGTTACTAGAAAATAGGTGGCGTTAATTGGACAACCTGTTCCTAATCACGCCAGTTTACAAAGTTTTCCTATTTGAGTTCTAATTCTTGTTCGGTATATAATATATCCATTTTCATTGTGCTATTTTGTAAAGATAAGATTACAGTTTCTATTTCATAATTTTCGTGTTTGTGCATAACTTATTTCCAGAGCAAAAGTGACTGAAGTGTTAAGGTGGCGTAATTTGGTACGTGTACCTTACGAGAAAAATTGTATTTAACTTTTTTGTTTGAAATATCTCAAAGAAGAACCCTCAGAAATTAATGATATTGCTTACAGTTCACTCTGCATTTTCTGAGTTCTCATCTAGGAAGTTGCAGATATATTTTTACATAGGAAGTTAGTAAGAAAATGCTGTAATTCAATATGTCACATCAGCACTTGGAGATTATTTCCGCCATTCGAAAAAATTAAATTTACTTGCATGAATATAAACCGGTCACCAGTTATGTTATGGTTCAGTTCTGACACCAAATTTGTTGTGACTCTTTTATTGGGACAAGTACTATTTTGTCAGAATATGGTTAAGATAATACGGTCGAGAGAAGATGATTTGTAGAGCTAATATATCAGACCCCTACTGCGTTTACAAGACAGAAAGAACCACAGGATACGTCAAGCGAGAAGAATATTGACTTAAGCATAAAATTATTAACTTCATTAATCATACTATACTACTATATTATATTGTTTGCTTGATTACCAATGTTACATATCTGATTGAATTATGAAATTCTTCCTCCACAACAATTAATAAAATATTATGAGAAGTTTCAATGTGTTCACTTAGTTACTCATTGTCAGTTACATCAACTAAGCAATAAGATAATATGAAAAGGCTTCAGTGCCTTTGCTTGGGTATACTCAATTACATTAACTTAACACTAATTGAAATAATATCAAAAGTTTCCATGTGCTTACTTGGTTATACTCAGTAACATTAAGGCCCGGTTTCTTCAACCTTTGTTAAATTATAACAGTGTGTTATTCCATTTTAACTGTAAACTTAACAGTTGAAGCATTTCTTCAACTACTGTTAGTACTAACAGGCTGTGAAAACCTATGTTAATTTAACTACCCAATTTCATGCAGTTAAATCATTTAACTCTCTGTTAGCATAGAAGTATCCAATATGGCTGGTGCGTTAGATGCTGAACTTATATATCTGCATTATTTAGAAAATGATATCCATGAATACATAAACAGAGCGGATGATTTCTGTGATTTGACAGACCAGAACTTCATACAAAAGTATAGGCTATTTTCTGCCAAGCCTCACTTTTAGCTTTCAACTTAGATCCGTTTGTTTCTTTATTCTCATTAATTGGTTTATACTGCGAAATAATTTCCAGCACAAGATTTCTTTCGAACGAAGAGAAATTTGTCCCACGATTTCTATTTGTTCCAGTGCTTTCCATTTCACAACAGCAATACCAATACGCCGCTCCACGCTATTGTGATACAGATGAGGAAAGAAGCAGAAATCAAACCTGAGAGAATAGAAAAACTTCTATCCTCTCTGAATCAAACAACGGAACAAGCGAGAATCGCAATTGTCAGAGTTCAGAAAACAGACGTGAGCCTATACTTGGTTATAGGTTATGGTTAAACTCTAGAATCTCTGGTCCTAACAGTGAGTTAACAAACAGAATGTTAAAATGTGAAATGTAAAGTTGAAGAAACGCAATATTTTTGACAGCAATTCATACTTTTAACTTACAGTTAATTAACGCTATGTTAGGTGCATTTTAACAAATGTTGAAGAAACTGGGCCTAATTGAAATAAAATGAAAACTTTCACTGTATTTACTTGGTCCTGTTCAGTTACATTAACTAAATATTAAATGGAATAATATAAAAAGTTTCAATGTGCTTACTAAGTTATACTCAGTTACGTTAAATGAAATATATCAATAGTTTCAATGTGCCTTGGTTATATTCAGTTATACAGGGTATTAAAAAAGTATCCAATATTTTAGGAGGTGATAGTATGCATCAAAGCAAGAAAAAAAGTCTGATAAACATGGGTCCTACAACACATACTTTCTGAGATCTGAACACTTGTTCATAGGAGGTGCTCAATGTGACGTCCATTTATGGCAATGCATTTTTCTGCCCTACAATACATCAGGCTACCAGATAATTATACCGTAGTTGACACCCCTGACATGGAATGCTGATACGTCGCAAGGAATACTGAAAAGAAAAGTTTGGTTGCGGATGTCAGCAAGGTTCAGTAGAGATGATAATGTGAATTGTCGTAATCAGCATATGTGGGCTGATGAAAATTCGCATGCACTTGAAGAAACAAGGCATAAGCACCTATTCTCAATCAACATATGGGCACGCGTTCTTGGCGATAGATTAAGGGCCATATGTGCTACCACAGAGATTAACTGGAGCTCGTTATCAGGATTTTCTAATTAATGTATTTTCTACCTTGCTGGAGTATGTGCCATGTCAGCAAAGAATACAGATGTGGTTCATGCATGATGGCACATCAGCACATTTTTTCTGCAACAAGCGTGAACACCTGACGCTGAAATTTCAGGACCGCTGGATTGATTGGGGAGGCCCCACACCTAGGCCTGCTCGTTTCTCAAATCTAAATCCCCTAGAATTTTGGTTATCAAGAACAACCAGGTCAATTTCAAAGAGTACGTGATTCCTTACGCCGAAGGGCAGAGGAATGCACTGCCATGAATGGACTCACATTGAGCACCTTCTATGAACAAGTGTTCAGATCTCAGAAAGTAGCCCTATGTGTTGTAGGATCCATGTTTATTAGACATGTTTTTTTTTTTCTTGTTTTGATGTATACTATCACCCCCTAAAACATTGGATACCTTTCTCTTAACACCCTGTATTAACTATACAATAAAATAAAATGAAGATTATTATATATATTATTTAATGTACCGAAGTACATATGATATTTCCATGCAGATATTCTGCGTCATCATACGATGAAAGAGTAATGGAACGGAGAAAAATTCTCTCCGGCGCCGGGATTTGAACCCGGGTTTTCAGCTCTACGTGCTGATGCTTTATCCACTAAGCCACACCGGATACCACCCCGGCGTCGGACAGAATCATCTCAGTTTTAAGTTCCAACTCTTGGGTTCCCTCTAGTGGCCGCCCTCTGCACTACGTCATAGATGTCTATGAACGAAGGACTGAAGTCCACACATGTGCTGAGGTGCACTCGTTATGAGTGACTAGTTGGCCGGGATCCGATGGAATAAGCGCCGTCTTAAATCACGAAGTGATTTATGCATATCATATATATTATTTTAATGTACCGAAGTACATATGATATTTCCATGCAGATATTCTGCGTCATCATACGATGAAAGAGTATATATATGATATGCGTAAATCACTTGTGATTTAAGACGGCGCTTATTCCGTCGGATCCCGGCCAACTAGTCACTCATAACGAGTGCACCTCAGCACATGTGTGGACTTCAGTCCTTCGTTCATAGACATCTATGACGTAGTGCAGAGGGAGGCCACTAGAGGGATCCCAAGAGTTGGAACTTAAAACTGAGATGATTCTGTCCGACTCCGGGGTGGTATCCGGTGTGGCTTAGTGGATAAATCATCAGCACGTAGAGCTGAAAACCCGGGTTCAAATCCCGGCGCCGGAGAGAATTTTTCTCCGTTCCATTACTCTTTCATCGTAAAATGAAGAGGTTCAATATCTGTCCTGGGTTATATTCAGTTAAAATTGCGATAGCCTATATATACAATCCCACTATACCATACTATAAGAAAAAATGTCATCTAATGTCGATCGAAGTTATTGATTTGATTACTGATTGGGGCTAGAGAAACGACAGCAAAAAGATTCGCGCATTTTTGTATGCAGTTGGGTCTACGAAAATGTCTTGTTACTAAAGTATCTATGTCAGCAGTGAAGGAACCTATAAAAATTCTAAGAAACCACCTCTACGTTTAAATAGACTGACCTCTTTCCTATGGCGATCTGCCCACTTAAGTTGGGTCATGGAACTAATGTTGAATGGATGACTGCGATTACCTGATGAAAAATAGATACTAGGAGGATTTGATGTTTTTTTCTAGAATTACTGATGATTTGTTCAATCGTTTCCAATTATCTGTATTTGTGTTATTTCTTTTTCTTTTACTTCTTCACTGTTTCCTCTTTTTTTCACTATAATTGTTTACCTACTATCAATTTAAAAAAATACATTTCATGGTAAGCTTTGTCTTGTAGGCCAGCCTTCTCTTGGAGAAAGCTGAATAAATAAAGTTTATTCAAAATAAATAACTGGACTTTAATGGAGATATGAAAAGTTCCAGTGATTATATTGAGTTACATTAGCAAAATATATTTAGATTCAAAATATTAGAAAGAGTAAATTATATTACATATCTCGGATACACATTATCTTTTTTTCGATGAAGTAGACATTTCACAGAAAATGTCTAAATACACCAAAACAATGGGAATAATTAGCAACATTATGAAACCTTCCCTAGTACAAAAGCATACTAGAATTCGCCTATACAAGACCTTGGCGAGACCTGTATTTTGTTACGGCAGTGAGGCATGGACATCGAGGAAGAAAGACGAAAGCAGAATAACGGCTAATGAAATGAAATTTATGAGATATACAGCGGGATATACGAAATGGGATCACAAACGCAATGAAGATATAATGGAAGAATTACAACTAGAACCTGTAATCAATCACGTAAAACATTATCGGAAAACTGGACAAATCATCTGCATCGCATGCGTAGAGATAGGATCCCAAAAGTCATGTTCCACTATCGTCCAAACGGGAAGAGATCTCTCGGTCGTTCGAAAAAGCGCTGGATTGAAAATTCAACTGTGAGATCGTAACAGGCCATATGGCCTAATACTTGAATGGAAGAAGATATTTAGTTACATTAAATAAAGATCAGTTGAAATAATATGAAAACAATGACAAAATTTAAAATATATACATATACTAGTGGCTTGTGCAGCAAATGCTGCAAACTAAGTTCATTAGACGTTCAAATAAAAACTTTGCAGATTTATTTTCAGTGAAGAATACCAGACATTTTGAAACTTATTTGCTTCCATAATAATGAAATGTACTCCCTCTGAATGTTTTTATGCCAAATACTTTTTCTTGAACTTATCCACCTTCAGTGTTTGAGTTTCAACGCGAAAACGCAAATAACAAAGTCAGATGATCAGTGGGCATTTTATGTGGGAGTAAAGCAATAGCTATTTCAGGTCATTGTGGATTGTAGGTGAAAGTTAAAAAAAATATCAGGTTTTCTATGCTTTCGAACAACAGACATAGCATCTTGGTATAGCTGCTGCATGTAGAGGTTGAAATGTAGAGGGTAAAATCTTTTTATCCCGCTAAGAGAGCTTGTTGAAATGATCGGGAGACTACAACATTTTTTAGGCCTCTTATTTTATCAATAATAATACATTTTGGTCTTTCCTTAGGAACTGTAATTTTGGCGCTCTCTCGAGCCAATACTGAAGAGAATGATGCATATAAATATCTACACCACACCGCCATTAAGTATATGAAAAATACCCAAGCTCACTTGATTAATAACTATAAAAATATTTGATTTTTAATAACAATATTATTATCTTAGTTATAGTTTTGTAGTTACATACACTATATAGCAGCCACTCAGTAAATTATAGAAATGAAGATCTAATTTAAGATATTCTCTACATCTACATACACAACCCCACTTTCATATCATGAACATAGCATAGTATAATTAATGAAAAAGTCACATCATGCATTAACTATAATGATATTTCATTTATAATGGTAATAATTCCATCAAACCACCTCAAATTTTGTAGATTTTAATATCCAATACATAGTTGTTCTCAGAAAATTACACACCGCAGAATCAGACCTGTAAATATTTTTAGTAAGAGTTGAAATTTTTAATAACTAATTGAATTTGAGCTCTAAATATGTCAGCAATCCTGCAGGGCATGGCCTTCGTGTAATAGCCTATTGTTTATTGTAGTGTGTGTTTTGTTTTATCCTGTAATGCAATTAGTTCTCAAAACTGACGAAAGATGAATTTTGGAAAATATGAAAATGATGTAGGAAAACTAACGCTTCACTGAAAACTACTATTTTTCTGAAAAACGTTGGGATTGAAGCTTCAAAATGAGGGTTAATTTATTAAAATCCGTTCAGCCGTTTCCGCGTAATTTCCATTACCAGTTCAAATTATATATATAGACGTTATATAGGCCTATACACATATACAGACTTGTCAAAATTAAGACCACTTAAATATTAAGAATATTTACGCAAGTCTAAAAACATACTACTTGAAGCCATTTTTCATTTCGTACTGTAAAGGCTCAATCTACGTACGGTCCTTTATTATCAATACAGAATTGGAAACAATGAATCCTGGCACAGAATTATCTGGGAAATATTAAGCATCGAGTTCCAAGCATGAAATCAAGTCGTAGCAGCGACGTGTCTGTATGTCACGAAACGACATATTCCCTACAAAGTCTTTATGGATTAGCGATAGAGCTCTTTCTTCTCGTTACAAAGATCGCACTTCGAATCTGTCTATGTAAAACGCACGCGTGTAAACACAACCCTACAGACAGGTCTAAGCCTTATATTGTATTCCAAGAAAACACCGATCGAAACAGTGTTGAAAACATCAGATACTTCTTGATGTATAAAATAGTTGCGAAGCATAAACTTCTCTTGATGATGATGATGATGATGATGACGATGATCACGATGATGATGACGATGATGATGATGATTATGATGATGATGATGATGAATAGTAGACATGAAAGACACGTAACAGCGTACTGCGTTCTAATTAAAAAAATTTCATTTTAATGTATTATTTTTTTACTTCTTATCACAAATAACTTGAGAGTCGAGACATTTTGAATCGGCTACTGAAAAGGGATTTAGAACTTTTTTTCCACTCGTCGTCAAATTAAATTTACTTAAATTGTTACAAAACGTGATCTTTAAAACAATGAACTAATATAATATCTTCATGACACTCGTGCTATATAATATTTTATGCAAGCGTATTGAGCTCTTAAGTTTGTTGATATAATATCAGAGTGAAGTGTAGCCTGCATGAAAGTTTAGTATCAACAAAATCTCCAACTAAAAGCAATAATTAACTTTTGTTCTGATATTTTGCAAACACAAACTATTTTACCAACTTCCAGTGCCATGTATTAGGAACAAAAGTTTTTGTTTACATAACCTCAAAATGATATATAGGTTTATTCAAAATCCAGGAAAGATTTTAAAGTCCTCTAACTTTGTTAGGAAGTTGAGTTCATAAAAAATATCAATAGAGTTTAATTGATAACAGATGGGTTTATTCAAGTATAAACCGATGAATGATGGAATTTGAAGATGTACTAGTAACTGATGTAACTGGACACACGATAGTACATTGCTAGGATGATGTACGGAGAATAAGTGTTGGAAGGATAACTAAGTTAATCCTCTTACAGCAGCCGTGGCGAAAATGAGATCGTGCGCCGAGCCACTGTGTAACCTGCAACGTGCATAGCACCTATTTAGGGAGGCGGACACCCGAAGGGGAAGTGAAGCAACTGTCTGACCTATTAACGGATTTTCATTTTCCTTACGTCAAGCACTTAAATATAATTTTATACATTGTAAGGTTACAAATGTTTAGTACGTATAATGAAGAAAGAAATGAATAATACAACATAGGACACATTATCACAACCTATTAACTGTCATCAGAATGTCTCTGCGACAAAGTTTCAAAATCAGGAATTATGCCACTTACTGCCAGTCGTAGATGATCACGAAGATATTTGTCTGTCAGTCGTGATCTAAATTTGGTTTTTACTATTTTCATTGTAGAAAATAATTTTTCACAAACGTAAGTTGTAGCGAACATGGCTTCAACAGAGCAAGCGAAAGAACGAAGCTTCGGATATTTATTTTTTGGCAACGATTTGAAAAGTTCAACATTTGTCAAGTCCTTACATCTAGCTTTCATTTAACGTCACATTGTAAATCTGTGTGTTTAAATTGAAGATCTAACCGCATTATTCGTACATCTGCTGAAAAAGGATCGATGTACAGAGATGATGATGATGATGATGATGATGATGATGATGGTGATAACACAACTTTTTAATGTTTCATGAATGACATATGGTATAATGCCGTTTTATGTTGTACAACCGTTTTCCTCGTAATACTTGTGAACAAATCATACATTTAATATTCTCATCATATTGGCTGCCAAATAAAAAGCGTCCTCCCATCCTACTTGAAACTTTCGATTTTGTAGAGGTACATCGTTTCGAGAGAGACATTTCGATGATACGCCACTCGTAGGTCAGAGACAAATGGAACGGAGTTTGACTCCAATGAGTGAGAGGGTGGGGGTTGGGGGAAGTAGAAAGCAAGAGAAATGTACAGCTATCATTGCGTGCTACAATGTGCTCGTGAATCACATTTTCGCCACGGCTGTCTTACAGGAATAAGGAACTGAGGGTATAAAACGAGGACGACAAGAGATCACTTGGCTCCAAAATTCAATAGACAGTCTTGATGCAATAGAGCAGCTACACAAGATAAATGTTTGTATTATTTTAACGCGAAAAGTTTATGTACATTTGTCAAGTGGATAAAACATTACCATGTTTCAACATCTGACGTCATTTACTTTACAACTGCAATGAGTTACATCACACTATTCCGACGTTACTTAGCAACGGAATAAACTCTTATATCGATATGGTGTTTGTAAGAGAACTAGACTTATTTTCTTGTATGAATCTTGTATGAATTGCATTTATTATTTCTCTTCACACTAATGACTCTCCAACAAACAATCCAGATGAAACACAATAACTCTGTTTAAATGCTTGCAGAGATTAAAGATTGAAATTATCTAAAATACAGGGTGATATGTTTGGGTACGGATAAAATAAAAACACCGTGAAACATTTACTACAGAACTTTACTTGTTGAAACTTTGTGCATACAATACTTAAAGATGGGAGATTTCTCAGAGCTCAACATGATCCCCATTGCGCACCCTGCACAACTCATAACAGTGATGAAATTCAGCCCATGTCCGTTGTAACATAAGAGGGATGATTTGTTCAAAAGCTTGAGTAATTTTTACTCTCAGATCAACAATGTTCCTGGGTTTCTGTGAATAGACAATACAGGGTGATTCACGAGAAAAATGTAAAAAATTTAGGATACGATATCTTAGGCCATTTTGAGTGAAAAAGTTCATATGAACATAGGTCCGTTTTCGAACGATGGCGGAGCTAGATGCATTTTTTTAGGTAAAACGTCTCGCCCCAATGTGAATCAGACGTTACCATATGCTTCTGACGTGAAACGTGAGACAATCGCAATGAATGATGTAACATTGGAATCGACATTTTGAGTGATGTGGAGAGATGTTCATTCACCTCACAAACTGGATGGTGGGGCATTACAAATGTCCAATCGCCTGCCCTTGTCTGATGTCATGATACAGATCCCTCACATAATACAAACACAGTCTCACTGATCAGTTCACAGCAGTTCAGTCAGCAACGTACAGTACAGTAGTTATACAGATACTAGTTGTCGGAAGTGTTAAGTTGTGTTTTTCTAGATGCCTTATAAATTTTCGACTGCAGAATACGCCGATATTGTGAATGTTTATGGTTTGTGTTATGGAAGTTCCTTGCGTGAAGTCGCTGAATATGAACGACGCTATTTGAACAGAAGGGTACCAGATTGAAGAGTATTTACCGTCTTTGGGGTTGGATGAAAGACTTGATATACCAAAGGAAGGTGAAAACGAGAGAGGCGCTAATCAACTGTATTTTGGATGCTGCACGCCGCATAAAGAACAGCCACGAGCAACTCTCCCGAGCGACGAGGCGATTCATACCCGATCGCAACAGTGCATTGAAGCAGGAGGAGGTACCTTTGAAAATATGCAGAAACATCGACCTCGACGTCCAGAATATTAGGTATGTAATGCATATGTGAATATAAACTTTAAATTTCTACGTTATCTATGTCTAAATGCGAGTTAGTACAATGGAATCCCAGAAGTTTTTGTGAAATCAAAGAGCCATATGTCCGTAACCGTTCGAAAACGGACCAATATTCATATGAACTTTTTGACTTCAGAATTCACATCCTAAATTTTTTACCTTTCCTCGTGAATCACCCTGTATATCTTTAACAAAACTCTACACGTAGAAGTCAGGAGGGGTGAGATTTGGAGAGTTTGGGTTTCGCCTGCGACTTCCTGCATGTTTTTTTAACACAGAATCTGTTTCTACAAATGTTCAATACCACAACATTATGGAATCGTATTCAGGTACATTACGCACACCATACTCACGTCGAAATTCCCTTTCAACTCTTTTAACACACTCAAAATTTAGCATACCAAAGAACATATTGTACCCGCTGTTGATTTGTAGTAGCTATTTTAATCTTCTACTATTTTCATTTGTTCCTTCAGATTATACATTGTTGATTGTCATATATGGAAACTCCCATCTTTTAATCATAATATAACCAGCAAGAAATTTTTCCTACTATCATAATAGCTTAATAATAATAAATTAATATTATCCATATCCAAATCGATCTTTCACAACATGAAATTATTTTCACTTTATACGTACTTCTTATACTGGAGAAAATAATATACTTGTTTCTTTACTCAGCATTGTTCACTATCTAACATTATAAAAAAAACACATCAGAAACACTGAAGTCTTTTGATTTTAATGGTACAGCAAAAATACTGTAATAAACTGCTATGTATACATGATGATTGTGATGTAACTACAATTTCTCTTTCACAATGTAACGGTCTAATAATTCTTTTGTGAACAGCAAATATACATTGTGCTTTGCATGTAGTTGGGTATTCCCAGATCCCTGAGGTATTACAGGTTACGTTTCACTACAACATGTCCTCTTGAAATGCACCGTGTTTCTCTTAACAAACATATTTCAATACTATTTGAGTGGTACAAATTAAGTTTGTCTTGTTTCTGTTGTGTCTATACGAACAGAAATGCATTCAGTATTTATATTTAACTTTATATGAGATCCATTTGAATGCAGTTGCAACAAGAATATATTTATTAAAAATAATTTTGAAGGGCAATCTTGTAGCACGATGCTAATTGTGCTTGTTTTTACGGACTACAATTGTCTTTTTTTCAGGAATGATCAAACTAGTGTAAAATCATCCTTTAAAAGAGAAATAAAACTCTTGATCTCGCGTCACAAACTTCCAGACTAGGGCTACCGGCAGAATTCACCGATCCTCTCTCGCTCATGTATAAAGTCATATAAAAATGCCATTATTCTACAGTCCTTGACATTTTTAAATATAATTAGTGCTTATTTAACAACGCTTTCTAGTGTAGAGATTATTTAATGTCAAAATTTAATATGGGCCAAAATTAGCCACCAAATTTTTCATGCAGCCCTCTTCAATGGACAGTTTTTTACGTGCTGTAAATAACGACAAGGGACACATAGCTTTATTTACCTCTCGAAAGAAAACATACTAAGAATTGCATTATCCCTTTTCAAACATAACATAAAATAATGATTATTAGAAGAGAAAAATTCGCTCCGGCGCTGGAGATCGAACCCGGTTCCTTAGTTCTACTTACCAAGTGTTCTAACCACTAAGCTACGCCGAAGTCCAATCCACAGCACCGGATCGAATCCCTCTCATCTAGTGTTTTTTCCCTTTTGTGACCTGACTCCAAGTTCGACATATATGTTGACATATATTAAGTCAACTGCCATTATACAAGGAGTGCACTCAATTGAGTGACTTGGTGGCCGAAATTCTACAGTAATATGCACTGTCTGTGCGAAGAATCTAGGTAAAGATTAATTTTTGGTCCTACAGAGTATATCTGTTATAGTAACAATGATTATTAGAGGAGAAAAACTCGCTCCGGCAACGGGGATTGAACCTGGGTCCTTGGTTCTAAGTACCAAGTGCTATAACCACTGAGCTACTCCGCACTTCAATCCACAAATGGGAAAAACACTAGAGGAGAGGGATTCGATCGGTGCTGTGGATTGAACTTCGGCGTAGCTTTGTGGTTAGAGCACGTGGTACGTAGAACCAAGGACCCGGTTTCGATCCCCGGCGTCGGAGCGAATTTTTCTCGTGTAATAATCATTGTTACAACAAGAGGTATATTCTGTAGGACCAAAAATTAATTTTTACGTATAAGATAAAGTAGCTAAAAATTATACAGGAGGTCATATAAACGTTATTTCAGTTTCAATGTGTTCTAAGATATTACAGTAAAGAAGATTTGGATTTTTCTTTTTACGAATAAAATAATCAAATATCTGTTAAATAACTGAATAAATAAAACGCCTTTTACAGCAGGGCAACAAGCTAAATACTACGTGTTGTATTTACATAATTTGAAAGTATAACGTTCTTTTAACAACGTTTTCGCCGTCAGTATGGCGTTCAGAGAGCTCTAATTACTAAAAGTCTTAGATGACTGTCCTCAGAGATGACTACGCCGTATACAACGCAACATCTCTCCCTACAGCATGTAACGTGTTCAGGTATTACGCGATCTGCACTCCAGAAAAGTAATCCATTTTTGCCCACTCAAGCCTAGGTTTTCCTGAACCGACGCAACCGAGGTGCGAGGGCCAAAGCTTCACAGAATCCCAGACAGAAATTGGATGCTCATTAGTGTTGCCTATGGAATAAATTTTCAACCTACAAACAGAAGTTTTTGTAAAATGTTATTTTTACGTCCCGAAAATATACTGAAGCCTTTTGTATCGTTAGCAAATACAGGTGCGCATATATGACCGATCCATTCTTGGGAAAAAGAGCATTTATTTAAATCTTTATATCACTGTGTGGTACACCTTTGGGTACAATGCATCATGAACATAAATCCACTCAGAAATCTTTTTGCACTGGTCCAAATCACCTCAGAACAGATATCAGTACAGTTCCACATGCCCTTCAAGCAATGTTTATGCACTTCTCCCAAACATCTCAGAACAGATATCAGTACAGTTCCACATGCCCTCCAGCAATCTTTATGCACTTTTCCCAAACATCTCAGAACAGACAACAGTACAGTTCCACATGCCCTCCAGCAATGTTTATGCACTTTTCCCAAACATCTCAGAACAGATATCAGTACAGTTCCACATGCCCTCCAGCAATCTTTATGCACTTCTCCCAAACATCTCAGAACAGATATCAGTACAGTTCCACATGCCCTTCAAGCAATGTTTATGCACTTCTCCCAAACATCTCAGAACAGATATCAGTACAGTTCCACATGCCTTTCAAGCAACGTTTATACACTTCTCCCAAACATCTCAGAACAGATATCAGTACAGTTCCACATGCCCTCCAGCAATGTTTATGCACTTCTCCCAAACATCTCAGAAAAGATATCAGTACAGTTCCACATGCCCTCCAGCAATGTTTATGCACTTCTCCAAAACATCTCAGAACAGATATCAGTACAGTTCCACATGCCCTCCAGCAATCTTTATGCACTTCTCCCAAACATCTCAGAACAGAAATCAGTACAGTTCCACATGCCCTCCAGCAATGTTTATGCAATTCTCCAAAACATTTCAGAACAGATATCAGTACAGTTCCACATGCCCTTCAAGCAATATTTATGCACTTCTCCCAAACATCTCAGAACAGATATCAGTACAGTTCCACATGCCCTTCAAGCAACGTTTATACACTTCTCCCAAACATCTCAGAACAGATATCAGTACAGTTCCACATGCCCTCCAGCAATGTTTATGCACTTCTCCCAAACATCTCAGAACAGATATCAGTACAGTTCCACATGCCCTCCAGCAATGTTTATGCACTTCTCCAAAACATCTCAGAACAGATATCAGTACAGTTCCACATGCCCTCCAGCAATCTTTATGCACTTCTCCCAAACATCTCAGAACAGAAATCAGTACAGTTCCACATGCTCTCCAGCAATCTTTATGCAATTCTCCAAAACATTTCAGAACAGATATCAGTACAGTTCCACATGCCCTTCAAGCAATGTTTATGCACTTCTCCCAAACATCTCAGAACAGATATCAGTACAGTTCCACATGCCTTTCAAGCAACGTTTATACACTTCTCCCAAACATCTCAGAACAGATATCAGTACAGTTCCACATGCCCTCCAGCAATGTTTATGCACTTCTCCCAAACATCTCAGAACAGATATCAGGACAGTTCCACATGCCCTCCAGCAATGTTTATGCACTTCTCCAAAACATCTCAGAACAGATATCAGTACAGTTCCACATGCCCTCCAGCAATCTTTATGCACTTCTCCCAAACATCTCAGAACAGAAATCAGTACAGTTCCACATGCCCTCCAGCAATCTTTATGCACTTCTCCCAAAAATCTCAGAACAGATATCAGTACAGTTCCAAATGCCCTCCAGCAATGTTTATGCACTTCTCCCAAACATCTCAGAACAGATATCAGTATAGTTCCACATGCCCTCCAGCAATCTTTATGCACTTCTCCCAAATATCTCAGAACAGATAACAGTACAGTTCCACATGCCCTCCAGCAATCTTTATGCACTTTTGCCAAACATCTCAGAACAGATATCAGTACAGTTCCACATGCCCTCCAGCAATCTTTATGCACTTCTCCCAAACATCTCAGAACAGATATCAGTACAGTTACACATGCCTTCCAGCAATGTTTATGCACTTCTCCCAAACATCTCAGAACAGATATCAGTACAGTTCCACATGCCCTCCAGCAATCTTTATGCACTTCTCCCAAACATCTCAGAACAGATATCAGTACAGTTCCACATGCCCTCCAGCAATCTTTATGCACTTCTCTCAAACATCTCAGTTCAGATATCAGTACAGTTCCACATGCCCTCCAGCAACTTTATGCACTTCTCTCAAACATCTCAGAACAGATATCAGTAGAGTTCCACATGCCCTCCAGCAATGTTTATGCACTTCTCCAAAACAGCTCAGAACAGATATCAGTACAGTTCCACCTGCCCTCAAGCAATGTTTA
This sequence comes from Periplaneta americana, assembly GCF_040183065.1. Taxonomy (NCBI): domain Eukaryota; kingdom Metazoa; phylum Arthropoda; class Insecta; order Blattodea; family Blattidae; genus Periplaneta; species Periplaneta americana. The sequence goes on along the minus strand of NC_091120.1, from coordinate 162,169,597 downwards.
TGCATTTCTCCAAAACATCTCAGAACAGATATCAGTACAGTTCCACATGCCCTCCAGCAATGTTTATGCACTTTTCCCAAACATCTCAGAACACATATCAGTACAGTTCCACATGCCCTCCAGCAATGTTTATGCACTTCTCCAAAACATCTCAGAACAGAGATCTGTACAGTTCCACATGCCCTCCAGCAATGTTTATGCACTTCTCCAAAACATCTCAGAACAGATATCAGTACAGTTCCACAAGCCCTCAAGGAATGTTTATGCACTTCTCCAAAACATCTCAGAACAGATATCAGTACAGTTCGACATGCCCTCCAGCAATGTTTATGCACTTCTCCCAAACATCTCAGAACAGATATCAGTACAGTTCCACATGCCCTCCAGCAATGTTTATGCACTTCTCCCAAACATCTCAGAACAGATATCAGTACAGTTCCACATGCCCTCCAGCAATGTTTATGCACTTCTCCAAAACATCTCAGAACAGATATCAGTACAGTTCCACATGCCCTCCAGCAATCTTTATGCACTTCTCCCAAACATCTCAGAACAGAAATCAGTACAGTTCCACATGCTCTCCAGCAATCTTTATGCAATTCTCCAAAACATTTCAGAACAGATATCAGTACAGTTCCACATGCCCTTCAAGCAATGTTTATGCACTTCTCCCAAACATCTCAGAACAGATATCAGTACAGTTCCACATGCCTTTCAAGCAACGTTTATACACTTCTCCCAAACATCTCAGAACAGATATCAGTACAGTTCCACATGCCCTCCAGCAATGTTTATGCACTTCTCCCAAACATCTCAGAACAGATATCAGGACAGTTCCACATGCCCTCCAGCAATGTTTATGCACTTCTCCAAAACATCTCAGAACAGATATCAGTACAGTTCCACATGCCCTCCAGCAATCTTTATGCACTTCTCCCAAACATCTCAGAACAGAAATCAGTACAGTTCCACATGCCCTCCAGCAATCTTTATGCACTTCTCCCAAAAATCTCAGAACAGATATCAGTACAGTTCCAAATGCCCTCCAGCAATGTTTATGCACTTCTCCCAAACATCTCAGAACAGATATCAGTATAGTTCCACATGCCCTCCAGCAATCTTTATGCACTTCTCCCAAATATCTCAGAACAGATAACAGTACAGTTCCACATGCCCTCCAGCAATCTTTATGCACTTTTGCCAAACATCTCAGAACAGATATCAGTACAGTTCCACATGCCCTCCAGCAATCTTTATGCACTTCTCCCAAACATCTCAGAACAGATATCAGTACAGTTACACATGCCTTCCAGCAATGTTTATGCACTTCTCCCAAACATCTCAGAACAGATATCAGTACAGTTCCACATGCCCTCCAGCAATCTTTATGCACTTCTCCCAAACATCTCAGAACAGATATCAGTACAGTTCCACATGCCCTCCAGCAATCTTTATGCACTTCTCTCAAACATCTCAGTTCAGATATCAGTACAGTTCCACATGCCCTCCAGCAACTTTATGCACTTCTCTCAAACATCTCAGAACAGATATCAGTAGAGTTCCACATGCCCTCCAGCAATGTTTATGCACTTCTCCAAAACAGCTCAGAACAGATATCAGTACAGTTCCACCTGCCCTCAAGCAATGTTTATGCATTTCTCCAAAACATCTCAGAACAGATATCAGTACAGTTCCACATGCCCTCCAGCAATGTTTATGCACTTTTCCCAAACATCTCAGAACACATATCAGTACAGTTCCACATGCCCTCCAGCAATGTTTATGCACTTCTCCAAAACATCTCAGAACAGAGATCTGTACAGTTCCACATGCCCTCCAGCAATGTTTATGCACTTCTCCAAAACATCTCAGAACAGATATCAGTACAGTTCCACAAGCCCTCAAGGAATGTTTATGCACTTCTCCAAAACATCTCAGAACAGATATCAGTACAGTTCGACATGCCCTCCAGCAATGTTTATGCACTTCTCCCAAACATCTCAGAACAGATATCAGTACAGTTCCACCTGCCCTCCAGCAATGTGTATGCACTTCTCCCAATCACCTCACAACAGACACAGTCTCACATGTCCTCTAGCAATGTTTAAGCACTTCCCCTAACGTGTAATCGTGGAACGAAACACAGTACGCAACATACGCGGATTGATAAGATCCACAGACGGATCCTTTGCCCTGGAGATCACGCACTTGTGTGGTAAGCCTCATTCTTAATGTACCCCCAGGCAGAGAAATCTAGGGATGTGAGTTCAGGAGATCGTGGAGCCTACAGACGTGGTGATCCGTGCCCAATCCACCGACCTGGAAACGTGTCATCAAGGTACGAACGTACGGTTGATGCAAACTGTAGTGGGGCACCGTCCTGTTGATACACGACTGCATCGGTAATTCCATCCTCCTTCAACTGAGGCTGCAGGAATTTCTGTAACATGTCTAGGTACGTCACACCCGTTACAGTTGACTCAGCAAAAAGAAGAGTCCATAACACTTGTTCTGGGTTAACCCCAACAAACAGTAACACAGGAGGTATTTCTTTTCAATTGCATGGTAACGTTGGGTTTTTCTGATGCCCAAATATTGCAATTGTGTTTGTTCACCAGTCCACAAACGTGAAATCTAGCTTCATCGCTAAACAAAATGTTGCCCATAAGATTGTGATTGTTGATAGCTTCATCAAGGTTCATGCGCATTGCTTTGAGACATGCATGATCTTAGTCATCAAGTTTATGGACCACTTGGATATGATAGGCAAGTTTTTTAAGGGAAAACCGTAGAATTTTTCAAACTGTGCTACGAGGAATATTCAGTTCCCTACTCAGACGATTGTCGATGCCTGTGGGTTCCTGGTGATCACATCGTTCACTCGTCCTACGGTCTGTTCATCAACAAATGGTTTCCTTGGATGTAGCTCTTCACTCACTGATCGTATGCGATTAAATTACAAATTAAATTAAACACTAATATTTGCCCTCGTCGGAGCGTCTAATGAAACTTACGTCGAAATTCCTCGTGTGTGTCTTTGTAACTTAACCCACGTAAGCGTGAGAGAATAATGGCTATTCTCTCTTCAGTACTGAACCTCATCGTCTACAGATTATGAATTTTAAAATAAAAAACATGTTTATTAATTTTTTCCCAAAAATGGATCGTTCATATATGCGCTCCCTGTACGTGATTTATCAGGCCCATTAGTTAACAGTTACAGTTATAGTTAAATGAAAACTCATTCATTTATTTCCCTTTCAAATAATTAAAATTAAATGGTTTGTGGATTTTTGTGATATGAATAAATAAGCATCTATTTACCATAGTTAATAATTGATTTCTAGTTGACGTGCTTTGATTTTATACGTAGGGCGTTCTAACCCTTAACCCATGTTATGCAACTTTGTTTTTGTCGTGCCCAAAATTCTAAAATAAAGCCATTTATTCTTACTCTAACTATGCACAAAATGTTACACACATCATTAGTTTTTCCGCTGCTAATTGGCCACATGCTTAAATTTGACATTAATATTCTACTTAACACCAGGAACACTCAAATTAAAGTACCGCCTTACTTTCGCGGTAAGACACATGTAGGCCTATTACCACGCGTTCAATGTTGCATGACTACTGAGCGCTGATGTCGCCACAGTCGTATACAAGAGTGTTGAAGGATTCAAAGCATTCGTGGAGGATGTTGTCGCACTCTACTACAGTAGTTCGTGGAATCAACACCGGTCAATTTATAGCGGACGGGTAGTAGTTATTTTGTGCCATATAACAATATAACAAAGTAAAAGTTATTTGTAAGCAAGTAATATGGAATAATAACATAGAAGAATACATTAAGCTTTTCTGGAACATAAATTTTCTCATTTGTATTATTTGCAATAAAGTCTGCTTGTAAAAACATTACTTATTTAATTAATACTTTTGTAGAATAGGCTCTGGAGGCAATGAAAGAACACAACTTTATGAGATATTTCTCTTTGAAATGTCGATAAGTTCAAATTGGTATTGTATTTGATGGATCAGACTTGCTACACTCGGAGCCGTTAATAATTAAAGCTCTAGTTTTCCTAAGCTCTGGAACTCAAATATAATTAAATGTCTGTCACAGGAAATGACGTAAGCGGAACGCATTTTAATTGGACATGTCGTAGAGGAAAATATTATTTTATATTTCAGGTTCTACAGAATTCTGTTTTGTTGTCTACGTTCTTGCAAGAAAACACGCTCTTTCATTATTAATAAGTTTTGAATGCGAAGAAGGAAGAGGAATAAGATCTATTTTCTCGTATTTTCTCTTCGCTTAGATTCTTCGTGTATTCTATTTACCACCACGAGTGGAGATTAATATTAAATTTGAGAAGCTTCTTTGAGAGCAATGAGACACATTGAACATGTATAAAACACCGAGAATAAAATGGAATATTCAGACCAGAACTAGAGTTTATGATCCTACGTTAATGACTGTAATTCTAGGAATGAGTTTTGTCAACAGGAAGCTAAACAAATAGGATCATGACCAACATAGCATAATAATGAACTCCAATGTCAGTTTTTAATGTAACATCTCGTTATCTTGGCGAGAGCACGCATCTATTTGCAATAGCGCTTGAAAAATATGAATTCACCACACAACAAAAACCTCTTAGGCGATTCATTGTTACAAGAATACTTGAGTCCTCTAGAATCATAAGCAATTAAGCAAAAACTTATATCTCTCTAATAAGCATTTGGCAGAATTATTTTAAACTAGTCTGAGGCGGCACTGATAAAACGCCCGTCTCAATTACAAGATTGCAGTAACATTAATAGCAAAGATAAACATTCAGGCTCTTGTTTGTAGGACATAAAATATGAACTTAAAATATTACCCGCTACTGCTTATTTATGTTCCATCCTATAGAGGGCGAGCAAATTATCTGCCAGCTGGAAAGCGATCAGTATCTACTTCCTCACTTTTGGTGACTAAATTATGCTTTAACTGCTCAAATTTAATTATACGAGTATTTAAAATTCATAACCTATGATTTTCTACTAGTCATCCTGTTTCCATAACCAGCATGTGGGAGAGAGCTTGCCGATAGTCAAATTTCCTCTTTCCAGTCGGAAGATAATTTGTTCACCCAGTACTTGTGAATTGTGCTCATTGCACTACTTTTAGGAATCTTTCTTTGACTTTTAAATGGGTATTTTCGTAAGATATTTGAAAGTAAGTTGATTTCTAAAACGAATTTTCTACGAGTAAAAACTACATTTTATTTTCCTTCAGGTACATTTTTCCCGGATAATAGCGTACTGAAATTCTCCATAATCGGTGAATTGGGATAGATTACACATATCGAAAATAACACAATGTATTTATTACTATAATATTTTATATATTTTGCTATAAATATTTAAATTAACAGTTGATAGAAATAAATTAGGATAATAATTTAAAATAGATTCACGATAAATGTGTTGTATAAAATTTAGAAACTGCTTGTAACAACACAGTTTAACGGAAAACTGTGTAACGTCTTCAGAGATTTCAACCCACAGAAATTTAAACTACACCCTAGTGAGTATTAGTTATTTGCTTAGGTTATAATATAGTATACATTTCATGAAACTTGTTAATTGAAATATAAGATTGTATTTTAGTATTTAATTTCATCTCATTGCATTTCATTCATTCATGTGTATAAATTATAAAACTTTGTAGAGATTTGCTGAATTTATAGATTTGTAAAATTTTATTAATTTCATAATTGAAACGTAATTTTAATTCAATAGGAGACTTCATTAATCAATATCATATTATTATTATTATTATTATTATTATTATTATTATTATTATTATTATGTATTTATAACCCCTACATACCTATCTCAGGTAAAATAGATTCTCTGTAAAATTGGAGGATAATAAATAAATAAATATTTTGTGCTAACTAAGATATCTTATTTGTCACGCTCTTCTTGAAGTTTAAATTATTTTGGTTAAATATTTTCAGAGACATTTGTACCATCTCTTATCTGTAACATGTACTTCAGTTCTTAATTCAAGATGTCTTTAACGTCTCTGTTATTCAATAAAGCGCTAATGAAATTGTACAATATATAGACTGTAACTGGATACTTTATCAAAATTTGATAACCTCTGAACGGAAATGAGAATTGGAGTATCTATAGCGCTGTGAAATGTTTCTTTTTTCTGTTCTTGTGATGGCGAACTTTCTATGTGTTCAGTAGACTAGTATGTGGTACCAGCGCGACAGTGCTCCATCGCACTTCGATCGTCTGGCCCGCACATATCTCACAGATATCTTCAAGCAGAGAGTAATTGGAAGGGGATGCTCAGTCCCTTGGCCTGCCCGCTACCCTGACCTCATCCCGCTCGACTTTTTCCTACGGGAGTACGTGAACTTCGTTGTGTACACAACACCGGTAGAAATAGTAAATGAGCTTACTAGCGTTCGATATCATAAGATTGGAGCGTGGAATCTTCAAGAGAGTAAGACAAAACATGATTCGTCGTTGAACGCTATGTAAAGAAGTTGGTGGTCGTCACTTTGAACATTTATTGTAAACGTGAAAGTCAATGAAGTCCTTGAAATTACTCTGATGTTTAATTTAGCCTACTGAATGAGTAGAAAATTCGCCATCAGGAAAAGCAACATCTCACAGTGCTGTAGACACTACAATTCTTATTTCCGATCATGGGTTCCTGGTGAAAATCTTCACCATATCCTCTACATCCCTCCCACCCATATTTTGAGGAAGTCATCCAGTTACACCCTATAGAATGTAGAATCCACATGCATATTAATAAACTGACTCAGTCGAAAATATACGAGAATGTTGTGCGACATTATAGGAACCATACTGTATAGCACTCACAGTAAGAGGAAAATGCTTAATCTTACATCTAGGTCTATTAAAATAAAACATCGTTGTAACAGCTTTCACCTTGCTACAACAAAGTTTTACTATTCGTATTGTAAACTAATCGACTACAACAGAGTACACAACTAGTAGTGTACAATTCATTATATTGAAGCAAGCGTTGTTGATAAACTCACTTTTTATTCCGCTTTTAAAAACATTCAAGTTCCATTAGAAGAATTAATTATACCTTCCCGTCTACATAAACAGTCCTGGTGTACTAAATCCTTTAAACGATGTTTCCACTTTAAACTTTTCAATGCTTATAAAAGCATTGTATATCTATAAGGGGAATATACAGCAAATATTGTATAACGTTAAGTGAAGCATTCTATCCAGTGATCGGAATCAGACGACAAACATCAAGTATCAATATTTATTCTATTTAATCTGCCATTAAAGCAGTTCATCTCACTATATTTAACGCTGTAACACAGAGTGCGGAAAGAATATACAGGGTGATTCAAGAGAAATAGTAACTAGTTTAGAAGGTGGTAGTATGGACTGTTCCGAACAAAAGAAAGTTCACATACACATTTGTCCAATTTTAATTGTATACAGAGATACAGCTGTTTGAATGTTGCACATAACAAACCTTACAAGGAACAAGAAAGAAAGGAAAATGACTCAATGATTAAATTGTTTGATTATTTACGTGGTATCACTATATTTCAAAAGTCCAAAGTAATGGTTCAGAATTTCCACAATCGGCTTCAAAGCATTTTTCTGCTATGTTGACAACAGTTAAATGTTGCTCTTCAGGGATATTATTATCTTCCAATCCCCTTTTTCATTGTTCTAATTATTCCTTGTGTTCATTTCTATTTTGGTCTTCTCCTGTTCCTTTCGCCCGATAGAATCCATTCACACACATTCTTCGGCAATCTATCTTCTGTCATCCTCTTCATAGGACCAAACAATCTTAATTATTTAGTTTCAATATAGTCTACAAGCGATCTTTGCATTTTCATTTTATCTCTTATAACAGTAAGTTACCTATTCATAATTTTGTCCTTGCTTGATACTTTTGCAGAACTCCGCTTGAAATCCATCTCTGTAGAATGTAGTTTTGCTACAGTGTTTCACTTCAAATGCCATATTTATGAGCCATAAGATTTGGTTCTTAACAACTATTGCAATGTATATGTTTTTTGTGTTATCTTTAGCCCATAGAATGCTATTTAATTTTGAAATTGCTGATCTCCCTTTCCTAATTCTTGCTGATCTCCCTTTCCTAATTCTTCAATTCATGTCATTTTCATGATATGGTTTATCATCCTCTTTAAAATGCTGCGTCTGAAGGTAGCAGGCATAATTTCAAATTTAAAAAAATAAGGTTGGTGTGGAGAAGTGGAAAATAAAATTCAATGAGCGGTTGTTTTGAACTCCACCTAGTGCTTCTTATGATTAGGTTTTCTCCAGAGCGGTTGTTTGCGCGCTTTCAATCGGAGACCTCCGGATTACCTCCGATTGATGCAGCGCAGGTTGTATATGTGCTGTTGGCGCAGACATACACTTTCCGCTGAGCATTCCTTTAATGGGATCAGGTAGTGATTCGAGTCCGCTGACGTCATCGTATCTTTTAAAATTAGTTGTAATTTGTTGTTGTTTATTCTCTCTTTTATGTTAATCTCTCTCGCTTTCTTCGGCTCTTTTTTTTTTTTTGTTTTGCTTGAAGTGCTACGTTAGCTGACAGATGTTTTTTTATAGTTTTGAGATTCATAGTATATGTTGAAAGGCGTATTAGTTTTATATCATTGATCAAATTAATAACAGTCAATCTAACTGCAAAACTAACGCAGAAGTAAGCTTTTCAGTAGCTAATGTAAACATTTATACTGTAGTTCTCCTAGACACTCTCGTTTAATCGCAAACAGTGTTTGTCAATTATTATTCTAATCGGGTTAGTTTAACGTAAAATATATTAAGGGAGTTTCAGAATGGAACAAAAGAAACGTGGGTTATCAATGGGTTAAAGTTTACTGTCCAACATAATTTATTCAGATTCTTCACCGGACAGGATTGTGATTATTTTATTAAAGGATGACAGTATTTGAACTGCCTCTTCTAAAACGCGCCACTCTTTCTCTGTAATAAAAATATAAGCGGATATCAACTTAAGGATAATCGTAATTATATTATTACCACTTGTTTCTTTAGTTTCATTCAGAAACTCAATATTTTAATCCAAACAGTAAAATATAACTCAAGTTGTCTAAACAGCAAAATATAGCTCAAGTTGTTTAAACAGCAAAATATAACTCAAGTCGTCTTTTAAATATTTCATATGTTTTTTATTGCCTCGAATGTTACGTTTTAGAGAAATTTCAAGACTTTTTCCTATACTGTGGGTCTTTGGGAACAATAGCACTAAAACAATTTAAAAAGAAATCGTATCAAATGTTTTGCGTAATTGTTGTGAAGTTAGTGATTATGCAATCGCTTCAAACGGTCTAACAAATTCGAAGTTCCACCACCCTTAGAGTAAATTCGCCCACAAAGGTGACAGTGTGCGACTTTATTATTACCTTCAACTAAATTAAAGAATTTCCATGCGACGGATATCCGATTTGGTGCCATTTTATTCCACTCACAACTACCGACAGTCCGTACGCGCCGGTCGTCGTTGAGCTAACTGTCGCTTCGCTCCGAACCACCGCATCCCTCCGTATATCCCCCGTTCCACCTACGGTAGTACCGGAGATCACCGGTGGAGCGCTTTATTCGTAGTCTCCGATTCCTCCGCGGTAGTAGTCACTCCGATGAGCAGCACTGACTCCACCCATCGAAAACTAAATCCATTGTTTTTCCTCAAAATCGTATTCCATGCAGATTTAAAATTTTGGGAAGTTTTGAAATGAATACGCTGTACGTGAATTTTATAAATTTTCAATTATGAGAACTCTGTTTTTATCGGTTTAAAAATGAAGATAAATTTACAACCGTTCAAAAACTAATCGAAGTATACTGCATAGAACGTATTGTTACCACAGTAAGCTCAAAGAGATCTCAAATTAAGCACATTAGTTATGAATCAATCTGTTTAAGAATATCTCAATATAGAGTGATCCACGAATATCGTGCAATACCGTAGGATGTGATTTCTGACATAATTCTAACGAAAAAGTTCATATATACATGTATCCTACTTTGAATATTTTCGGATAAAATTACGTTTATTTCTTTTCCGTAACACGCATTCTTGTGAACTCTCTCTCTCTCTCTCTCTCTGGACGTCTGGAGCTGTGTGTGTTACAGTACAGCTGACAGCAGTGACACAAAATCTCGTCACACCAGGGTCAGGGTTAAAGATAACACAACACCCGTATAACGTATCTACCTAGCATCCGAACAACGAAAGTTTGGGAATGCAGCGCGCGCAGTTCACACTCGGGCGGCTACGTGCTTTGCTGCAGAAGGTGGGGTCTTTGAAAACCGGCTTTAATACAGATTTTTCAGGTGAGTAATAATGTGAATGTTCTTTAATGAATTTATAATACACCCAGTAGACTACCATTGTTGTAAATAATTTAAATACTTAAACTTTCATAATATCTACGTTTATGTTTAACATTTAGGAGGGCGTAACTCACTCAATGTAAAAAATATTACATATGTTTATATCAACTTTTTTCATCAGAATGATGCCAGACATCACATACTATAGTATTGCACAATCTTCGTGAATCACCCTGTATATCGACTCACATGCGAAATAGGAGTAATTAAGGTAAATGTTAATGAAACAATCTGTATATTAATTTTACTGCAGTAAAAACAAACCGAATGTGTGTAATTTAAACATTTTTAGCTATTATTTCTACTATTCTGACATTTATGTTTGCTAAAGCAGTGTGAATTTAAAATATTGATACTTCACACCACATTCACGTATAAAAAGGCCAATGGAACAGTACTGAAGCTATTTTAGCGTCTAGGAATTATTTATCAGCTACATTGCACATGGACAACAATGCTTTACTATTAATTTATCAGTCGGGAAGTTTTTTAGTTTCCGCTACCACATTCTGTTCCATACGTTATGTAGTGAACTATCTAGAGCATACATTAATCTTTACTAAAGTGAGATGTTCCATTTTGTTAGCTAATGGTATCAGCCATATCACTGGAAGTGAAAAATACAATTCATTCACTTCATCATAGGAACATATCAATGTATTTAATCCATTCAATTTGCTTTCCACGTCAATTGTAAATTACTAAAGGCTGAAAATCAATTCTGCAGTGACTTATTACGTAATGCTACCGGTAATTAATTGTTACTGCTTTATTTAACGTCCCTCTTCAATTACAATGTTACTCAGAGAATGAAATTTCAGGTAAAACAGTATTACTAGAAGAAAGCCTATCCTGCATCATAATTTCCATAAAATAGACTATCCTAACAGGACTGTCAAAACATCGCGCTTAGATTTTTTAAGCTTAGACTCGGACAGTTCACTGAGATCCTCCAGAGAATATGTAACGCAATATTTTTTTTTACGGAGAAGGTGCACGAAGTCTTGCATCGCAGCCTGAGCCTTATTGTGCTTACCAAATGGATTTTAAAATACAAGGTAACTTGTAATTCAACGTATCTCCATTAAGGCGTGAGAGTAGATGTAAAATTCAGTACATTTGAGCTTCCCAAAAATGTGACTTCAATATAAACATTTATGCACGTTCCTAATAAGTTATAATACGTTAATATTACTGTTAGTGATGCATTATCTAACAGTTTTCAACCTGCGATATCTGAAAACTAGTGGATATATTGTTGGGAGTTAAATGTATTGCATTTTACATCAACTATCACACGAAAGAGTAGCGGAACGGAGAAAAATTCTCTCCGGCACCGGGATTTGAACCCGGGTTTTCAGCTCTACGTGCTGATGCCTTATCCACTAAGCCACACCAGATTCCCATCCCGGTGTTGGGACGTAGTGCAGAGGGCAGGCCACTAGAGGGAATCCAAGAGGTGGAACTTAAACTGAGACGATTCGACCCGACACCGGGATGGGAATCCGGTGTGGCTTAGTGGATAAAGCATCAGCACGTAGACCTGAAAACCCGGGTTCAAATCCCGGTGCCTGAGAGAATTGTTCTCCGTTCCACTACTCTTACATCGTACGATGACGCAGAATATCTGCATGGAAACTTCATATGTACTTCGGTACATAAAAATAATATATATCAACTATCACAGCTTAGCAGAAATACGATGAATTACCCAAGTCACTCTATGTAGTTCCGTGATTTTCAAGGAAATAATTCTATTTATATTGTAAACTGACACAAACATTTGGTTTTAAATAGGTTTATCTCTTTATTCATGATATTACAGAGAAACCCGCAACAATCAATTGTGGAGTAAAACAAGGATGCCAGCTCTCGCCATGACCATTTCATTTGTGCACTCACGAAGCCATACAAAACTGGCAGATAAATTTAACTGAGCAATTTAAAGTTAATAATAGTACATAAGACAGTATGCCTTTGCGAGTAATATCTGGGATGGCTTGGAACGGACTGTATATAAATTCAGCAAAATATGTAAAACGTATAAATAGCAAATATATTTCATGCTCGACCATGCCGAAATGTAGTAATTATACACCTGGTAGCAGCCCTTTAATGGACCTCATTAAAGTACACCTGTTCATTAAAGTTCTGTTTTCCACCAATCAGAAAACACCATTGTAGCAATATGAAAGCGCAAGTATCGATTATTCTCGGATATGCAATCGAAAGACAACTAGCGAAACGTCACGGAGGCTGGAAATCCAATAATGTCACAGAACGTTATGTTCTGTTACTATAATAATTATCGTTAATTGTAAATAATATTCAAATAAATTCAATTTGTCATCTCGTTTTTCAATGTCTAAATCACTTTCCAGGTTATATCAAGATTAATGTTCATTTTACTCTCTAGATTATATCAAGGTCAATGACATTTGTTCCTCGGAAAAAATCAATACTTTCGCGTCTGCGCACATCTCACAATTTACGAGATATTGCACAAGGTCAGTTCCGCTCCCCAGTCAGATAAGAATAATTTCAAGTTAGAAATATGGTCGAGCATAAAAAGTCGTATGAAACTTGCCTATAATGGTAATTAAGACGCTCGTATGAAAATTATGAAACTCACTCGCGCTGGTTTCATAAACATACTCGCGTCTTAATTACTACCATTATAGGCTCGTTGCATAACGTACTATTACGAAGATAAAAGTGTGAGCTTTGAAAGGTCGTGAACCATTCAGACGAAACATTTTAATAGTCAACAGAATATTAGAGTAGGTTAACAACTATAATTATCTGAAATACAATGTGTCTTATAAATAATATAATGAAGATATTACAGGAAAATAACATACTACTATTTATGGGGAAGAATAAAGCGAAATTTTAAGGAAACTAGAAAAGAAACTATTCTAAACTTATATAGACTGGCCGAAAAGTCGCTTTCCCCAAACACTTCCTTACAGTTAAATACATTCAATTTACATTTGCTTACACGTTCGTTTACAGATATTGTTCAAAATGGAGATCCTGTTTCTCGATACCCAATTCACAAGGTTTAGACACTGATTTACAGACAGAACATAACCGACGACTTTCATCGATTTTTATGAATGTGTTCGATCTTCTGTCGTAACTGATGCAGATCCTGCCGTTTCTAAGCAAAAACATCATTTTTCGGAATACTCCACAGCGAAAAATCATTTGATATCAGGTCGCATGATCTGGGTGACTATTTTATTGTGCCACGACGGAAATCCATTCATGGTTGAATAAGTCCCTCACTCCTACACCAAAATGAAGTGGTGCTCCATCCTGTTGCCATATCTACTTCATATCGGCAAAACGAGTGTTGTTTTCAAGTTTAGAAATAAACACTTCTTCTAACATCTGAAGATATCGGTTGCTTGTAACCGTTCCTTCAAAAAAGAATGATCCAATGACACCAGCTATTCGTTTGTTCAAATTATGACCTCTGTATATGAGTATAAGTATGAAATCTAAGAACGAATATTGGAGAAAGCGATTTTTAACCGACCTTGTACAAGACAATTGCAGTTCAAGAGCTTCTATATGGGACAGAACGCTGGATATTAACAAGGAAACAGGAAAGAACAGAAGCATTGGAAATGGGGTTCCAGAGGGGTTCAGCTGGTTTCAGGATACCAGAAAAGAAAGGTGAGAGAATATTAGAACAGAATTAAATATTTTCAACGTTACAGATAAAATCATAAAATGGAGATTATTGTGATATACCGAAGTACATATGATATTTCCGTGCACAAATTCTGCATTACCATATGATGTAGGATGAGTGGAGCGGAGAAAAATTCTCTCCGGCACCGGGATTCGAACCCCGGTTCTCAGCTCTACGTGCTGACGCTCTATCCACTAAGCCACACCGGATTCTAATTCCAATGCCGGATTGAATGCTCTCAGTTTAAGTTCCACGTCTTAGTTTCCCTTTAGTGGCCAACCCTCATGCACTGTGTCACAGATGTGTGACAGTGGCACAATGTCCAACACACTATGTCCAGAGGTGCACTCATTACGAGTGACTAAGTGGCCGGGATCCGACGGAATGAGCGCCGTCTTGAACTACTAAGTGATTATTTTCGTAGATTATATTACTGTGATATTAGAATTTATAAAACAATTATATTACCGGTTGTTCTTTATGGTTGTGAAACTTGGACTCTCACTTTGAGAGAGGAACATAGGTTAAGGGTGTTTGAGAATAAGGTGCTTAGGAAAATATTTGGGGCTAAGAGGGATGAAGTTACAGGAGAATGGAGAAAGTTACACAACACAGATCTGCACGCATTGTATTCTTCACCTGACATAATTAGGAACATTAAATCCAGACGTTTGAGATGGGCAGGGCATGTAGCACGTATAGGCGAATCCAGAAATGCATATAGAGTTTCAGTTGGGAGGCCGGAGGGAAAAAGACCTTTAGGAAAGCCGAGACGTAGTTGGGAAGATAATATTAAAATGAATTTGAGGGAGGTGGGATATGATGATGATAGAGAATGGATTAATCTTGCTCAGGGTAGGGACCAATGGCGGGCTTATGCGAGGGCGGAAATTAACCTACGGTTTCCTTAAAAGCCAGTAAATAAGTAAGTAAGTATATTACTGCGATATACCGAAGTACATATGATATTTCCGTGCAGAAATTCTGCATTACCATGTGATGTAGGATGGGCGAAGCGGAGAGGATTCAGTTCGGCATCGGAATTGGAATCCGGTGTGGCTTAGTGGATAGAGCGTCAGCATGTAGAGCTGAAAACCCGGGTTCGAATCCCGGTGCCGGAGAGAATTTTTCTCCGCTCCACCCATCCTACATCATAAAATGGAGAGATGACTACATGAACTGGATTACAGATGAATTCCGAAACATACGAGTATACTTGACTACAAACCATTAAGGACGAAGAAACGTAATAAGACCTATAGTCCCGTCGCTATAATTTCCGGCAGCCAATCGCGTTGCAGGTCGGTTACATTGAAACGTGTGCGTCTTGTGATTCGCTGAGGAAGACGTTACTCATTTCTTAAGGATCGATAAATACTTAATATAATCGCCCGCCATTTTGGCTCTTTCGTTGGCGTTCGCAGAAAGCACACGAAGACGTTATTTGCCGCTCAATTATTTGCTGAATTACAGTGCGTTTGATTTATTATCATAGAAGCTACGACATGATAATGTTTAACACTGTGGCAAATAGATCCCTCGTCTGGTAGCTCGGCAACGAAAGAACAAAAATGGCGACCGATACTACCTACCTAGACTTTATACAGCCTTGACTTCCTAAGATGTAAGCAAAGAGGAGGAGCCACGCCGGAAATAACAGCGTTGCGACTATAGTAAAAGATTGTTAGGCGAGTTGTAAAATCGAATTGAATCCTTCAAGAGATCGGAATAGGCCTCGAGACATGATCATTTATGGTGTGATGATTATGATGATGATCATGATGGTGATGATGATATGATGATGTGAAACTTGTTCAATTAAAGCTCTTTACCCCTCTACATGGTCCTGTACCACTGTTGTACAATTAGGGAAGAACTGTATTATTACAGTCATAAACTGGCGATGGTGGAAGATGGGCTGCAATTGGATTATTAGCGAGGCGCGATGCGACGCTCAACTGTTATCAGCGCATAGCAACGGACGTGCACAAGAACGCCCCCTGACAACGCAATAGTGCCACGTGTTTACCCGTTGATTGCCTCATAATGCATTTACAAAGTTGTTTAACCCTCTTACATTAGGGCCCTAATAGTTACACGACCTGTGACATGGGGAGGGGGTGTATTTTGTGAAGAGTAGTTACTTATTATTTGTTGGGGGAGTGGGGGAATTTCATTTCCATAAGCTCTTTACTCACATGGAACAGATTTAAGTAGGAATTAAAAGGAAATTCCGTGAAAATCCAATTGCCAATTGTTTCATTCGTTTAATAATTGGATCTCGTTCAATCTACAGGATGCAAAATAAAACACCTCCCACTGCTGAAAACAGCCTGGAGGCTGAACAATTCAAAATGAATTCTTACGGCGTTGGTAGAAGGCTATGGCGTTGGCTTTTCTTGATAAAGGCCCGGACTCAAAACCCGACGACACTATACAGAATTTACTTACTTACTTACTTACTGGCTTTTAAGGAACCCGGAGGTTCATTGCCGCCCTCACATAAGCCCGCCATAGGTCCCTATCCTGAGCAAGATCAATCCAGTCTATCATCATTTCCCACCTCCCTCAAATCCATTTAATATTATCCTCCCATCTACGTTTCGGCCTCCCCAAAGGTCTTTTTCCCTTCGGCCTTCCAACTAACACTCTATATGCATTTCTGGATTCGCCCATACCCGCTACATGCCCTGCCCATCTCAAACGTCTGGACTTAATGTTCCTAATTATGTCAGCTGAAGAATACAATGCGTGCAGTTCTGTGTTGTGTAACTTTCTCCATTCTCCTGTAACTTCATCCCTCTTAGCCCCAAATATTTTCCTAAGCACCTTATTTTCAAACACCCTTAACCTATTTTCCTCTCTCAAAGTGAGAGTCCAAGTTTCACAATCATAAACAACAACCGGTAATATAACTGTTTCATAAATTCTAACTTTCAGATTTTCGACAGCAGACTGGATGATAAAAGCTTCTCAACCGAATAATAACAGGCATTTCGCATATTTATTCTGTGTTTAATTTCCTCCCGAGTATCATTTATATTTGTTACTGTTGCTCTCAGGTATTTGAATTTTTCCATTTCTTCAAAGGATAAATTTCCAATTTTTATATTTCCATTTCGTACAATATTCTGGTCACGAGACATAATCATATACTTTGTCTTTTCGGGATTTACTTCGAAATTACTATACAGAATTTGTAATGCAAAAATAATGATATTCGGAGTGTTTTACTTCCTCTGCGCCCTAAATTTTACTGCTTCTTTTTCTTTCGTAATCCAACGCAATTTCATTCACAACGATTAATAATATTCTCCAATATTTTCACTATCAATTTGATTATATTAATAGTTATAAATACTTGTTCACTTTTTTCATTTTTACATTTAAAAAATTCACTTCAAACACAATACGTCTTAACCAGTTACTCTGAAAATCATTCAATTGTCTGGAAAATTACACATTTACCTGTACCAATTCATCTATCTAGCAACTAAAGGCATAGTCTCTATAATATATTCTACTTTACCGTTTCATCTATCTGTCTACACAACACTTCCTCTTTCTATGAACAGTAATCTCACTAGACATTCTGATTTATCTAGAGAAAATCAAAACTCTAGTGGGATTTAATTGACTATTACACGATTAGAAGAAAGCATATAACGATTAGAAGAAATAAAGTACTCTAATACAATAAAATATTAATTGGCTAACTAAAATTCTATTTTACTAATGTTACCTTCACAAAAACGTTTGAACGGAGCCGACATTTCCAGTTGACTGTCTATGCGGGAAACAAATGACGTTCGCAAAGCATGTTTTATAGTACCGTAAAAAATTTTGAGTTTGAAATGTTGGCAAACAAAGGAGCAAATGATAGAGAGGTGATAAAAACAGAAGAAAGTTAATAAAGATTAGAAAAAATAAAGTACTCTAATACAATAAAATAGATATTAATTGACTTAATAGAATTCTAATTCACTAATGTTACCTTCACCAAAACGTTTGAACGGAGCCGCCATTTTCAGTCGACTATATATGCGGGAAACAAAAGACGATCGCAAAGCATGGTTTGTAGTACTGTAAAGAATTTGCATTTTGAAAGTTGGCAAACAAAGAAACAAATGCTAGTGAAGTGATGAAAAGAAACAAATGCTAGGGAAGTGATACAATTATGCGATAAACTGCCATGATTGGTTAAAAGACGTCCTTTCGTACTGTTTTATTGATCAAAAGAAGTATGACGTAGTAAAAGTGTAACAGTCTATAGTAATCTCACTATAGAAGTTTGGATTTATCTAGAGAAAATCAAAACTCGAGTGGGATTTAATTAACTATTACACGATTAGAAGAAAGTATATAAAGTTTAGAATAAATACAGTACTCTAATACAATTAAATATTAATTGACTTACTATAGTATGTACCAAATTGTCTTGGAAATGTATTATTGTACCATCTCATCATTACAAATATTCCGCTAGATAACAGTAGTGTGTTATGATTAGCTGTTCTCTTGTTACCAGTTGTGCGAACTATACAATCTTCATTGAACTCTAGTCAAGACGACTTTGTTGATTCAGTTTCATTTTTATTAAGACAGGTACATTCCACTTCTATTTTCAATATAGGCAATTCCACTTCTATCTACTAGCTGCTTAATTATCTTCACTTCTACGTACACAACAACTTAACCATCTTCACTTCTACCTACCTAGCTACATAACAATATTCATTTCTAATTATCCACCTACTTAATCATCTTCACATCTAAGTACCAAATTACTTAATCATTTTCACTTATACCTACCTAGCTACTTAACCATTTGCACTTATACCTACTTAGCTACTTAACCATTTTCACTTCTACCTATCTAGCTACTTAATCATATCCACATCTATTTACCTAGCTACTTAATCACCTTCATTTCTAATTACCTAAAACTTGATCAACTTCATCTTTATGTACTTAACTATTTAACCATCTTCCCTTCTGCGTAATCATTTACTTAACCACCTACACTTCTGCCTAATTAGTTACTTAATTTTCTTCGCCTGTATCGACCGTCATCGAACATTTATGAAAGGAGTGGAAAAAATAATTCAACTGGGATATTATTAGTTTAAATTGAGGATCTACTGTTATAAATATTTCATTTGATTTAATATCTTTAATATTTATAGGGACCTCGACATGAAAAATTTCTAGTCACGAATGGCATACTCGGAGTTCAAAAACAAACTACGGCTTCTACGGCGTCAAAATTACTATTTTATTGTTCAGAACACGACACGACACTAAAATCTGCATATGAACACATCAATAATACAGAGTGAAATGTATACGACTGATGAAAAAAGTGAAGCTTTTCGGGAAGTAAAATAAATATAGCGTATTTTAACTAGCCGTAGATTCTTATCTTCGCAACTATAGGAACAGTAAAGTACTGACTTAGTGGAGGACGGCCCAGAATATTTAGAGTCTAGCAGCACTCAAGTATGATACAGTGCCCCATATATCAAGTTTCTTATATTCTGAGACTCACGTGAAGAGGCTAAAAGTATGGCGCATTTAGAGAAGGTTATGTCTGGTAGCGCGGATGAATATTTGATTCCAGAGATTTGCTGAGACCATTTCTTTGTATCTTGGCGGGGTCCGTCGCTTGCCTTTTGTTCTGCAGACGCCTGCAGAGTGAGGCAGCCTGGGCACATAAATCAGGAGCCCCTAGTACTTACTGGTCACTCCTAGATACCAGAATCTTTTCCCCGTCTTCCTTTTTCTTAACCCGATGCATTTCTCATACTTAACTGCGTTAGAGATCCAGGGTAGAGACATCATAACACCGTATCGATATTGAAGACGGGTTTGTGAGAGTAACAAATCTTAATTTCGTTTCCTTATGAAAGCCGTTCACGTAACGTAATTATTGCTAGCGACGCAGCAAAGCAGAAGTACAGGTTGTGCAAAAAATAAGCTCAGAAGAGATAAGTAAGCTTGTAAATTTTGTATTCAGTATATGACCATTAACACGACTTCAACTTCATACTAGTGGTGGGAAAAGTTCTATTTCCGGGACTCTGCCGAGTTTTCCGATTGCAAGAAAGTACTACAGTAGACCATCGATTATCCGAATACCGATCAACAGAAACACCGGTTAACAGAAAGCGTTCCAATCGGTAAATTCAAATTTTCGCGCGAGCCATATATAATTTTCGCTAGCGCTTTTTGCAAGATTAGGCTACAAAAAATCTGAGCTCTGAAGTTAAAAAAAAATGGGCTTCTTTTCCTAAACTGTACCTACTTTTATGGCCATTCTGATCTTGTCAAACTAGGCTAGTCAGTTCTCTGTTTCATACGTAAGACGTGTGATACAAAATATACTGTGTGTTTCCGGGCTAGTGTTACAAATTTTCAGGGATGATGGGAAAGGGCACATGTATCAATTTGAGATAAGGAACCCTGGTCCGGAAATGACTGAGTCGAAATTTACAGGCAAAAGTAGTTGTGTGGAAATGGAATAATTTTATTCCTCTGTATATCTTATTTATGTGTATTTACCTGCACATCTTGCACACACTGTATTCATCTGACGTTGTTTACGTTGTCTACTTACAGTATTCCATTCAGTGCGCTGTCTGAGGGATGGGGACAGGAGACTACACTAAAGCAATGCAGATAGCGTAATGTGTAACGGACATGGTCGGTCCTGATATGCACGTCTGTAGACAGCAGTGTATGTGTACAAGTTCTTAACTTAAAGATTTAACCTGTATTGAAATAATCATCCCAGCCACACCCAGTCAATCAGTCCTAGTGAAATGGAGGAGTACACGAGAGCTGAATAAGGAGACCTGATTTTCGAATACGGATGAGCAAATGGGAACAGTAGACAAGCTCACAGATTGTATCGGGACAAGTAGCCACGTAGGAGACATCCGGCCCATACCATCTACCCACGACTGTTCCAAAGGTTAATGGAAGGAGGGCACGTGGTGCCAAATTACAATTCAATTTCCACAAAACTATTTTTGCTTATAGCTTTCGACTCAGTTATTTCTGGACCATGGTTCCTTATCTCAAATTGATACATGTGCCCTTCGCCATCATCCTTGAAAGTTTGTAACACCACCTCGTAAACACCCTGTATATGTACAGTTTTGTGTTAAATATCAGTGTTTCTTCGTTTCATACTGTTCCTATGACACCGGTACAATTTGTTTTCGTAAATGATCGGTTATCCGAAAAATCTGTTATCCGAACACCCCCCGTCCCCAATTGTTTCGGATAATCGATACACTACTGTAGTTCCAAAGCTTCTGAATGTCGATATACGATATGTGTATAAACAATTTTGTTGATAATTTAAAGCAGTTTTATATACGGAAACTTCTCAGAAACGACGAGAAGATAGGATCTATAAGAATAAAATTAAAATTAAAACATTTTGTGAACAGAAATAGGATCACTTGGAGGAAAATAGGCGATTCCCTAAGGTGGTACCAGAACGACGTAAGTCTTTAATCTCATACAACGCTCAACATTAAGAGAAAAAAAAAAGCATATACCTTACAGAGAATCGTAACTTAAGACTTCACACCAATGCTGCATATTAGAAACGACCTTAAATACACGATGATTATAATAATAATGATGATAATGATAATAATAATAATGATACTAATAATAATACTAATAATTATTATTATAATTATAATAATAAATAATTTCTTGCCGGAGTTTTCCGTATTAGAGTGCTTACAGACGTATTCTTATATTTAGAGTCGACTCACAACAAATTGGCTAGTCTTCTAAATTTTCCCAGCTGAACTGCTTGTAATTTTCCGTGATTGAAATGGACCAAATTTCGTTCTGAAAATCGGAGCCTTGCCTCTCACATGTTCTCTTTTGTACTCAGTGTCACTTGCACATCGCAAGAGCTCGGAGCCCTTCTCTTGCGAGGTTTTCGGTGTCCCTTCTCCCTATGTGCTGTGCAGAATTTTAACATCTTCGGCGATCCTGGACTGTTGTTCTTTCGTGCTTCGTCTCCCCCTTCATGTGATAGCTTTTAGGTTATGTCCATTTTCGGCTTTCCTCTTCAAAATCCTGTAACGTTTCTTCAAATGGAACGGACAACATGAGACAAATGACAAACAGGCTTGGAGTTCACATAGACTCTTCCACTTAGCTCCAATTTCCCTTGCAAGAACGAGTTTTTGCGTACCTTTTAAATGTTCTCCTCCAATTTCTTCCGTTCATTCATTCATTCATTCATTCATTAAACCCCAGACCTCCCGAATGAAGAAGAAATGATAATCATTACACTACAGTGCTCGGTTAATAATAATAATAATAATAATAATAATAATAATAATAATAATAATAATAAACTATTATGGACAAAATAAACAAATACGTTCCTAATAAATGTAACAATCGCAAACACAAGAGGGGTAGACAAAACTCCAACATTTTTAGTCGCTAGCCCTTTCTTTTTTCAGAAGACACCGCACCACATTTCACCCATACATGCGAGGAGAAAATCATTCGAGGAAAAATGTAAAGATATTTTACTAGGGTTTGGGACGCCACAAAGTCCCATTACCCCCTATAATAACCAACATAAACCCCTAAACTTAAAGAAATAAGATGAACAACAGTTCTTTAGAGAAATTTTCTTGAGATATGAACCATTACTTGTCCAAAGAATCAGTCTGTGTGCCGTCATCCTCATGGCAAAGGATAATACGCCACCTGCCCATTATGCCATTGTAGTACGCGAATATCTTAATTGTTGATTGGGTCAACGTCTTAACTCCTAATGAAGCTCTTCCTGGACGTTGGGTTCGTCGTGGTTCACCTGCGCTGCCGACACCACTTGCCTGGCCACCACGAAGCCCACACTTCACCACATATGATAATTCCCTATGGGGGGTTCATAAAGGGTATCGTTTCACAAAACCGTTGCAATAACACTGACGAACTGAAAGATACTGTGAGACAAGCTTTCACTCAAGTTACACCAGCAATGCTCCGAAAAATATCACACAGAACCTGGCGCCATATTATCATATCCTTTGCCATGAGAATGACAGTACACAGACATTCTTTGGACAAGTAATGGTTCATATCTCAAGAAAACTCCTCTAAAGAACTGTTGTTCGTTTTATTTCTTTAAGTTTAGGGATTTATGCTGGTAATTATAGGGGGTAACGGGACTTTATAGCCTCTCTGTATTCAGTTAATAAAATATTATTATATTGCACATACGAACTTCTTCCTACGATCACTTTTCTTAACATCATACATTAGTCATAGTCACATAAAAATTCGAAGTCTTAAAAAATTTTTAATTCAATTAAGAAACTCAGGCGACACATGTAAATTTTAGGCACCATGGCGACTTCGCGCCCGGCATTTATCTATCCCCTGTCACACCACATTTAAAGTCAGCTTATAAAAGCGAACGTAAAAAAATATAGACAGTTCATTCATATATTACACCATTTCAGAATTTAACTAATGTGCAAATCTTGCCAAACGCCGTAACAGCAACAGGTGTAATTTCACGCTCTGTGTAGGGATCTGTTCAATGTCTGGAAACAGCAACAACACATTAAAGGTAATGAAGAAGGCTACATTATGGAGTAGACTGCGTGCAACATCGTCCAACGATTATTCGGCAAAATTTATACGAGTAGCTTACAGTTAGGAGATGAAGGAAATATAACGTCATTGAAATTCTCTTCGGTTCTTTGAAACCTGTCAATTAAAGTGACTGAAAAGTTACGAAATAAAAAACAATAATGATAATAATGACTTGGGTGTGGATTTCAGCATATTTGCATGTTTTATTCCTTAGTAGTTTACAGTTAGTATATGAAGTAAATATAACGTCATTGAAATTCCCTTCGGTTCTTTGAAACCTGTCAATTAAAGTGACTGAAAAGTTACGAAATCAAAAACAATAATGATAATAATGACTAGGGTGTGGATTTCAGCATATTTACATGTTTTATTCCTTAGTAGTTTACAGTTAGTATATGAAGTAAATATAACGTCATTGAAATTCTCTTCGGTTCTTTGAAACCTGTCAATTAAAGTGACTGAAAAGTTACGAAATCAAAAACAATAATGATAATAATGACTAGGGTATGGATTTCAACATATTTGCATGTTTTATTCCGTAGTAGTTTACAGTTAATAGATGAAGTAAATATATCGCCATTGAAATTCTCTTCGGTTCTTTGAAACCTGTCAATTAAAGTGACTGAAAAGTTACCAAACCAAAAACAATAATGATAATAATGACTAGGGTGTGGATTTCAGCATATTTGCATGTTTTATTCCTTAGTAGTTTACAGTTAATAGATGAAGTAAATATAACGCCATTGAAATTCTCTTCGGTTCTTTGAAACCTGTCAATTAAAGTGACTGAAAAGTTACGAAATTAAAAACAATAATGATAATAATGACTAGGGTGTGGATTTCAACATATTTGCATGTTTTATTCCGTAGTAGTTTACAGTTAATAGATGAAGTAAACATAACGCCATTGAAATTCTCTTCGGTTCTTTGAAACCTGTCAATTAAAGTGACTGAAAAGTTACCAAACCAAAAACAATAATGATAATAATGACTAGGGTGTGGATTTCAGCATATTTGCATGTTTTATTCCTTAGTAGCTTACAGTTAGGAGATGAAGTAAATATAACATCATTTGAAATTCTCTTCGGTTCTTTGAAACTTGTCAATTAAAGTGACTGAAAAGTTACTAAACCAAAAGCAATAATGATAATAATGACTAGGGTTGGATATCATCATATGCCACAATTATATAAATGCATTTCAAGTTATTTGTAACCAACGGTCAAGATTTTATAGTGCATATATATGCATATTTAAGAGTAAAATGCATATTTAAGCTTTTGGTGCACATAAAAAGCATATTTTGTTATTTTTAATCAATCTAGTGTTTAATCAAAGTTAAAAATACGGACAATCGGAAAAATGGAATACAGAAGAAACATAGACACTGAAACATATTACACTGTTTGCTGTTTAGTCAGCTGTCATTCATAGTATTCTACCCAAGGGTAGGTCTTACACTGCAAACCCAGCATTCTCCAGTCTTTCCTATTTTCTGCCTCCCTCTTAGTCTCTGTATATGATCCATATATCTTAATGGCGTCTATTATTTGATATCTTCTTCTGCCTCGAACTCTTTTCCCGTTCACCATTCCTTCCAGTGCATCCTTCAGTAGCCATTTTCTTCTCTGTCAGTGACCCAGCTAATTTCTTTTCCTCTTTCTGAACAGTTTCAGCATTATTCTTTTATACCCACTCTTTCTAACACAGCTTCGTTTACTATTCTGTCTGTCCATTTCACACTCTCCATATCCACATTTCAAATGCTTCTAGTCGCTTCTCTTCTCTTCGTCTTAATGTCCATGTTTCTGCCCCGTACAATGCTACACTTCACACAAAATAATAATAATAATAATAATAATAATAATAATAATAACAATAACAATAATAACAATAATAATGATAATAATAATAATAATAATAATAATAATAATAATAATAATCGCTTCTCGTCTTCTGTTGTCCTCAATGACTTTTACCAACTTCATCATTGTTTTTATTATTATAAACGTCACTTTATTCTATTTCGTACTTTCACAATAGGATTGCCAATATCTACAAATCTAATTTTTGAAAATATGCCACGACGGTGGTGTAGTGACTAGATCGGGTTCGAGCCCTGGTATAACCTCTGGTTTATAACTTGTGTTGGGCAAGCCCGTGACCCAGGTAACACAGGGGTTTTCTCCGGAAGCTCCAACTCCACTGTGGCGTACGAACAAATCTCCATCATCATCTCCTCTCATTACGGGTGAAGAGTAGACCAGCCTCCTATGGTGTAACTCGGGCCACAACTCTGTGGCTAAATTGGTGAACACAACTGGCTTCATATGGATGAATGACGAAGAGTCAAATACCCGCCATTAGAAAAAAAATTGACAGTTCTGTAAACTGCGTGATTCATTTCTGATAATTTTATTTATCTAAATTTCCATAGTTTAGATATGATACTCTCCCCTACATCGGATTTGATTGTAAATCGGTAGGAAAGTAGGAGCTTAAAGAAGAGAAGGAGAAGAGGATTGGGGACGAGACGGGACTGGACTGGACGAGAAGAGAAGAGAAGAGAAGAGAAGAGAAGAGAAGAGAAGAGAAGAGAAGAGAAGAGAAGAGAAGAGAAGAGAAGAGAAGAGAAGAGAAGAGACGGGGGGAAGGTAGGGGACGAGAGGAGAGTACAGGAGGGAAGGGGGATGGTGGGGAGGGAAGGGGGAGGGTGGGGAGGGATGGGTGGGAAGGGGTGGGGAGGGGAGAATACAGGAGGGGTGGGGAGAGAAGAGAAGAGAAGAGAAGAGAAGAGAAGAGAAGAGAAGAGAAGAGAAGAGAAGAGAAGAGAAGAGAAGAGAAGAGAAGAGAAGAGAAGAGAAGAGAAGAGAAGAGAAGAGAAGAGAAGAGAAGAAGAGAAGAGAAGAGAAGAGAAGAGAAGAGAAGAGAAGAGAAGAGAAGAGAAGAGAAGAGAAGAGAAGAGAAGAGAAGAGAAGAGAAGAGAAGAGAAGAGAAGAGAAAAATCTTATTTATTAATCACTACTTGCACATTCTCAATTATGCCGAATGATGCTACACAAACTTCACGATTCGAAACATTCTTCAAATAATACAGAAATATCTCATTTTTGGTAAAAACCTGAAAAAATTAAACGGCGAGGATATGTCCCTGCACAGCAAATGCAAATTTCAATTTAAATTAACTTAAAATTCTTGAGAAAAATTATTCCTATTCCAAAACGTGATTTCATTTGACACCTTTCATCCTTACAAGTAATTGATATTACATTGCTTGCTAATCAGTGTCTTCGACATAAAGGAGTTGAGAGGTCTACTCTTAATAGTTTAGGAATCACTGACGTTTTTCAGTTGTTGAAAGGAGACGCTTGTAGCTATGGAAACAAACAGGAATGACTCACAGGTGCAGACTTGTACAATCAATATGCGAAGAAGCCTTACAAAGCGACGATCCTATGGAAAGGCTTCTAAACCCGTTGCTGCAGACATAGCAAATTCAAAACAAGATTGTAGATGTGCTCAGTGGACGCTTAACAAATACGTCCAGCATTCAAGTCTTAACATTCAGTCTGAATGAATATTTCACACAAATTCTTTCTCATATTTAGAAATACATAAAACTAAATCAATATTAAGAATTAAAACGTGTATACGAAAGGTGTTATAATTTTATAATGGGCAGAGATCAAAGTATATAATTTGATAATGGTTACAACATTAGTATACAGGGTGAAAGTGAAATAACCTTACAGATTGTAAGGGACGATAGGGTATATTACAATGAATAGAAATCCTATATTACGTTTTGTGATTAAATGCACGGTTAATTAGAAAATTAAGTTTGAAGTTTCACAGTTCGATAACTTCGTCGCTAACACACTCTGATTGTGATACAGATGTAAGAGGTCAACGAACTCTATGTATCTCGGCAGGTGTGCTGCTCTCTGCCTCGACGTTATTGAACCTACTCGCATCGTGTAGTTGCTTGAAATTAAATTTACATGAAAGTCGTCCACGCTATTGAAATACGCCAGAGGGATAAATTATTCCTTATTAGATTTCTTATCGATATGGACAAAATCACGATCATACTCGCAATAGTTACCGAATAAGAGATTACGTAAAGATTAATTTTTGGTCCTACAGAACATATCTGTTATGGTAACAATGTAGAGGAAAAAAGGTAGTTCATAAATCCATTGAAACGGACAATCTGTTAGGGTTCAATTCCATCGACAGAGACTAAATCAAGCCAGCATGTATCTATAAATCTTTTCGAAACTTCTAAAAATAATGTGCATGAGAGAGATTGGTCGAAAGTTCCAGCACTATTTAGGTAAGCCAGTAATACGTCTGTAATGTAATGTTTAAGTCGCGAGGTTTTATTGCCGGAAGCTGACGCGCTGAATCACCGACATACGGGCTGTTACTTGCCCATATTACTTTTCGAACGACGCTCTACTGAGCGAAACCTGTTTCAAGGCGTACACATGATTCTTTAAAAAAAAAACAACAAATAGCGGCTATTGTCGGCGAATTTCAGGCCTACAGGAAAGATTGGAGAATGCTGGGTTTGCAGTGAAAGATCTGCCCTTGTGCAAAACACTTTATGTATGTATGTATGTATGTGTGTATGTATGTATTTCGTTTAATAAAATACAAAGTGATCCGTTTGGGTATGGATAAAATAAAAACACCATAAATTATTAATGAACTTTATTTGTTGAAACTTAGTGCATATAACACTGAAAGATGGGAGATTCCTTACAGCTCAACATGACCCCCATTGCGCACCCTGCACAACTCATAACGGTGATGCAATTCAGCCCATGTCCGTTGTAACATAAGAGGGGTAATTTCTTGAAAAGCTTGAGTAATTTTTACTCTCAGATCATCAATGTTCCTGCGTTACTGTGAATAGACAATGTCTTTAACAAAAACCCACACGAAGAAGTCAGGAGGGGTTAGATCTAAGGAGATTGGGGACCAAGTCAAGGCTTCTCGTACTGGGTTTCGCCTCGATCTGCTGCATGTTTTTTTAACACAGAACCTGTTTCTACAAATGTTCGATACCACAACATTATGGAATCGTATTTAGGTACATTACGCACACCATACACACGTCGAAATTCCCTTTCAACTCTTTTAACACTCTCAAATTTAGTATACCAAAGAAGACATTGTGCCCGCTGTTGATTTGTAGTAACCATTTTAATCATCTACGATTTTCATTTGTCCTTTCAGATTATGCATTCTTTATTGTCATATATGGAAACTCCCATCTTTCAATCATAACATAACCAGCAAGAAATTTTTCCTACTATCATAATAGCTTTATAATAATTAATTAATATTATCCATACGCAAACGGATCAGACTGTATATTACAGTCAAACCTGTTCAAGACGGAAGTGACATGGTCCTAATTTTTTTTCCGTTGTGGACAGGTTTCCGTATTATTCAGGTGTGACATTAAAATGGAATACTTTGTCATTCATGTACATGAAAAACAAAATGGCATACCGCAAACTGCAAGAAGTACAAAATATTCTATTTAACACTCATCACATTAAATCAGCTTTCTGTCGCTTATTACGTTGGTGAATCAGCTTGATTAAAATCTCATTTTCTGTATAAATATTATCGTAACTGACTCATTAGTCATTAAACATTACTAAAGTTTACTAATCTCATTATATTTAATATCTAACACTATACTCTAATACTGTACTGCATATCACTGCACATTATTAATTAATTAGACTAGGAGCCATCTATTAGAAGCCTTGATTTCTGGTTTATTTAATTTCTTTTCCAGTTCAATAGCTTGCTTTGCAGATCAGATCCAGAAATTGGCATGTTCTTTGAAAGGTCATGAAGAACTCACTCTCACAACAGTTCATTTATTTTCACATAAACAGTTGGTTTCTGGTTCCTTTTGTGTCACCAATATTGGCCGCAGGCCACTCACTCATTATGATCTTTATTTTTTAAAGTGTCACACCTGAGTTTTCCACAACTGTATTTCAGTATTGTTTCTAATTTTCCTTTATCTCGATAACTTTTACTTCGTCACTTAATGTTAATGCCACATTTTATGCAACTTTTTTTTTTTTTACCTGGAAATCACTACACTTGCGCTCTGGTTAGCTACGACAGTATACGGGTGTGAAGCATTGAAAATCTTTGAAGGGACTCGTCTGCCTAGTCAACAGGGAAATAAAATTTATGACCGACAGGCCAACACACCCTCGTACCCTCTAGAATTTTGCAAAGAAAACTTGGTTTTATCTTAGTGACCTACATATTTCGTATATTCCTTGAAATTACACGCTGTTTCAAAATATAGTGTGTCCAAAATATTGTTTCCGTTTTGAACAGTAGCAGACAGTTTCCGTTTCCGCGTTGGACAGTTTCCGTTTTATTCAGGAAAAATTACACATAATACATACAAATTTCGCCGGGACCAATAAATTGTTCCGAAATAAACAGGATTCCGGATTATTCAGGTTCCGATTTGAACAGGTTTCACTGTATTTGTTTTCGTTTCTTCTATCACCTTTAGTAACCTATGCACCGAATATTTCTTCAATCTGTATATATATTATCTATATGAGTTTTGTACAGATATGGAATTAAAATTTGGAGCAGTCTTGATGGGAGTTCACCTGTTCGTAGACAATTTCACACGACTGTTACAAGTAGCATATATACAGGGGCTCTTGTGTACTGCACATACACAGTGTTTTGTAAACGAAACTTACGCAATAATGGAGCTCCTAAATTTCATTTCCGTAACTGTACATCCGGTATGTACAATACATATACACAGATTTGTGATGTCAATTATGTTTGAACTAATAAAGACTTAAAGTATGTTACACTGTACGTTTTATCTTTATACATGCAGCATTCAAGAGTTCAATAAATGACAAACATTTAATACGTTACTTTATCAAAATCTGATTAAATGTAAACTACAATGAAATACAGCAATGAAAACCGATTAAGATTATTAAATAAAAACATATTTCTGTAATCCTATTACTTTACATGGGATTGCAGTAGCAATGTATATCTGTACAACCATATCCAAGATTTTATCCGTAAATCAATCAATTCAAACTCTTACACTCATGTTATCGTCGCGTTTTTTAGCACAAGTGCTAGCTAGCCACTGGTCTTCCATCCAAGCGGACCGGATTCAATCCCCAGCCAGATCGTGATAGACAAAGCAGACGTTGCAGAAGATTTTCTCGGAGTACTCCCGTTTCTCTTTATCATTCTACTTACACTTTCCCCCTTCCCCTCATTTCATCTAACTTTCTATCCTCTGTAATAGTAAAAGTAGTCTGGGGTGAAGTTTTGGGGATAGTACGCGTTTCTAATGCTCATATAGAAAGGGCTTGGGGCTCCGGACCCCTGCGATTTATCAGGGTATTCGTATGCGGACGGGACGTGGCACTATCAGGGCTGATAGAGGATGGCCCACCTGTCGGACTTGGATAATCGTTGCTTATATATGGGGCAGGGTTGGGACTTTACGTGTAAAAAAGATTGTTTACATTACAGGAAAATACGCGTAAATAATGCGTAATTAACGTAATAAATGTAAAATGCGTGAAAAACCTCTAATAATTTTTATTTTTACTCTTTCTTTGTTCAGTTTATGATGAAAATTCACCGTTTGAAATGCCAACAAACCCAGCTTATAACTCGAGGATACCAATTAATGTTAAAAAATGGAGACCTTAAGAAGATTTTATAGTACATACCAAATGAAGTGAAAGGTTCCTACACAGAACTAGACACATGGCCTACGACCAACAAAGATAGTAACGCCAGTGGAAACGAAGATTGAAAAAATAAGTTTATTAATGTTCTGACATACAAAAAGTCTATTCAGCCATGTTACCCAATTCTTTGATGATTAGTTATTTACCGCATAACATTTGGAAAATTATTACATTTAATGAGTTATTATGTTCAAATCATAATAATTACCTTAAACTGTTATACTAAAAAAAAAGGTTTATTAAAATCGTTTATTTTTAAAACCCACAAGTGGCAAAAACAAAATTTCGGGAAATCAATAAAAATTGTTTAGTTTAATTTATTTTTTTTAATTATCAAAATGTATTTAACAAGTGATATTAGTTGCTATATGTTACATTTATTCACTATTAGTTGCGTTTTTTTACATTTTATAATAAAAATATAAAGTCTCCCAAAAAATAAATTAGTTAGGGGTTTTTCCAACAAACAAACTGAAAGCAAGCAAAGCATTGCTATTTTTCTAAGTATTAAAGTGAATGAAAGTAAGTATGTGAAAATTACAGTATAAAATCACATTTTTTTTTTTCTGTTCCAACAGACATTTTTCTTGTCAGGACTTAAAAGGAATGAAGTAATTGATGTTTAGGTTGTCAAAATAAATAAATGTTATTTTATTACTTCGTGTATAAAACAGTTTTCTACATTACCTATTTTACATGTACATTACACGTAAAATACACACAGGTAATTTACTCGCCCAACACTGATATGGGGCACAATAGACTAAAGCATGCCCCGGGTTCAGTTCTCGTAAAGCCAACCAGCCAGCCACTAACGTAGTCCCCAATCATTCGGTCATCAATTCAATCACCAACTCATAAACACTGTAATCCAGTCATTCACCATACTCTTGATACATTCTCCACTTAACCGCCAATTGATTTACTAGTTCATCTGCATTACCTTTCATCCACCCAACTGATTATCAATTCACCCACAACGCAGTAACTGATTCACCTAATATTCATGTATTGGCCATTAACCCATCCATGACTTTACCAATAACCGAAAATGTATTTAAAAATAGGCTTAAGGACTTTACTAATAGATGGTAATATAGGCCTATTATGTACACTATTTAAAGGGTGTAATTGCTGTTTTGTTATTTGAAGTGTTGTATCAGTGAAGTGTGTTGTGTCAGTGAAGTTTTATAGTTTCTAGTGGTAGAGCGAAGTATTTGAACAGTGAAATGTTTTTGAAGTGTTAGTGAAATCAGGATAGTATCAGTGAAATGTCACGTAGTACCATTGCAGTGAGTGAGTTGACAGCGAAATGAGTGTAGTGTTAAAAGGTACTTGTGCATGCATGCACATATCATACTCGTGGATTTTAGTTCGAACTTAGGGTTAAGATACAAATTAGATTTACTTTAAATGTTATTTTAAGTGATCGTGCTTCATTTAATTTAGGATACTCCTTGTTAATTTTATTATACTATTGTTATTATTTATTATTAGTATTAATTATTATTAACATTATTATTAATTTATTAATTTATTTATTATTAATTGTGTATATTAATAATTGTCATTATTGAGTGCAATTAGTTACCAGTTCCATCGAGTATTTACCCAGTTACAGTATGAATAAATACATACAAACATGTAACTATCTCAGTTTTTATGAATTCATCCACCTTTTCACAAGCCCATTGCAATGTTAATCAGTTCATCCATTGATCCTTCAATTCATCCATCTATCATCTCAATCATCTGGCCATAAAACTAAACATTCACTCTTTCATTCATTCATTCGTCCATCCATCCATTCATTGATCCAACAATCTTCCGATCAACTATTTATCCACATACACCGGCTGAATATACTCATCCAAAAATCATGTATCCCTGAAATAACGATTTAATTAAAATGACTCAAATTTTCACATAATTTTTCCATATATACACACAGTAAACCCTTCCTAATACGAACTCTGTTAAGACGAACACCTCTTTAAAACGAACAGTTTTCCCGGTCCCAGCTCAAATACAGTGATTTCAACGGATTTTTATTCGGTTAATACGAATTTCTGTTTATACAAACATCCAACAAATTTTCGGTCCCCAGATTTTTGTCTTCTCCTTTAATACGAACAAAAGACAACTTTTATATACACCTTTACAGTTTATTGCACGGGAATTCTCTTCGCTTGTTCTCATAGTAAAGGCTCCAACTAATATCCTTCAATATATCGATTAGAACACATAATATGTACTGCTATATTTCTCACGAGAACCAAAGTAATAGCTAAAATCTTCTGTGTGTCCTATCTCGAGAGGTGTCATTGAGTGCTACAGTGATTTAGCTGTTAGTTTCTCACGGCCAGTGTTCGAGTTAACACCTCAATACGAGCAACAACATTACTGAAAGAAGGAAAAAATCTATAGATACAAAACCAAAGTGTCTCAGGGTACTATGACAAAAACTCAAATTACAAAATATTTTCAAATTCCAAAATCTACCCCTTTGACCATTATAAAGAGAAGATAAAACTGACACTGCTGCAGCTTTCGTTTCTTCATAAAAAAAATTAAGCGAATCTGTGCAATATAATGTGAACAAGTGGAATTTGAGGTTCTTGGCTGTTTTACCAAATAAGGGCAAGTGATTTAAATTCATTGTGGTAATAAGTGATAATTTTTAAAACTGAATAACCCCTATATCTGGAAGAGGCACCTGAACCAATAAAAAACATGGAAAGAGGACAGATATGGATATTTCTCCAAAACGTAAATAATAAAGTATTCAGAAAGGTTCATAGGTATATGCAATTCGAAATTCATTATTACTAACTACAAACCACGAGAAAGTGTTTTGAACTGAAAGAGTGATATTGGATTCATTGTAACAAAAATCGATCAAAATTCGGATAACACGAACTTCGTTAATAAGAACAGGCGATTTTTCGGTCCCTTGAAGTTCGTCTTAACGAGTATTCACTGCACGCACACACACAGGATGAACCGGAAGTAATGACATTAATTTGGGGGGTTATTTTTTGTTATACTTAAAACAAAAAGTTAAATACAATTTTGCTCGTTTTCGCTTCCTTTCCGAAATAGAAATTGTTTTATATTAACCATTCCATGGCATGTTTTGGGAAAGCAATTGATTTAATTCCCAATATGCTCAGTCAGTTTAAGAGAGCAGTGTATAATGATATAATTTTAGTTTTGTCCTTTACATATGCAGAAATTTGATTCGAACAAATGTAACATTTTAATATTCCTTTTCAGAACTAAAAGTCACGTTTGTTCGGATCAAATTCCTGCACATTTAAAGGACAAAACTCAAGTTCTTTCAATCATTTATCAACAGTAATCTCACTAGACGTTTTGATTTATCTAGAGAAAATCAAAACTCGAGTGGAATTTAAATGACTATTACACGATTAGAAGAAAATATATAAAGATTAGAAGTAACGAAGTACTCCAATACAATAAAATATTAATTGACTTACAAAAATACAACTGTCTTCAAATGTATTATTGTACCATCTCAACATTACAAATATTACGCTAGATGCATGCTAGATGGCAGTAGTAAGCAATGCCTTCTCGTCGAGAAGTTCTCGATCTATACATATACGATGGCAATGTTACTAGTCAAGAAGGCTTTGTTGATTCAGTTTCATTTTTATTAAGACAGTTGCATTCCACTTCAATTATCCGAATCCCAGTAATCAACGTCACTTGATACATGATTTTCAATAAATCTTAATATTAAACAATCTCTGATACGTGACTATCCATAATATCATATAGCAGAAGCTATGTGTTAGAAAAGTTTTAATTAACGACGATGACATAAAAAATAAACATGAATAATTTTAAAAGTAATAATTATTGAATGTAAAATTTTCAAATTTGAATGTGGTTGGTGGTTCAATTGATGTTATATTGGACGTGTGCGTAATAGAAGTGGAACTCGTTGATTTAGGCCTACATGGTGTATTAACTTATTCAGGATTTCCGAATGA
Organism: Periplaneta americana; assembly: GCF_040183065.1. Lineage (NCBI taxonomy): Eukaryota > Metazoa > Arthropoda > Insecta > Blattodea > Blattidae > Periplaneta > Periplaneta americana. The sequence continues at coordinate 162,133,973 of NC_091120.1, read as the reverse complement.
ATAATTTTAAAAGGAATAATTATTGAATGTACAATTTTCAAATTTGAATGTGGTTGGTGGTTCAATTGATGTTATATTGGACGTGTGCGTAATAGAAGTGGAACTCGTTGACTTAGGCCTACATGGTGTATTCAACTTATTCAGAATTTCCGAATTGTGCTCTTCATTTATTTGTAAATCGGATTTCAGAAGATGCATAGATATGAGCAGTGATTTTTATTAATTCCTGTTCTTGAATGCCAATGCGAGTCATATTTGAAACTGCTGTGCATCGACTGGAGTGGTTTGTAATTATATATATATATATATATATATATATATCTTTTTTGACGTCCAGACCAGCGCAAGTTTCAAATGTTGGCAAACAAAGAACAAATGCTAGGGACGCGATAAAATTAAACAAATGCTAGGGACGCGATAAAATTAAACAAATGCTAGAGACGCGATAAAATTAAACAAATGCTAGGGACGCGATAAAATTGTGCGATAAGCAGCCATGATTGGTTGAAATACGTCCTTTCGTACCGTTTTATTGGTCAAAAGTAGTATGACGCAGTAAGAGTGTAATAGTCATCATAATACACTGCTCTCTTAAACTGACTGAGCGTATTGGGAATTAAATCAAAGGATTTCTCCCAAAACACGCTATCAGATGTTTCATGCAAAACAATTTTTATCTCGGAACGGAAGCAAAAAACGAGAAAAATTGTATTTAACTTTTTTTAATATCAATAATAATAACCCCCTGAAATTAATGACGTCACTTACGGTTCACTCTGTATATATATAGATCCTACACAATCTGACTAAAACATTACTCTCTTTATTACAATACTCTGCGACGTTGTTAGAAGATTCCTTCGGCTCGCTTCGTCCTCAGTCACGACTTTTGATAAATTTTTAACAGTTTTTAACTTGCATCATACATTTCCAAACACTGTAAGTTAGGGCACACGCGATGCTTTCTCATTTCTACACGATTTTAATTTCGTTTCGTGTTTAAATCATATTTCTACAGAGGATACAGGAATCCTTTCATTTTTGAGTTAATACTGTTTAAAATTGAAATGCAAAAGGTTTTCTTACTGCGGGATGTTCTTTCACGTCTGCCTCTCCCTTCCAGCCAATATGTTCACCGCTGTGTAATATATCAGAAACAAATTAGTTTTTGAATTGCCCATTCGAAATAGCAGCACACCTTTGAGTAGTTCAGCGAAGCAAGCACATAGTTCTTGTTTATTTATTATTTTTAATGCCCTACAGGAATACACAGATGTCTGACACAGATGAAATAATCAGCACGAATCTTTGCTTCATTAAATATTGCTTCCAGAAGTAAGGTTCAAGAAATAAGATCCAGTCAATGCAGTGGTACGAACAGAGCGTGGGTTCATCACTGTTCATTACACAAAATGGGATTCCGTCCCCGGTGCTGACTGGAGTGTTACATGTCTTAAACAAGATTAGAGGACAAGTGAGAATATTTCCCGAGTTATCCTGTTTCCCTCTAAATTAAACGTTCATACAATAACATTCTACATTTCGTCTTATCATTCCCTTAATTTCATACGTTTCAGGTTATAAAAATAATATAGTTTCACAGTAATATGTAGGAGCTTCTGTGATGCCGGATGGATAATAAATAATAAATACTTGTAGACTTGTTCTAATTACTCGTAGTCTAAATATGAATTTATCGCAAAATGTTTTTAAATACGTTGTGCATCACTATATTCATGGCATTACATTTCTATATCTGTATTCCGAAAGTTCTGGGTCACTGGATTGTGTAATGATATCACGTGGTATAGCATATTTCCCAAGGTTATCTACTGTACATATCCCACAAGCGATAATATTCGTTGATTTTTCTGGTTTTACAATAAATTCTTTTAAAAATGTTTGGAAAATTTTGAATCACTCTGTATTTCTTCATCGAAACTCAAAGTATTCTGGATTTATAGACGAATTGTTTAGGCTCAGAAGGAATATTTTGCAGGCCTATTAAACATATGACGAATACAGTGGTGACCAAACATATCACTGATAAGTAATCTTGCTAGAGGTTTTGATTTATCTAGAGAAAAAGAAAACTCGAGTGGGATTTAGTTGACTATTACAGGATTAGAAGAAAGTATATAAAGATTAGAAGAAATAAAGTACTCTAATACAATAAAATATTTTAAGTAGGTTATTTTACGACGCTTTATCAACATCTTAGGTTATTTAGCGCCTGAATGAGATGAAGGTGATGCTGCCAGTGAAGTGAGTCCGGGGTCCAGCACTGATAGTTACCCAATATTTGCTCATATTGGGTTGAGGGAAAACCGGGTACAAAAAACTCAACCAGGTAACTTGCCCCGACCCGGATTCGAACCCGGGCCATCTGGTTTCGCGGCCAGACATGCTAACCGTTAGTACACAGTTGTGGACCAATAGAATATTAATACACTTACAAAAATACTAAACTGTCTTCATAATGTATTAGTGTACCATCTCACCATTACAAATATTCCACTAGGTAGAAGTAGTCTTATAATTAGCTGTTCTCTTGTTACCAGTTATGCCAACTATATAATCTTCATTGAACTCTATGGACGATTACTAGTCGATTGTTGATTAAGTTTCATTTTTATTAAAACAGTTGTATTCCGCTTAAATTATCAATATATATTAAACAATTACTGGTATGTGACTATACATAGGTTAAAGGTTGGTATGTTGTAATATGAGTAATATTGTGATAGTTCTTTTTGAGAATTTTTTACAATTTCACTGAGCGAGAGGAAGATCAATTTTTTGTGTCAACGTATTAAGGGAATGTTCATGGACAAGTTTTTGCACAAAACCGGTCCTTCCCTCGCTCCTTGTAATAAATTATAAAAAATAACTATCATAATATTACTCTATCACAATATTACCAACCTTTACCCTATACATAATCTCATACAGCAGAAACCACAACATAATCTAAATAATATAAACAAGATAAATATTATAGAAAAGTTTTAATTAAGTAATGATGAAATAAACATGAATGACTTTAAAAGGTATAATTGAGACAGGGAAATCAAAAACTGCCTAACTCCAATAAACCAAATTTTACAGGAGAGAGAAAAAACTTATTATTTCTCTTACTAATTTTAAATATTATACATTTATCTATTAATATTGTGTAAAAATACATTCCTTATTAATTAAATAGGCCTACTTAAAAACCTAAATTTTTACATTATCTTACACTACAATTTAAAATAAACACTGCTGGAGTTAGTGGTTTTCTGACTTCCACAGTGTACGAATTAAGAAAAATGAATAAATATGAGCCATGTGAAGAAAAAAGAAGATAAGTATATAATAATTCCTTTATGAAGCATTGGAATATACGAGGAAATGGCAGTTTAATATTAATAATAACATTGCTACATTTTTTTTTAATTTCAAATATATGAGACAGAAAATCACATATTACTATAAAGCACATCAAAATACACAAATAAAACCACAAACAATATTAAAATGTTAACATAGTCTCATTCATGTTACAGATTCTGTTTTTTTCTCTCACTCTCATGTTCTTCCTGTGCATCTAGATTCTAGATTATTACTGTCCGCAAACAGAGTTTGGTAATTCATCCTACTTTCCTCAGAAACAAACTGCATTAAATTTTGTGCGAGATCGTGCGTATTTACTTGTTTTCCGCACAGAACCAATACGCGGTAAGTGTGAAATACCACATTCAGTATTCCCAACGTAACACACATAACAATTTCCCTCTTCTTACCGCTTAAGCGCGACATTCATTTTGCTGCTTTAGGCTTTTAACATATTATTTTTAGAGACGTTTAACATAGTAATAATTATAAATTGGAAACTTACCACTGCAATTTCACCTAAATTGCACTGTTAATTATTGTTTTTAAATATTTGCAAAAATTAGGTAAAGTCTACTACTCCACGAAAGCTATTGTATTCCTGATACAAGTAACATTACGGAAGCCGTGAAAAAATCAACAAGACTCCAGATGCCGATGTTATTACTGCAATATGTTATATAAATAATATTGTTAAAATATTAAAATGAAAAATAAATCATTACATAACCTTACCGTTTGTTTTAAGTTCGCATTTAAAGACTGGGGGAAAAAAAAGACAGACGTATATCACGGCCTGCTGGAGTATAGATATTTTTGTTTTCTAAAGTTGCCGTCATTTAACAAAAACCAAGATGGAGATTTCATTGCAACTAATTAGAAATTCGTCTTTCACGTATGTAATAAACGATCTTCGCACAAAATAATGTACGATACACGAGCGGTATGTTTGATTTCATGTTCTCGGAAATTAAAAAAGCTCAACAACATTTCGCTTTTTCAATCTTTTCCTCGAACATGAAAACGTCAACATACCGCTCTTGTAACGTATATTACTATTGCAAGTCCTTTTGATTTCTTCTCTCAATGGTAATGCTGAATTGTACTTTAGTTGACTGGGGAATGATGCACCTGTATTGGGTTTCTGGAAGTTAATCGACTCGATATTGTGCCTTTAATAGTCTTACTTGCATGGATTTCATAGATTTTTATGACATTCTGAATACCGTATCGTATCACTTTACTCAGCTGGTTCAGCTTTAATGTTGCCACTTACCGGGAAATTAAGCTTGGAATGCAAAAACTCTCTTATTCCATGGAGTAAGTGGAGTTCTGACTTCCACGAGTTTTAAAACAGCCCCTAGAATGTAGATGAATGTCGATATTAGTGTATTATTGCCTTCCACGCATGCGGGACAAACTAAAAAGCATCATCCAGCCCATAACTCAATTTTGTCAAAAACTGGAGTAAGTGGGTATTTGATCTCCCTGTCTCAATTATTAAAAGTACAATGTTGGCAAACAAAGAAACAAATGTTACGGAAAATGACAAAAACAAACAAATGCTAGGGAAGTGATAAAAAGCAAATGCTAGAGAGGTGATAAAAATTAGTGAGATAAGCAGCTATGATTAGTTGAAACACGTCGTTAGTGCCGTTTTTATAGACAAAAATAGTATGATATAATAAAAGTGCAATAGTCATACTAACCTTCGTAAGTTGAACATTATTTATTGAACACACTGTATATCACAGGGCACTTGGGGATTGGATTATACATCTCCAGCTGTGTACAGATCCCACCCGGAAGGTAAATCCCCTTCACTCGCTGTCAACGCGTACATTTTTAAGGTAAATGCTTTGGCTTAAAAAAAAGAAAGAGAAAATGAAGGTGCAACGCTCGCATTTTTCGAAGGCTTCTAAGCCAACGTGCTCGTTCACAACAAACTGATATCAAGTCTATCGCTCAAACCAGTCCCTAAACTGGGAAAAGTAAGAAGAAAAATTTTCTACGTTCATGTTCTAATTAAATTTATCACTAATTCCGCCCTCGGGCTATTCGTATATGCGAATATGATAACGAAGTCGCAAATTCTTCTGTTTACGTGGAGTTACACGATGATTTTGTTTTGACAATGAAACTCCTACAAGTACACAGCTACAAATGCTTTTATTCTCGACCATGTTGAAATGTAGTAATTATATACCTGGTAGCAGCCCTTTAATGGACCTCATTAAAGTACACCTATTCATTAAAGTTCAGGTGTTCCACCAATCAGAAAACACCATTGTAGCAATATGAAAGCGCAAGTATCGATTATTCTCGGATATGCAATCGAAAGACAACTAGCGAAACGTCGCGGAGGGTGGAAATCCAATACTGTCGCAGAAGGTTATGTTCTGTTACCATAATAACTAGCGTTAATTGTAAATAATATTCAAATAAATTCAATTTGTCATCTCGTTTTTCAATGTCTAAATCAATTTCAAGGTTATATCAAGATTAATGTTTATTTTACTCTCCAGATTATATCAAGGTCAATGACATTTGTTTCTCGGAAGAAATCAATACTTTCGCGTCTGCGCACATCTCACAATTTACGACATATTGCACAAGGTCAGTTCCGCTCCCCAGTCAGATAAGAATAACATGAAAACTTATGAATAATTTCAAGTTAGAAATATGGTCGAGCATAAAAAGTCGTATGAAACTTACCTATAATGGTAATTAAGACGCTCGTATTAAAATTATGGAAGGAGCTTGCGCTCGTTTCATAAACAATCATATTCGCGTCTTAATTACTACCATTATAGGATCGTTGCATAATGTACTATTATAGTATATATCCTTCATGCTACAGAACAAAATGGAAGATGATGATAATTTATTGTAGTTCTTCCTTCAGGATATAATGGCTAATTAGATAAGATTACATGATAAAGTATTATTTGGAGTATTAATAACAAATTGTTATTTAATATTAATAAGTGTATACATATGACCTTTTCTAGATTGTAAAATACAATTAAATTTTCATATAAAATAGAGGCAAAAGTTTGACTAGCAGAATATGAACAAAGATTTAGGTATATTATTTAGGAGTAATTTTACATTTCATAGTCTTATTAATAATATTATAAATTTGTCCTCTAAAAGTTTAGGTTTTGTCATGAGAAATTCTTGTAAATTTAAAGTCAAAACTAAAATAATTTTGTATAATTCCATTGTTCGACCTAAATTAGAGTATGCTGCTGTTATCTGGAACCCAGTTGCTAAGAAATATATTCTGTTACTAGAAAAAATTCAAAATAAATTTCTAAAATGGTTATATTACAGACTTTATAATGATTATCCTATCTATGAGAGTTATGCTACAATGCTTCAACATTTCCATTTTACTAGTTTGCAAATTAGACGAAATTATCAATCTTTAAACTTTCTTTATAAAATTATTAGCAATAAGTTGGACTGTGTTGGTTTATTTTATTATATAACATTATATGCACCTTGTTTTACATACGATGGACAAATACTGAATCCCACAAAAATTCCCCAATTTTCCAAATGTTACAGTTATACAATAAATTACATCCTCATCCGAATGTTGATATTTTCAATATGAATTCTCTAGATACAGAATTATTTGTTATCATATTTTACAGAATATTGTTGTTAGTTAATTTGAAGCTACTTTCACACATTATTTCAATTTCTCTTTTTGTTTCTTTCTCTTATTTCTATTTTGTTTCAGTTTTTAATAAGTGCATGTTTCCTTTTCCTTGTTTATGTTTTATAAATTAATTTGTTAGTCGTGAACATTGTAATTGGGCTTTGCCTGTTATGTTCTACAACAAATGAATAAATAAAATGTAATTTTTTCGTTAATGATTTTAAAGGTCCATTTTGAATCTTGCGTACAATACTTTTAACACTTGAATATAAGTAATTGATTAACTAGCGGACTTACCCGTGTTAATTATGTAAGTCTGTGTGGCTTACAGCTGTTTCGGTGCTTCATCACACCATCCTCAGAGCCTACTAGATCCCGGCGTCATCTCAAAGACATCTCAACACACAAAAAACACAAACAAATAAATACGACCACACAAGCGTATACAAACTCACGTGTAACAGTTGCGACAAGTTCTACATTGGACAGACAGGCAGATCATTCCAAACACGCTACAAAGAATACATTAAAGCAATAACCAGAGGATACAATATATCTACATACGCCGATCACATAACCAATGCTAACCATACATACAATAAATGCGGACATGGAAATCCTACACATACAACCCAAGTACCAAAAACTCAACATACTAGAACAATACGAAATATATAAACACACTAAAACACACCCCGATCAAATTCTCAACACACAGATCAATTTCAGTACACACACACTATTTGACTCCACTTTCCAACACTATTCAACAATCAAACGCACCCACACAACAGGCAGCGAAGTTCGAGATGACGCCGAGATCTAGTAGGCTCTGAGGATGGTGTGAAGAAGTCCGCTAGTTAATCAATTACTTATACTGATTTTAAAGGATGTTCTACAACGATAACTTGATAATTTTATTGTGATATACTAAAACTTCACATTATTTTAATGTACACGAACTACTAAAGGAAGATAAGGTGACAATATTGTCATAATTGTGATTCTTTGCTTGGGGTGACTTTCATACTACAATTCAGCGATTGTATATAATATGGATTACAACATTCATGTGGAAATATGTTATTAAAAGCCAATTTTAATCTACCGTTTGTTGTATATATGCATCATTTTCTCGTGGCAATTCGATACTGCAGATTTTGCTGTGTTAGATGCTTGATTCCGATTATGTATTGTTTCGTTTTATTTACTTTTTCAGCTCGTATGATTGGGTGGACATAAATAATTTGTTGTTTGCAGGCATTGTCCGTCCTACACTGTTTATAATGATACACTGACATCCGCGGTCACTGATCCCATGATTGTTGTTTGTGTAAATATAGAATAATTGCAAACAAAAAGCGATCCGTTCCGGTCCACGAAGCATATACTCTCCCTGTGTCCTGTTTACGAAATAAATAATTTACCAGACTCTCGTGTAAAAATATCTTAAACTGTTATGCAAATCCAACCTTCTCGGTTTACGTGTTTGCAAAACTGCTTTGTTAGATAAGGAGAAGGCATTTAACAGCATATGACTCGGTATATTTATTACGACTCACAGTTGTCAAATATACACTGATGATGATGATAATAATAATAATAATAATAATCACTAATAAAATACTTTACTTGTACACACACATTCCTACAGTAGACAATTCAACGCTACGTAAAATTTACCAAATGAACTTATATATACTACATTAGTGTACGAAGACTACGTCTGACACTAGTGCAAAATGTTATATTTCATGAATTATTCTCAGCATTTGCAATACCAGGACGTAAAAAGAGGAACTATTTTTGAAGTAAACCACTTCACAAAAAGTTATTTCACTTCACGCAATGCCCTGTAAGTTAGAACACTAAAAGTAACATACAGTTAACAGTAATAGGCCTATTTGTAGTATAAGAGAGTGAAACTAGTAGATTTTACCTGCAACTGGAAAGTTTAATAATTAAATTTATCAATTCATAAATTATCCATATATACAGCCATTGATCCATACATCCGCCTATACATTCATGCATCCAGAAATTTTTCTTACATCCATTAATCCGCCAGAAATTCATCTATACGAGTACATACAGACATTTTCCATGTATCCAGCAATTTTTCATACGTCCATTAATATGTCAGAAATTCATCAATACGAGTACATACAGACATTTTCCATGTATCCATAAATTTTTCATACATCCATTAATCCGTCAGAAATTCATCAATACATACATTCTCCATGCATCCAGAAATGTTTCATATATCCATTAATCCGCCAGAAATTCATCAATACATACAGATATTCTCCATTCATCCAGAAATTATTCGTACTTCCATTAATCCGCCAGAAATTCATCAATACATTCAGACATTTTCCATGCATCCAGAAATTTTTCATACGTCCATTAATCCGCCAGAAATTCATCAATACATTCAGACATTCTCCATGCATGCAGGAATATTTCATACATCCATTAATCCGCCAGAAATTCATCAATTCATACAGACATTCTCCATACATCCAGAAATTGTTCATACGTCCATTAATCCGCCAGAAATTAATCAATACATTCAGACATTCTCCATGCATGCAGGAATATTTCATACATCCATTAATCCGCCAGAAATTCATCAATTCATACAGACATTCTCCATACATCCAGAAATTGTTCATATATCCATTAATCCACCAGAAATTCATCAATATATACAGACATTCTTCATGCATCTAGGAATTTTTCATACATCCATTAATCCGCCAGAAATTCATCAATACATACAGACAATCTCCATGCATCCAGAAATGTTTCATACATCCATTAATCCGTCAGAAATTCGTCAATACATACAGACATTCTGCATGTATCCAGAAATTCATCTATACATCGCTCTAGTCATTCATACATCCGTATATCTATTCACACACAGACATTTTCAATACTTCCATCAATCCATCCAAAAGTTCTCCACACATACATATATTCATCCAAAATATCATTCATTCACCCAACCATTCATAAACCTGTCAATACATCCGTCCAGTCACGCATAAATCGAGAAATGTTCCAATGATGTATGTACGTATGTATGTATGTATGTATGTATGTATGTATGTATGTATGTATGTATGTATGTATGTATGTATGTATGTATGTATCTATTCACTGCGAATGGGTATATACCCGGTGGTAGTGGTAACTAATTATATTCAATAATGACATTAATAATAAACACAATTAATAAAAAATAGAATTAATGATAAATTAATAATAATAATAATAATAATAATAACAATAATAATAATAATAATAATAATAATAATAATAATAATAATGTAATATCCATAAATCCATCCAGAAGTTTTCTATACATACGCACATCCAACAAAAATTTCATTCATCCATCCAGAAATTCATTCTTCCATCCAAAAACCCGTCGATAAATCCGTCTGTCCACGCATGCATCCAAAAATTCATCCATACATTCGTCTATCCGTTGATGGATCTAACCATCCATCAATCCACACAATCATCTGGCCTTCCTTCCAGGCTTTCATTCATCTACACAATCATCCGTCCCTCCAACTTTCTATTTTTTTTTTTTTTTCGTTCCTACTATTTCTTTAAACTTTGGACTGATTTATACCCAGGGTTGCAATATTTTTTTCTTCTTTTATTTTCTACCTTCTTCGATCTTACTTTCACTTCCACGTGTGTATGTTCCTCTTTCACACTATTGTTACATTTTTCTTTTCTTTCTTTATACAATCTCTTTTCCAACAATTCCCTGGCATTTTCCCCCTTTTCCTACATCCTCCTTTGTATTTTCAAAATCTATATTTTCGTTTCTTCCCACGTTGTAGCTGTATACTAACTCTCTCGTGCAGTGTGCTGACCGCCTACACGTATCCAATAGACCTGCTGAGTCCTTTGAGAATCATTCCGCACGCCGCCCGCATAAGTAATCCTAAACAAAGACTACACCCGCAGGAGCTCTGGTGACAGGCACGACTTCGATACCAACATATGTCTTCACTTTCATTATTATTATTATTATATATTTCTTTCACACATCGTTTTTTTAATAATACGTACAACTTTATAATTACATGGCATAGTTTAACTTACAAATGGATTTTAAAGAACCCGGAGATTCATTGCCGCCCTCACATACGCCCGTCACAAATCTCTATCCTGAGCAACATTAATCCAGTCACTAGCATCATATCCCACCTCCCTCAAATCCATTTTAATATTATCTTCCCATCTACGTCGATCTCCCCAAAGGTTTTTTTATCCTCAGATCTTCCAACTAACACTATATGCATACGTGCTAAATTTCCTGCCTATCTCAAACGTTTGGATTTACTTACTTACTTATTTACTTACTTACTTATTTACTTACTTACTTACTTACTTACTGGCTTTTATGGAACCCGAAGGTTCATTGCTGCCCTAACATAAGCCCACCACTGGTCCCTATCCTGAGCAATATTAATCCAGTCTCTATCATCATATCCCAGCTCCATCAAATCCATTTTAATATTATCTTCCCATCTACGTCTCGGCCTCCCTAAAGGTCTTTTTCCCTCCGGCCTCCCAACTAAAACTCTATATGCATTTCTGGATTCGTCCATACGCGCTACATGCCCTGCCTATCTCAAACGTCTGGATTTAATGTTCCTAATTATGTCAGGTGAAGAATACAATGCGTGCAGTTCTGTGTTGTGTAACTTTCTCCATTCTCCTGTAACTTCATCCCTCTTAGCCCCGAATATTTTCCTAAGCACCTTATTCTCAAACACCCTTAACTTATGTTCCTCTCTCAGAGTGAGAGTCCAAGTTTCACAACCATAAACAACAACCGGTAATATAACTGTTTTATAAATTCTAACTTTCAGATTTTTTGACAGCAGACTGGATGATAAACGCTTCTCAACCGAATAATAACAGGCATTTCCCATATTTATTCTGTGTTTAATTTCCTCCCGAGTATCATTTATATTTGTTACTGTTGCTCCAAGATATTTGAACTTTTTCATCTCTTCAAAAGATAAATTTCCAATTTTTACATTTCCATTCCGTACGATATTCTCGTCACGACACATATAATCATATACTTTGTCTTTTCGGGATTTACTTCCAAACCTATCTCTTTACTTGCTTCCAGTAAAATTCCCGTGTTTTCCCTAATCGTTTGTGGATTTTCTCCTAACATATTCACGTCATCCGCATAGATAAACAGCTATGTAACCCGTTCAATTCCAAACCCTCTCTGTTATCCTGGACTTTCCTAATGGCATACTCTAGAGCAAAGTTAAAAAGTAAAGATGATAGTGCATCTCCTTGCTTTAGCCCACAGTGAATTGGAAACGCAACGTTTGGATTTTATGTTCCTAATTACTAGAGGGCGGAAAAATGTGCGTTACCACGAGATACAGGTTAGGTTGGTCTAAAGTATGGATGACATCACAGGTACAAGCGCAATAACATAAATGCACTACGAGAGGGCGGCAGTACAAGTAGGAACCAACAAATGACCTTCAGTGTCAACTTCTAGTTATATGGGAAAGAAAGCCAGGTGTTTACAATATTGTTTATTGCCTTTGAGCGGGCGGTAGTGTTGTGTAAAAGTGATTTATAATACCTAAGTCGAAGGACTTCGAATTTAACAGTATAAGAAATAAATACGGAAGAGATTTTGATTCCGCAAGGAGAAAATATTTTCTGTGCCATGCGCAAATGTGAAATTAAAATACGTAGGAAATATAAGGGTAGAGTAGCGTAAATCGCACCGCTTCCTAAATCGAACCACTGCTAGTTTAAAACAAATTACTATAGTAGTGTGGCATCTAGTGGTATTGTTACAATCTACCATATGAACTTCCACCATGTCATTGATTTCTGCCACTTCTTTGTGTCAGCAGCGTGGTGATAGTATATGTAATATAATCGCTGAGGTGGGTATATATTTAGCTAACATTTTGTAACTAAATAACGGATTTGTATGCAAAGGAATCCATAATCTTCAGATGTTATTGGTTTAAGGAAATATTAAAGAACATTTAACTTAGTAGGATTTTCGAACATGTGGTGATTATAGGCTAGAATGAAGGAAATAATAACTTATGGCGTAGTTTCTCAATTCGCACCACTTTGTAGGTGCCTAATTCACACCAGTGCGATATGAGCAACTGTAGCAATTCTAACCGTACAAAAGAAGGCCCCAAAAATGTTAACTGAACTTGGAATACATCAGGTGTGTGCAATATCAAGTGGTGAAAAGGGCGTTAATACAACAAGTGTGTGTTGTACAAGCGCACCAGGTATTTTGTGTCACCTGTAATAATTTTTAAACGTCAAACAGTGCATCCTACATTATCAGCTGGTGCTCCTCCAGGATCGTTATTTGTTTGCTCTGAGTCAGATTACATCAACAGTGAACTATTTGTCGAATAGCTCAAACATTTTATTTGCCACTCAAACCTGCCATAGAAAAAAGTGCTGCTTCTGTATGTCCATCTATACGACCCATTCCAAAAATTTAGAAGCTAGATTATCTCGGGAAAATGGTATGCTCCTGTTTCAGCTTCCTCGTCATAATACTCATAGGCTCAGCCTTTTGATGTTTCTATCTTCAAACCATCTCAAACAGCTATATCATGAAGCAGTTCTTAGGTGGCTTCGAGATAATCGTGGAGAAAAGGTGACGCAGTTTACAGTCTGAACTGCTTGGTGAAGCACATGGCAAATGTATAACAATAAAAAACGCATTCAGAAAGTTTAAACGTTACGTAATTTACGCTCTATTTTTTCAATTTCATTTTAAGATGCGTTACTCTCTTTCATTAATTTCAATAAACTTGTAATTTGCATTTATTACATTATTCATTCAAATACTCTTCAATATGTTCAATATTAAAAGCTCTTCTTCAGCCTGTTCCCTGCAGATAAAGAGGTACGATTTAAGAAACCGCAGGTGTTATTTAGGAAACTAGTTGCCTAAATGGCACCACTGACACGTGTTTCGAAAATGTCATTTTAATTTAAAAATATTAAATCAAATTCAAGAATTCTTTTTTACAACAAAGGTAAATGTTCTGGGCATGTATCTCTGTAAAGGAATGCAGAAAATAAAAACTGTATTGATGAAAGAGAGATGGAACGGAGAAAAATTCTCTCCGGCGCCGGGATTTGAACCCGGGTTTTCAGCTCTACGTGCTGACGCTTTATCCACTAAGCCACGCCGGATACAATCCCGACGCCGTTTAGAATCGTCTCAGATTAAGCTCCATGTCTTGGGTTCCCTCTAGTGGCCGCCCTCTGCACTACGTCATAGATGTCTATGAACGCAGGACCGAAGTCCATACATGTGTTGAGGTGCACTCAGATGAGTGACTGTTTGGCCGGGATCCGACGGTATGGGCGCCGTCTTTAAATCACAAAGTGATTTATTACGCATATCATATATATTTTGATGTACCGAAGTACATATGATATTTCCACGCAGATATTCTGCGTCATCACATGATGAAAGAGAGATGGAACGGAGAAAAATTCTCTCCGGCGCCGGGATTTGAACCCGGGTTTTCAGCTCTACGTGCTGACGCTTTATCCACTAAGCCACGCCGGATACAATCCCGACGCCGTTTAGAATCGTCTCAGATTAAGCTCCATGTCTTGGGTTCCCTCTAGTGGCCGCCCTCTGCACTACGTCATAGATGTCTATGAACGCAGGACCGAAGTCCATACATGTGTTGAGGTGCACTCAGATGAGTGACTGTTTGGCCGGGATCCGACGGTATGGGCGCCGTCTTTAAATCACAAAGTGATTTATTACGCATATCATATATATTTTGATGTACCGAAGTACATATGATATTTCCACGCAGATATTCTGCGTCATCACATGATGAAAGAGAGATGGAACGGAGAAAAATTCTCTCCGGCGCCGGGATTTGAACCCGGGTTTTCAGCTCTACGTGCTGACGCTTTATCCACTAAGCCACGCCGGATACAATCCCGACGCCGTTTAGAATCGTCTCAGATTAAGCTCCATGTCTTGGGTTCCCTCTAGTGGCCGCCCTCTGCACTACGTCATAGATGTCTATGAACGCAGGACCGAAGTCCATACATGTGTTGAGGTGCACTGAGATGAGTGACTGTTTGGCCGGGATCCGACGGTATGGGCGCCGTCTTTAAATCACAAAGTGATTTATTACGCATATCATATATATTTTGATGTACCGAAGTACATATGATATTTCCACGCAGATATTCTGCGTCATCACATGATGAAAGAGAGATGGAACGGAGAAAAATTCTCTCCGGCGCCGGGATTTGAACCCGGGTTTTCAGCTCTACGTGCTGACGCTTTATCCACTAAGCACTGCGTTCATAGACATCTATGACGTAGTGCTGAGGGCGGCCACTAGAGGGAACCCAAGAGATGGAGCTTAATCTGAGACGATTCTAAACGGCGTCGGGATTGTATCCGGCGTGGCTTAGTGGATAAAGCGTCAGCACGTAGAGCTGAAAACCCGGGTTCAAATCCCGGCGCCGGAGAGAATTTTTCTCCGTTCCATCTCTCTTTCATCATGTGATGACGCAGAATATCTGCGTGGAAATATCATATGTACTTCGGTACATCAAAATATATATAAAAAACTGTATTGTTCAATAAAAATTATAAATGCTAAAGTGGTGCGATATAGGCAACCTTACCCTACATAGAGCGGCATTGTAACAGCAAAACACATACCGGAAACGTACAAAGGTCTTAGATATTAAATAATGAAAAACATACACGATCTGAATTTAATGTGGATTTATGTAATGTAATGATTTCTGAAAATACTCCGTTCAAGAAACTTGATAATCCACATTTGATAGGTGAAAAGGTGAAAGAAAAATTCCATAAATTCTGCAAAAAAATACCGGTTATACAGTTGTGTAACATTTTGAGTGGAGGAAAAAACGACGATACTACGGCGCTTTTTTATTTGCACCTCTAACATCTTGTGACACGGAAAGAAGCTTTTCGATGTTGAAAAACTGTTTGAGTGAGATACGTCGAACTTTCTCTTTCGATAATTTATGGATGTACATTGTGGTTCAGTGTAATGCATCCTTTAATCGTCCAGGCGGTGGCAGTTAACATTTGAGATAAGTTTTTAAATCGTCATAACTATATTACAACTTCATTCCAGTATTTATAGATCGATTGAATGGAGTGGTGAGGTTCTCATTACCAGACTGCTCTCTTGCCGCTGTTTACGTGAGTGAATGACAACAGTATAGTCTGTTGATACTGAACTTAAAGTATAACGCATATTTTTCAGCCCTTTACTAATTACTGTATGTCAGGTGAATAATACAATACGTGCAGTTCTGCGTTGTGTAACTTTTACCATTCTCCTGTAACTTCATTCCTCTTAGCCCCAAATATTTTCCTAAGAACCTTATTCTCAAACACTTAAACTCTGTTCCTCCCTCAAAGTGAGAGTTCAAGTTTTATAACCATTCAGAACAACCGGTAATATAACTGTTTTATACATTCTAACCTTCAGATTTGTTTTAGAGACGACTGGATGACAAAACTTTCTCAACGGAATAATAACAGACATTTTCGATATTTATTCTACGTTTAATTTCCTTTCGAGTTCATTCATATTTGTTACTGTCATAAGAACATAATAATTCCTTGATACCATTCTAAAATAGAAAATTAAGGACATATACTTATTCCTTATTGTGAATTTGCTTTTGCGGAACCTTGCATATATTATATAGGCCTACCGTATGATACACTGCAACACGCTAACATTTATACAGAGCGAACGATAAGTAATGTTTTTAATTTCAGGGGTTAATCTTTGAGATATTAAAAAAATGCTAAATAGAATTTATTTTGTTCGTTTTTGTTTCCTTTTCGACATAATTTTTTATACTAAACATTTCATAGCGTGTTTCGGAAAAGGCATTAATTTAATTCCCAACATGATCAGTAAATTTAAGACAGCAGTGTATTATGATAATAAATTTTAAAAAATTCAATTTTATTCTAAGGGGAGTCTGTACTTCCATATCTTACAATGTTACTTCCTTAAATTTGGGTGCATTTGCTCAGAAGTTATAATTGACTGGTTTAGATATCAATACCAATCAATCCGTACTATTATTGTTCTCCCGGTATATAGCATTCAAATCATTCTAACCTATCTGATGATATTTTTCCCCCCTTTCTTAACTGTAAATGAGCATAAACGCTACTTAGGTGTAAATTTTTTTTGACATTTTGCATATTCGATTCCCTAACAGTTTCAAATGTATATCATTTTACCTTTTAGGTGTGTTTCCAAATTATATGTAATACGCTTTGTCAAATCTGGCAACCTTTTCATAAAGGAAGCTAAATTTATTATTATAAGATACAAATGTACAAAAATAGGGAATATGTAACATACCTTTGTGTATATAACCAACTAAATAAATTTAAAATTCCACTGAACGGCTGGAAAAATAATAATTGATAACATTTTTGCATTAAGAATCACTACAAATTATTTTTTTTTTAATTTTGCTGAAGATGGAAATAATTTTTTTAGCCTACTGTGTAAAATGCCATCACATTGATATTGTATATTAATTTCAGCTTTCTGGTACAATACTTTCTGAGAAAAGTGTACAAATGTCACGAAAAATAAGAAAGTGCAGAAGGAAATTTGACAATGTTTCCATATTTTACAATGTTAAATTTCTCAATTTTGGATGTACTTTTCTCAAAAGTTATAAAAGTTACAAATGTACTCTACTCCAATTAGGAGAAAGTCTCAGGGGAATGAGACGCAGCGGGGTAATGCTGTAAATGAATGTTGATGTCATAAGGTCATACACATGTGTACACGCATCTCCATTGGCTAACTCGCAAAGCACAAACAATAACACTGATACACACATACTTATACTGCCCTAGTTACAAAATTAGATCACGGTTAATCTCCTGCTCTTTTAATCCCTCCATACAAGAAATAACTTATGCAGGAGAGCGCATGTTTTTTAAACTGACGTTATAACGGTAATATTATCTATCTAGTTCGCTCCATTAGATGACGCAATAGTAAGCACATTTCTTCCACGGTTAATCTCCTGGTTGGAGAAGAGTAGAAAAAATAGGGCATATGTATCATGCCTTTATGTATACAATCGGCTAAATTAATTTAAAATTCCACTTAGCGGTTGGAAAAAAAGTCATTGATAACATTTTTGCATTAACAATTACTACAAATTATTTCCCCCCCCCCCTGAAGATAGGGCTAAAAAAAGAAATAAAATAAATTATAATTTTACACACAAACTACCAAAAAACGATAAAAACATTTTTTTTAATAAACAATTCGGTGTACAGACTGCCCTTGTGCAGAAATTTGATCCGAATAAATGTAACATTGGAAAATTCCTTCGCGGAACTAAGAGATTGTGCCATGATATAGTTCACAATCTGTGACACCAAGCGCCCGATTAGTTACTCGTTCCTGCCGATATAAGATGGTGATGACTACAGTTTTGTATCCTATTATTCATCCATGGCAAACCTTTCTGCCACCAAGGCCGTGACGAAATCAGCAGAAAATCCCTTCTAACTCTGACATATGTTATTTGTCCTTTTTGTGACGGAAATTATTCCACTAATCTGGAGGCAATGTTTAGTTGATGGAAATTCGGGTGTGGAAGTAAACAGAAATTTTGCCAAAAGGGACTCACCAACATGGGATGTGATTCTAGGAAGAGAATTACACTCAACAACAGAATGCGAAGAGATTAGAGTACTGAGTTGTTGCGAAACAAACGAAATACAGGGAAAAAAAAAGTTTAATGTAACCCGAAGTAGACACAAAAATGTTGTAACAGCGAAACTAAATGAACTGCAAGCCGAAGCTCGCTACAGCGCAGCTCACTGTAGCGGTAATTCGCTTAGCGTGACGGACATGACGCCGACTTGACGTCCCGCGTAATTCTGTGCCTATGATGAGCTTTTAACCGGCCAACCATGAACACGCATGCAGATATCCGGAAGAAAATATCTGCTGCAACAGCAGAGGTCAAGGTGTACTGTCACTTTTTGAAAAAAATATACAAATTTCCTACAGATGAGATACTATCATAGCAGCAGTGTGTCTTACTCGCTGAGGCTCTTGAAGTCGAATTTTGTGTTCCTCAAGGATCTGTTTTGGGCTCCTGTTATTTTTTGTTTTGATCAATGACCAATGAGTAAAACCAAATTATTTGATGACGACTCCACCTTGTTTGCCGCCGGTAAAGACATTAATGCACTGACATTATTAATAAATACTGCTTTCTAAGAAGGAAAGCACTGATTTATTTCTAATAGGCTCTACTCAACTGATGATAAAACAAAGAGGTTATTTTACTGACTTAAAGCAATTTTTGTAATATTGATCCACAGTCCTTTGTCAAGCTTCTTGGTATCAGTTAAGACAGTAACTTATCTTGAGCAATACATATTGATGCTGTATATGTTACGCTATCCAGAGATTTATTTACTATGTCAGTTAAGTAATCTCGCACCAAAATTATACCTAAATTGCTTATTATTCATTTATAACAGTATTTTGCTCTATGGTATCCATCTTTGTGGTAATGGTACTGGCATTGATGAGTTCTAGTTTACTAATTTAGCTGAATCACACATTATATTGAAGCACATACCTGGATTTACAAATTCCATGTGAAAGAAGAAAAGAAAACACAATTCACTGGCACTTAATGTGGCTTTCAATGAAGCGCTCTCTATTGCGACTGAGGAGTGTGGATTCAACACGCTGCACATAGTAATGTTTACGCTACCCTAAAACAAACATCTGGGAGATATATCGCACTGTGTCTTTACAAGATACCTCGTACAGTCAGGGACATATATTCATAAAAATATATAGTGAAATCAACAAGTCGAAAAAATGAATTTTGTCCAGCTAGATTATGAAAACTGCACACTCTGCGATGATGGAAATATGTGTTTAGACAACGTACTCTTTTGTTGCACTTGCCGATGCTGTAAACGTATCTTATAATTTGGCAATATCACACGTTGCCTGGTTGTTATAAAGAAAAAGAAAAACAATGTTGTTAATGAGAGAAGAGTCAGACAAAGTTCAACAGCAAGTCAATGTTCTGGAATCTATCACGGTGCTTATTGGAAACAAACATGTAGAAGTGCATCAACAGTTACTTATGCGCATGGTAGATGGTACTTAAAGTTTGTAATATCCTAGCGGAGAATGTTACGGTTCAAAAATAATATATTTGTTGTGCGCTTACCAAAGATTTGAATGAGGACCCAGTGACGAAGGCCACAAACGTTACAGGGTCTCAACTTATGATTTCGGTCTCTCCACACCATCAAGCTGAATTTTTTGTTTCCAATTTTATATACATATCACCTACGGATTAGAGATTAAAAACTGGCAGATCAGAGGTGAAACTGATAAATCGAAGTGCGAATCCAGGAAGAAAATAATTAGAGAAGAATTCTAAAGTGAAATGGGTCTTCTGGTTGGCAGAATGAAACCTAGATAAGGGATGACTATTGGCGATAAAATGACAAGCATTTTTTAAATGTCACCCAAAGCCCTAACATAACAAGAATAAATAAGGTACTCATCCAGCGATTCTGTGTGATTCTGCAAACATAATTGTGTCGATTTCACACAAATGTGGATGCATTTCAACAGTTCACAATATATACCACGAATTCAACATTTTTATTGAAAGTAAATTTTTAATCATAAATAAGATATTTTATATCAAATTTTTAGTAAATTCATTTCTATTGATAGTCACTAATTTTGTATAAATGCACCCTATTAGAAGGTAGTTTTTCTTATATAAACGTAATCAGAGTTTGTAAACAAATAGAATATACTACCTTCTAATTCTGCACAAAGTTTCATGAAAATACGTTAGGTAGGTAAGAAGTTATTAATTTTATTTAAATTTACCCCATATAAAGGGATAATTTTGCTTACACAAACTCAATCAGAGTTTATACTCAGATTTAATACTTTACCATTAAGTACTACATAAAGTTTCATGAAAATATGTGAGGAAAAAAGTTATTAATTTTGCCTAAATTCACCCCCATAAAGGGCTAGTTCTTATAAGACAAACGTAATAAGAGTTTGTACTCAGATCAGACACGCTACTTTGAAGTTCTTCATAAAATTTCATGAAAATATACTAGGGTACATAATTATGAGAGAAATTATTAATTTTGTCTAAATTTACCCCAAATAAAGGGGTAGTTTCCCTTGCACAAATGTAATCACAGTCAGGTCTTTTACCTGAAAGACTAGATTTGCATAGTATATACGTCACTGTATACGTTAACAGAAAACCACAATTCCAAGTCACACAGAGATTGTGTGCACTCGATGTGGGTCTCTGGCGTTTCGTCAGCCCACGCGAGTTGTGTGGATATAAAAGGGAAAAGTTGAGACGGTGTCGGGTGGAGTTCCCGAGGTAGCTCAGTTGGTAGAGCGCTGGTACGTTCAACCAGAGGTCCCGGGATCGATACCCGGCCCCGGAACAATTTTTCCCTTGAAATTATTCAAATTTGCTTTACAGGGAGCTTTACCTGAAAGACTAGATTTGCAGGACAGAAGTTATTAATTTTGTCTAAATTTATTCCCATAAAGGGGTAGTTCCCCTTGCACAAACGTAATCAGAGTTTATACTGAAATTAAATACGCTACCTCAAAGTTCTGCATAAAGTTTCATGAAAATCTGTTGAATAGGAGAGAAGTTATTAATTTTGTCTAAATTTATTCCCATAAAAGGGTAGTTCCCCTTGCACAAACGTAATCAGAGTTTATACTGAAATCAAATACGCTACCTTAAAGTCCTGCATAAAGTTTCATTCATTCATTTATTTTATTCCATAGATCTTACATGAGCAATGAAGCTTTAAGATGTGGAACAAGTCAATCTTTTACAATATTACAATTATAACTTTTACAGATTTTTACAATATTTTACAATTTTTACAGTTTTACAAGTTAGTAATTTTCTACAATTTTTACAATTTTGTGCAATTTCTTACAATATTTTGGCGAGATGTAGTGAGATGAGGTGAGGTCCGAGGATTCGCCAAAAGATTGCCCGGCATTTGCCTTTTGATTGGGGAAAACCTCGGAAAAACCCATCCAGGTAATCAAATCAAAGGGGTTTCATGAAAATATGTTGAATAGGAGAGAAGTTATTAATTTTGTCCAGCTAGATTAAGAAAATTGCACACTGTGCATCGCCGGGATATGAACTCGGGTCCGGGGTCTTTGTAATTCAGCACTCTACCGATAAAGCTACCAGGGTCACTTTCTATGTCTGAAACTTCTAGTTTTTCTATGTCACGTTTAGACGATAAACCGTATACTTTAACATTTGGTTACCAAGATACGAAAAAATGTATAGTGCATACGCATTTTTACAGGTTAATCTGAACATATTCAGTGTGCACTATTTGTCCCATCGGTTTTTTTCTCCATTTTTGCGGTTACACAAAGATTTACCCACATAACCCGCTTTAGTAAATACAAATACGATTTTAATTTGACAATTTTTATACTGAAATACATTTTTTATAGACGAGCTTGACTTCCAATTCTGTAAACCTTACACAAATAAAAACACGTGCAAAATTGTTATGGATCGTAGTGTGTTGTGTGATGGAACGAAATGCTGTAAGCCAAACAGACATGTAAGCACAGAGTTGACAGGGCTTTTGCATATATGGAGTGAAGTGTATGACAGCATCGGAGAGGGGGACAAATTATCACTATCTAACAAATAAACAATAAACACAAACAATGTTTAACCGTTAAAGTAGTACAAACAAGCCTTGACAAGTGCTAGACAAATAAACACAGCTATATTCCCGAATGAGCGGCCCTTCAAAACCTGCTCTAATAAGCTCAGAACATCGCAAACTGTTGTGTTTTCAACGACGTCAAATCAAATAGACGAGTGTTTAGGTGTTATTACTGAATTATGAAATCATGTTATCAAAGCCAAGCAAATCACAAATTTCATGTAAACAGTGCAATTTGAAGGATTGAACTAACTTTTATACATCATGAACTCAGAAGAAGAAAGGTGGAGTCCACTTCTCTTACTTTTACAAGAGAGGAAAAAAAACTAGGCCTACATTTTGGACACTATTGTTTAGCTCTCTGGAAACGTAGGTTGCTGATTCAGTGACGATTTATTCATAAAAGTAACTGACTGGTACTTATTCTACGATATCATAATCTCAGAAAATAATATTATTTTAAGAAACTAGCGTTACAATTTAACAATAATCCGCTTACTCTAATTAATTGAAGACCATGAAAGGATTATGTTATGGCCATAAATATTACCAGAAAAACCAAATAAGGTTATTGCATTTATTGTTTCTTCTTGTGGTAAGTAACAATAGTTGTAATAAACTTTACAATAAATTGTCAGAAAGGGGAGAAATAAGTTAGCATTCATCCATAGTTTCCTGTCAAAGGACAGGTACTCCACTGCAAACCTAGCATTCTCCAATATTCCCTGTTTTTTCTTCCTCTTAGCCTCCGCATATGATCCATATATCTTAATGTCGTCTGTCATCTGATATCTTCTTTTGCCACGAATTTTTCTCCCGTTCACCATTCCTTCCAGTGCATCCTTCAGTAAGCAGTTTCTTCTCAACCAGTGACCCAACCTAGTCTTTTTTCTCTTCCTGATCAGTTTCAACATTATTCTTTCTTCACCTCTTTTCCAACATAGCTTCGTTTCTTATTCTGTCTGTTCATTTCACATGTTCCATTCTTCTCCATATCCACATTTCAAATTCTTCTAGTCGCTTCTCTTCGTCGTAATGTACATGTTTCTGCCCCATACAATGTCACACTCCACACAAAGCACTTCACTAGTCTTGTGCTTACTTCTTTTCCTAAAGGTCCGCAGAAGATGCTTCACTTTCTACTAGAAGCTTCCTTTGCAATTGCTATCCTAGTTTTGACTTCCTAGCAGCAGCTTATGTTACTACTTATAGTACACCCTAAGTATTTCTACTAACTCATTTCAAATTCGCACGTTCACTTTCTTTGTTTTTTTTTCCGACAACCATGGTCTTCGTCTTGCTTAGGGGAGAGTTGGGTAGTATCGGACATCGGGTAATATCGGACAGTGATGTTTCTTTCATCTACCACCAGATGGTAGTACAGTGATGTTTCTTTCATCTACCACCAGATGGTAGTAGCAGTGTTCAGATGTCGCATACAGAAAGGTAACCATGTCACTTAGGTACTACCATCTGGTGATAGATGATAGAAACATCACTATCCGATATTACCCGATGTTCGATACTACCCAACTCTCCCCTATATTTATCTTCATCCCATCCCGCTCAGAGCTGTCATTTAGCTCCAGTAGCATATCCCTTAGTATCATCTCCTGTTCTGCTAACAACGCCATATCATCAGCAAATATTATGCACTTTATTATTTTTTTCTACTGTCGCCCCTATCACGTTCTGAAAACAGTTACTCACTAAATCCTCCAATTGTATGTTGAACAAGGTAGGTAATAAATTGTATCCTTGTCGCACCCTTCCCCATATTCTACTTCCCTCTGATATTTCTTCTGCTATCCTGAGTTTGATTCGACTCATATAAAGATACCTAACTGAATAGCCTCCTGAGTTTTCAATCCACATTAATTTTCTTCAGGGTTCCCTGTCTAAAGCCTTTCCCAAGTCTACAAATATTACATGCATTTTAAAATATGCAAAAATTTCTGAAAAATCAACCGAATTGAGCATCTAAATTGTCACATGCTGTGGAAGTGTATTTAGATTCTTGTAGAAATTATGGATAACCTTCCAAAAGCCACTGCAACAATTTTATGCGTTCCCCGTAGTTCTGTGTTGCAGTGAGCTTTCGTATCTTATTAAAGTAAGTTACTTCGATACTCAATTATTTTACTCCGTGTTCTTGTTTAAGTTGATGGAGTTGAATGTATTTTCACTAAATGATGTCATTTAGCGTCGATGGGATTGGTGATAGCGAGACGGTATTTAGCGAGTTGAGGCCGAGGATTCGCCATAGATTACCTGACATTCGCCTTACTGTTGGGGAAAACCTCGAAAAAACTCAACTAGGTAATCAGGCCGAGCGGTAATCGAACCTAAGCCCGAGCGCAACTCCGGATCGGCAGGCAAGTGCCTTAGCCGACTGAGCTACGCGGATGGCCTGCTTAACCTTTAAGTAGGTACAGCTCATGCATTATGTCCAGACACTCTTCCTACAGACCTGCTCACGACATCTATGACGTAGTGCAGAGGGCGGCCACTAGAGGGAACCCAAGACATGGAGCTTAATCTGAGACGATTCTAAACGGCGTCGGGATTGTATCCGGCGTGGCTTAGTGGATAAAGCGTCAGCACGTAGAGCTGAAAACCCGGGTTCAAATCCCGGCGCCGGAGAGAATTTTTCTCCGTTCCATCTCTCTTTCATCATGTGATGACGCAGAATATCTGCGTGGAAATATCATATGTACTTCGGTACATCAAAATATATATAAAAAACTGTATTGTTCAATAAAAATTATAAATGCTAAAGTGGTGCGATATAGGCAACCTTACCCTACATAGAGCGGCATTGTAACAGCAAAACACATACCGGAAACGTACAAAGGTCTTAGATATTAAATAATGAAAAACATACACGATCTGAATTTAATGTGGATTTATGTAATGTAATGATTTCTGAAAATACTCCGTTCAAGAAACTTGATAATCCACATTTGATAGGTGAAAAGGTGAAAGAAAAATTCCATAAATTCTGCAAAAAAATACCGGTTATACAGTTGTGTAACATTTTGAGTGGAGGAAAAAACGACGATACTACGGCGCTTTTTTATTTGCACCTCTAACATCTTGTGACACGGAAAGAAGCTTTTCGATGTTGAAAAACTGTTTGAGTGAGATACGTCGAACTTTCTCTTTCGATAATTTATGGATGTACATTGTGGTTCAGTTTAATGCATCCTTTAATCGTCCAGGCGGTGGCAGTTAACATTTGAGATAAGTTTTTAAATCGTCATAACTATATTACAACTTCATTCCAGTATTTATAGATCGATTGAATGGAGTGGTGAGGTTCTCATTACCAGACTGCTCTCTTGCCGCTGTTTACGTGAGTGAATGACAACAGTATAGTCTGTTGATACTGAACTTAAAGTATAACGCATATTTTTCAGCCCTTTACTAATTACTGTATGTCAGGTGAATAATACAATACGTGCAGTTCTGCGTTGTGTAACTTTTACCATTCTCCTGTAACTTCATTCCTCTTAGCCCCAAATATTTTCCTAAGAACCTTATTCTCAAACACTTAAACTCTGTTCCTCCCTCAAAGTGAGAGTTCAAGTTTTATAACCATTCAGAACAACCGGTAATATAACTGTTTTATACATTCTAACCTTCAGATTTGTTTTAGAGACGACTGGATGACAAAACTTTCTCAACGGAATAATAACAGACATTTTCGATATTTATTCTACGTTTAATTTCCTTTCGAGTTCATTCATATTTGTTACTGTCATAAGAACATAATAATTCCTTGATACCATTCTAAAATAGAAAATTAAGGACATATACTTATTCCTTATTGTGAATTTGCTTTTGCGGAACCTTGCATATATTATATAGGCCTACCGTATGATACACTGCAACACGCTAACATTTATACAGAGCGAACGATAAGTAATGTTTTTAATTTCAGGGGTTAATCTTTGAGATATTAAAAAAATGCTAAATAGAATTTATTTTGTTCGTTTTTGTTTCCTTTTCGACATAATTTTTTATACTAAACATTTCATAGCGTGTTTCGGAAAAGGCATTAATTTAATTCCCAACATGATCAGTAAATTTAAGACAGCAGTGTATTATGATAATAAATTTTAAAAAATTCAATTTTATTCTAAGGGGAGTCTGTACTTCCATATCTTACAATGTTACTTCCTTAAATTTGGGTGCATTTGTTCAGAAGTTATAATTGACTGGTTTAGATATCAATACCAATCAATCCGTACTATTATTGTTCTCCCGGTATATAGCATTCAAATCATTCTAACCTATCTGATGATATTTTTCCCCCCTTTCTTAACTGTAAATGAGCATAAACGCTACTTAGGTGTAAATTTTTTTTGACATTTTGCATATTCGATTCCCTAACAGTTTCAAATGTATATCATTTTACCTTTTAGGTGTGTTTCCAAATTATATGTAATACGCTTTGTCAAATCTGGCAACCTTTTCATAAAGGAAGGTAAATTTATTATTATAAGATACAAATGTACAAAAATAGGGAATATGTAACATACCTTTGTGTATATAACCAACTAAATAAATTTAAAATTCCACTGAACGGCTGGAAAAATAATAATTGATAACATTTTTGCATTAAGAATCACTACAAATTATTTTTTTTTTAATTTTGCTGAAGATGGAAATAATTTTTTTAGCCTACTGTGTAAAATGCCATCACATTGATATTGTATATTAATTTCAGCTTTCTGGTACAATACTTTCTGAGAAAAATGTACAAATGTCACGAAAAATAAGAAAGTGCAGAAGGAAATTTGACAATGTTTCCATATTTTACAATGTTAAATTTCTCAATTTTGGATGTACTTTTCTCAAAAGTTATAAAAGTTACAAATGTACTCTACTCCAATTAGGAGAAAGTCTCAGGGGAATGAGACGCAGCGGGGTAATGCTGTAAATGAATGTTGATGTCATAAGATGTCATAAGGTCATACACGTGTACACGCATCTCCATTGGCTAACTCGCAAAGCACAAACAATAACACTGATACACACATACTTATACTGCCCTAGTTACAAAATTAGATCACGGTTAATCTCCTGCTCTTTTAATCCCTCCATACAAGAAATAACTTATGCAGGAGAGCGCATGTTTTTTAAACTGACGTTATAACGGTAATATTATCTATCTAGTTCGCTCCATTAGATGACGCAATAGTAAGCACATTTCTTCCACGGTTAATCTCCTGGTTGGAGAAGAGTAGAAAAAATAGGGCATATGTATCATGCCTTTATGTATACAATCGGCTAAATTAATTTAAAATTCCACTTAGCGGTTGGAAAAAAAGTCATTGATAACATTTTTGCATTAACAATTACTACAAATTATTTCCCCCCCCCCCCTGAAGATAGGGCTAAAAAAAGAAATAAAATAAATTATAATTTTACACACAAACTACCAAAAAACGATAAAAACATTTTTTTTAATAAACAATTCGGTGTACAGACTGCCCTTGTGCAGAAATTTGATCCGAATAAATGTAACATTGGAAAATTCCTTCGCGGAACTAAGAGATTGTGCCATGATATAGTTCACAATCTGTGACACCAGGCGCCCGATTAGTTACTCGTTCCTGCCGATATAAGATGGTGATGACTACAGTTTTGTATCCTATTATTCATCCATGGCAAACCTTTCTGCCACGAAGGCCGTGACGAAATCAGCAGAAAATCCCTTCTAACTCTGACATATGTTATTTGTCCTTTTTGTGACGGAAATTATTCCACTAATCTGGAGGCAATGTTTAGTTGATGGAAATTCGGGTGTGGAAGTAAACATAAATTTTGCCAAAAGGGACTCACCAACACGGGATGTGATTCTAGGAAGAGAATTACACTCAACAACAGAATGCGAAGAGATTAGAGTACTGAGTTGTTGCGAAACAAACGAAATACAGGGAAAAAAAAAGTTTAATGTAACCCGAAGTAGACACAAAAATGTTGTAACAGCGAAACTAAATGAACTGCAAGCCGAAGCTCGCTACAGCGCAGCTCACTGTAGCGGTAATTCGCTTAGCGTGACGGACATGACGCCGACTTGACGTCCCGCGTAATTCTGTGCCTATGATGAGCTTTTAACCGGCCAACCATGAACACGCATGCAGATATCCGGAAGAAAATATCTGCTGCAACAGCAGAGGTCAAGGTGTACTGTCACTTTTTGAAAAAAATATACAAATTTCCTACAGATGAGATACTATCATAGCAGCAGTGTGTCTTACTCGCTGAGGCTCTTGAAGTCGAATTTTGTGTTCCTCAAGGATCTGTTTTGGGCTCCTGTTATTTTTTGTTTTGATCAATGACCAATGAGTAAAACCAAATTATTTGATGACGACTCCACCTTGTTTGCCGCCGGTAAAGACATTAATGCACTGACATTATTAATAAATACTGCTTTCTAAGAAGGAAAGCACTGATTTATTTCTAATAGGCTCTACTCAACTGATGATAAAACACAGAGGTTATTTTACTGACTTAAAGCAATTTTTGTAATATTGATCCACAGTCCTTTGTCAAGCTTCTTGGTATCAGTTAAGACAGTAACTTATCTTGAGCAATACATATTGATGCTGTATATGTTACGCTATCCAGAGATTTATTTACTATGTCAGTTAAGTAATCTCGCACCAAAATTATACCTAAATTGCTTATTATTCATTTATAACAGTATTTTGCTCTATGGTATCCATCTTTGTGGTAATGGTACTGGCATTGATGAGTTCTAGTTTACTAATTTAGCTGAATCACACATTATATTGAAGCACATACCTGGATTTACAAATTCCATGTGAAAGAAGAAAAGAAAACACAATTCACTGGCACTTAATGTGGCTTTCAATGAAGCGCTCTCTATTGCGACTGAGGAGTGTGGATTCAACACGCTGCACATAGTAATGTTTACGCTACCCTAAAACAAACATCTGGGATATATATCGCACTGTGTCTTTACAAGATACCTCGTACAGTCAGGGACATATATTCATAAAAATATATAGTGAAATCAACAAGTCGAAAAAATGAATTTTGTCCAGCTAGATTATGAAAACTGCACACTCTGCGATGATGGAAATATGTGTTTAGACAACGTACTCTTTTGTTGCACTTGCCGATGCTGTAAACGTATCTTATAAGTTGGCAATATCACACGTTGCCTGGTTGTTATAAAGAAAAAGAAAAACAATGTTGTTAATGAGAGAAGAGTCAGACAAAGTTCAACAGCAAGTCAATGTTCTGGAATCTATCACGGTGCTTATTAGAAACAAACATGTAGAAGTGCATCAACAGTTACTTATGCGCATGGTAGATGGTACTTAAAGTTTGTAATATCCTAGCGGAGAATGTTACGGTTCAAAAATAATATATTTGTTGTGCGCTTACCAAAGATTTGAATGAGGACCCAGTGACGAAGGCCACAAACGTTACAGGGTCCCAACTTATGATTTCGGTCTCTCCACACCATCAAGCTGAATTTTTTGTTTCCAATTTTATATACATATCACCTACGGATTAGAGATTAAAAACTGGCAGATCAGAGGTGAAACTGATAAATCGAAGTGCGAATCCAGGAAGAAAATAATTAGAGAAGAATTCTAAAGTGAAATGGGTCTTCTGGTTGGCAGAATGAAACCTAGATAAGGGATGACTATTGGCGATAAAATGGCAAGCATTTTTTAAATGTCACCCAAAGCCCTAACATAACAAGAATAAATAAGGTACTCAACCAGCGATTCTGTGTGATTCTGCAAACATAATTGTGTCGATTTCACACAAATGTGGATGCATTTCAACAGTTCACAATATATACCACGAATTCAACATTTTTATTGAAAGTAAATTTTTAATCATAAAGAAGATATTTTATATCAAATTTTTAGTAAATTCATTTCTATTGATAGTCACTAATTTTGTATAAATGCACCCTATTAGAAGGTAGTTTTTCTTATATAAACGTAATCAGAGTTTGTAAACAAATAGAATATACTACCTTCTAATTCTGCACAAAGTTTCATGAAAATACGTTAGGTAGGTAAGAAGTTATTAATTTTATTTAAATTTACCCCATATAAAGGGATAATTTTGCTTACACAAACTCAATCAGAGTTTATACTCAGATTTAATACTTTACCATTAAGTACTACATAAAGTTTCATGAAAATATGTGAGGAAAAAAGTTATTAATTTTGCCTAAATTCACCCCCATAAAGGGCTAGTTCTTATGAGACAAACGTAATAAGAGTTTGTACTCAGATCAGACACGCTACTTTGAAGTTCTTCATAAAATTTCATGAAAATATACTAGGGTACATAATTATGAGAGAAATTATTAATTTTGTCTAAATTTACCCCAAATAAAGGGGTAGTTTCCCTTGCACAAATGTAATCACAGTCAGGTCTTTTACCTGAAAGACTAGATTTGCATAGTATATACGTCACTGTATACGTTAACAGAAAACCACAATTCCAAGTCACACAGAGATTGTGTGCACTCGATGTGGGTCTCTGGCGTTTCGTCAGCCCA
This sequence comes from Periplaneta americana, assembly GCF_040183065.1. Taxonomy (NCBI): domain Eukaryota; kingdom Metazoa; phylum Arthropoda; class Insecta; order Blattodea; family Blattidae; genus Periplaneta; species Periplaneta americana. The sequence continues at coordinate 162,102,476 of NC_091120.1, read as the reverse complement.
CGCGAGTTGTGTGGATATAAAAGGGAAAAGTTGAGACGGTGTCGGGTGGAGTTCCCGAGGTAGCTCAGTTGGTAGAGCGCTGGTACGTTCAACCAGAGGTCCCGGGATCGATACCCGGCCCCGGAACAATTTTTCCCTTGAAATTATTCAAATTTGCTTTACAGGGAGCTTTACCTGAAAGACTAGATTTGCAGGACAGAAGTTATTAATTTTGTCTAAATTTATTCCCATAAAGGGGTAGTTCCCCTTGCACAAACGTAATCAGAGTTTATACTGAAATTAAATACGCTACCTCAAAGTTCTGCATAAAGTTTCATGAAAATCTGTTGAATAGGAGAGAAGTTATTAATTTTGTCTAAATTTATTCCCATAAAAGGGTAGTTCCCCTTGCACAAACGTAATCAGAGTTTATACTGAAATCAAATACGCTACCTTAAAGTCCTGCATGAAGTTTCATTCATTCATTTATTTTATTCCATAGATCTTACATGAGCAATGAAGCTTTAAGATGTGGAACAAGTCAATCTTTTACAATATTACAATTATAACTTTTACAGATTTTTACAATATTTTACAATTTTTACAGTTTTACAAGTTAGTAATTTTCTACAATTTTTACAATTTTGTGCAATTTCTTACAATATTTTGGCGAGATGTAGTGAGATGAGGTGAGGTCCGAGGATTCGCCAAAAGATTGCCCGGCATTTGCCTTTTGATTGGGGAAAACCTCGGAAAAACCCATCCAGGTAATCAAATCAAAGGGGTTTCATGAAAATATGTTGAATAGGAGAGAAGTTATTAATTTTGTCCAGCTAGATTAAGAAAATTGCACACTGTGCATCGCCGGGATATGAACTCGGGTCCGGGGTCTTTGTAATTCAGCACTCTACCGACAAAGCTACCAGGGTCACTTTCTATGTCTGAAACTTCTAGTTTTTCTATGTCACGTTTAGACGATAAACCGTATACTTTAACATTTGGTTACCAAGATACGAAAAAATGTATAGTGCATACGCATTTTTACAGGTTAATCTGAACATATTCAGTGTGCACTATTTGTCCCATCGGTTTTTTTCTCCATTTTTGCGGTTACACAAAGATTTACCCACATAACCCGCTTTAGTAAATACAAATACGATTTTAATTTGACAATTTTTATACTGAAATACATTTTTTATAGACGAGCTTGACTTCCAATTCTGTAAACCTTACACAAATGAAAACACGTGCAAAATTGTTATGGATCGTAGTGTGTTGTGTGATGGAACGAAATGCTGTAAGCCAAACAGACATGTAAGCACAGAGTTGACAGGGCTTTTGCATATATGGAGTGAAGTGTATGACAGCATCGGAGAGGGGGACAAATTATCACTATCTAACAAATAAACAATAAACACAAACAATGTTTAACCGTTAAAGTAGTACAAACAAGCCTTGACAAGTGCTAGACAAATAAACACAGCTATATTCCCGAATGAGCGGCCCTTCAAAACCTGCTCTAATAAGCTCAGAACATCGCAAACTGTTGTGTTTTCAACGACGTCAAATCAAATAGACGAGTGTTTAGGTGTTATTACTGAATTATGAAATCATGTTATCAAAGGCAGGCAAATCACAAATTTCATGTAAACAGTGCAATTTGAAGGATTGAACTAACTTTTATACATCATGAACTCAGAAGAAGAAAGGTGGAGTCCACTTTTCTTACTTTTACAAGAGAGGAAAAAAAAAACTAGGCCTACATTTTGGACACTATTGTTTAGCTTTCTGGAAACGTAGGTTGCTGATTCAGTGACGATTTATTTATAAAAGTAACTGACTGGTACTTATTCTACGATATCACAATCTCAGAAAATAATATTATTTTAAGAAACTAGCGTTACAATTTAACAATAATCTGCTTACTCTAATTAATTGAAGACCATGAAAGGATTATGTTATGGTCATAAATATTACCAGGAAAACCAAATAAGGTTATGCATTTATTGTTTCTTCTTGTGGTAAGTAACAATAATTGTAATAAACTTTACAATAAATTGTCAGAAAGGGGAGAAATAAGTTAGCATTCATCCATAGTTTCCTGTCAAAGGACAGGTACTCCACTGCAAACCTAGCATTCTCCAGTATTCCCTGTTTTTTCTTCCTCTTAGCCTCCGCATATGATCCATATATCTTAATGTCGTCTGTCATCTGATATCTTCTTTTGCCACGAATTTTTCTCCCGTTCACCATTCCTTCCAGTGCATCCTTCAGTAAGCAGTTTCTTCTCAACCAGTGACCCAACCTAGTCTTTTTTCTCTTCCTGATCAGTTTCAACATTATTCTTTCTTCACCTCTTTTCCAACACAGCTTCGTTTCTTATTCTGTCTGTTCATTTCACATGTTCCATTCTTCTCCATATCCACATTTCAAATACTTCTAGTCGCTTCTCTTCGTCGTAATGTACATGTTTCTGCCCCATACAATGCCACACTCCACACAAAGCACTCCACTAGACTTGTGCTTACTTCTTTTCCTAAAGGTCCGCAGAAGATGCTTCTCTTTCTACTAGAAGCTTCCTTTGCAATTGCTATCCTAGTTTTGACTTCCTAGCAGCAGCTTATGTTACTACTTATAGTACACCCCAAGTATTTCTACTAACTCATTTCAAATTCGCACGTTTACTTTCTTTGTTTTTCTTCCGACAACCATGGTCTTCGTCTTGTTTAGGGGAGAGTTGGGTAGTATCGGACATCGGGTAATATCGGACAGTGATGTTTCTTTCATCTACCACCAGATGGTAGTACAGTGATGTTTCTTTCATCTACCACCAGATGGTAGTAGCAGTGTTCAGATGTCGCATACAGAAAGGTAACCATGCCACTTAGGTACTACCATCTGGTGATAGGTGAAAGAAACATCACTATCCGATATTACCCGAAGTCCGATACTACCCAACTCTCCCCTATATTTATCTTCATCCCATACCGCTCACAGCTGTCATTTAGCTCCAGTAGCATATCCCTTAGCATCATCTCCTCTTCTGCTAACAACGCCATATCATCAGCAAATAAAATGCACTTTATTATTTTTTTCTACTGTCGCCCCTATCACGTTCTGAAAACAGTTACTCACTAAATCCTCCAATTGTATGTTGAACAAGGTAGGTAATAAATTGTATCCTTGTCGCACCCTTCCCCATATTCTATTTCCCTCTGATATTTCTTCTGCTATCCTGAGTTTGATTCGACTCATATAAAGATACCTAACTGAATAGCCTCCTGTGTTTTCAATCCACATTAATTTTCTTTAGGGTTCCCTGTCTAAAGCCTTTCCCAAGTCTACAAATATTACATGCATTTTAAAATATGCAAAAGTTTCTGAAAAAACAACCGAATTGAGCATCTAAATTGTCACATGCTGTGGAAGTGTATTTAGATTCTTGTATAAATTATGGATAACCTTCCAGAAGCCACTGCAACAATTTTATGCGTTCCCCGTAGTTCTGTGTTGCAGTGAGCTTTCGTATCTTATTAAAGTAAGTTACTTCGATACTCAATTATTTTACTCCGTGTTCTTGTTTAAGTTGATGGAGTTGAATGTATTTTCACTAAATGATGTCATTTAGCGTCGATGGGATTGGTGATAGCGAGACGGTATTTAGCGAGTTGAGGCCGAGGATTCGCCATAGATTACCTGACATTCGCCTTACTGTTGGGGAAAACCTCGAAAAAACTCAACTAGGTAATCAGGCCGAGCGGTAATCGAACCTAAGCCCGAGCGCAACTCCGGATCGGCAGGCAAGTGCCTTAGCCGACTGAGCTACGCGGATGGCCTGCTTGTCCTTTAAGTAGGTATATACAGCGCATGCATTATGTCCAGACACTCCCCCACTCTTCCTACAGAGCTGCTCACGAGATCGGATGGGTCTACTTACGAATTATAGGGGAATGGGTTAGGCTTTGCCTTGAACTTGGTAGACATACGCCCGACCTTCCCTTCTACTCCTACCCCCTCTACAGAAACATTGTTCCCCTACTGCGCATCGCGATTATTTTTACAAAATGCATGAACTGTACTTGTGGCTAACTGTGTGAAGTAACTCTGTTTCATTTAAGAGTTTTTTTATTAAAATGGGATAAATTCCTCCTGCTTAAAAAAAAAGGTAAAAACCAGAGGTCTGCATCGGACGTTTTCGCTCGATCGCAAAGTAGTTCATAGCATAATCCGATAGGTAGCGCACATGCATGATGGGTAAAATTGTCGCGAGCGATAAATCCTCGAATGGTATAACCCGAGCGTTAGACATTCGTTCTTGTTACAGTGATGAACTGTGTAGTAACATCATAGATGTTTATCACTTCAAAACTTGGCAGTGTTTAACTAATCTCTCCATAGTACAACTACAAAACTTGCTTTAAAATGTAATATAAATGTTGTAGGTAAATGTCCCCCCCCCTACACACACAGGAGTGATTCTGTTTTTGCCATATCTGATAGATGTTATTGGATGTAAATGTAATTATTATAAACGGAGAACACAATCACGATAATGCAAGAAATATATCAAGTTTTCTAGTAATAATAATAATAAACTCTAATAATTAGTGTATCAATCTTTGTGTCTGTAACAGTTGTGCAGCTTGATTATTCGTTTTATTACATTTTCTGTGACGTTATCTCTGTACTAATATTGTTATTAATTTACTGCTATATAATAATATTTTGTAAAACGTTTCTACATTGTCGCAGTATATAGGCGGAACACTATGTATGGTCCTATCATATTATATATATGGTAAATCAAATATTGAATAATTATTAATTAGCAATAATAACTGTATATCGAAGTTTTTCATCCTATTTTATTTATAACTTCATGTTACGGTTTTTGTACATTCCATTAAACGTTTGTCATAAACGCAGAAAATAAAGCCTTATTTTTACCGTGTGAGCAAAACATATGTGTATCTTATCTGTCGCCTTCCATACAAGATAAGACATGTTGGTGAGATGATCTTGTACTGTGCTTCTATTTATTACGAGCGTATCACGACCGATCGTATCTCACTCGAGCGTGCGACATTCGACCGAGTGCAAGCGAGCGATTTAACTCCAATGCAACACTCTGGTAAAAACCTTTTATCTTGTAGTCACTTCTTTCTTACATGAAATATGAGAGAAAAGTGACTGATTAAAGATGTGAATTCCGCCAATGTTGTAACTATAAATACTTGAGATTGATTTAACTATTTTAGCTTGTAAAAACAGAGAGATGAGGGGACATTTACTTCTCCAGAGAGAACACCTAAAATTATGTATTGTTTGGGTAAAGGGAGATAAGTCATAAAAAATGAGTTTGGAGATAAATGAAAATTAAACTTAGAACCCTTATTGAAAATAATGTTCTACACAAATAAAACACATCAACTGCTAGTATTCTTTTGATTTTTGCACACTCACTTGTATAATTTAACTTGTGTGTTCATCTGGGGAACAAAATTCCATCAGCACAAAAAAATGACTTATCCCCCTGTACTCGAACACCACAGAATTGTACTCCCGCGTCTTGGAGATGATATGTGAATGGACAAGTATGAATACGACATAAATAGGTTGCTATAGTTAGATACTAGATGTCTCTATACTGAGATATTCTTGGATGTAGCGGAAAGAACCCTTACAAGGGAGAATTTCCTCGAGAAGTGAGTTATAGTTTTGAAATTGGAAGGAGCCAGTGTGAAGTATCTAAAGAAAACCAATATTTTTATAACTGGAGGGAGGGAAAGAGAAAAAAGCTCTGCTTAAAGATGTGAGAGGGAGGAGAGGGGTGCTTTATGCCACCATTAGTCTCTTCTGCTCAGTCTGTCCCACAAGCTACGAGGAACGCTGAAATACTGCAGGGTCCGCCCGGGGGCCGAGGAACCGCTCAGACACGGAATACAGACCTTACGCGGGTCTATACATCTCCGGCTTGTTACTACTTACTGGCAGAAATACAAAATAGCCTACCTGTACCGATAAATTAAGAGGAATCATGAAAAGTATCAACATCATATCACCACAGTCTAGTATATAGTCACGAAGCTCAATACGTAGTAAATATGCAGCCATAGATAGTTGCTAACCACTAGAATCGCTACTATCGCCTCGTTACAGACAATGGGAAATAGTACTGGCACAGTCTATTGTTCCTAGCACCCTCACAACTCGAGCTTCGTGTCTGTATACTGAGTGTTCAGTTCTAAGTGTGTCATGGCTCGCTGTATGCCGTCATGTGGCTAGTCGATGAGCCTAGAGAATTCAATCTTCCTACACTTTCACAGAGGTGTATTACTTATGTGCCAGAGCAGTTGCCTAGCAAGTAAGGCGTTCATTCAGAAGAGTACTTACCGATATGTACGGTAACGCCAGTAGTGGCAGGAATGTGAACTGTTTCGAAACATGTACTGAGGTGAGTTTTTTCTTACTGTTGGGATATGGGGAGACGGTTAAGACGATTACTTACATATTTTTTGACATTAACTTCGACGGTCAACATGGATACGGAGCATTTGATTTGTGTTGTGGAATGTTGCCGTACTCAACCGATGATAACAAATACCCTGCATACGACTTGGCCGCGCAAAACACAGTTCGAAAGAGGTTATGGTAGCACACAGACCGTACAGACCGCCATCTGTTGCTACGACGTTCAAGTTATACCGTACACGTTCTCAAGTTCAGATTGAACGCCTTGATTAATAGGCAACTTCTCTGACACAAAAGCTGAAACTCGCTTCAAATCGCTGACTCATCAACAGTGACGTCATGACACACTTTGACATGAACACCCAGTATACTACTGTAGACTGTGATACCACTATTCATGCGTTTGGATAATCGATCGATCCGTTCCGGCCTCCATTTTATAAAAGCCGTGATAGAATTTTTTTTGTAGTCATATTTCTATAAGTCAGTGGTTTCTAAAACATTTTGAAGGCGTTACCAACTTTTAGGCGAGACATTTGTTTGCGACTCACCACTCCCGTACCAGTACTTAATCCCATTCGGAAAATACAAATCCCTGTAAAATCGAAAACAACAAAATTTTACTAAAAATCAATGCAGATCACCCAACGTATAACGTACCGGTAACTGCAAGAATATAAATTGCAATATACAAACCTATTTTCCAATTATTTTTGGCTTCTTAGACTGGTCTTCATTGCTGATATATTTTTCGAATACTTAAAACACTTTGGACCATATTCAGAAACGTCACTTGAACTTCACTTTCACTTACATCAGACTTTAGTAAGTATAAAATGCAGAATTCGTATTCAGAATTACAACTTAACTTAAACTTTAGTCGTAACTTAGTCAAAAGCTAGTAAGATTTAAGTTACGTGAAAACCAACCTTACACCACGCTTAGCGCTGTAATTTGCCTGGACAACAACTAATGAGACATTTGTTTACTACGATAAAGTTATGTTTAAAGGCTGAAATTGATTTAGAAGACGGCAATTTCCAATAATTCATTAGGATACGTTCTGTGTCATATTATTTGCTTCTTTATTCTTAAGTTATGATTATGTAACCATAACCTCAATCTTATCTCCAGTTTTATCAGTTTATTTCGAAGTCATTTAAGCTAACCATAAAGAGTACGGTATATTAAATTTATCATATTATTATTATTATTATTATTATTATTATTATTATTATTATTATTATTGTCGTTTCCATCTGAATATAGGTGAAGAGGAAATGTATGGCGAATGTCAGGTAATCTATGGCGAATCCTCGGTTTCATATCGTCAAATGTCATCGTCATCACTAATCCCATCGACGTTAAATAACCTAGTAGTTGATACAGTTTCGTTAAATAATCAACTAAAGAAATCACTGCCGAACAATGCATTCTATTTTGGAAGTAGTTTAATGTTTTCAGCAACACTGTCCCGTTGATCTGTAGTATCTCATCCTTAATTCTTCGTTTTAATTCTTCCAGGTTTCGTGGACGGTCCTGATAGACTCTTCGCTTCAAATTGTTCCACAATAAAAAATATGAGACGAGGGGATCACGGAGATCATTTAAAAAACAATATTATTCGATTGTTCTCGATCACTTTAAGTTTAAGGTTATACAGGTGATTCACGAGGATTTACCGTTCCTTACGGAGCTTATTTCTGAAGACATTCTGAGCAAAAAATATCATATAAACATTTGTCCTAATCTCAATATTTTCAGAGCTACACTGATTTCAAGTTGTTTGTAAAATATAATTATTCTTGAGTTTTAAGGGTAAAAGAATATTACGGATAAAGAATGAACTACTCAGGAGTATCATTTGTTTAATTAGCTGGTATTCTGAAGCTAAAAATGTGTTGTGAATTCCATAGTTGCTTCGTACAATTTTTTTTCCTATTTTTAACTACAAAATTACATTTCCTTACGCATTTTTCACAATTGTTACAAATCACGCCGCCCTTGTAAATTCTTCAAGACTGTACATTAGGATGCATAATTAAACTGTAAATAATCAGGTTCCTAAAATCGTATGATTTGTAACAATTTTTGTGAGAAGTGCGTAAGAGTGATGTAATTTTTGGATAAAAATCGAAAAACAAAATATGTATAAAGTAATTAACAACACATTTTTAGCTTCAGAACAGAAATTATACTTCTGAACAGTTAATTCTCGATTTGTAATATTTTTTTTAAACTTAAAACTAAATAAAACAGATATTTTACTAACTACTTCAAATTAGTGTAACTCTGAAAATATTGAGATTAGAACCCATGTTTACATTACATTTTTTTGCTAAGAATGTCTTCGGAATTAAGCTCCGTAAGTGACGGTAAATCCTCGTGAATCATGGCTCCCTTATTAGCCATAGTAATAAAATGATATAAGATATAGTCCTTCAAATTTCGTACAGATTTTTTTCCTGCACTATAAAATTGTTATTCGCTTGAGGGAGTAGATGTATGGAAATCCTAACTTGTTTAACTATTTAACTAGAGAGTTTATTTTTACATACAAGCTCCTCTTGGAATATGTATACATGCCACAATATTGCCACCGGGGTGGCTCAGTCGGTTAAGGTGCGGGTTCGATTCCCGCTAGGGTTCATTACCTGGTTGGGTTTTTCCCGAGGTTTTCCCCAACCATAAGGTGAATGCCAGATAATCTATGGCGAATCGTCGGCCTCATCTCGCTATCACCAATCTCATTGACGCTAAATAACCTCGCAGTTGATACAGCGTCGTTAAATAACCAAGTAAAAAATGCCATAATATTTCATTAGTCACTTGAGTATTTTTTTTTAGTTATAGGCCTATTAAACAAATAACAAAGAAATTAGACATTTCACCATCCTCTACCCTTAAATAAGTAGAAACCAGTACTGTAATGAGAGTCATAATGAAGAAAATCTCACTATACTACATCTGGGCTCGAACTGGATACTGTCTGTGGCTATTCTATCAATTGATCAGCCGCGAGTCAAGTCTATGTAAAGCAACTCCATAGCGAATATGCAATGTGAAATGGATGGCGTTTCATTGTAGAGTAGCAGCTGCGTGGTCCAGTTGCCATGGTTCCTGAGGAAGACCAGGAGGCAGTGCGTTCGATACAGCTGCGTTGAGAAACGCACTCGCGAGTCGTTCGTCTGATTGCTTGGCATGAGGCCCGAGCCCCTGGCTCCGCTTTGCCGGGCTGCAGCCTGGAGGCCGAAACCCCACAGTCCCACATCACCTTGACCAATTCGACTGTGTCAAGGTATAATAATAATAATAATAATAATAATAATAATAATAATAATAATAATAATAATATGGTTGGAAGTATATCCCGAAAAGACTAAGTTTATGATTATGTCTCGTGACGAGAATATTGTACGAAATGGAAATATAAAAATTGGAAATTTATCCTTCGAAGAGGTGGAAAAATTCAAATATCTTGGAGCAACAGTAACAAATATAAATGAAAGTCGGGAGGAAATTAAACGCAGAATAAATATGGGAAATTCCTGTTATTATTCGGTTGAGAAGCTTTTGTCATCTAGTCTGCTGTCAAAAAATCTGAAAGTTAGAATTTATAAAACAGTTATATTACCGGTTGTTCTGTATGGTTGTGAAACTTGAACTCTCACTTTGAGAGAGGAACATAGGTTAAGGGTGTTTGAAAATAAGGTTCTTAGGAAAATATTTGGGGCTAAGAGAGATGAAGTTACAGGATAATGGAGAAAGTTGCACAACGCAGAGCTGCACGCATTGTATTCTTCACCTGACATAATTAGGAACATAAAATCCAGACGTTTGAGATGGGCAGGGCATGTAGCACGTATGGGCGAATCCAGAAATGCATATAGAGTGTTAGTTGGATTTGAGGGAGGTGGGATATGATGATAGAGACTCGAATTAATCTTGTTCAGGATAGGGACCAATGGCGGGCTTATGTGAGGGCGGCAATGAACCTCCGGGTTCCTTAAATGCCAGTAAGTAAGTAAGTAATAATAATAATAATCATCATCAACATCATTCTTGTTCTTAGAGAATAGAACTTTCCTATGAGGGCGACCTTGGAAAAAGAACTCAAATACATTTGAGAAATAAAATTGCCGTCATATCTATCGTCATGTCAACAAAAGTAATTCTAGAATATAAAGTACAACAACTGTACGACCTAAAAGCAGGGCGAAGGTTGCTCTGTAACTTATGCTGAAATCAGTAGCACTGGACACTTGGCAATAATACGCTCAACCTTGGTTTCGATTAGGAATTCCGATCTGGACGAAAGTAGCTTTTCAACAAATCACCCCTCTTATGTTACAACGGACATGGTCTGAATTGCATCACCGTTATGAGTTGTGCAATGGGGGTCATGTTGAGCTCTGAGGAATCTCCCATCTTTCTAAGTTGTATGCACAAAGGTTCAACAAATAAAGTTCAGTAGTAAATGTTTCACCGTGTTTTTATTTTATCCATACCCAAACGGATCACTCTGTATCTGATATCGGATGCGTATGGAGGCGTGGGTAAATAAGCCTGTATACAAAGTAGCAATACTGTTTTATAGTGCTTATAAATCCTTAATGTAGTTACAAGAAATCTCCCCCATATTTAGAAGTTAACCTATACAGGGTGAACCATAAGTAATGTTATTAATTTCAGGGGATTATTCTTTGAGAAATTTCAGACAAAACAATTTAATAAAATGTTTCTCGTTTTTGCTTTCTTATCGAGATAAAAATTGTATTATATTAAACATTCTATAGCGTATATTATGGATTTATTAATTTGTCCAACAGAATGATATCTGTAATATTGACAATTAATATTTGAGGAGAAAAATTCGCTCCGGCGCCGGGGATCGAACCCGGGTCCTTGGTTCTACGTACCAAGCGCTCTGACCACTGAGCTACGCCGAATTCAATTCACAGCACCCGATCGAACCTTCCTCCTTCAATGTTTCGCTTTATGACCTGACTCCAAGTTATACTAGGGGCGCACTCAGCTGAGTGACTTGTTTGGCCGGGATTCCGCAGTTACGTGCACAGTAATCTGTACAAATATATGTACTGCAGCTATGAGAATATTATAGATTTATTAGTTTGTCCAACAGGATAATATCTGTAATATTGACAATAAGCAGTTAACATTGGACATATACGTCAACATATATGCCTAACTTGGAGTAAGTTCGAAACATTGAAGGAGGAAGGTTTGATCCGGTGCTGTGGATTGAATTCGGCGTAGCTCAGTGGTCAGAGCGCTTGTACGTAGAACCAAGAACCCGGGTTCGATCCCCGGCGCCGGAACGAATTTTTCTTCTCAAATATTAAATATTAATGTAATAGTGTTTTGATAAAGCTATTGATTGAATTATTCCATTTAAGAGAACTTTTAGTTTTGCGCTTTAAGTGTGCAGAAATGTGGCCAGAAAAAAATGGTACTTTTCGTTCTGCAAAGGAATTTTACAATGTGACATTTGTTCGGATCAAATTTCTGCATATTCTTTCAATAATTCATTAGGGTAAACTAGGGTCTGTTGGACAGTCGGGCATGTTGGACACTCCGTACTTTAACGTGTTACCACGGCACTTGTGGGCACCACATTCAGCTAGAAGTCAATGAAGGAAGTACCACGAGTGGGGCTACTTCCGTCATTGACTTCTAGAAGAATGTGGTGCCCACAAGTGGCGTGGTAACACGTTAAATACAGAGTGTCCAACATGCCCGACTGTTCAACAGACCCTAGTATACCCTATCATAATACACTGCACTCTTAAATTGACTGAGCATATTGGGAATTCAATCAATGGCTTTCCCAAAACGCGCCGTGAAATGTTTAATATAAAACTATTTTTATCTCGAAAAGCAAGCAAAACCGAACAAAATATTATTAAACTCTTTTGTTTGAAATGCCTTAAATAATAACTACCTGAAATTAATGACATTACTTCACGATTCAACCTGTATACACAGATTTCAACAAAATTATTTTATACTTTATGTTTCGGAGTGTTTTTATTTTATTCATAACTAAACGAATCATGCTGTATATCACCTATAAAATTTAAATCATCCAATTTTTTTCTCAGACTTGATTATATTCCTCTCTTTTATAAATTATTATAGGGCACAAACAACCACAGCTGGTGAATAATATTTGAGGAGCTTTTTGAGTCACAATGCTCAGAAGAAAAAGTACATTCTACAGAGATATGCATATCATAGGATCGGCATTGTGTTGCCAGAGGTGAGGGGAGGGGTAAAGGGATGTGACCTGCAATAGAAGTGTGGTGATTGATTGCTGCATTATAGATGCATTCGCAAGGTCAAGGATGGAGATTCGGAGGACGAGACCCATCCGATCAGATCAGGAACGTGAATAATGCTGGTCGCCGGGGTAACTAAACAAGCAAGGCCGCCTGACACGCAACTGCGACCCTGGAAACGGGACAGCACCAGCGAGTATGGTAATCTCGCTGCGTAAGAATAAAAGGGTTCTGTTCAGAGCAATCACTAAGAGCTGGTGTTGTGATTTATTATTTTGTACCATTGTGAAATTTTACTTCCAAGTGGAATTGGTACATTAGAACTATATATTTTTATGCTAACTTCTATCTTTCTGTCTATGCGGATGACGTGAATATGTCAGGAGAAAATCCACGAAAAATTAGGGAAAACACGGGAATTTTACTGGAAGCAAGTAAAGAGACAGGTTTTGAAGTAAATCTCGAATAGACAAAGTATATGATTATATCTCGTGACCAGAATATTGTACGAAATAGAAATATAAAAACTGGAAATTTCTTTTGAAGAAGTGGACAACTTCAAATATCTTGGAGCAACAGTAACAAATATAAATGATACTCGGGAGGAAATTAAACACAGAATAAATATGGGAAATGCCTGTTATTATTCGGTTGAGAAGCTTTTATCATCTAGTCTGCTGTCAAAAAATCTTAAAGTTAAAATTTATAAAATAGTTATATTACCGGTTGTTCTTTATGGTTGTGAAACTTGGACTCTCACTTTCAGAGAGGAACATAGGTTAAGGGTGTTTGAGATACGGTGCTTAGGAAAAATATTTGGGGCTAAGAGGGATGAAGTTACAGGAGAATGGAGAAAGTTACATAACACAGAACTGCACGCACTGTATTCTTCACCTGACATAATTAGGAACATTAAATCCAGACGTTTGAGATGGGCAGGGCATGTAGCACGTATGGGCGAATCCAGAAATGTATAGAGTCTTAGTTGGGAGGCCGAGACGTAGATGGGAAGATAATATTAAAATGGATTTGAGGGAGGTGGGATATGATGATAGAGAATGGATTAATCTTACTCAGGATACCGATCAATGGCGGGTTTATGTGAGGGCGGCAATGCACCTCCGGTTCCTTAAAAGCCAGTAAGTAAGTAAGTAACTTCTATCTTTGGTTTCACGTTGTTTACTCAAGAAACATGGCCTAAGTTGAAATTAACAGTGAAGCTTAACCCATATTTTGGTAAACTTAGTCCATATTAGGTATGCGGATGAAGTGAATATGTTATGACCAGGCTTCGGCCCAGGGACACAGAGTAACCAGCATGAGGTTTGGAGTACACGGAGTATAAATGACGTCATGACCCGTGTGCATCACCCGATTGCACCAGCACAGGTGGGTCCGTAATGTGCATTACCGTTGTGTGTAGGCCTATTGCTGCTTGGCTGCGGTACGTGTAACAGGCTTCGGCGTAGGGACACCTGATTGAAGGTCACAACTCACGTTAATATTTTAATGGTAGACATTTACTGTCTACACTAGGAATGTACTGTATATATTGTATCTGTACAGTGTGAAATATATTTTGTGCCGTACTATGACGGACTGTTTACATGTTGAGACACGAAGTAACGGCGCGCTCCATCTCCCACTCTACTCGAACAACACAACCCACTATGGTCCGTGCGTTCTGAACTTCATGCGTTTCTGTGCCCAGGATCGAAGCCTGGTTATGGCTGTTATGAGAAAATCCACAAACTATTAGGAGAAACACGGGAATTTTACTTGAAGCAAGTAAAGACATAGGTTTGTATGTAAATGCCGAAAAGACTAAATATACGATGTGATTAAGATTATATCTCGTGACCAGAACATACGGAATACGAAATTGAAATATAAAAATTGGAAATTTATCCTTTGAAGAGTGGAAAAATTCAAATATCTTGGAGCAACAGTACCATGGCTGAGAACCACATTGTTCTAAGTTCGACCTTTTATAACAAACAAAAAAAAACTGTGTTTCATTGCGTTTCGGTTGTTGTCTGGAATCGAACAAAATTGTAAATATTCCTCTCCATAAGGTCGCTATTCCAAATTGTTTCATGAAGCTTTGAATGTCAGGGGCTTAAAGTAGCTGTCCTGAAAAAAAGAATAGTAAAATGGACTTGGAACAGTCTAATTCTGGGCCATCGAGTAACCAATATAAATGATACTCGGGGGAAAATTAAACGTAGAATAAATGTGAGAAATGCCTGTTATTATTAGGTTGAAAAGCTTTTGTCATGCAGTCTGCCCTCAAAAAATCTTAAAGTTAGAATTTATAAGAAAAGTTCTATTTTACTACTAAGTGAAGAGAAACGAATAGAAGCATTTGAAATATGGATATTGAAAAGGATGGAACGTGTGAAATGGACAGAGTAAGAAACGAAGCTGTGTTGGAAAGAGTGGATGAAGAAAGAATGATGCTGAAACTGATCAGAAAGAGGGAAAGGAATTATCTGGGTCGCTGGTTGAGAAGAAACTGCCTACTGAAGGATGCGCTGGAAGGAATGGTGAACGGGAGAAGAGTTCGGGGCAGAAGAAGGTATCAGATGACAAACGACATTAAGATATATGGATCATATGCGGAGACTAAGAGGAAGCAGAAAATAGGAAAGACTGGAGACTGCTGGGTTTGCAGTGAAAGACCTACCCTTGAGCAGAACACTAGGAATGAATGAATGAACTGGTTGTTCTGTATGGTATAAAACTTGGACTCTCACTTTGAGAGAAAAACAGAGGTTAAAGGTGTTTGAGAATAAGGTGCTTACGAAAATATTTGTGGCAAAGAGAGATGAAGGTCGCGGCCCCGTAAGGCCCGGGTGGCGTGGGTCGTGTAAATGCACCTAGAAGGGAGAGGTTAAACTGGGAGAAAGAAAGAAAGAAAGAAAGAAAGAAAGAAAGAAAGAAAGATGAAGTTACAGAAGAATGGAGAAAGTTACACTACGCAGAACTGCACGCATTGTATTCTTCACCTGACATAATTAGGAACATTAAATGCAGACGTTTGAGATGGGCAGAGCATGTACTACGTATAGGCAAATCCGGAAATGCATATAGAGTGTTAGTTGGGAGGCCGGAGGGAGAAACCTTCGGGGAGATCGAGACGTGGAAGAGAGGATAATATTAAAATGGATTTGAGGGAGGTGGGATTTGTGTGCATGGCATTCCCTATCACTTTTTTCTTTTTCCATTTACTAACTCGTTATATCCATCTTCTGTCGCTCTTTTTTCTACATTTGCTAGTTCCTGTCTCTTTTAATCTATTTCTCTGTCCTCTATACCCTGTCTCTCCTCTCTTCCCATTTTTCCTTCTTCCGGTATATTTTCTTCGAGTTTTAATACTTTCTCCGTTTCTTACTTCATTCTTTTTACGTTCTTTTTAACTTTCTATATCTGTTTATTTCTTCTTTACTTACCTTTCTCCCACCTTTTCTCTTGTTTATCTATTGTTTCTTATTTATTTTTTTTCTCTTTTCCCCCAGTTTCTCCCATCTCCTTTCAAGTTATTCTCAATTCTTCCAATCTGGCATTCTTCCGCTGTGTTCTTTCTTTCATTCTCTATTTCTTTTTCCGAAGACATCAATGTAAGGTTCTTATTATCTATTTGTATCTTTCTAAGAAAACCGGATAGGTAAACGTGCACAGAGAATACGCCCCAAAACAATTTCCTTTGTTGGATTTCGTCAGTCTTTTGTCACATACGCATGTCACCGTAAAATATTCAGAAAAATTCGGATACTGTGTAATGAATAATAATAATGGTAAGAATATCTGAGGGTGTATACGGCAAAGCCACAAAGGAACAAAAGCACGGCCTTTGTTTTCCTTCATTTTCCATCTGTGTTTGAAGTACGACAAACAATCGCTGTTTAAACACAACTCAAAGATTGGCTGAAAGGGATATCTTTCCCTTTCTTTAACAGTCATCGAGAAACAGTTGCTAATCACTGCTCCAGCATGTTCATTTTTATACTGCAAGAGCGAAGTATAAGACACGATTCAATTTTAATTTGGGAACTGAACAACACAGATGTTTTCTGTCTTGGTCGTCGTGTGACAACGTTTTCTGATATAAATGTAGTGGATCACAGTTATAATGAGAATCACGTAAGAGCAGTTTCTAAAAGGCTAATTTGGCCATCTCTTCAGTGTTGCCAACAAATACCAGATATTACCAAAAAGGGTAAAGTCACAATTCCATACTGTAATTATTATTATTATTATTATTATTATTATTATTATTATTATTATTATTATTATTATTATTATAGTATTAACAAGAACAATGTCTTGTTTATTTACTTATTTACCACATCCCATCTTTATGTTGGTAGGTGTTTTCTAAATGGTTCAATAATTTGTGAAAGTATATTTTTCTCCTCGATTCATGGCACATTTGTTGATAATTAGTAGATTAGTATGATCTAATCTTAAAAGGCATTTTGTCTGCCAACATAAAATTCATTGCTTTGATTAAACAGCTTACGATTCACGAGATCTAACCTAATCTCTTCACACGCACGCAAAATAGCCGCATACTAGCCATACCAACACATAAGACATCATCGTATTCATCATCATACACAATCTCGCTCTCGCGCTTGTGGAATACCCTACCCAGTAACATCAGAGACTGTCGGAATTTAGTATCGTTCAAAAGCAAGCTTATTAAGCATTTCCTTATTGCGTAGAGTAGGTTTAATTTTTACTTAATAAAAGAAATGCTTCTCTGTTCTTAACTTTTACAGTAAACTGTCTAGCTTTTATTAATCAGTTAATCTTTTAGTACTTTGATTTTTATTGTATTTGTAAACTTAATATTAATTGTAATTTATATTGTAATTGTATTCTTAATATTGTAGTTGTAATCCCCAGGTAGAGGGGAAGAGAAGGCCTGATGGCCTTATCTCTACCAGGTTAAATAAATAAATAAAAATGTATTTTGTTTGAATACGTGAAATGGTTAGTATGAATTCGACAATGAATTTCCTTGTCATAAAGTATTAAGTGGCTGCAAAACAATAAACAAACACTTTTAAAAGTAGCTTAAAGGATAAACTCCTTAGCAATTAATTCTAATTGTACTGACTTTAACGGTCTCTGAATACATGGTAATTTTGTTCTTTAGACATGCATCCTGATTATGCTGTATTTTTGCAAATGATCTCATAATTTCTTCCAATTATCTAGCATTACTTGAAATATATTACATTCTATGTAGCCAATATTAGTTTAATAATTAGACAATTATTAAGAGTTAATCATTATTATTAATTAACAATATTATTGTGCTACACAGTTTGTATCTCAGTTATTAAAGATGTATTAATTTATCCTACAGAATAATCTCTGTAATATTAATTGACAATTAATATTTGAGGAGAAAAATTTGCTCCGGCGCCGGGGATCCAACCCGGGTCCTTGGTTCTATGTACCAAGCGCTCTGATCACTGAGCTACGCCGAATTCAATCCACAGTACCGGATCGAACCTTCCTCCTTCAATGTTTCCCTTTTGGCCTGACTCCAAGCTAGGCATATATGTTGATATAAAACGTCAACATATATGCCTATTTATGTTAACATATATGCCTAGCTTGGAGTCAGGCCAAAAGGGAAACATGAAGGAGGAAGGTTCGATCCGGTGCTGTGGATTGAATTCGGCGTAGCTCAGTGGTCAGAGCGCTTGGTACGTAGAACCAAGGACCCGAGTTCGATCCCCGGCGCCGCAGCGAATTTTTCTCCTCAAATATTAATTGTATCTCAGTGTTTAATTAATAGTTCATAGTATTTTACTGTTTAATTCATAAGAAAACTCTTGTATACACGTAACTTTTATCGAACTCAAATTGTTCTGATCTTAATAACTTTTAAGTTCGTTCATATGTACAGTAGTGGCAAAAAAACTGGACCGACGGAATAATCAAATTCCCCGAAATGAGCCACTACGCATGCCACGCCCGCATTCACAAGATAGCGAGTAATGTATTGAAATTGTTGTGGTTTCAACTGCTGACGTAGCCCGTTTCGAAAGCCATTAGAAAATAAGCTGGTCAAATTCATATTCTGGGAATAATAATTTAATTAAGCAATAAAATATCGCTGCAATCGAAAAGTATTGGGAATAAATTTGAATAAGGAACAAAAAAAAAGTTTCCTTCGCAGGCAGGATTCGAACCACGAAAGTCTTAGTTACCAGTCTATCGTGCTCTGGAGTGAACAAGGCTCTGAAATCAGCTACAAGAGTCGGTCCGGTTTTTTTTTTTTGCCAATACTGTACATATAATACATATATAAATGAAAAATTCCAACTAAACAATTAGGCCTAACTATTTTTGTCGGGGGTAGAATTGTTATGCCAAGTAAAAAACTGTGAAAATGAAAGACTGAAGAGGAAAACATTAGCCATAAGATTCAGCTGACGAGCCGGAGAACGTAGAATGGTTTTGTGAGGTCGAATATTGTAATTTTCTTTGGTAGGGCGCAAAATCAATAGCAGTGGGTAAAGTGATTACTTACTTTTTTACTCACTGTGCTTTAAAAGCTTACTTTACTACACACCGATAACAGTTGGTAAACGCAATTTTACACACTATCGTGAACTTTCCTGTGTCCGTCCTCTGTCTTCTTTCCCTCAATTTATATGAGTGGTCGTTCCTTGAAGAGTACTTTGGCGGCTGCAACCTATTTTTTATTTCTCTCTAGACATGCTCACCTCTGTATGTTTTGAACATTACGCAGAATCAAATTCGCGTTCTCCTGTCCGTGAGTGTGTCCCATTTTAATGGTGAATTATTACGACAACGCTTGGGAGCTCGTTTTTTAACCTTTTCCAATTCATTCATTCATTCATTTTGCTAATAATTGTAATATAAAATATAAATAAACAGAAAAACTTTAGCTCACCCCTTAAAGAGTAGAACTCGTGCTCAGGGGCGGATTCCTGAATTGAAATGAAGAAGCATATAATACAATTTGTCTTATGTCTACCACACAGTAAGAATATATAAATTTAAATTTATAATTTTACAATGTCTTAATATATTCTAATCTGTAAGGATCCCAACATGCAGCACCATATTCCATTACTGGACGAACTAGTTATTTATATGCAATCTCTCTGTATTTATCAGAGCCTTTTCTTAGTACCCTCATCACAAAATGTAACGCTCTCCATGCTTTTCCCGCTGTGTCAGTAACGTGTTCCCCCAGCCGAGATCGCTGCTAAAAATTATTCCTATGTATTTACATTTAAAGTGGATTACAATAGTAAGTTTTTAAATGTAATACTGGAACTATTATAATTGACAAGATTGGGATATTTAAATATACATTTGTTATATATTCTTGGGGATAAAGTACTACTATGATTAAATATTGTAACAGTGCTGCATTTCAGTTCAAACAATCTTAAAGAATTCATACCCTTTTTTTTCATAACTATGAGAATACAATTCAAAATTACTTCGATTTTTATGTATGAATTTTATTAATACAATATAATAAATTTGTCTTATTTTAAGAACATTAAAGTCGAAAAATTTTTAGATGGAAAATCAATAGATTAACAAATAAAATTTTAATTATTTTTTCTGTAATAAATAAAGTGGATTAAACTTGGTTTTAAATAAGCTACCCCATCCTATAATTCCGTACATAATTAACGATTCAAATAAAGTTAAGTGTACTGTGCGTAATAAACTTATTGACAAGTAATTCCTCAATAAAACAAAATCATATATTATTTTACGTAATTTATTACAAAGGTAATTAATGTTAAATGTTATATATTCTTGGGTCTTAATTACTACTTTGATTAAATACTGTAGCAGTATTGCATTTTGGTTCAAACAATCTTAAAGAATTCATAACTTTTGTTTCATTACTATGAGAACACAATTCGAAATTATCTCGATTTTTATGTATGAATTTTATTAATATAATATAATAAATTTGTCTTATTTTAAGAACATTGAAGTCTAAAAACAATTTTTGAGATGAAAAATCAATGAGTTTATGAATAAATATTTTAATTATTTTCTTCTGTAATAAATAAAGTGGATTAAAATTAGTTTTAAATAATCACCCCATCCTATAATTCCATATATAATTAACGATTTACATAAAGTTAAGTATATAGTGCGTAATAAACTTATTGACGAGTAATTCCTCAATAAAACAAAATAATATATTATTTTACGTAATTTATTACAAAGATAATTAATGACTTGGTTTCATTTAAAATGATTGTCGAAAATTATGCCTAAATATTTAACTTCAGAGGACTCTTTAATGATAGGACATTTACATTATATAAGGCAACAATTTTATTAGAGTTATGTAATTTAAAGACTTAATATAGATGTAGGTGGTTTGTTCCATTTTTCAGATAATGAGAATCATAGTTTTATTTTCGTTCATAGAAAGATAATTTATGTCAAACCTTTCTTTTAATAATTTAAGTCCATTATTTGAATTATTATATGTATCATACCAGGTTTTTCCACCACAAAGTACAACTGTGTTATCTGCATAAGAATAATGAACATTGTATGGCTGTAAGTCAATTTTTTATAAGTTATTAATATATTTAAAAACTTTCATCACAGCGAAAAAACGCTAAGAACTTTTGTAACAAAAGAATATTTGTTGCGAAGCTTTTTAAACTTGTAAATACAAAAAGTGTGTTGACTTCGTAGGTCTCATTGTATTATGAGGGAATCTGAACACAAGTATTCCATCAAATTATGCAGATGGCTATTCTTGAAAATTACAACAAAGTTTTCTTACTGCATATACCATTAAAACAAGAAGAACGATTAAACGAGGACCTAAGTAAGGTAGGTGTCCCTGATATGGCCATGCTAAGGTTTGAGAATTTTTTATCCGCCATTTGAAAAAAAAAAATGTAAACCACTTTTTTCTTACTCGTTTTCAGTCTAATGTACTTTCTTAAAACAATTTCCTTTCCCCATAAAAATAAATTTAATTGTCCAAAAATTCCCAAATTCCAAAAGTCTACCTAGTGTCCATGTCAGGAACATGTGCACATGATATGGGCACCCTTGTTCCATGTTCTACAAATCGTGATTGTTTTCAGTTTGATAGCGCAGTTGTGCTAAAATTAAATAATTTTGGTGTAAAATGAATAAACATGACACTTAATAATCTTTTTTATAATTCAAAAGTGTAGTCAAAACAAGTTTTTCAATAAAAAAAATTACGTCGTTTTTCTTAAAATACAACATTTTTGCGTAATCCCAGCTATAAGGTATGTAAATTTGTCAGGTGAAAAAATAAAAGTGAAATGAACTTGATATGGCCATGGTGCATTTGATATGGGCATATCAGGAGTAGGTAAGCTTTCACGAAAATCGTTTGATTATGAACAACTCGTAAAAGTCGCGCCATCAACGACAACACCAATCAACAGAACATTAAAAACTTAATGGAGTACTATGGTTTTCATGAAACAAGTCTTTGAAAAACATGCAAAGGAGTCTTACCAGAGAAAAATAAGAAGAGGTCACATGAAAACCGCAAAACAGGCAACTGACGCCATATTGCTCAACCTGACTGGATGGAAAAAGATCAAGTGACATAACAGGATGCCCTTTCACTGGACGCTGCTGCAATTTAGCGGAATTTTTGGTTAACTAACTCACAATAGGGGGGTGGCCATATCAGGAACATGGCCATAACAGGAGCACCCACCTTATTTCAAGATAAATACTATTCTATGAGAATGTAGGACGCCTGGCATTTTGTTTAATCTTCGTATTCTCATCTTTGCGGTATCTTATATCCTTATTGGATTGAAATCCTGAGGAATTCACACTGGAAAGAGGGAATAATACAGAAGATGATAAAAGGGCTGCGCCATTCTGAAGCTTTTTGATCATGCTAGAAGGAAAGAGGCGGGCTGGCGGGCGGAGTGTGGGGTGCTAAAGTAACTGTTCTTTTCAGTACTTGAAAGTTGAGTGAAGAAGTGGTGATGGGGGTACTTGAAATTATTAACTCTACCCCAACCCTTCGCGTTGTCATACATAAATTAGGGATACCCCACACCCGCTGATTATCAACGTCTCATCAGGGGGATGAAAAGTCTCTCCCCCTTGATAATCAGAGAGTACTGCCATCTCCCTTTCATTCTGCTTCTCTCCTTTCTACACCGACACACATCTGAATCCCGTCACTGCGGCTTCTGACAGTCTGCAAACGCACTAACGTCACTTACCTTGCAGTTCATTTTTCTACTAAACTGAAGAGTCCTTATTGATCCACCTTACCATATGTTTTCAAAGACATACAGGGTGTCCTAGAAGCTTTACAACTCTGGAAAGAAGCTGAGAATTATTTAACGCTCCTGCCCAAACATGCAGACTGTTTAAAAAGGAAGAGCCGATGATAGTACAACAGTAGAGCAATGATAGAATTAAAAACCAAGATATACAGAGTTTTCTCTCGAATTTCCCCGATTTCAACCGGTTAAACCATCTCTCAAAATGAAAGCGAAAATTCGAGGATATTTTTCTTTTAGTCCGCGTCACCGTTTTTGGCGTGTGAAATAATTAATGGGAACGTTAAGTCGAGTGTTTTACATTTGCCGCAGTCAGTCTGACAATTGTGTTTGGCAAATGGCTGATGTGACATGTATAGGAAGTAGTATTATTCTCAGCTGGACTAGCAACATGCTCACAAACTGGGCACTATATATCTAGGACACACGCCAAAAATGCTGGCGCCAGCTGTACTTTTATTAAGACTTATGTTAGAGTCTCGATTATCCGAATTTCGATTAACCGAGGTTCCTTGCTATCCGAGCCCGATCGAAAAAAATACAGTAAATACTGTACAGTATTGCATGCTAGTTGCACTTTTTAAATGTATACGTACCGCATTTTTAAACACATAGAGTTCATATTAACTTTATTTCTTCATTCTATAGGTCTCACAAGCAGGGAATACCGACGGAAGGAATGCGAATGAAACACTGCGATAAGGAAGAGCGGGCAACAAGAAAGGTCACGAGATAGCTTGAATGATATTCAAGAGTACAGTCGAAAGAATCAGTCTTGCGTTGTGATAGTTACATTACGACTTTAGTTTGTTCCATTGCATGTGAATACGGTATTATTATTTCATTCGTAAACATATGTTGAAGGTTTAATTACCTTCGAGTTTTTCTCTTGCTACGTTCTTTATTTCCACTGCGATGTCCTCATTTGTTCATCTTCTTTGAAGAGACCGTACGTCTATCGTCCCGCACCTCTCGCTCCCTCGACGTGCCTACATACACACGTCAAAACAGACAGCAACACCACCACTGATTTTCGGTAATCGTTCCTTGCGCGAGCTATACAGTGTATTAAGTAAAGAGTTTGTCTAATTTCCAATCAAAACACAGTTTTTCAGTAACCGTCCGCTTATCCGAGATAGTTTTGGTCCACATTAATTCGGATAATCGAGACTCTACGACTCTATTGTACAACTCAACTTCACAAAAATAAATCAGTAGTAAGTTCACACATGAATCACCTCCATAGCACTAAAACACTAACCATATCGAACGATACTCAGCTTCACTATACATCTTGATTACACAACTTTTAACACTATATCACTTCGGAAAACGTATTAGTTGCCTTTCTCGTATAAAATTTTTACATTACCTCGTTAATATGTTTCTGCCTGTTATCGGCCGTCTTCAAAACTGGTTTTTGCTGGTCTTGGCGCCTTTTGTTTGTTTTTCCTGTGAGGGTGTGTTCATGTAATGTAATGTGGAGTCAAAGAATGTGTTCTGAAATTTAGTTGTGTGTTGAGTATTTCATTTGGCTATGTATAGTTGTCCCTAATCCATTTATAAGCTATGCAAAACTTCCTTGCCCCATCCAATCTATTCTTCTTATTTATTTGTTCGTTCATAATTTCAAGAATGAAGCGTAACCTTCTGATCCTGAGATCACCGCATTTTTATCAATTGTACTTAAACAAGCCAATACGTTTTTAATATCTGAACTGCTCACTTCCACAAAATACGATTAAACCAGGGCATTTCATTGTAAACAGTCGGTATTTCTCGGAAAAACCCTACTTCAAAGTCCTCTTTCCTACCACAAATCTAGCAAGATAATTGTCACTGTGACCAATATTAACATGTGACCAGCTGTACAGTTACGAATTTCAATTCTATGACAAATTGTCTCTGTGACCAATTTTTCGTGACGACTTGTCCCTAATCCATTACTTATAAGCTATACAATACCTCCTTTCCCCATCCAATCTATTCTATTTATTTGTTCGTTCATAATTCTAAGAATGAATTCTGATCCTGAGACCGTCGCATTTTTATATCAGTTGTACCGATGCAAGCCAATACGTTTTTAATATCTTAATTGCTCAGTTTCACAAAATACGACTAAACTAGGGCATTTCATTGTAAACAGTCGGTATTGCTCGGAAAAACCCTACTTCAAAGCCCTCTTTCCTACCAAAATCTAGCAAGATGATTGTCACTGTGACCAATGTGACCAGCTGTACACTGTTGCGAATTTCAATTATATGACAAATTGTCTGTGACCAATTTTTCGTGACGAGTTGTCCCTAATCCATTATTTATAAGCTATACAAAACCTCTTTGCCCCATCCAATCTATTCTATTTATTTGTTCGTTCATAATTCTAAGAATGAATTCTGATCCTGAGACCGTCGCATTTTTATATCAGTTGTACTGATGGAAGCCAATACGTTTTTAATATATTAATTGCTCAGTTTCACAAAATACGACTAAACTAGGGCATTTCATTGTAAACAGTCGGTATTGCTCGGAAAAATCCTACTTCAAAGCCCTCTTTCCTACCACAAATCTAGCAAGATGATTGTCACTGTGACCAATGTGACCAGCTGTACACTGTTTCGAATTTCAATTATATGACAAATTGTCTGTGACCAATTTTTCGTGACGAGTTGTCCCTAATCCATTATTTATAAGCTTTACAAAACCTCCTTGCCCCATCCAATCTATTCTATTTATTTGTTCGTTCATAATTCTAAGAATGAATACGGTCAGCGCGTCTGGCCGCGAAACCAGGTGGCCCGGGTTCGAATCCCGGTCGGGGCAAGTTATCTGGTTGAGGTTTTTTCCGGGGTTTTCCCTCAACCCAATACGAGCAAATGCTGGGTAACTTTCGGTGTTGGACCCCGGACTCATTTCACCGGCATTATCACCTTCATATCATTCAGACGCTAAATAACCTAGATGTTGATACAGCGTCGTAAAATAACCCAATAAAAAATAAAAAAAGAATGAATTCTGATCCTGAGACCGTCCCATTTTTATATCAGTTGTACTGATGCAAGCCAATACGTTTTTAATATCTTAATTGCTCAGTTTCACAAAATACGACTAAACCAGGGCATTTCATTGTAAACATTCGGTATTGCTCGGAAAAACCTTATCTCAAACCCCCTTTCCTACCACAAATCTAGCTAGATCTGTCAGACATTTATCATCGCTTCTCTTAGTTACGATCCCAGGTTACTGGCTTGACCAGGAATGGATAGCTCCACAAATATAGAGAAAGTAAATGACGTGTTAAATATCCGATCAAAGGTTTCCATGGAAATGCATCAAAGGTTTCCATGGAACTGCATACTTCACTTTGTCGTGTTAGGTTTGTTACTCAGCTATGAACATTATGAAGTCTCGTTGTCATAGCGACGAGATCAGAGTTTTATGCACATAATATCGTTATGTTCCAAGGCGGGTTCTGTAATGAATTTTAATTTTCATCAACGAGTACAAGGTCGTATACAAGTACTCTCTCACCCTCCGACTCCTATAAATATCCCAGCTTGTTAATCTCCCTGCCAACTATTTTCATAAAAATTGAAGGATCGATTCTTAAAGGGATAAAATTCTTATCTCGATAGAGTGAAGCATCTCCTCAGTAAAAGCGTTATGAGGTGCTGTTCTTCATCTCTTTTAGTCCCTGTTCTCTGTTACGTTCAGAATATTTGACAGAATTCAACAGCAATTTTCTCTTGCTAGTTACCACAATTACATATAGTAAGACAGTAAAAAATTTAGGGGTATAATTGGATTCAAATTTAAATTTTCAAAGTCAAGTGACCTACATATGTAAGAAAACTTTTTCCATAATTCATTCCTTCAGACACTTAACCAACGTTTTACCTCTCAGCCTTAAAAAGAACATGATCCAAACTTTAGTGATGCCCCACTTCGATTATTGAGATTCTCTATTCACGAATCTAAATACTGATCTTGCCCATAGACTACAGCGTGTTCACAATATCTGCGTTCGTTTCGTTTGTAACATTAGAAAATTCGACCATGTAACACAGTCGCTAGAATTGTTGCCTTGCAGTCCACTTAAAGAAACAAGATTCTTCAATTCTCTCTTATTACTATTTAAAATCATCCACACCCTTTTACCTAGCATCTCGTTTTGTTTACCTTTCACTACCTCGAACCCGGAACATGTACCTTCTCTCTATTCCTCTGCACAGAACATCCTTTTACTCATCATCTTTCAGTATATCTATTCCACGCCTCTGGAATTCTCTCCTTGACCATGTCAGAGACTGTCGAACAATATCAAAATTCAAATTTAAATTTAAAAATCACATTCTAGTTCATGGAATTGCTTGTTGAACACGTGTCAGGTTGCGCAACTTCGCCTTAACTCATGACATATAAGCTTAGTAAATATTTGTAACTATGCTGTTGTAAAATTGACAATTAATATGTAATTTATTATTATTATTATTATTATTATTATTATCAGTTAATACTATCTTACTTACTTACTTACAAATGGCTTTTAAGGAACCCGAAGGTTCATTGCCGCCCTCACATAAGCCCGCCATTGGTCCCTATCCTGTGCAAGATTAATCCAGTCTCTATCATCATATCCGACCACCCTCAAATCCACTTTAATATCCTCCCATCTACGTC
The DNA here is from genome assembly GCF_040183065.1 of Periplaneta americana. Lineage (NCBI taxonomy): Eukaryota > Metazoa > Arthropoda > Insecta > Blattodea > Blattidae > Periplaneta > Periplaneta americana. The sequence goes on along the minus strand of NC_091120.1, from coordinate 162,074,716 downwards.
TCGGCCTCCCTAAAGGTCTTTTTCCCTCCGGTCTCCCAACTAACACTCTATATGCATTTCTGGATTCGCCCATACGTGCTACATGCCCTGCCTATCTCAAACGTCTGGATTTAATGTTCCTAATTATGTCAGGTGAAGAAAACAATGCGTGCAGTTCTGTGTTGTGTAACTTTCTCCATTCTACTGTAACTTCATCCCGCTTAGCCCCAAATATTTTCCTAAGCACCTTATTCTCAAACACCCTTAACCTATGTTCCTCTCTCAGAGTGAGAGTCCAAGTTTCACAACCAAACAGAACAACCGGTAATATAACTGTTTCAGATTTTTTGACAGCAGACTGGATGATAAGAGCTCCCAAGTCGAATAATAACACGCATTTCCCATATTTATTCTGCGTTTAATTTCCTCCCGAGTCAGTTATCACCAGACATCGGATTCTAGGGCAAATGCCTATTTTGTTTCTTTAGGAGAAAAGTAAAAATAATTATTGATATTTGTGTTTCATGGAAATTGAAAGGTATTCAAAGAGTTTTATAGTGCCCTAAAATGTCCTAAAACGGTTATTAGAGCCTAATTTGTTAATATTTGCCTAAAATGCCTAACTCACTGTAAAGTTTCGCATTTTACTCTTACTTTTTATAATTTATACATGCATTCACTGCGAAATTTAAGGCATTTAAAAAGTGGAAAGTTTTCTTCACACGGGCCATGAAACCATTGATAAAGGAAACAAAATGTTTTGAATCTCACGACACTCGCAATAGATTTCACCGAATTTAACATGTTTGGAGGCATAAATGCCGACAAAGAACCAACCTTAGTTTTGAAGTAGGCAACAATCACAACATGTGCTGCTACCGATTCAGAGATATACTATACTATAAAAATGACTGTTTTCGGTCTGAAACCGATTAGCTGTACTGCCCTTCGGAGTGTCATAAAATCACAATTTTTGGAGAAAGAGTGTTTTTGAAGTATTTATGAAAAGTCGTAAAACTGCGAATTAGTAGGGTAAACCGTTAAAAAATATTTAAAAGAATGGCCCTCCTAGTGTTAACACTACCAGGAAATGCAACAATAAGTGGAACTTTGTATTTTTGTCCAATTGAATCTCAATAACAACGGTTCATTTGAATGCTCGTTAACAGTTGCTCTTTCCCTCACTTTATTTGTGTTGAGAAGTTTTGAGCGGTAGGACGTTTTCCTGTGAAGTTTAACGCGATAATGCCGAAAAATATAAGTGCAAAATCTACATTGATCCGGCAATGGCTAACAGAATATTCAGAATTCACTTATGATGGAAAAATAATATTCTGCAAGATTTGTAGCAAACAGGTAAGTAACAATAGTTGAAATATATAAATTCTATTAATTTTAATGAGTAGGCCTATAATATTTATACATTGACATATCCTGAGGTATAATTCTTTTTAAGACCACTACACTTAAACTTTTAAATTCCGATAGTTAAAGTATTTGCAGGTCATTAAAATTTTGATTGTTCGAACTCACTAACTTTGTGATAGAAATACGGCAATACAACAATTAGGATTTTATTTTAATTCAGTTTACTTTACATTTTGAGACTTCGCAAGAAAAGAAGTGCCACCTAAAGCAGCATGTGCAAGGAGCGGCTCATAAGGCTAAAGCTCAGCAGAAAAATCAACTGCAACAAACTTTACTAACACAGCCTACTTCATCCAATCTCAGCAGCAATTTCTATGCTGATTTAACCAGAGCGTTTGTTGCTGCTAACATTCCCTGGAATGCAATTGAAAATCCGGTTTTAAGACAGTTTTTACAAAAATACTGCAAACAAAATATCCCATCTGAGTCGACCCTAAGAAAAAATTACTTAGACAGAATATACAATGAAACTTTAGCTTCCATTCGGGAGGATATAGGTGATTCTTACATATGGGTCTCTGTGGATGAAACCTCAGAACCTATGAATAGGTATATAGCAAATATGGTAGTAGGAAAACTTAGTCCTGATGGACCTTCGATTCCACACCTCGTATGTGTTAAGGAACTTTCGAAAGTGAATAGCCAAGCCATTGCTTATTTTGTAAATAAAGGCCTACAGTCTTTATACTTAGGTAATATAGATGATTCTAAAGTTCTGTTGTTTTGTACTGATGCTGCCTCATACATGGTTGCTGCAGCTCCACTTCTTAAAACATTTTATCCTAACCTCACGCATGTAACCTGTCTAGCACATGGCCTTCACAGGGTTTCTGAAACAATCCGGAATGAATCTCCTCTTGCCAATTCGTTTATTTCTAACACAAAAAAATGTTTTTGTAAAGCCCCATCCAGGATTTCAATATTCAGAGAGAACTTTCCAGATATCCCACTCCCACCTCAGCCGGTTGTTACACTATGGGGAACCTGGATTCAGTCAGTGGTGTATTATTCTAAGTATTTTAAAGAAGTGGTCACAGTTATTGATAAATTACCTGAAACTGATAGTGCAGCGTGTGTGAAAGCAGTGAAAGATTGTCTGAATGACTCACGAGTGAAAAACGATATTGCCTACATAACATCGAACTTTTCTTTCATACCTGCAAGCATTGAACAATTAGAACGTGAAAAACAATCTCTTTGTAGCCAAATAGCAATAGTAAAGGAAGCTCAAGTGAACATACATTCTGCTTTGGGCGAAACTGGGAAAAAGGTTAAAAATAAGTGGGACAAGCATTGAACAATTAGAACGTGAAAAACAATCTCTTTGTAGCCAAATAGCAATAGTAAAGGAAGCTCAAGTGAACATACATTCTGCTTTGGGCGAAACTGGGAAAAAAGTTAAAAATAAGTGGGACAACGTATTAAATAAGAATGTAGGATTTTCATTGTTGGGAAAAGTATCAAGAGTGATATCGGGGGAAAGTGTAAATGATGTTTCTATTGTACCTAATTTAAAATTTGCGCCTCTCACATCAGTTTCGGTTGAAAGAAGTTTTTCTGCTTTCAAAATGATTCTCAGTGACAAAAGGCAAAGGTTAACTGTGGAGAATTTAAAAAAAATTCGGGTGGTGTACTGTGCAGATAATTATAATAAAGTCTGAGCATGGAACTGAATTTCAATAACTTAAAATGAGTAATCTTGATATCAATAATCATTATTTCATTAGTTTCAATATATTAAATTTGTGCAGCTCTGTTTATAAATATAATATAGTATTCTTTTTTAATGTTTAAACATACTTTTTTGTGCGTATTTTAGTGTATAACTAAAAATTTCAGTGAAAGAAATAAGTATGATACCTTGATGTGCCTAAAATGCCTATTTTCATTAAAATAGAGCCTAATTTTACAAATTTTGAGCTTATTTTAGGCGCCCAAAACTGCAATTTTTAGTGCCTAAAAATCTGATGTCTAGTTATCACTATCATCATTGCTATCTCTATAGTGTTCTTTTGACTCTGTTGACCCTCTATAGGGTTTTAATTTAATTTGTATTATTTTCATCTGGTGTATTTCTTTTTTGTATTTATATGTGCTATCTGGTAGGATGGAAGAGAAGGTCTTATGGCCTTAATCCTGTCAGATTAAATAAATAAATTATTAAATTACATTCAGCTGCTCAATTTCATTGTAGTATTCATACGATCTTTGGCTTAGCAAAGAATTTCGCGGTGTGACAGCCTGTGAAGGACAAAGGCCTATCAGCCTACTGTTGGCCTTAGGTTCACATATTTCGGCAGAGATAAACGATTATCCAACCAGTACGGGAGTATCGTGTTCTTTACACGGATACCGGTCCCATACACTGGAAAAAATCTCATGAGAAAATTCCTTCCACATGAGGTTCGAACCAGTGCTCATTCCCAAGTCCAGAAATGATGCCTTACTCCACTACGCTACGGCGCGGAACGATGAGACGATGTCATTTATTTATTTCTCCGTTTACATTTATTGTTCGTGTAGTTACTAGAAAAATATTATATTCATTCATTCATAGTGTTCTGCCCAAGGGCAGGTCTTTCACTGCAAACCCAGCATTCTCCAGTCTTTCCTATCTTCTGCCTTCTTCTTCATTTCCTCTTATGATCCATATATTTTAATGTCGTCTATCATCTGATATCTTCTTCTGCCCCGAACTCTTATCCCGTTCACCATTCCTTCTAGTACATCCTACAGTAGGCAGTTTCTTCTCAACCAGTGACATCGCTTGGTCACCTCAAAAAGAAATTAATTTTGAGGAGTTTGCCCAATGAAATAATTTTATGCTTAAGTTTATTACATGAAATGCTGCAAATTGTTTTCGATATGAGCATAATATAAGAAAACGCGGGTCTACATGTCATCGTATTGATATATTTTGCTTTATCATTAGTCTCTAAGGGAACCGGGTAGTGATGCCTGTACGATTAAATCATTTCAGTACAAAAGTTTAGTTCAATATATCTAGGCGTTTAGTGTTCAGTGTGGAATAAAAATTGCCTTGGTTATACTTATATATATATATATATATATATATATATATATATATATATATATATATATATATATATACACATATATATATACATATATATATTTTTTAAAAAATAATATATACTGTATATATATATATATATTTTTTTTTTTCAAAATTCGAAATGGTAGCAGCAATAAATCATTCTGATTTTAGTGGTATAAAATACAACTAATTAGTTTCTTGTGAAAGTGCAAAGAAAAGGCCCTAGCTTTTAACCTGTTTTTCCCCACTTTGCTAAATGTACCCCAAACTTTAAGTGCATATTAATTGTTAAAATCTTCATTCATATCCCTTGTATTTTATTAAGATGTCAAGTAATGTTTACTGAAAATTCTAAACCTATATTTGGTTAAATATTTCACCATTAGTCAAACAGAAAAAAATATTATACTTTGATTAACAATTTCTACTATTTTTTTCACTGCATATATATATTTTTTATGTTATGTGTATGATACTCATAAAATTAAAGGTCTACTTTGTAGAACATAGACTGCAGAAAACACTGTAAAAATTTCAAGCAAATTTATTAATTTATTTCAAAGAAAAATGCACTCAAGTGTGAAAATCCGTACTTTACGGAAAATTGAATTGGGGAAAAAAAGGAAAGTATGAATTACATGCTCCGTTATATTTAAAGAGCCCACATAAATTGCTTATATGCAGAAATACCCCCACAATATACAGGGTGTTTGCGAGGTAGTGTTACAAACTTTCAGGGATGATGGCGAAGGGCACATGTATCAATTTGAGATAAGTGACTCTGGTTCGGAAATGACCAAGTCGAAAATTACAAGCAAAAATAGTTCTGTGGAAATGAAATAATTTTATTCGTCTGTACAGTTTATTTATGTGTATTTATCTGTACATCTTACACATACTGTATTCATCTGACGTTGTTTACGTTGTCTACTTACAGTATTCCGTTCAGTGCATTGTCTGAGGGATGGGGACAGGAAACTACACTAAAGCAATGCAGATAGCGTAATGTGTAACGGACATGGTCGGTCCTGATATGCACGTCTGTAGACAGCAGTGTATGTGTACAAGTTTCAGTGTTCAGTCGATCAGTCCTAGTGAAATGTAGGAGTACACGAGAGCGGAATAAGCAGATCTGATTTTCGAATACGGATGAGCCAATGAGAACAGTAGACAAGCTCACAGATTGTATCGGGACAAGTACCCATGTAGGAGACATCCGGCCCATACCATCTTTCCACGACTGTTCCAAAGGTTAAAGGAAGGAGGGCACGTGGTGCTGAATTACAATTTCCATTTCCACACAACTATTTTTGCTTGTAACTTTCGACTCACAAACAAACGTTCTGATGAGGGCAGATAAAAAAGTTAAAATTTTTCCTTCCATCATGTTAATAATGTCAAAAGAAGTGCTTATAGAAAGTTTGGCCACTCGATCGCAATTACGAGGGCGGTAAAAAAAATAAGTTTGCCAAGGGCCGAAAACAGAAAAAAGTACAATTGCATTAGACAAATTTATTGGAACAGTCACAGCAATTATTGAGTTATATTTCAAAATATTTTCCACCGGAATTGAGATATTTCTCATTTCATGGGATCAACAGAGAGAGGTGCAGAGGTAGTCAAACCCTGGTTCCGATCTGAGGCGGCTGGCTTCTACGACACAAAAATTGATCCCATGGTATGACAATGTCTCAATTCCAGTGGGGGATATGTTGACAAATAGCGCAACAATTGCTGTATCTGTTTCAATAAATATTTCCATGCAATTGTGCTTTTTTCTATAAACGGCCCCAGGGAAAATCACTTTCTGGAAGGCCTCGTAATTGCGGTCGCGTGGCCAAAATTTGTATAAGCGCTTCTTTTGACATTATTAACATGGTGGAAGAAAAAAATTTAACTTTATCTGCCCCCATCAGAACGTTTGCTTGTCAGTCATTTCCGGACCAGGGTTCGTGATCTCAAATTGATACATGTGCCCTTCCCCATCATCCCTGAAAGTTTGTAACACCACCTCGGAAACATCCTGAATATTGTTTTAAAGAGCAAGTTTCGTACTTTTTTTAACAAAAAAATAAAAAATCGAATTTTTCACCACTAATCACCACACAGTCCCCTTAAAATGAAATTTTCATTAATGTCTATTACTTCATCCATGGCAATAATTTGTAATTTACTCTTTAACTTAATTACAAATCATGTATTTAGTCCTAGGTTATTAAATGTAGTTGTTTGTTTGATCACACAACTTACAAATATTTATGTACAAATTTATATCTCAGTTATTTGGACAGCCTGTACCGTTACTGTAACCGAAAACATCAATACACGTTAGCCTTCCACTCCAGTTAATCGAGGTCTCATGATCTCCGATGTTTCAGATATTTATTGGCAGATATTGATAACACCCCATGTACCTCGCCCTAACCCATATACGAAATGAATCTCAGATATATTTCTTTCATACAACGCAATCCCATTTATCGTGCAAAATATTAGACTAACAAAGCTATGCACCGACGTTGCTGTTCAGCTTTATCTTCATTTGGTTTCTATTCCTTGCAGTACACCGAAAGGAAAGGCAGTCAGTGGAAATGAGATTGCTTTGCAAATCAATGGCGGCGATATTGCTACTTGACCGGTTTATTGGGTAGCAGACACAACTCCTGAGAGAACAAGGGTGTACAGACAGAAACTTCAACACATCAGAGTCTTATTCGTTATAAAAAAAATGTACGCTTCAAATTTCGTTGCAAATATGGTAAAAAAATGTTAATTATAGTTTATTTAACGACGCTCGCAACTGCCGAGGTTATATCAGCGTCGCCGTTGTGCCAGAATTTTTTTTCCGCAGGAGTTGTTTTACATGCCAGTAAATCTACTGACATGAGCCTGTCGCATTTGAGACGCTTAGGGCCATATTCATAGACATTCATAGCGCGGGCTTCCAGTGGATGATCAGCGAACTAACGTTTTTCGTATTCATAAACCAGTGTTAGCGATATGATATGATATGAATCCTGTACAAGTAACCAGTCGATAGCCGGGGCTAGTTTAGCACGCTCGTAGCGTGGGCTGGCGAAATGTCTATGCATAGCATCCTTTAATGCCATCGACCTGGGCCGGGATCGAACCCGCAATCTCGAGCACAGAAGGCCAGCGCTATACCGACTGCCCTACGCAGGCCAACAATATGGTCAATATAGGGTACCGTATAAAATTTCGCTATGAAGAATATGGTCAATATACGGAGTGCACAATAATTATGGAATTCTGCTAACAACATTTTAATTACTTAACGTAAGACAAATTTATTATATTATATTATTAAAATTCATACATGAAAATCGAAATAATTTTGAATTGTATTCTCATAGTTATGAAACAAAAGGTATGAATTCTTTAAGATTATTTGAACCAAAATGCAACACTGTTACAGTATTTAATCATAGTAGTAATTTAGGCCCAAGATTATATAACAAATTTATATTTAAATATCCTAATCTTGTCAATTCGAATAGTTCTAGTATTAAATTTAAAACGTTATGTATGGATTTTATAAAAATTGAAAAATTGTAAATTTAAATTTATATACTATAATTGAAAATTGTATTGTATAATTATAATTGTATTGTATAATTATTAATTTCAATTCAGGAATCCACTCCTGAGCACGAGTTATACTCTTTCAGGGGAGAGCTAAAGTTTCTCTGTATATCTTATATTTTATGTTACAATTATTAGCAAAATAAATAAATAAATAAATAAATAAATAAATAAATAGATAGATAGATAGATAGATAGATAGATAGATAGATAGATAGATAGATAGATAGATAGATAGATAGATAGATAGATAGATAGATAGATAGATAGATAGATTAGATAGATTAGATAGATTAGATAGATTAGATAGATTAGATAGATTAGATAGATTGATTAGATTAGATAGATAGATTAGATAGATAGATAGATAGATAGATAGATAAGATTAGATTAGATTAGATTAGATTAGATTAGATTAGATTAGATAGATAGATAGATAGATAGATAGATAGATAGATAGATAGATAGATAGATAGATAGATAGATAGATAGATAGATAGATAGATAGATAGATAGATAGATAGATAGATAGATAGATAGATAGATAGATAGATAGATAGATAGATAGATAGATAGATAGATAGATAGATAGATAGATAGATAGATAGATAGATAGATAGATAGATAGATAGATAGATAGATAGATAGATAGATAGATAGATAGATAGATAGATAGATAGATAGATAGATAGATAGATAGATAGATAGATAGATAGATAGATAGATAGATAGATAGATAGATAGATAGATAGATAGATAGATAGATAGATAGATAGATAGATAGATAGATAGATAGATAGATAGATAGATAGATAGATAGATAGATAGATAGATAGATAGATAGATAGATAGATAGATAGATAGATAGATAGATAGATAGATAGATAGATAGATAGATAGATAGATAGATAGATAGATAGATAGATAGATAGATAGATAGATAGATAGATAGATAGATAGATAGATAGATAGATAGATAGATAGATAGATAGATAGATAGATAGATAGATAGATAGATAGATAGATAGATAGATAGATAGATAGATAGATAGATAGATAGATAGATAGATAGATAGATAGATAGATAGATAGATAGATAGATAGATAGATAGATAGATAGATAGATAGATAGATAGATAGATAGATAGATAGATAGATAGATAGATAGATAGATAGATAGATAGATAGATAGATAGATAGATAGATAGATAAATAAATAAATAAATAAATGGGGATGTTCCTTAAAAGTGTTAACCCTGGAATGCTCACCCTTTTTTGGACATCATTACTGTTCACCTGGGATATGTTGTCACCACACGACTCTCCTTTTTCTCCCTCAACTACAGGTAATTGAAGCTTTTATTGTCTTTGAATAGCACAAGATACGAAGAAAATGGAGTCATCTGGGGTGATGCATCACCTCAGCGAGCATTGCAGGATTAAATACTATATTTATTAGATGAATATCGCTTAATATTTTGCACATAATTTAGAAAATTTCCTCCACACCTGTGGAGTAATGGTCAGCGCGTCTGGGCGCGAAACCAGGTGGCCCAGGTTCGAATCCCGGTAGGGGCAAGTTACCCGGTTGAGGTTTTTTCCGGGGTTTTCCCTCAACCCTATACGAGCAAATGCTGGGTAACTTTCGGTGCTGGACCCCGGACTCATTTCACCGGCATTATCATCTTCATTTCATTCAGACGCTAAATAACCTAGACGTTGATACAGCGTCGTAAAATAACCCAAAAAATTGAAAAAATAAATTTAGAAAATTTACATACAGGATGTGCCCAAAATACATTTTTCTTAAATGTCACCATATACTTATTTTTACATTTTTATCTCTCTCTCTCCCTCTCTCCCCCTCTCCCGAAGCCCGAGTACGCAACGAACCTTACTGTAGTCAGCCGGTGTGGGCTGGAAACGCGCCTAGCCTGAGTGTCAGAGCAATACTGTACATTTTGAAATGTCGCAGTGCTGGTCGCAGTGTTACCTTCCTGAAATTTAATTCCATAAAAACATGCATGAAGTCGACGACGTTCAAAATTTCAACTTTCTTTCAGGATCACAGATACAAGACAAACGTAATACACAATTCTGAATGATTGCCTGTATAAATTATACTTCCAATGCCTCTTACCCGGAGGAGAGGTGGCAGTGCACAACTTCTATTCACTAAATTATGCATCAATATGCCTGGGTTAAATCCCAAATCTCTCCGCAGTGCATATGAAGGCAAGGTATATGCCACTGTTGATAGTGATTCGTCCGTCGGACGGAGACGTTAAGCTTGGCTGTCACCTTGGTTCTAATCGACAGGAGTAGGCTACGTGCCGGCACCGTGTTTCCCCTTTTCCCTTCCTCACCATCATCAGCCTCACTCATTCCCTACATTACACTTACACGAACATTTACACATACATTCATCGTAGTACATGACATAACTCTCTTCACAGATACACATGACGTATAACGTGGCCCGCAGAAGTGGTGAGCAATTTGAAAATGGGTCACGGTCCTGCCATCTATCCGCAGTATGCGGAACCGAATCAAGCAAGTGAAGTGGGAAGGCATTAGACACACACACACACACACACATACCTCTTACCCCGAAGATGGACTGTCACCATCCCGAACTTTCTCTAACAGACAGATCAGCATATTACAGTCACAGCCGGTATGTCTTATTAATGAATAAAATCGGAAGTTAAGGCGCTAAAAATGGTAGGTATTTTAGGCGTCTAAAAAGGCTCCAAAAACAACAAATTACGGCACTAAAAAGCATTGAAATTATATTGAATCGCTCATAATTCATAGAGTAAACATCCGTAAGACCATAAGTAACTTAACAAAGTACACTGGAAAAGTAGTTTCTCTGTTCTATGGATTTGTTTCACTTATAATTATGAATCCACAACTTCACGTCCATAATTTGAGTTACAATAAACAACAAGCAACATTTCAAGATTAACACACAAACTTCTGTCACGTTTATTGGACAAAATCAGTTTATATGCTGAAAAAGATTTCTCAATGTATACTGTTGTGACCGGAGCACATTTAAACAGTGCCATCGTGGCTAATAATAATAATAATCGTTCCATTAGTAGTGAAAGCAGGAAATTCAGCTCCCCACTGACGATATAAAGATGCTTTCGATGTTTTCAATTTTGGCATTTTTCAACATACAACAGTACCCTCACAAAGACAATCCTAGACTGCGTACTTCGTGTTCTCAACACAGTGCTGGAGTCAGAAGGACAAGGTCGATGCCGGAGTAAGCAAAACAACAATGCTGCATTCCAACAGGGTGTCCCATATCTATGGCTACTATAAGAATAGCAATATCCTTAGTATCCAACGCAGAAATAAATGCAGTATTGCTGAGTAGTCATAAAAAAGGCAAAAAAAGTACATATAAAAACAAAGAAAGAGCGAAAAAACATATTAAAGGAAAAAATGCGTTAACAGCAAAAAAGGCAATACCGAACTCCATGAGTATCCTTCATTTCTCATGATTGGTGCATATTTATTGAAAGTCTTTAAATATGAACATTCAAATAAAATAGGAATTTTTATAAACATCCGATGTCTACTAATGAACGTCAGTTTCGAGTAAATCAGGAGATCCTCCAGAATTGCATATGGTTCCTGGGAAACAGAACTGTGGCAACATTTAAAGCTTCACACATGACAACATTTTGGTTGGCTCTTCGTACTGAACGCTGTTCAGTGCTGCCAGGTTTTTCCAGGCGCAAATCCCTACAGATGTTAAAAAAATTCCCACAATCAATACAAAAAATCCTTACGTTAATTAAATCAAAGCTCAACGCTCACATTTCGTATTCACGTATTAATTATGCCTACACAAGATGTTGATGAATTAAAAAAAATTCTGTACTTACAGCTATAATTGAAATTGGGGGTTTCTCGTTATTTGTCACTGGTTTTTCACCCATTATAAATCCAATAATTTCGTCCATTCTTTTGTTCATTTGTATGTACATGATTTCATTATAGTACATTATGCAACGAGCCTATAATGGTAGCAATTAAGACGCGAGTATGTTTATGAAACGAGCGCAAGCGAGTTTCATAATTTTCATACGGGCGTCTTAATTACCATTATAGGCAAGATACGACATTTTATGCCTAGGCCATATTTCTAACTTGAAATTATTCATAATTATTCATGTTATTCTTATCTGACTGGGGAGCAATATCTCGTAAATTGTGAGATGTGCGCAGACGCGAAGGTATTGATTTTCTCCGAGAACCAAATGTCATTGACCTTGATATAATCTAGAGAGTAAAATAAACATTAATCTTGATATAACCTTGAAATTGATTTAGACATTGAAAAACGAGATGACAAATTGAATTTATTTGAATATTATTTACAATTAACGCTAATTATTATAGTAACAGAACATAACCTTCTGCGACAGTATTGGATTTCCAGCCTCCGTGACGTCGTTTCGCTAGTTGTCTTTCGATTGCATATCCGAGAATAATCGATACTTGCGCTTTCATATTGCTTCAATGGTGTTTTCTGATTGGTGGAACACCTGAACTTTAATGAATAGGTGTACTTTAATGAAGTTCATTAAAGGGCTGCTACCAGGTGTATAATTACTATATTTCGGCATGGTCGAGCATAAAATAATTTAAGCATTTCTTGTGTGACAGGACAGTCCTAGCACACCTATTCCATTGTCTATCAACAATTTATGTATGTATTTATTACTTCAATGTAAGGCACAGAAACATTAGAGTGCGGTAGAAAAAGATAAATTTTGGACATTTTCGCTGTATTTTGAAACATGAATTGAAAGTTAAAATTTTTTCATTCCTCAATTTGTTAAAAAAAATTCCAGAATTTATCGGCAACTTTAAATATGCCGGTTTTTCTGGAGGAGAAAATATTGTGCAAAAGCGTAAATAAAACTGATCAAAGATCAAGCATTTCAGTTGAGCCCCTAATTAATAATCTTAAGTCAAAAATAAATTCTGGAATGACACAAAATGACTGTAGCCTGGAACTGACTTTGTGAATATACGTAGAAGGAGAGAAGCTCTCGTGTGATTGTTTAGGTGTGTTATGATTATGAGTGAGAGACAGAGCGAGGGAGAGATTCTTGAAAGGCTGCTGGTGAATCCACCAATGTTTATTTCATCACACTTGAGCGTAAAAATGAAGATGATTTTAGTAACAGAATAATAGAACATTAGCTGCTGTATTTCGGATCACAAGGCTTGGAGTTTCTCAGTATGTTAGGCTCCTTGCTCCAATTAGGGGGACACTACAGTAAAATGTATAGCTTTTTCCTAATAATTTTAACCACATTTTGAGAACATGTGTACTATGTAAACGACTAAGAAAATCCAAATTTTGAACTCCCAAATGATTGATATTTTGTTTTCTTTTTCTATTTTTCAAAAATATTTCCAAACCCAACATTTTAGCAGAAAATCTCAATTTTCAAGCTTCATTTTTTCTGGTTAAATTCACAAGACATAGAGAAACATTTCTATGTGCTCATTTAAGAAATATATAATTTATTCACTTTCAAATCCTTTTTTAATTTTGAAAATGTTACTTTTTTCTGTAATTCATAAAAAAGAAAATAATAAATTAGACTAGAAGCATTTATTACAAAATAAATGCATAGAAACATACAACTACCTCATAAATACTTACAATAAAAATTTCATCCAGACTGATCAATATTCGGCATAAAAAAGTTGGTGTTGAATCAAGAAAAAATAACTTAGGGAAAATGGATTTGAAAATAAAATAAATATTTATTCAACACGTACTTATTAAAATTCTTCTCCGCTATATTACTCTAGTATAACTTCAGGGAGCCAACTTTAGAACAAAATGTTACTAGATTTGTAATCAGAAATTTGTAATAACAGTTTTTATGAAAAAATAATTTTGACAGCTCTTCTTCATTAATTAAAAAAAATTAACATATTTGTAATCAGCATTCAACTAAATTCATTTGGGATATGAAAATATACAGGGTAATCCGTTTGAGTATGGATAAAACTAAAACACCGTAAAACATTCACTACTGAACTTTATTTGTTGAAACTTTGTGCATACAACACTGAAAAATGGGAGATTCTTCAGAGCTCAACATGATCTCCATTGCGCACCCTGCACAACTCATAACGGTGATGCAATTCATCCCATGTTCGTTGTAACATAAGAGGGGTGATTTGTTGAAAAGCTTGAGTAATTTTTTACTCTTAGATCATCAATGTTCCTGGATTTTGTGAATAGACAATATCTCTAACAAAACCCCACACGAAGAAGTCAGGAGGAGTTAGATTTGGAGAGTTTGGGGACCAAGCCAAGAGATAGCCGCTTTTCGTACTGGGTTTCGTCTGCGACCTCCTGGATGTTTTTTTTTTTAACACAGAACCTGTTTCTACAAATGTTCGATACCACAACATTATGAGCCACCGGCGTGGCTCAGTCGGCTAAGGCGCTTGCCTGCCGGTCTGAAGTTGCGCTCGGGCGCGGATTCGATTCCCGCTTGGGCTGATTACCTCGTTGGTTTTTTTCCGAGGTTTTTCCCAATCATAAGGTGAATGCCAGGTAATCTATGGCGAATCCTCGGCCTCATCTCGCCAAATATCATCTCGCTATCACCAATCTCATCGACGCTAAATAACCTCGTAGTTGATACAGTGTTGTTAAATAACCAACTTAAAAAATAAAAAAACATTATGGAATAGTATTTAGGTACATTACGCACACCGTACTCACGTCTAAATTTCCTTTCAACTCTTTTAACACTCTCAAATTTAGCATACCAAAGAACACATTGTGCCCGCTATTGATTTGTAGTAGCCATTTTAATCATCTACGATTTTCATTTGTCATTTCAGATTATGCTATGTTAATTGTCATATATGGAAACTCCCATCTTTTAAACAAAGACTACTGAAACTTATGTAGGGCCTACACATATGTAGGTTGTATTGTAAAATTAGGTTATTTTATGTTTTATTATTAATTGTAATTATTGTGTTAAATTGTATTGTGTATTCTTATTGTATTGTGTATTGTATAATTGTATTGTGTATTGTTTATATTGTGTATACCACTGCCACCTGGTGCTTGCCCACTTGCAGTGTAAATAAATACATGCATAATATAACCAGCAAGAAATTTTTCTTACTATCATAATAGCTTTATAATAATAAACTAATATTATCCATACCCAAATGGATCAGATTGTACATTCTATAAAAAAGTGAAATATTCAATAAAAATATTTTAGATAATTTTCATGATTTTCAGTGGAGTCTCTTCCTAAGAGTAAATATTTAGCCATGAGTAATACGCAGGCAAAGAAAAATGACAATCCCTAAGTTTTTGCAATAATTAAAAAAAAAAAATCCCTACATCCCTTTTCGTGTGAAAAATTCCTACGCCGAGAGATAAATTCCTACATATGGCAACACTGATGCTGTTACAGAACGCCAGCACATTGCAAAATGTGGAATGCTACACCTTCATGCCTGCAGAATAGGGTACAAATTTCCACAGATTATGGTTTTCTCACGTCTTAAAGCTTCAGGCATGCCAACATTACAGTTTGAACTCTCCGCTTTCCTGCTAATGAATGTTAATATGTTGTAAAACATGGAGTAGAGGGTGTATAATGGAATATTGCTCATTAAGAGACCGCTGTGTTGTTTTGATTACAAAGAGTAGCAGCACTCCAGTTAATTAACACTTCACCTCTAAACGTTCGATTCACCTGCAAACAATACAGAGCCCATTACCAGCTTCCACGGCTCCAAAAGTGTGCAAATAAAACCGTTTAACGTTTCTTTCACACAGCAGTGTTTTGCCGATTTACATTACAAAGTGGTTTTCAAGCAAACAAAGTGCTGTAAAGGCATTATTTCTGTTTGCTTTCTTGTTGTACGAAAGTCTATAGTATTGTAATGTTAAAAAAGAATTGTTTTCTGTTTGTACCGAGTATATCTATAAAGAAGAAGTATTCTAATACTGCAAAACTTATTTACGATATAAGTATCGTAATGTTTCATATTACAATACGAGTTTGATAACTAGCCGAGCAGTAGCGGACGGTGGGTTTGAAAGTTGAGGAGGCCAAGACGTGAATCATGAGAATATAAAAATATAGGGCCTGTGACGTACCTCATTACCAATCGCAGAATTTATACATTTTATGAAACTAAAATTAGGTTTTCAAATTTAGGATTTTAAATCTTATGTTTAGAAATTTATATGATTTTACGGGAAAAAATAAAAATGAACAACATAGTGTTAATATATTACAACGGTTTGGTAAAGATTGCCACTCTTTGGGACACTTTAAGTCCTAACTTACGAATTAGGTCTTTTTAGGTTATATTACATTTAAGAATGTTACTCTTTGCTACATAAAACGAACAAGAAAAACAATATTTCGAGAGTAACGAGATAGCAACAAACTTGACTCGAACCTAAGAATCCGGGGCTTGCTCATTACTATTATATAGTCTAATTTTACAGAAAATTAACTGGAAATTCCTCTTTCTTCGCAAACCGGTCAAATAGGTCACAACATAGTGAATAGCTGCTACTACAAGAAGCTAGAGACAAATCTGCATTTGTTTCTAAACTCTCGATATATTTAAGATAATGTATAAGTAAATACAAGAGAAAACTAACAACACGTCACTCAATTTTCTAAAACCAGAAGAGAGAAAGAGAGAGAGCTTCCCAATACAGCCGAAACCGGCCGTAACTATAAGCAGTACAGTTGTCAGCGGTGGGTAGGACGTCTCCAAATCGGCTCCCTTCGCGCGTTCTACTCAAGTTTAAACACTCTTCTAACCAGCTATCTTATTGGTTGAACTGCTGTTGTCATGGTTACCGGGGAGTAGTGTCATGTAGCTGTCTCCTCTCTCCCGTTCTCGCATAGACACTGCAGGCTGCTAGATGTCGACTATACAGGTTACAGCGCTATCTGTTATTTTTCAGTACGAATTATTTGTACTATCTACAGTATAGAGAGCGGATATCACCAACTGGATGTGGTCGACTTTACGCAACTTACATCTTAGTCGTAGTGAATAATAAAATTAATATAAAAGGAAAAATGTTCGTCATTTGCTATAACTTGTTTGTGATCCTAATTCAGCTGGAATTATTACTGCCATATTGTGTTCTGTTAAAATATATGGGGAGGCACGGCCTCCCTTGCCTCCTCTGAAAATCTGGCGCTGTAGCCGAGTACGTAATATGAAGTTACGATAGGTATATCGTACAACGTTTTATCCACTTTGATAAAAAAATATTTTTTAAATAAAAGTAATTGTATTATTTTTATTAGTCTTGAACATGTTTTTTTTTTTGTGGAGAAGAGATTGTATTGTTATTAGTTTCTTCCTGCGAGAGACGATCCGTTTATGTTTGCTTTATTAGTTTTGAACACGATAGGTTTTTGTTTATAGCAGGCAAACAGCAGTACTAGGAGAAATAAACAAACATTGTTAAAAAGAGTTCAAACCAGGATTCAGACATTGAAAATGCTGAAAATTCTGCAATTGAATCTTTACTACCATCGAAATCCTGCGTAAGATAGGAATGTTTATAATAAATATAATCAATTCAATTTTATTTCATTTTATGTGTGGTACACATTACGCAACGAGTAAGGTAATAGCAGTATCATCATCTAACTAGTTGCGGTAATGAATGTGTTTACAACATTTTTATTAGTGATGTGAAGTCCGCATTATATAATCAAAGTGGATAAAATATATTTCGACATTCAGAATATATTACTGTATATATTATATGTACAGTCTCTATTAAATACGAAAGTTGTCAACGTCAAACAAACGAAACGAAAGCAAGAAAACAAAGTAAGAAAGAAAGAAAGAAATGTGAAAATAAACAAACGATAGAAAAACGAAGAAACAAACAAACAAATAAACGGAAGAAAAAAAATAAAAAATGAAAGAAAAAAGGAAGAAAAAAAAAAGAAAAAAAAAGAAGAGAATAAAAAAAGGAGGTAATATACTACTTTCTCGTATGTCTTCTAATGATAGTTGGTAAGTTTCTTTCCTCTCGGAAAGTTACATTTTTAGCTCTAGTGGCACACTTTTTTTTTTTTAAGAAATCATTTAACTTAAGGTTATGAAATTTTCAGGGCATGTTAAAAAATATATCATAGTATACCTTTGGGGAGACCGAGACGTAGAGATGGGAGGATAATATTAAAATGGATTTGAGGGAGTTGGAATATGATGATAGAGACTGGATTAATCTTGAACAGAATAGGGACCGATGGCGGGATTAAATCTGCAGTGCTTGAGGAAGTGGCATAAGTCAGTTTCCACAAACATTTTTTATTAATTTAATGACAACTTACGGAGCATCTGCTCGCTTGGGAAAAGAGACATAAGTATTTCTCCCATTACAATAATTCATACAGAAGAAAATCAAATCGACATAAACCAGTGTGAAGACAGTTTTTTTTTCCTTCTCCTGTAAAATTAACATTTTTGACTTGTGCCACTTTTCCCGAGCACTACAGAAATAAAACTACGGGTTCCGTAAGTAAGTCTTAATAATATACGGTACTTATTTTGAATTAACTTAAAAAATTTCTGACGTTCTTTCTTTTTCCTAGACGGAGAAGATATTCTTTAATATGGTAGATTATATTTTATCCCCACTATAAAAGTAATGTATATGTATGTGCATAAATATATATATAGCCTACACATATATATATATATATATAATTATATACACAGTCTTCCCTGACAATACATGATGGAGATTTCATTACAGTAGAAAATAGAAAATTAATTATGTGTACCAATGTACAGTGATGTAGTAATGATAGAAAAAATACATTTAAAATATTTAAAAATAAATTTGTAGCTTACAATGCAGTACATAACAATCATTTGAGTGAATTCAATAGCAAAATGTTTCCTTATGAAGCACAAAAGTATCAATAAGTTACTATTTTCAGAACCAAAGCTATGGTACTCCGATTTCCGGAAACTTCTGTCTATTTTTTACACACAATTAAAATCATCTTCCCTTACATGAAAATAAATTTCGGGTAGAAATACAGTACATTGTTTAATTTAGATCATATTAGGAAAGAGATAAGAAACAGGAAAGTGCTGTATCTTATATTTATCAAAGGTATGAAAGCTTTGAAGCAGTCTATATCCAGTCGGGCCCACTTTTTCATCCAAACAATTACACGCTTCTTTTAGTCTGTCGCAACTGGAGTAAATGACAAGTTTAGTTCATCTGTCTCTATCCACTCTCCCCCAGATCTGGCAACTTCTACATAGTTCCTTAGTATCTTTTTTTCTTCTTGCGCTTCACTACAGAACGGCAAGACACGTCGTTCTTTCATATCCCTAAAAATTCTTGGGTAAAGTTTCGTTATGGTGACAATTCTCGATCGCACATCACAAAGATAGGTCGGTTCAGCCTTCATTTTAACTGGGGAAGTGGAGGCTCGAGTCTGAATCGAAAGAAAACTTGGGTAGAGTTAGAAAAATTCTACCGACCCTGATCTGGATATAAAATGCTTCTAACATGTAATATTTAACTCTTGCCCTAGAGGATGAGTCACTTATTGCCACGTGATTCGAATGATCTAGTCATACGTTCCGTCACAATGTACGAAACTGGTTGCTTTGTAACTCTGTCTCTTAGTCAACGGTGTAATCTAAGAGTAACGAGTAAGACTCGGTAACTGAGGTTGCTCTCGGGCGTGATGGGTTCGAATCCTGGTTGGGGTCGACCTGGTTGGTGAGTTGGTATAGCGCTGGCCTTCTATGCCCAAGGTTGCGGGTTCGATCCCGGGCAGGTCAATGGCATTTAAATGTGCTTAAATGCGACAGGCTTATGTCAGTAGATTTACTGGCATGTAAAAGAACTGCGGGACAAAATTCCGGCACATTCGGCGACGCTGATATAACCTCTGCATTTGCGAGCGTCGTTAAATAAAACATAACATTTAACATTTCCTGGTTGGGAAAATTACTTGGTTTCGTTCTTTTCTTAGCTTCTCGAAATGTAACTAGAATTTCAGGTAATATTAAGGCGAATCATCAGACATCCCTCCAAATTCTACTTCTCCATCAGGAATCCCAATAATGCTAAATAACACTAGTTCATAAAGCGACATTAAAAACAAATCTCTTATTATCTGTTGTGCATCTAAGAAGAGATTTCTGCAACAGTCTATGATGAGTTATGACTATTCCACTTATTAAATATAGCGATGATGTTGAACAGTAACCTCATATGTCAGAAAAGTTAACAAAATTATATTTCAAGTTATCCCGATCAAAAATGTCCTTCCGAAACTTTTGAAAACACGTCTTATGTCAAGGCATGGATGCAAACTTTATAAAGAAGCTTTTTAAATACTCTCTTATGAGAGACATTTGTTCATTATCAAGATATTAAAATGTTTCTTCGCTCTCCTGCCAAAATTGAATATTTTCACATACGAGTTGCTGTTCAATACCATCGATACATTTCATGTCTAAATGAAGCCTCATAATTCATGCAGTGATAATCGAATATTTTTTATTTGGTTGTTTAACGACGCTGTATCAACTGTGGGTTTATTTAGCGTCGATGGAATTGGTAATAGCGAGATGTTAACAGCCCAAGCGGAAATCGAACCCGAACCTCTTAGCCGACTGAGCTATGCCTGTGGCTGATCGAATGTTTATATTTATCATTATGTATTAATAATAAGCTTTTTCGAAAAAGTAAGAGTCGGTCCACGAAGTCACAGTCTCTGTCCCTATTCGAAGACTCTTCAGGAGTCAAAGTCCCTTTCCAAACTGGAGATCTTCTCGAACAGGAGTCTCCTCCCGAAACGGAGTCCCTTCCCGAGTCTAAGTCGTTTTCCCGAGTCGAAGCCGCTATTCCAAGTCGGAGCTGCTATCTCGAGTCGGAGTCGCTGATACGAATCGGAGTCCCTTCCCTAGTTGGAGTCTCTTTCCGAGTCGTGGTCGCAGTCCCAAGTCGGACTCGCTGTCCTGTATTGGAATCCCTTCCCGAGTCGGAGTCGCTGTCCCAAATCGGAATCGCTATCATGTGTTGTAATCCTTTCCTCGAGTCAGAATCTCTGCCCAAGTCGGAGTCACTATTCCAAGTCGGAGTCGCTATTCCGAGTAGAAGTAGCTGTCCCGAGTCGGAGTTGCTAACACGAATCGGAGTCCCTTCACGACCTGTAGTCTCTTTCCAAGTCGGAGTCCCTGTTCTGTATTGGAATCCCTTCCCCGAGTCGTGGTCGCAGTCCCGAGTCGGACTCGCTGTCCTGTATTGGAATCCCTTCCCCGAGTCGGAGACGCTGTCCCAAATCGGAATCGCTATCCTGTGTTGGAATCCTTTCCTCGAGTCAGAATCTCTGCCCGAGTCGGAGTCACTATTCCAAGTCGGAGTCGCTATTCCGAGTCGAAGTAGCTGTCCCGAGTCGGAGTTGCTAACACGAATCGGAGTCCCTTCACGACCTGTAGTCTCTTTCCAAGTCGGAGTCGCTGTTCTGTATTGGAATCCCTTCCCCGAGTCGTGGTCGCAGTCCCGAGTCGGACTCGCTGTCCTGTATTGGAATCCCTTCCCCGAGTCGGAGACGCTGTCCCAAATCGGAATCGCTATCCTGTGTTGGAATCCTTTCCTCGAGTCAGAATCTCTGCCCGAGTCGGAGTCACTATTCCAAGTCGGAGTCGCTATTCCGAGTCGAAGTAGCTGTCCCGAGTCGGAGTTGCTAACACGAATCGGAGTCCCTTCACGACCTGTAGTCTCTTTCCAAGTCGGAGTCGCTGTTCTGTATTGGAATCCCTTCCCCGAGTCGGAGTCCTGTCCCAAGTCGGAGTGACTGTCCTGTGAAGGAGTCCCTTCCTCGAGTCGGAGTATCTTTCTGAGTAGTGGTCGCAGTCCCAAGTCGGGGTCGCTGTCCTGTATTGCAATCCTTTCCTCCAGTCAGAATCTCTGCCCGAGTCGGAGTCACTATCCCAAGTCGGAGTCGCTATTCCGAGTCGAAGTAGCTGTCCCGAGTCGGAGTTGCTGACACAAATCGGAGTCCCTTCCTGAGATGTAGTCTTTTTCCGAGTCGGAGTCGCTGTCCCAAGTCGGAGTCGCAATCCAATTTAGGAGACCCTTCCCCGAGTCGGAGTCATTGTCTTGTGTCGATGTCACTTTCCCGAGTTGAAGACGCTGTCTCCCGAGTCGGTGTCGCTTTCCCTAGTCGGAGTCGTTGTCCGTATTGGAATTCGAAGTCAACGAAAAGGGTCTATACCCGAGTCATAGTCGTTTTCCTGAATCATAGCCACTGTCCTGAGTCGGAGTCAATGTTCCAGTAGTGTCACATTGTAAATACGAGGTACGTAACCCTGTGACTGATAGAGGGCTCCGGGTAACATCTGTCGGCCATTTATAATTATATTTTGAAACTGGACGCTGAGGAATATCTCCAGTTAAAATTATCATTCAATTTAATACTTTTACTAATCCTCATAAAAAGAGTAGATTGCAGGTAATCCCATGGCAAATGGTTGGGCTCATTTCGCCATATATGATCTGGTTATCATTAATTCCAGCGACAAAATGTAACCGTGCAGTAAATATATCGTTAAGTATCCGAGTAGAGGGGAATCCAGCATGTCTCAATGTGAGTCAACCTCCAAGGCTCTATTACAAAACGTTCATTTTTATTAACTGACCAGCTTCAATAGAAATCTTACTTGATGAGTAGACAGAAGGCATTTAGGCACTACAAGTAAGGAATGCTACCGAGTATACTGGCTGGATGTGGTGTCCGATGAAGAGACTAAGGCCTGGTCCACAAGACATCGAAATCTGGCAACAGAGACCTGAATCATATGGGCTGAATAATGCATCTATAGTAAACCACATGCTGAATCCTGAATGGATTAAGACCGTTAACGGTATCAACACAAAAATAATGACAATAAATTGTTAATGGCACTTAACCGTCACTTAGACATATCAGCGCGCGATTCACTATTGAATGTCTCAGTCCATGGTACTTGACTGCGCACTGTTAGATTTTGGCATCTTGTGAACTAAGCTTAGAAACCCTCCCAAATGAATACAATATCCACTTCAGTACACTCGGTGGCATTCTTAAATTTTAATGCCTAAACTATAAATATCTGCTTTCTTCTCATGATAGTTTGTAAATAATAACGATACGTTATTCAGTAGAATTTTATTGTTTACAGATGTGTACTCCAAATACAATAACGTAGTCACCAGTAAAAGTATGAAAACCTTTTAGTCATTCATTTATTGCTGCACATTATCCCCTTTACTCAGCCTACTTGACCTTTGTTGTTTTATATGTAATTCGACTTCATGTATGAGGCACACTTAAAACGCTCATGTACTCTACATACACACGATTGCAGGGCACACGATATACTATCTGATTCCACTTCAATCTCCACCGGACAAATTCGTTTCGTTCTGTTGCTTCTAATTTGTCACAATGTTATTTCGAGACTGGTCATTTTTTAAACTGAAAATTCAAGTGAAACGATCTATAAAAGGAAAAAAAAAAACATATCTAATAGAGATGTGTTAAATATGTATTTCCCTTCTGGGAACGCTTAAATAAAACTGGAACAACAATTATTATAGACTAGAAATAAAATTGGATTGGGTGTCTGTTTTTTATGGTAGTAACGAACCAGACATTTCAAATATAGGAATATTGGTAACACTTTTTAAATCGTAGAAAGGTTGTTATAAATAAATTTTGTACAAAACAATTGAAACGCCATTTCATTCACAAAAAGTGGGATGAATGATACAAAAGCGTTTTCAATTAGGATCGTCATTTTGTTTTTAAATCATTAATAGCATCTCTCCTAGGTTACGTATTGCATTCAAATGAGAATTCTCACAGAAACCTCACAGCCATAAATGACAGGGGTGAATCCGACGATAATGAAAGCCTTTGCTTCCTGAACTTCTAGCAGCTTTCACATTGTGTTAAATGGACTTTTTATCTACTAGTATTTGGTTAATTAAAATTAATTCGCTTTAGGGTATTGGCAACAATTGTTATAGATTTTCTATTGGGAGGTTTAACTGGCATACCTGCTTTTGTTTCTTCCAATAAACAAAAAAGAAATGGTCGAAGATTGATACATTCGAAAGTGATCAGTGAGCTGTACGTATTTTTGACTCCAGGATGGCGTACTCTTAATGAAATCCATCGCAGAACAGTCGCAATATATAAAAAGACGTGACTAGGGAAATCAGCTGTAAAGGATTGATGTGCGCGGTTTCGTCCCGGCCAAACATCTCTACAGAACAATCCACGACCAGGGCAAGCTCTCCGGACTATAATGCCAAATACAATGCAACAATTTGATGCTCTTATCCCAGAGAATAGGAGAATAACAATAAACGAACTTTGTTTATTATTGAATATTATCCAGGGAAGTATCCATTAATTTCTTCAGAAATACCTGCAGTATCGCGCAAACGATGCCACATTCTTGTACTGCTTAGTATAAAGCCGAACGTGAGAATTTGGCAATAGTATCTTAGACGATATCTGAGAGTAGATTATTAGTTCTTGTATTGCATTGTAATATGTATCCAGCCCTGATACCATAATTTTTACGCCACACTCTCAATGTTCTAGCATGGAATGGATACACACCGGATCTGCTAACCCTAAAAAGCGCAAGGTGCAAGAGAATGCAGGGCAAGTTACATTATCGTTTTACGTATTTAATTATCGAGGTGCATTGCTACTGGAATTTCTGGAGTATGGATAAATGATCAATGCTCAGTGCTATACAGACACTAAAAATGACCAAAAAATCCAGTAAAATTCTACATTGCTGTAACCTGCAACTCGTAGCCAGGATTTATATATTTACGTGTGTTGCAAAGGATGTAAAGAAAAAAAGATAAGATGTCATCAAAATCCATGCTCTGGTCATCATAAACATAATCATCATCAGAGCATGAACCGATGGCCCGTTCCGTTTCCATTGGAAGATTATTGGTCCAACCACTTCCGCGGGGAAATATGTACATTGTTTCAGTATTGTACGTAGAGAAAACTTGCGTTAAACGTGCCTGGTAAGAGATCACTGTGCACATTAGAACCTCAAAAAACGTAGGCGTTGTAACGTCAATTAATACTGTAACGGCGCCTGTGTTATTGCATTTAGCCAACCCGCTACACAATAGAGTTATTACAGTTACGTATAATCAAACCAATCTTTTTTGTGCTGTTTAGAGAGGAAAAATGCAATCAATATGCAAATAAGTCATTTTAAAAATATTTTTTAGGCTTGTTTTACTGGCTGCAATGTAGCGGAAGACAGTTACTGTAAAAACCACGGCAATCCGCTGTTAAACGCGTTACATTACATCCACAGTGTGTACCAATACTTTTTTCACAATCGGTAAAATTGGATGAGGATGTAATTTACTGTACAATTGCAACATTTGGAAAACTTCTATGAACCGGCGATAAATGAATTTAAATATAAGTAGCAGGAACTTGAGTATCAGACCTGGATTTCAGACGGTGACAAGCATCTATAAAGCTATCTTTGATTTCATTGATTTTGTTAGTGCTATTGTAATGTATGTATTTAATTATACTGCAAGTGGGCAAGCACCCGGTGACAGTGGTATACACAATAAAATCCTAAACAATACACAATAAAATTTTTAATACACAATACAATTATACAATACACAATACAATTATATACACAATGCAATAAGAATACACAATACAATTTAACACAATAATTCCAAATAATAATTAAACATAAAATACCTAATTTTACAATACAACCTACATATGTATAGACCATACATAAGTTTCAATAGTCTTTCACTTTACTCTCATCTCACTCACTGTAGTGGCACTATGACGCATTTCACTGACACTTTAGCACACATTTCACTGACACACTAGAACACATTTCACTGACACTATAGAACACATTTCATTGACGCTATAAATTATCACTGATCGGAAATATTCACTGCACTGTAAAACCATAACTTCACTGACTCACCTCGCTTCACTGATACAACAGTTCAAATAAGTCAAATAATTACACCCTTATGCATACTTATAAACAGAACTACATTTAAGCTAAACATTTCTAGTCTAAGGCCATCTTACAGGCCATTTTTTTAATTTTTTCAATTCAAACCAAGGAAGTAACTCGTCAGGCTAAATAAATACATGTCACCTTAAAAAATTAAATGTTAAATGTCACCTTAATTTTAATTTGCACTTTATACACAACTTTTTAAGTTATTCTTGAATCTCATTAAGGAAGGACAGCCATCAAAGACCGCTGCAGGTAGGTCATTCCAATCATTTATAGTTCGATTTAAAAATGAGAATTTACTTACATCCGTTGTCTGTTTCCTACATTTGATTTTAAAATCATGATCTTCCTACCATAGTATGTTGGCTTCTCTAACCGAGCCGTTATGTCTACCCATGCTTTTTGACCTAGATGTGCTCTATAAAATGATGTTATTCTAGTTTTTCTACGTCTGTTTTGCAATGTTTCCCATTTAAGTTCTTTTATCGTATCATTTCCATCTTCTCTTTTACCTTTAACAAATTTAGCTGCCCTATACTGGATTCTTTCTGAGGAATTTATCTGATATATTCTACAGGGATCCCAACATGTAGTTCCGTATTCCATTAACGGTCACACTAACGTTAGATATGCTATTTCCCTCGATTTGGGACTAGCCTTTCTCGAGATAATAATGATGTTGATATTTTTTCAATATGATATTTTCTAAATACCGAGTCATTTGCTACCATATCTTGCAGAATATTGCTATTAGCTAATTTCAAGCTACTTTCACACTTTATTTTCAATTTATTTTTTTCCTTTCTCGGGATATTGTAGGCGTCCCACTGTGTGGGAATATGTCCTATACCATCCAGCTGAATATATGAATGAACTAAGTTCCCTCAGAAGACCCCATAGGCATTTACACAAGCGTCCAATTGTGTGGGAAGGCTTCGGATACAGTCAGCTGGATACATTAATGCAGTAGATTACCTTAAAAGAAGTCTTCACAGAAATTCACACCTTCACAGGTATTCACACAAGCGTGCCATTGTATGGGGAGTTGTCAAAAAAAAAAACAAAAAAAAACCTTGGCTATTTTCATTACTGTGGCCGTCATTTCACCGGCTATGCGGAATTTGTATTTCTAGACCAGGTCTGCACAAGGTTTGCGCTCTCCGAGCCGGCTCACAGCTCATGAGCTAAGGCAGATATTGACTGCGCTCTGTATAAGGGTGGACTGGAAGAAGGGGTGATCTCGTACAAAATATACACAAAAGAAAGTATTATTACGAGTGTTTATGAAATGAATTCCCGTTCAGTGTTTGCAAAACTATCTTGGACTATTATTAATTAATAAAGAAATATTTATTTTACAGAAGTAATAGAAATTCTATAGCTACTTAAATGCACAATATCTTTTTGTTATATTTTTATTTATCAGTACATCAAAACGGGGTTTATGCTGTTGGCAGCTGAAAGGAACACTAGCCTACTGATCGTAATGAAACATCAGTTACAGATGTTCGATGTCTGCCTTTATTAAAGCTGATTGTAGAAAACAGTTGCTCACAAATATAAATGTTGAGCCTAACATAGCAATCATTTTCACAGCCAGCCTATATAGTCGTGGATATTATTGCTAATGTTTAGTCTTGTAAAACTCAACCAGACTAGTAGTATTATTCAAACGATCTTTAGACCTTAGGTCACATTGAAGATCAATAAGTTCGACCTGTAAATCGTTAAACGTTACGTTCCGTCTTTTAGATTCCTCCATACTGTACTGTAGCAGTAGGTAAGCAACGTGAAACAGTTACTGAGAATAGGCCTACACACTGCACTTCACTAGATAGCTGCGTAGTCGTTTCCCTCTCCTCTACCCATAGCAAGTCTATGTCATTCTGACGTATCTTCCTCTCCGTTTCGGCGAGCGGTAAACATGGCTCTCCCGCTCCGAAGGAGCGCGCGCGCTCGTTGAGCGCTGTTTGTGCAGGTATGTTCTAGATACAGGCTTAAGCGCGCGCTTTAGAGCCCAGGAGAGCCTGAGCGCTTTACAGCGAAAAGGAAAGAAACAGACAAAAGAGGTAATATATGCCGCTTGGTCCAGCTATATACAGGGATGGCCAGCACTGATTCAATGGATAAAACGAAGAGAACTTATTAAAATTGTATCCATGTTAATTTTTAGATTTGTCTGAGAAGTAGAAGTACATTATTAGAATGTAAGTTTTAATTTTAATGCTCGTTTTTTCAGAAGTTTGCTCCTTTATTCAAAACGAATATTTTGTCAACTTTATTTTACAGAAAAATGAAATTTTCAGATATGTTTATTTAGTAGCCTTACAGGTACTGAAACAATGTTTTCCTAAATCTAATATATCGTAAATACGTAATATTGAAGATAGTGTATTGAAAATTTAGAAAATATTCGCATGGAAAATGTTTGTAAGGAAATGACTTAACAAAGCGACTACTGTCACATCATAAACAAAAGATATGTGCCCATGTGTTTTAAAAATGTCAGCTATATAGGGTTAGCAGATTTCGAGAAAATAATTTAATACTCTGGTCATAGAAATTTGTGCACCAGTATCACCTTAAAAGCATAATGCGATAAGAGTTTTGTTATGTAATATTAGTTACATATATCTAGGTAACTTCGCTTTGTAGTATAAATTGTTTTGATTAGTTTATTGATTACCTTTATAAGGCTAAAAATACCACCAATATCAATACCAACTTATCATGTCATATTCAGTCTCTTTCTTTGGAATATCACTTTCTTTATGAATGATGTGTTTCATTCACTTAGTACATTATAGTTATAATACTATGGAATTTATGTGAATATTCCTTCTTAACTCTTTATTATGTTATTAACGTTTAAAACACACCTGCAATATTAAAAAATTGGTGTTAGTATTACCGTTTTATAGATAATATAGATAATATCAAACAGAAAGAAGCCATAACGACATAAAATAACGACATAAAATTTCAAGTTCCATTTAAAGTTTGTCCACTACTGTTTTCTTAATCCAACAGGCTGCTTATCCATATACATAATCCTTCCTCCTTCCATACCTAGCGCTTGATGCCCGCGCACGATGTCAAGGTAAGAAAAATGCTTGCTTTCACATCACTGTTCTAGACCTTTCTTTAAGTGTCGGAACAGATGAAAGTTACAAATTAGGGCTGTAAGTTGCATGGTCCAGAGCTTTCGGTTCTTTAGAATTGAATCACCATTCGTTCTTCACTTGTGGACGGATTTGAAATAGCACTAGTCATGACAATAGGCAGGAAATATAGGGAAAATATTTTTCGAATTTTTCTTCTTACATCACTAGTCGACAGTCTTTCCGAGACTAAACATGACCTTATGATTGCAATAGAAAATAATCCCATGACATAAGTTGGAATACTCAAATCACACACATATGTAAAATAATGTTTATGAAAATTCACACACTGAAAAGAATTCGAAATTTCCTTCCGTTGTTTCTCAAGAAGAATTTAGTGCAGTCGCTCTTGATGCCTCATTTTGATTACTGTGACACTCTCTACACTGACCTTAACATGAGACTGACAGACAGACTACAGCGTGTTCATAATGCATGTGTTCGATTTATTTGCAACGTCCGTAGATCTGACCGTATCACACCTTCACTAAATATGCTGTCCTGGGTCCGTCTCAAAGAGCGAAGAACTATTCACTCTCTCAATTTACTCTTCAATATTCTTCAAACCTCTAACCCTAGCTACCTAGCTTCTCGTTTTCAACATTTGTTCTCATATCACGAAATAGATACTCGCTCACAACACCATATCACACTCTCCATTCCTAAACTCAGAACATCCTTCTACTCTTCATCTTTCACCGTTTCTGCAGCTCATCTCTGGAACTCTCTACCACAATATGTCAGAGACTATCGGACATTGTCTAGTTTCAAAAATTAATTAAAATTGCACTTTTTGAATTAGATTCCTTTCAGTTATAAGCCTCTTTCACTGCCATAGTTTTGTAAAAATATAGGCTATATATTTCTTTTTCCTTCCTTTCCCCTTTTTGTTCTCTTTATCAGCCGATGAATTTATTATCATAGCCTTTTTATTGTGAATTTTATTTAATTTTCGTATTTATTTTCTTTTTATTATTTTATTACATTCCCTTTTGATATATTCTTCCTCACGTTTTTCCATATTAACTATTTGTACTAAATGATTTCCTTTCATTATATTCCAATGCATTTTACTTTTTTTTCTATTATGGTATTATTTTCATGTTGTTTAGTGTCGATTTTATTATGCTATTATTATTATTATTTTTTTTTTCTTTTTTGTAATATGTTAGTATTCTGTCCTTTAACTTTTTGTTAAATTTTAACTGCTTGAATACTTTGTGACTTGGTAGAGTGTAAGAGGAGGCCTATGGCCTTAACTCTGCCAGTATAAATAAAGAATTATTATTATTATTATTATTATTATTATTATTATTATTATTATTTTCTTTTTTTTTGTAATATGTTAGTATTCTGTTCTTTAACTTTTTGTTAAATTTTCACTGCTTGAATACTTTGTCACCTGGTAGAGCGTAAGAGGAGGCCCTATGGCCTTAACTCTGCCAGTATAAATAAAGAATTATTATTATTATTATTATTATTATTATTATTATTATTATTATTATTATTATTATTATTATTATTACACTGGTCAAAAAAAGTTAAGCATATTTCCAGTTTACCCTATAATACCTGATATTTATGTTTCTTTTGGTTTTATGTGGCACGTATTATGTTTACTAATTCAAATTCTTTCATTTGTTTTATTCTGCATCACTAGGTAACGTCCAAATCACGGCTAGTAAACAAAGCCTGTAATTCGAGCAAAGTTCAATCAGTGTCGTTTTGCTTCATAGTGCAGTACAATGGCTCGGAACACCCTTACAATGGCAGACCGCATCAAAATCATCACTTTGATGGAATAAAACATGAGACAAGTTGATGTTGCTAACATCCTTCATGTGAATCAGAGTATTGTCTCCAGACTGTGGAGAAAGTTCCAGGAAACCCAGTCAATAGCAGATCGACCTCGCGAGGACCGTCCACGCAAAACAACACCAGGTCAGGACCGGTATGTAAGGTTATCTGCACGTAGGAACCCTATAGCCTCAGCTACAACTCTGCGCCATGACCTGCGCGAAGCCACTGGTGTTGTTGTAAGTAGCCAAACTGTGCGCAATAGACCTCATGACATAGGGTTGTATGCTCGAAGACCACTCAAGACGCCAGCACTCCGTCCACATCACAGGGGTGCTCGTGCATGATGGGCTAGAGCACATGAGAATTGGACTCGAGACCAATGGACCAGAAATTTATTCTCAGACGAAGTGAGAATGGGCCTACACCCTGACAATAACTCTATTCGCTTATGGAGACGAACAGGGGAACGAAATCATCCCTCAATGACCGTGGAACGTCACCAACAGTTTGGTGGTTCAAACTTGTTTTGGGCAGGTGTCATGTTTGGCCGCCGCACACCACTGGTTTCAATAGAGGAAAACATGACTGCTGCCGTGTATGAGAACAACATTCTCCAACCCATAGTAAGTGATTTTGCAGAGACTTTAGGAGAAGGGTTCACTCTACAGGACGATAATGCTCGGCCTCATCGTGCTCATAGTGTGCAGCGGTATCTGGTAGAGCATGGGATCCGAAGAATGGATTGGCCAGCATGCTCACTGGATATGAACTGCATAGAGCATGCATGGAGCTTTCTCAGGAGAGCCATTTCCAATCGTCCACATAACCCATTAACGATTCAAGAACTCAGGAATGCTGCCTTGGAAGAATGGGTCAATTTGCCTCAGGAGAGCTTAGATGCGTTGGTACTGAGTATGCCCCGTCACATACAAGAGTGCCTCAGGGTTCGTGGAGGACCAACACGTTATTAAACAGGGCGCTGAAAGCACCATTTCCTTTTCTTTGATGATGTACGAATTTCAACTTCCCTTATCTTTTCCGTTGTTTCCAAACAATGCAACTTTTTCATTTCATATTGAGTCCATTGTTAACAAATAGTGTATTTCTACTTTTAAGTTTATTCTGTAGAACCAAGAAACCCAATTATAATTTATCTATTTTATTTTAATTAATAAAAACCGTTATATGCCTATTTATGCTTAACTTTTTTTGACCAGTGTATTATTATTATTATTATTATTATTATTATTATTATTATTATTATTATTATTATGTTCTTTTTTTGTAATATGTTAGTATTCTGTTCTTTAACTTTTTGTTAAATTTTAACTGCTTGTATGCTTTGTGATCTGGTAGAGCGTAAGAGAAGGCCCTATGTCCTTAACTCTGCCAGTATAAATAAAGAATTATTATTATTATTATTATTATTATTATTATTATTATTATTATTTTCTTCTTTTTTTGTAATATGTTGGTAATCTGTTCTTTAACTTTTTGTTAGACTAAATTTTAACTGCTTGTATACTTTGTCACCTGGTAGAGAGTAAGAGGAGGCCCTATGGCCTTAACTCTGCCAGTATAAATAAAGAATTATTATTATTATTATTATTATTATTATTATTATTATTATTTTCTTTTTTTTTTTGTAATATGTTAGTATTCTGTTCTTTAACTTTTTGTTAAATTTTAACTGCTTGTATACTTTGTCACCTGGTAGAGCGTAAGAGGAGGCCCTATAGCCTTAACTCTGCCAGTATAATTAAAGAATTATTATTATTATTATTATTATTATTATTATTATTATTATTATTATTAAGTAGGACTCGAATAAACGGCCACTGTTTACCTGCAGCATGGAAACTTCTTCAAACGTCGTGTAAACCGCGGTCGGTTTTATTGTTCTTTACAACCACGTAGATTCTCTATATTGTTCCCGACTCACTACCCCAGATTCAAAGCAGGAATGTTGCGTATCTGTATACAACTTGAATGGAACTGTTTGGAGGGGAGGAAGGAGACTAAATGCAGTTTCTGTGTCTGTCACGACTCATAAGTCCTGTTGCTCCCCTAGGAAAGGGGATGCCCGCTTTAAGACCCTCCTACGATTGTCTGAAGGTATAAAAGTCAACACAGTATCTCTCCATTGTAACGTCACAAGGAATCCCAGCCATTGTTTCGCCCACATACTGGGATCATCTCGCTAATTAACGGGTGATAGATCCTACGTTTCTTTAACTTAATGACGTTAATGTAAGAGACAATAGAACTCAGGCAGGAGATAAATGACAGTACACAGCTTCTATCCCTACAAGTTATAGTGATGGGTAAATTCCAGGAAGCTTCGCCGTCGGGAATATTCCCCGAAAAACTTTCCACTCGCCAATGTAGAAGAGATTCCTAAAATTCAATGGCAGTGTTGAAATCACACTGAAAATTCTGTTAACTAGACTTTTTTACATTTTAAACATAGCAAACTTTTCAATATGGACACCTAAGTCTTAGCTTTCATTTATAATTATTAACTGTTCGGAAATTATGCAAAATGTCTTAAATAGTGTATAATATAAATTTAGCTTCCCTTATGAAAAGGTTGCCAGATTTGACAAAGCGCATTACATATAATTTGGAAACACACCTAAAAGGTAAAATGATATACATTTGAAACGGTTAGGGAATCGAATATACAAAATGTCAGAAAAATTTACACCTCAGTAGCGTTTGTGCCCATTTACAGTTAAGAAAGGGGGAAAAAATATATCATCAGATAGATTAGAATGATTTGAATGCCATATACCGAGAGAAAAATAATAGTACGGATTTATTGGAATTGATATCTAAACCAATCAACAGCCATCGGTTAAGGTAACTTGAAATTTCCATTATCACTCCCATACAAATAATTTCTCAATATCTGAACCGATCCTTTGAGGGCACTAATGGCTATTTCCTTCACAATGCTGTGTGTTAGCCCCAGGTTTTTACATTTTTTGGCAAAGAAGGAGGGTATGGTACCTCGTGCTCCCACCATCAGACCTATTACATCAATGTGGGACAGGCTATATTTATCTTTATAGAACGGGATTGTTGGTTCATAGATCTGTTTCTTTTCACTGTCCACCTCATGCGGTTGATCTGAATGTGTCTCAACTCTGATGGTGGGATCGAGAATGTATGCCGAGTTGTTCTTAATGGCAATGATATCAATTCGCCGAACACTCCCTTGTGTGGCTAGTCCTTGCACCTCTTGGTGGACTGTAAACCCTACTGATACTGATAAGTACGACTAAGAACTATATGCCGTTACATTGCGCTTCATGCGCCTATGACTTCAGGTCCGGTACGTAATTGCGTTGGGGTGGGGGATTTCAGTGTGTTTCGTTCAGCAGTGAACTTCAGTTGATCGGTTACATTATGACCAAATACTGCTATTCGTAACAGGCAACATTCAACGTCCTGTAGAGAAGAATAATAGCAAGATGCCGAGGACGAAATTGTGACTTAATTTGAAATCAGGAAATTTGTAATAATGATACAGATTTTGAGATAAATAATGCTTGTGTAAAATATTTCAAATATTCCCCCATTCTTTTTGCAGAAATGGAACGAAGTTTCTCTAGATATAAGGCTGTGTTTTCTAGCAACAGGCAATCATTCTCCTTTGAAAATTTGAAAATGTGGTTTGTTATTCACTGCAACAATATATGAAATGAAAAATTATGTAAAACAAAAACGTTAATACAATATCATATTAACATAGTGAAATAATAAGTCTGATACCTGTCAATGTCGTTTTAGGTATATTTTCTACAGACATAAAATAGAATGTAGTCAATGATATTGTGACGAACCGAATAGTTGGAACACGAAATAGGAAAAATTGTAGCAAACGAGATAAAGAAAATACTGGATAAATATTATGGATATTTATCTCTACGTAAAATTTGTGACAATATTTCAAATGTGTCCTCACTGTTTCTGTAGAAGTGGAACGAAGTGTTTCTAGATGTAAGGCTATGTTTTCTAGCAACAATAAATCATTCTCCTTTGAGAATTTGAAAATGTGGTTTATTATTCACTGCAACAATACATGAAATGAAAAATTATGTAAAACAAAAACGTAATACACCATCATATTAACATAGTGAAATAGATAAGGCTGATAAGGAGAGCGCCTTTCTCCACTGTGCAGAGAAAAGAACTCCTATATACATATTTTATTACAGTGTGTCGAATTGGAACATGTACGGAGAAAATATCTACAACCCTTCGCATGCATGCTTTAACCTCATGGGGAATAGAGAATGGGAACAAAAGACTGGATTGTTCCTCTTGAAGGCGAGACAGATTAGAACTTCAGCTGTTGAAGTTTGTGATACGAGCTGGCGAAGGGATAATGTTATCTACAAAATTATACACTTTTATGTCTGTTTTAGGCTGGTATATATCATATAATGTGTTTTGTTGTGCCATTTTCATTTTAATATGTATGTTCTTTTAGAGAGTGGTTTGATATAATCATAGGTGAGGGGAGTGAAACCCTAGATCATATATGTAACAGATAACTCCTCGCTACGTTAAAATCGGCAGCACTTTGAAGAGTACAACCGCCAGGATCGCCACCCGTCCGCCGTAAACGAACACGAGATGGCAGCACAGTCGCTAATGTAATTCAAATAGGAATTATGA
Source organism: Periplaneta americana (assembly GCF_040183065.1). Classification (NCBI taxonomy): domain Eukaryota; kingdom Metazoa; phylum Arthropoda; class Insecta; order Blattodea; family Blattidae; genus Periplaneta; species Periplaneta americana. Next base: position 162,038,845 of record NC_091120.1, on the reverse strand, counting down.
CGTGACTCCTTATGTAACAACTAGATGGCAGCGTAGTAAACCCGACAAAAGTTGTTAACCTCAAAGCCTATAAGCCCGACATATCTGTTACATATATGATCTAGGGTGAAACCTACAAAGTAGGACTTGTTTTAGGTACAAAGCACGTACGGTCAGAAGACCCGTGCATTGGATTTTAAAGAAAATAATGGTAATATAACATCTGTATGTATAATATTGCTCAATAATAAATCCATCTATCTATCTACATAACTAGTATGACTGAAGTAAAGGACTTTAAAAGTCAGGGGGGGGGGGTGCTATAGTTACACCAACGGTTCGAAAAATTAATGTCATAGCAGTTCCTTAAATTACGCCCAAAAATTTGTTTAAGATGTATTACAATCCGAAATGTGGAAGATAACATAAAGCAAACCGTTGCGACATGAAAACTTCGACATACTGGTGTCGGATTGGTCGAGGAGAAGTACTGCAGTTTTAACTTCTACGGCCGAGACTTGGATATTACTGGCTAGACAAACATCTGCGCCGAATTGGCATCAACAGTGAACCAAACTGCCTGCTGTGTAAACAACTTGGAGTGATAGACGGGAGTCGTTTGCTTTGATGTGTTCCCTTAGCGATTCAGGGGGTGAAGGAACTTCATAAAGTTTAATTCAGTGTACTAGCTATTGGATATAAAATATGATTCCCTAAAACTAGAAACTGGACTTGGGAGAAATGATCGAAGTACAGAGCAATTCAAAGAGAATGTCCCCATTTCACATGTTACTAATGGTTATATTTGGAAATATCAAATATCTGCTTTGCACCAGACGATTGAAACAATGCAAGTTTATTAAGTCATATTGAACTGTTTAACACAATTGTGCTTTTATACACCCATTTTAAAAAGGTATATGACTCCGTTAAGAGAGAAGTTTTATGTAATATTATTATAGAGCTTGGTATTCCCAAGAAACTGGTTCAGTTAATTAAAATGTGTCTCAGTGAAACGTGTAGCAGAGTCCGTATATGCCAATATCTGTCTGATACTTTTCCAATTCACTGCGGGATAAAGCTAGGAGATGCTCTATCACCTTTACTTTTTAACTAGAATATGCCATTAGCAAAGTCCAGGATAACAGACAGGATTTAGAATTGAACGGATTACATCAGATCCTTGTTTTTGCTGATGACGTGAATATGTTAGGAGAAAATCCACAAACGATTAGGGAAAACACGGAAATTTTACTTGATGCAAGTAAAGAGATAGGTTTGGAAGTAAATCCCTAAAAGACAGAGTATATGATTATGTCTCGTGACCAGAACATAGTACGAAATGAAAATATAAAAATTGGAAATTTATCCTTTGAAGAGGAGGAAAATTTCAAATATTTTGTAGCAACAGTAACAAATATAAACGAGACTCGGGAGGAAATTAAACGCAGAATAAATATGGGAAATGCCTGTTATTATTCGGTTGAGAAGCTTGTGTCATCTAGTCTGCTCTCAAAAAATCTGAAAGTTAGAATTTATAAAGCAGTTGTATTACCGGTTGTTCTGTATGCTTGTGAAACTTGGACTCTCACTTTGAGAGAGGAACATAGGTTAAGGGTATTTGAGAATAAGGTGCTTAGGAAAATATTTGGGGCTAAGAGGGATGAAGTTACATGAAAATGGAGAAAGTTAGACAACACAGAACTGCACGCATTGTATTCTTCACCTGACATAATTAGGAACATTAAATCCAGACGTTTGAGATGGGCAGGGCATGTAGCACGTATGGGCGAATCCAGAAATGTATATAGAGACCGGAAGGAAATAGACCTTTGAGGAGGCCGAGACATAGATGGGAAGATAATATTAAAATGTATTTGAGGGAGGTGGGATATGATGATAGAGACTGGATTAATCTTGCTTAGGACAGAGACCAATGGCTTGCTTATGTGAGGGCGACAATGAACATCGGGGTTCCTTAAAAGTCAGTAAGTATTATTATTATTATTATTATTATTATTATTATTATTATTATTTTAAGAATGGAACGTAAGTAAAGTGTAGAACTAACAGATGGCAGATATTTAAGACCAATAAGGAGAAATGGACTGTTTGGACATAAGTTAATAGCGGATAGGACACCCTTACATTCACACATAAAAGCTGCTGCGCTAAATTCACTAAAATATTTCTTACATCAATGTACTGTCAAAACCACGAACCATGCATTTCGCCGCATACATTTCTAAGTGCTATGAATGAGCCGGTGTCACGGCTCAGTTAGGTAGCCCGCACAGCTTGCCTTAATGAGGCCTGTCACAGCGCATTACAATAGTAATAGACAGTTACGTCACACACACGGATGTGGCGTCAGGAGTCGTATCTGGCTGCAGTCAATCTCGCGCTGATTATGTGATCTTCGGGGGCGGAGTCCACTCGGCCGAGTCTCCACGAGATCTTGTCAGTGAAGATGGGCAAGTTGGAAGGATGTCCCCAGCAATAATTTACGTATTTCTGAATAGATTTCGACTAAATTTGGTATACATATAATGTTACTCAAAGAGACCTGAACGCAGGACACCTCATTCCTTTATTCTGAGACGAAGCACCTGATTTGCGTTAAATATAACATTATAAAAAATACTACGGTTGTTGGAAAACTTGTGATCCATGTTATTCCTCAGTATTAGACAAAGTGGCTCAAAAGAACGGGAAATTTTGAAACTTGTATTGGCAGTCCTGAGAGGTAAGTAGAACTGAATGCATAGGCGAAGTCATGTGGAGCTTGGGGGGCACTGCCATCCCCCCCCCCCACAAACTTGGCTGAACTCTTTTTTTTACGAGTATATTTACGTTAGAAAATATTGAATTCAAATGATTTTTCTTGTTTTTGTTTATGATAAAATTTCTGTGCTTAAATTGACGAATTAATGTTTTCAGACTATGTGTCTGGACTATAAGATTTATTTTAAATTTCTGAATGTATAGAGAGGGTTTGGAATTGAACGGGTTAAATCAGCTGCTTGTCTATGCTGATGACGTGAATATGTTACGAGAAAATCCACAAACGATTAGGGAAAACAAGGGAATTTTACTGGAATCAAGTAAGGTTTGGAAGTAAATCCCGAAAAGACAAAGTATATGATTATGTCTCGTGACGAGAATATTGTACGAAATGGAAATATAAAAATTTGAAATTTATCTTTTGAAGAGGTGGAGAAGTTCAAATATCTGGGAGGAACAGTAACAAATATAAATGATACTGGGGAGGAAATTAAACACAGAATAAATATGGGAAATGCGTGTTATTATTCGGTCGAGAAACTTTTATCATTCAGTCTGCTGTCGTAAAATCTGAAAGTTAGAATTTATAAAACAGTTATATTACCGGTTGTTCTGTATGGTTGTGAAACTTGGACTCTCACTTTGAGAGAGGAACAGAGATTAGGAGTGTCTGAGAATATGGTGCTTAGGAAAATATTTGGGGCTAAGAGGGATGAAGTTACAGGAGAATGGAGAAAGTTACACAACACAGAACTGCACGCATTGTATTCTTCACCTGACATAATTAGGAACATTAAATCCAACGTTTGAGATGGGCAGGGCATGTAGCACGCATGGGAGAATCCAGAAATGCATATAGAGTGTTAGTTGGGAGGTCGGAGGGGAAAAGTCCTTTAGAGAGGCCGAGACGTAGATGGAAGGATAATATTGAAATGGATTTGAGGGTGGTGGGATATGATGATAGAGAATTGATTAATCTTGCTCAGGATAGGGACCGATGGCGGGCCTAGGCCTATGTGAGGGCGGCAATGAACCTCCTGGTTCCTTAAAAGCCAGTAAGTAAGTATAAGAATTTCTATAACTCATTTGAGAAATGGAAGCACTGTAATGTTTTTTTCTTTTTTTAACAGCCTGCGGATATGAGCGGGGTTCAGCAGAGGTGTTGTGAATTTTCGTAATCATTATGTGTGGGCTGATGAAAATTTCCATGCTGTTGAAGAAACAAGGCATCAGCCCCGATTCTCAATCACCGCATGGGCAGGCGTTCTTGGCGATAGATTAACGGCCATACGTGCTACCACAGAGAAAACTGTGACTCATTATCAGGATTTTCTTATTAACGTATTGCCTACCTTGCTGGAGTATGTGCCATGTCAGCAAAGACTGCAGATGTGGTACGTGCATGATGGAACATCAGCACATGTTTTCTGCAATGAGCGTGAACACCTGATGCTGACATTTCAGGAACGCTGGATTGATTGGGGAGGCTCCATACCTTGGCCTGCTCGTTCCCCAAACCTAAATCCCCCAGACTTTTGGTTATCAACAACAACCAGGTCAATTTCAGAGAGTGCGTGATTCCTTACGCCGAAGGGCAGAGGAATGCATTGCCAAGAATTGACGTGACATTGAGCATCTCTTATGAATCAGATCTCAGAAAGTATGTGTTGTAGGACCCATTTATATTAGACATTATTTTCTTGTTTTGATGCATTCTAGCGCCTCCTAAAATATTGTATACTTTTTAACACCCTGTAGGCTATATTCAGTAAGAATGAATGTGTGAATTTTGGAAAGATGACAGTTCCGTTAAAATAAATGTCTAAATATAATAAATTTGATAGTGTGAGTGTATAAAGTGTCTAAAGGTGTGAGTGGTAAGGTGTGTGCAATTATGTTAAAATAATAGAGCTCTTTAGGATAAGTAGATGAGTATTGAAACGACAGAGTGTGAATGATTTACAATAATTGAGAGTTGTTGTAAGTTTACAGTTATTTAAAAGGTCGCACTGTCAGTAGTGATGAGTGTACAGGTGTCAGAAGGGTAATACAGACGCGGACAAATTATTAGACTAAATTAATTATATATGTAACGAAGCTGTATTTATCGGTAGAAATAATGAACAACAATGTATTTTACACAGATATAATGAACAGGAAATTGAGTCTATTTTGTGAAAATTCCCCTATCCTTTATTAAGACGTTGATTTGTCAGGGATGCTGGAAACCAAAGTCTGAACTTTCTTTGAATATCAGCATCATTTAGCCAGATATCAGACAGTGCTTAAATGAGTCCATGTTTTGTTGTAAGTCTCTTTTTGTTCGCTTTCTTCTTCAGTATAGATCACAGATTTTTCAGTTTCGTTCATGTCCGGTCTTCTTGCAGGCCATGGGAGAACATCTTCTACAGTATATCATTAAAACACCAGTAGTACCAACAATGCCAGAAAAAATATACTCAACCATTGGAAAAATATACCACAAGATGTCTAATAATTTGTCCACGTCTGTAGTGTTTTCGTCGAGTGTACTGATGTTTGAAAGATAACGATTTAAAAAGGAATGTATCTACTATCATATACAGTAAGATCTTTGAAATAAGACTAGTAAATATGTTAGAAAGACTACCGTTTTATTGGTAGTCATTGTATAAATGATAATGTGAGTGTTTGTGCACGAGTACTTGAAAGATAATAGTTTAAGTGATGATGAATTTATTAAACAATAATGTGAAGATAAGGCTGCGAATGCCTGAAACAAAACGAGTAGGTCTAAATGAGGACCAACGTGCTTGTACAGTGCTCTCATTTTACAAGGAAACTTCGCAACATTTCGCCGCCAGCGGACTTTCTGCTCTCCGACCGCAGCGTGGGAAGCCAGTTCTACAAAGCATCCCAGCAGTTAGTTGCTTCTGAGAATTATACGGGTTCGTGTGTGTGTGTGTATGAGACCGTTGCTTAAAAGTGTATTAAGTAATCGACTGGTAAAATGAGAGCACTGTATTTGAAAGATAATGAGCAGAATATGTCTAGGAAGTGTCTTGAGATTGTAAGATATGAAAAGTAAATCAATTATCTGGAGAGTAAGTTTAATAGTGTTTGAAAGATTATAATTTAAATATAATTGAGTCTAGATGAGTCATGTTCAACGGGAGTAACTTTAGCCTTCAACTGAGGTGCAACAGTACCGTTGAGTCTCAGAATAGTATGCAGGCACACGCTTGAAATATATTCTACGTCACTGTTGCACCTCGCTTCAAGGACAGAAATGCCTGAGCTGAACATGCCTGATATACTCGTAGATGTATCGAAAAGATGACTGAGGATGAATGCACAGATATCTAATGGGTTCCTAAGTGATAAAAATGAAAGAATGAGCGTGTAAAAGTTACTAGTGTGCGAGATTGAATGCATGATCAGTGTGCCAGCGTTTGGAAGATGAAGAGTATGAGGAGTTTACAAAAGTTTCCAGAAGACTGCTGGAATAAAAACGAGTTTACGTGTTTTCAACAGTGATTAACTCTGCGTCTGTTTTCAAGTTAGAGTGCATGCTATTGTCTGAATGTGAATGTATAGGAATTCGTTTCCCTTGGTCACAAAATTTATTTAGGCTGAACGAGACTTAACATAGCTTTTAGGAAGGATGGCTAGAAATACGCGACTGAGACCAAAGGGTTACCACAGGAAGATGGCGCTAGCGGGGGTTTGAGTCGGGCTGATTTTAATTAATCGCGTGCACCCCGGAATGCTCTCTTGTTCGAAAAGAGAGACGAAGTTAATTGAAGCAAGAGATAAGTTACAAGGATTCGCCCCCACTTTGATCTTATAAAATAGAATTATACAGTTTTGTGATTATCAGCGCCTGTAAACTTCTGCGAGTGATGGATGAAACGAGCGGAGGGTAGTTTTCAACCCCCTCTTTATACTCGCTAAACCTCTGTTTGAGTTTACCTAGGGCGTTGAAGCAGCACTAAAGGAACTGCTACCGGAATATGACTTGTAGGTACGAGGGAAATTTTCTGCTCACAGTTGGTAGGATTTTGTTTGCACTTTTAATGCTGATGTGAAATCTCAGACCAGGAATTCTTGATCTTCCGAGAGTGGAAGGGTGGTTTTCACTATCATGCGGGGCTGTGGAGAAATATTCCACCTCCAGATGCATATACGCATCCGGCAGAAATTTAATTCATTCCTCTTGCTGCGCTAATTTCCTTCTGTTCTTCTTTCCCCTTCGTCTCTTCATTTACATACCTTCGCTTCTTTATCTCTATACACGTTAATTTCATAAGCTAATCCTTCCCTTTGCCCTTCTTCTTACGTTTCTCTCCTTCCCACACCTCAATTAATTTAAATACATTTTCCTTCTCTCCGATCTCCTTTTTCTACTGTACTTTCTTGCGTTTCATTACACCTCTTCTTTCTACCTCTTATATTTCATTTTCTTCTTAATATTTCTCTTCGTACATCAACTAAATCAACCATTTACGTAAAAAAATAACACATATAGAAATTACATAAAATTATAGATTAAAAATTCATAAGTAAGACCAGGGGCCTGTTTCACAATGTTTACAACCTTTGAACATTGTAAACTTTGCTTGTAAATTGTAAACCTCTGTTTCACAATCTTTGTTTCTAATGTTGAACTTTACAAAGGAAATCAAATCTTTACAAATCAAATTTTGTGCACTTTACAAGTATTTTGTTTCACAATGAAAGGTAATTTTACAAACGTGTAAACTTTACTTGTAAATTTAGCACATTTTCTACAACAGCTGTGATATGTGTAAGGTAACAAATTGTGAACAAATACAATAAAGATATATTTATTAAATTAATGTTTGAGTAACTGTATATTATTTTAATGTACCGAAGTACATATGATATTTCCATGCAGATATTCTGCGTCATCATACGATGTAAGAGTAATGGAACGAAGAAAAATTCTCTCCGGCGCCGGATTTGAACCCGGGTTTTCAGTTCTACGTGCTGATGCTTCATCCACTAAGCCACACCGGATACCACCTCGGCGTCGGACAGAATCGTCTCAGATTAAGCTCCAACTCTTGGGTTCCCTCTAGTGGCCGCCCTCTGCACTACGTCATAGAGTCTATGAACGTAGGACCGAAGTCCACACATGTGCTGAGGTGCACTCGTTATGAGTGACTAGTTGGCCGTAACTCTTACATCGTTTGAGTAACTGGATAATATTAAGAATTAAACTAAAGCAGTTTTGATGTCATTAATTAGTTCTTATGACTCAGACGAAGATATTGAATTTAGACCTAATCAAACAAAGACGTATACGCAAAATTTTCTGCCCAAGAATTAATGACACGTTCGTATCATTGTATGAATTTAATGAAAGGTTTCGAATGAATCTCGCGCTATACTTCAGAATATCGCGTTAAGTATTTATATATGGAGACTATTTAATAAATACTAGCACTTAAAAAAGAAGTTCCCTGCACAAAAAATAAATAATTCAATAATCCAATGACGACACTACTTACGCGATATTCTGAAATCGTTTCGAGTCCCGTTTCGCTGGAATCTCTCCTACAAGATATGGGACATCATATATCCAACATCCAAAAGAGATAAGTGGTGTCCTAACCTCAAAGCGAGAACTGTATTGTTTTGCATTGGTTGCATACTAGCTGTCAGTTCCGTGCGTTAGCAGATAAGCACAGAATTTCTAAGACATCAGTGTGCAAAAGTGCCCACAGGGTAATTGACGTTAAAAGAGTTAAATTCGAGGTAGATTTTTGATCACCAAAATGTTATTTACTGTAGCACAGAATTTTTATGCTGCTGCTGGAATCACTAATGTTTATGAGGTTATGGATGCAACATTAAGAAATACTGATGAACACAAAAATAAATCTGATTTTGTGGTTAGACATCGTAATTATTTTATCAATTGCATATTTTTACGTGGACCAAATCTCTTATTTACTTATTTGACTGAATTTGGCGCTAACTTTGGTCATTTAAATAATAGACGTATTGGTATACTCGACCAATCACATCACACGAAACTCCATTGTCGCCAATGTGTAAAAAACTAAATACTTCTAATTTTTTAACAATACTTTATATTTTCTGTTGGTGAAATATGAATCAGCAAATTTAGAATAATCTATTTTAATACAAAATATAAACATATTGTATCGATATGGTGAAAAAATACAGCGACTTTAGCTCTGCTCCTTAGCGATTTTTGTAAACTGTCGTTGGCGATATTGCATATCCAATAATGCTTATTTATAAATTTCTTTAACTGATTTTGTAGAGTTCGTCAAACTTTACAAATTAATAAGATAGCATTGTGAAACACAGTTTACAAGCATTTGTAATCTTTTACTTGTTATTTGTAAATTGTTAATTTGTAATTTGTTAGCATTGTGAAACGGGCCCCAGGGGTCTGTTTATAAAAACTCCGTCTCGGACTAGTAAATATCTGACAAGCAAACCAGAGGCAGATGACAAGTTGAGTAAATTTTGTTTCTCCGTGCTAAAACAAAACGACGCGACTCCATTATTACGTGTACCCCAATTTCAAGCTAAAGATTAATGAAAATACTATTTTACAAATAATTCGAAGGCTTAAGTTGCTGTCACTACACTCTACCATTTTATTATAAAGAATTGGTGTTTTTACTATCGCTATTATCATTCTGCTAGTGCCAAGCATTATTTAGGAGGCCACCGTCACCGTCCGATTTGTAGCTAGACATGTTATCGACACTATTCAAAATAACACCGTCTGACAATAAACACACTACATTTTGATCGTAGCTAACCGGCGACTGAACGGTCGCTATGTGTGCAGGTCTGTGCCTGTTAACGTGACGTTTTCGAGATAGCGACAGTCGCGTCGTCACAAAAATAGATCTGGTTCAAAATTTTTAAAAGCTGGGATTATATATACGATGTGCTTGCATTCCCATTCAAACCACGCGTTTCATTTTTGCGACTAAACAATCGTGCGACTGTAAATGCGCGCATACACTTACAGCATTAGAACTGCGGCAAATTTGAATCAAAATGAAGAGCTCCTTTGCAATTTCTTGTTTAAAGAGAGAAAATATCAGAACAGTACGTTAATTTCCTGTAATAACCTTCCTCCTTTCAATGAGGACAGAATACAATTACATTATTGTAGCTAGAAAAAAAAATAATCCAAGAAATTACAGTAAATCAATGTGTGATTTTTATTATATTTTGTCGAAGTCTTCATGGGGAGTTGAATGAAATTTCTATTTCTGCATTTTTCAAGCTACGTCCCTGATTTTTTTGTACACATAATCGATGTGATGGATAATGATATGGTGAAGTCTCATTTCTGTGAATCAATTAGTTTCTGAGTTATTATTAATATTATTTTTAAAAATGTTCATATTTTAAAATGAAATGTGTCGTTCAATTTTTCAGTAAAATGTTTGAATTTTTTTTTTTCGCAAGACCAGTGACATATTTAGAAAATCATCACGCATTTAGTTTTCCTATATCTTTACTACTAAAGGGAAAGAAATTTTTATAACCACTGCATACCTAAAAATAGAAATTTTCCATTGCCAATATAAATATTTCATTTTTAATTTTTTTAAATATTCATTTAATCATACAACCCATGCGCTAATTCGTTTGTTAAAGTATAAGAACATGCAGTAAAAATTTCATGTTCCTAGCATCAAAATTGCAAGAGCCTCTACACTTCGAACCTGACTAAATTTGCTCAAAATTTGCGAGAAAACAGTTTCCGAAATTTGCATGAGATTGAATTTGGAGGGTAAAGCCATTTATATATTGCATAATTTTAATGTTTTCGAGCGCTACAAAGCATTGAAACTTGCTCAACATATAAAGAAGAGATTGCTGATTCATTTTTTACAAGAAAGCGAAAATACGATTTTGACTGAAAATAACCAAAAAACGCAAACCTCGCTGGACAAAAATAATTTCTCTGCATTGTAACGGATTCGTACGAAACTTTGTACAGCCCTTATACGAAGCACATATTTTTTGTGTACGAACTCTGATTACGTTTGTGTAAGAGGAACTACCCCTTTATAAGGGATGGTATTAGATAAAATTAATAACTTTTCTCCGCTCTAACGGATTTTTATGAATTTCTGTTTAGTATTCATAGGTAGCATATATATTTTTCTGTACAAAATATGATAACATCTGTATGCTATCTGTAATTCTTGTAAAATGTTTAATAAAATATATATTATAGGACAGAATCTATTAATTTTTTCTAAATACACCATTGTAAAAGGGCAGTTCCTCTTATAGAAACATAATCAGAATTTGTAAACAAAAAATATATGCTACCTGTAACTTCTGTACAAAGTTTCATAGAAACTTGTTAGATAAGAGAGGTTATTAATTTTGTCTAAATGTGCCCCCTATAAAGGGGTAGTTTTTCTTGTGCAAACATGATCAGAATTTGTACACAAAAAATATGTAGCTACCACCTGTAAAGTCTGTACAAAGTTCCATAACAATCCGTTAAAATTCAGAGAGATTATTCATTTTATTCAGCTCCTAGATTTGCGTTCAGATTCATGGTGCCTCCGTTGAGATTAGATAAAAATGTGTCCAATGTATTTTTAACCTGATGTTCGATGTCTGCTTTTAAGCCAGAAATGGAATAGTTGCCTCCGCGTTACCGTATGCCCCACTACTGACAAAAAAAAAAAAAAGAAAAAGAAAAACAAATTACTGACGCTCAAGAACGCGCAAACTTTGAAACAAGGATTCAATATTTTATATGATGCTGTATTAAATGGTAAAAAATTGTTCTAACCGGATGTGACCGGCTATATTAAAACTCGCATTATATTTGGAGAAATTAAAAAAAAAAATTTCGATTGTAATATTTAAATCGTACTGTAAGAAAAAAATACTTTACAAACTCGAAATTGAAGGTACATTAGTAAGAATGTACCTATTTGAACGGATTCCATGTCTCACAACACAATAAATCACTCACAATTTACATTTTTTCACCTACATAGTAAGCCTCTCTATCTACAACTGAACCAGAGCAAGAAGTATTAGAAAGATTTCATTGTTCATACTCTTCTAAAATAGATTGCTGGAGTTAAAACGGTAAAAGCTATCTCTCACAACATTCCCCAAATGTTACAGAACATGAATTCCTATTCATCTATGCATAACTAAACAGTCGAAATTTGATTTTTGTCTACCTATATTAGGAAAATTGCACACTGTGCATTGCGCCCCATAATAAGTTTGTTCTTCTTCCTTTATACACTCCATTTATGTTGCTCCCTTACTTCGAATATGGTATATTCTTGTAACAAAGACAGCAGAGCAGGTTTAGCGTGGCTAAGATTGGGGGCATGGAAGGATAATAAAATTGTCAACGAAGAAGGGGAGCGTCTTTGTCCGCTTTGCAAAGAAAAGGATTCCCATAAGCATATTTTATTACTGTGTGTCGAATTGGAACAGGTACGGAAAAATATTTACCACCCTAGATGCTAAGTCAGAGTAGGAGTTCGCTTGCATGTCTTGACCTCATGGGGAATAGAGAATGCGAACAAAATACTGGATTGTTCCTCTTGAAGGCGAGAAAGATTAGAGCTGCAGCTGTCGAAGTTTGCGACGCGAACTAAGGAAGTGATAATTTAGTATCCACCCAACTGTACATTTTTTGGGTCTTTTAGGTTAGGACATATTATAAAATGTGTTTTATTGTGCCATTTCCATTTTTAATATGTGTGTTCTTTTAGAGAGTAATTGGATGTAATCATAGGTGGGGGGAAACCTACAAAGGAGGACTTGTTTCGGGTACAAAGCACGTACGGTCAGAAGACCCGTGCATTGGATTTTAGATAAGATTATGATAATAAAAAATTTGTATGTATAATATTACTCAATAAATCTATCTATCTATCTATCTATCTATCTATCTATCTATCTATCTATCTATCTATCTATCTATCTATCTATCTATCTATCTATCTATCTATCTACCTACCTACGTACCTACCTACCTACCTACGTACCTACCTACCTACCTACGTACCTATCTATCTATCTATCTATCTATCTATCTATCTATCTATCTATCTATCTATCTATCTATCTATCTATCTATCTATCTATCTATCTATCTATCTATCTATTTAATTTCCCTCCTTCCCATATTTCATACTTTCTTGGTTTATTAGTCTTTCTTAAAAAGCACTTCTTCGTTAATTTACCATAGTCATCTATCCATCTATACATCCCTCCAGTTTTTACATCATTAGTAGGCCTAACTCTAAACAATATCTTAGTCCAGTCATGCATAAAATAGATACCGTTTCACTATTTCTGCATTCACGTACTGTGTGAACAATGCGCACAATAAGCGTTTAACGAAGTTACAATATAAAATAGAAAGTAAAGACTCCCTTCACGTAATAGCATGACCTAATTTAGCATCTAATGTTCGTACTCCACAGCCAGACATCCGTGTTTTGCACACTTTATGACGTTGTTGCATACACTCAAAAGTCAACAATTGAGAACCACTGGCTTCTATCCAACTGTCCAGAGTTCGAGTCAATAAAGCTCCAAACCAAAAAAGGAGGAAAAGAAACTGTCGCTAATGAATTTTACTCTGGCGCCGTGGTGGGTCGATGACTTGCATGGCACTGTCATTAGGCAGGTAGTATAATCATTCAGGCGGGAACCATTCTTGGCTCAACCTCGTTTAGAGGAAGGTTAGGGGGCGGTATCTACGAACTGAACTAAGTGGAATGCAGACATTGCTCATATAATTACTCCGAAGGTAATATACTTCCACATACCCCAATTTAATAGTTTAACTGTTTCCAGATCTTGGCGCATAAGTTGTCCGTGTTCAAATCTGAGAGCTATAGTATGAAAAAGGTTAAATGAGTAACTAAAGTGAATTTAACTCAAGAGAGAAGAAGAGTTAATCTTACCTTCTAGAAGATATGAGACTGGATTCTTGGTACAACTTTCATTTCACCGAGTTTATTCTGCTTCTTGTTTTACAACGCTGCCAACTTTCTGACCTGAAACAAACCAAATGAAAACAATGTGAATATTCCTTCCACACAGGAGTAAAGTATATCTGTTACCAAAACATTTTGTTTTTCAGCTATGAAAACGAATACGAATATTTAAGATATATAGATCATATGCGGAGCCAAAGAGAAAGATAGAAAATAGGAAAGATTTTAAAATGCTGGATTTGCAGTGAAAGGCCTGCCCTTGGGCAGAACACTATAAATAAATGAATTTTATTTATTGTTAATAGTTCACAAAAGTACACAACCTTAATAATTTAAAATTGATCTATATACAAATAGTAATTAAACATAATAAATATACAATTTAATAACTAATTTTTCTATCACATATCTATGTAATTTGTGTTCCTTCAAACTTGCACTTACGTCTGGTTTTAGTGCATGTTTAAACCAATCGTGTTTACTATTGTATTGTATTGTATTTATTAACATTCCATGGTATTCATACATTGCTTACAGCTATAATATGGAACAAGTCAAAAAACTTAATACTATTATAAAATCTTAATTTATAGTCAGTCTAGATGAAATATATACAGACGAGATTTACAATATAGTCTACTAGTACAACACATAGTTTTAGTATCAATTTCATGAAGTGTTATTGAATGTCATGAATTCACCTACAGAATAGAAGGCGTGAGAAATTAGGTACTTCTTTAATTTGGCCCTAAATAATCTTATGTTTTGAGTTTCATTTTTTATATCGATAGGGAGGCTATTAAACATTTTTACTGCCATATAACGCACTCCCTTTTGATAGCACGATAGACTTTCCGATGGAGTATGAAAGTCATTTTTGACGCGTATTTATGCTATGAACTGTTGAATTAGTTAAAGTTTTCACGATTACACACGAGGAAGATTATTAATGAAAAGATATACTGACAAGCCATGGGCATTATTTGTAGTTTTTTTTTTTAAATAGTCCTACACGATTCCCTAGATTTGGCACATACTATTATTCTAATTACTCTTTTTTGTAATAGAAATATACTGTTACTATCTGTGGAATTTCCCCAGAATATTATTCCAAAACTCATTACTGAGTGGAAGTATGCAAAGTATATTGTTTTAAGGTATTGATATTTATTATCTTTTGCATAGATCTAATAGCAAAACAAGCTGAATTTAGCTTGGAGGTAATTTCTTTAATATGATTTTTCCAGTTTAACACATTATCGATTTTTAAGCCAAGAAATTTGGTTGTCGTTGTTTCTAATAGGGGTCTATTGTTAATTATTGCTCTAGAAATTTGCGACGTTGAATTTGGAGAGGATATAAATTGAATTATGTTAGTTTTGTTACAATTTAATACCAATTTATTGACTGAGAACCAGTCACATATTTTGAAGAGAATTTCTTCTGTTTAAGATTGGCATGTGTTGCAGTTATTGGCTGTAATTGCTATACTTGTGTCATCTGCAAATAATATGGGATGACCTACATCTTTTATTTGGGGGGGGGCAAGATCATTTATAAACACTATAAAAAGTAGGGGACCTATAAAACCTTAGAACTTATATATCTGCTACTTTTGACAATTCTCTACAATACACAGTTGTAAATCAATTTTCCTTGTTACTTTAATCAACTAATTCTATTCTATGACTTTCATACATAATTATATGTTTAATTTTAGGTTCACTTATTCTACATGATAATCAATTATACTAAATCATCATACCGCATTCAGGTTAGCAGTTGTTGACATACAGCCAGCAAACTGCATAAGCTGAATCGGTATTTTTTTCAATATGTAGGTCAGTCTAAACTCTTGCCACTTGCTTGTCAGCAAAATTGTTTGCGTATCATCTATACATCTTCTAGCATACATGTAAACATACTTGACACGTTAATTATCTAATCAACATCAATTGTAGTTCCATCATTCTATCATATGCTCTCATTTTCATTCAATTCTATTATACTTTCTATGAAATTTATTATATGTGTGATCGTGTTGAATTAAAGTATAATATTTACAAATTAATCCGTTGTTTTCTTTTAAACCTTTACTAATAAATGCATCTTTCTTATTCAGTTAATTTTTATATTTTCTGATTACAGGAAAGTTTAGTAAATCTTAGTAAATCGTTTTGTTCGAGAACTCTATCATTATTTGAATTTGATTGTTCATATTTATTTCTGGTAATGTTTCTATATGAGGAGCTATTCCATCTCAAATCGACCGAAATATAGAGAAAATTGACCTTACAATTTCTAAATACAATAAAACTTTTTTTGTACGTAGAGAACTGTGATACAGTGCTTTGTGCAAAGTTTGAGGCATCAGAACTTCATAGTGTTTAAATTTAAAATAGGCTATTTAAATTTATCGTAGTTTCATAAAATTTACAAATTTAAACTGCTGTAGCTCCGAAACCCTTTCACCCAATGATCAAAATCATGGTTTATTTTTATGCTGAGGAATTAAAGTTTATATTTCCATATAAACAGATTTTCTAACTTTTTATGGAAATGGAGAAATTTAGATTTTTCTCATTAAGACGCCTTTGCCAAGCAAAAAATATTTTTAAAATATATAGTTAGATTCCGCATTGAAAGTACAAATAAACACATATTTTTTATTCATGGCACGTTGATAAGAAAGTATTGAAAATATCAAATAAAGAAAATAAAGAAAATAAATGGTACGCGCGTGAACTAACCAGCCGACTGTGAGGCAGGAGCTAGCCGAGGTAAGCAAGGAGCGTATTCCGAATCTCACCGGTGAGCAATCCGATGGCATTACGGTGTTCCGAATTCCACCGATGACGTCATTGATGCTCCACCGGTGTCGCACCGGTGCCATCAACTTGCAGAGGTGGTGGCAGTCTCCATCAGCCGCCATCAGTGAATTTGATTGGTTCTTGTATAGGGCGGGAATTAGCAGACGAATAACATCGTGCACTGTTGTGTCATGGAGGTGTGTTCTGCTTTAGTTCTGCTGTATTGTTTGTAATGAGCATAACGTAAAAACAATATGTTAATGGCTTATGAGCGCACATGTCAACAGACCCGTTATTACTACCGGTTCAAGAAATAAATTGTTTATGCTATCTTTTCTTTGAACGAGATGGGAGTACGAAAATTTCGCAAAATTTTGCTAGCTTAGCACAGACAACAACTTGTACAGTCGCCATGACAGACATCGATCCTTCCAGCAGTTTTGTTCCTTATTTCGCTGCAACGTGACGTCATTGATGCTACCGGACCGGTGAGATTCGGAATACGCTGAAGGCCAGGAGAAATAAACACGTGATGTGTCCTCTAGCAGTTTATGGCTGTGCTAGCTTTATCACAGGTTTTCATAAACACAGGAGTAAAATGACGCTCAACGCTCGCTTATCTTCAGCTCTCGGCCAGTGCGTGCGGTACTGCGCCGTTCAAGTCTAGGCGTGTGAAAATAATCTATTTAATACCCTCGAAACTTATTGCCGTACCACTAACCAAACAATACCGAATCCCTCTTAATAATGCAAGGTTTTTTCTCATTATTTTTTTACATTTTTACAAATTGGCAAAAAGCCTAAAAGTAAGTAAAATCAGATTATCTGTCTCTTTGTATAAAATAAAAATAAGGATTACTTCTTAACACAACCTACCAAATGTCAGCTTCAAAATGAGCTCTCGTTCAATATTCTACAGTAAATGGTTCTGAGCGCTGAAAGAGGCTTGTTTTTATAAAATACGCTAAATTTGTCGCTCAATAATACGAAAACCGTTTGACTTTCGATAGTATATTTTTGAAAATGCACTCTCCTCAGCACCTTGTATAAATAGGGAAAAAATTAGAGTATAAAAAATGCGAGGTTTTTTACTGATCGATTTCATATGGAATAGCCCATATGGTATTTTATCGCTTGTCATCAGCTTCATCTTCATCGGTCGAACCCGCTACGCTCATCTGTGCTGATGCTGTGTCACTTCCTCTGCCGCGCCTCGAACTACCCAAGGACTGTTGCAATATTTGTAAACTATTTTCACTTGCACTGTTTTTGTTAGTTAAACCACACATGCTATTCTTTGTAGCACTTCACTCGATCGCCTTGTACTTCTCTCAATGGTCATTTTTTCAGTCTGTGATACCGCCCCACAAACCGCCTCTTCTCTGATTCCTGCAACTTCTTTCATACAAGGTCTTCTTTCTTCACTCTTGTTTCTATGAATGAATGAATACTAATATCACCACCGTCACTACCATCACCATCCTTGATCCTCAGCTCCCTTAACATTATAAAAATCTCAAACATCTTTTAGTTACTGATCTCCACTTCCAGAGTTTGCTTGAAATTTAAATAATCTTCATTATATAAAAGTGGAATACGTTAGGTATTAATTGTTGTAGAGTGTATTCATCTTGAAACACAATTTTCTCAAGCATATGCCGTGATCCTTTTACTGTTATAGATCGAACGACACTGCCGAGGGGGGAAATTTCCCCTAGATAGAGCTAGAAAAGGTACTGTATTACGTAATATGGACAGACAACATAGGCTGAAAGGATGTCAAAGACTTCCATTCAGTGAACTGTGGTACAGTTCGTGACAATGCAGAATACATTACAACATCGAACCTTCTTCAACAACATCATCATCATCATCATCATCATCATCAACAACAATAACACGATTTAGGCCCATTGGCCTGTTTCGTCTCTATAGCAGTACTAAAATTGGTCTTTCCAGCGTTTTCTAGGGCGTCCGATTCGTCTTCTCCCTTGCGGTTTATAATAGTGTAGTCAGTGTGGAATGTGGGTTAGTTCCATCCTAGATGTATGTTCATGTCATTTATTCCTATATTCCATGATCATTTCTATCATATTTGGCATATTTAGTTCCTGTCGCATGTCTTCATTTCGCTTGTGGTCCAATTAGCTATATCCTGCTATTGGCCTTAGCAGTCTCATTTCTGCTGCTTCTACTCTCTTCATATGTTAAGTTGTCATGCACCATGTTTCCGATCCATAGGTTAATGTTGGAATCGCCATTGTTTTGTAAAAATTTTAAAATTGTGTCGGTCCTAACTTTCTTCTTTAGTGTTCTTTTTATCGTGCCAATTAGGCCTAACTGCTGGAATTCAGAGAGCTTCCTATCTATGTCGTTAATTTGTTCATATGATATCATGCAACCCAGGTAATTAAACAGTTGACTTGCTCTATGATTTCATTATTAATAATTATTTTTGTTCTAAATGGCGTTTTTCCCTTTAAACCCATCACTTTAGTCTTTTTAGTAGATATTTGAAGTTCATATTCTTTTGCGATGCAGTTCAGTTTAAACAAAGGCCGTTGGAGGTCATCTTCTATGGTTGTAAATATAGCCTGATCATCGGCAAACAATATTGTATTTAGAGGTGTATTGGTTTGGTTAAACATTGTTTCCATATGTAATAGCCACCTTCTGGTGACGTCGTCAATGTATAAATTAAATAAAACAGGTGATAAAGAACACCCTTGTCGAACACCTCGTGTTATTTCTTTGCTTTCTTTGCTTATTCCATTCTTTAGTTTAATTCTAATTTTAGTGTTACTATATAAGCCTTGTATTACCCTTATTAGATGATCTGGTATTCCTTTAGATCTCAATACTTCCCATAATATTTGACGATTAACAGTGTCAAAAGCTTTATTATAATCAATAAAGGCAATATAAGTAGGGATGTTGTATTCTCTACTTTTCACCTTCTTTATTATATTTATAATATGGATGGATGGATGGATGGATGGATGGCAGTGGCGGCTCCTGCGTATTTTTTAAGAGGAGGAAAGAAGTTAACAGCACGAAATGACACCTTCTTGAATGAAACATGCTACAAATTAGCCTACATGCATACATGTAAGACCAGGTAGTGTTGGGGTTGGTCTTCACTTCTGTATAAAAATAATCTGTTCTTGTAAACAGAGTTTCCTAAGTTTTCCAAAATATATTATGTTTTCACTTCCATTTATTGTTGAATAATTGCACAAATTAACAATTACAAGGAAATTCACAACCTCGTAGCATTTTTCACGCACACTACAGCATCACACATGTTGGAAGAGACTAGCTACTAGCTCGTAACCGGAACAGTTTTACGGAAATCGGAATGGGAAATAATCTGTTAGGAAAGCGAGAACACTGCACCCACCCACGTGGTCTGTGTTGCCACATGTACATTTTACAAGTTCAGTATCACATTCTTTTGAAGAATGTCAGTTCTTGTAAAGTCATACTACCATTATTGTTCAAAGCTGCCGGTGGCCGGTTAATTTTTTATGTTAAAAGTAATGTAGTTTGGAGTACCTACTTTCAATTTCAAATATATTTGTACAAAACTGACAACTTGGCTGTTGCCCTGTCTAGTACACAATGAATGGAAATGAATTTCAGGGGCCAAAAAGATCTGCGATAGTAATATCCTTGAAAGTTTCAAACCATTAATAGTAGCCTATATAAAGTGCAATGAATAATATTTTTGATTTATAATTTTAAAAAGTTTATATGGTGTCTTTCATAGCGTTGCGTCGAAACTGTTTTTATTGTGCTTCCTCCTAGATGTGTTATAGTCTGAATGAATTGTTAGATGGCAGCGATAGCGAGCTTGCTGCACTACCAGTCGGTTTCTATTTCCCGCCCATGACTGAGTCAGAGGAGGATCTCCTCTCTAACCGTTCATTCACTTGCTTTAAAACTCTGCTTCTTTCTCTGGCCGCTACTGCGCTGTTGTCTATGTGTGTTAACTGCAGTAAAGGAGGAATGGATCGACTTTCCTCCACACAAACAATCTCGCATCTTTCTCACAGTTTTGTAGCAGCACACGAGCGCACGTCGTTTAAAACTCGATCAACCGAGGTTTTCTTATAGCTGTGAACTTAAAAATTATCGAATCTTCCTCGAATTTCAAGGCACATATTTCATTTGGTATTTACTTTCAAAAGAAGAAAAATGTGAGGAGGACGTTCCTCCCTTCCCTCCCCCGAGGAACCGCCACTGATGGATGGATGGATGGATGGATGGATGGATGGATAGATAGAATTCTCCCCCAAAATAATTCTACCTAAATCCTCGTTAGTGTAGACTATTAGTTTCGGGAAATTTGGTAGAAACTGAACCCCGACGTTTTTTTTTATTAGAAGTGGCCAGACCTGTAAACTAGCCGTAACTGTTGTTTAGGCATTAGAGAGCCGTCACTTGGGGTGAAGATGGGCCGTACATTGCAGAGCAGGATGTTGAAGAGATCGACACGGACGGGGCGGGGTTTACAGGCTGACCTCTTCACCTGTGGAAATGTGAGGTCACTGCAAGGCATTTCGGCGATGAGATCAGCCAGTAGAACCCAGTCCAGGGCTCTGCTCACGCACCATCAGCATAACGAGTCCACCGCCTGCAGGCTGCAAACTCGAGGAGCTCCTGCAAATCAAGTCCGACCGTCCTTTGACGAACGAGCGATACCGCATGTCCCACGAGCGCTATGAACCGGAAGACTAAGATCTATTGCTTTTCTTCACAATTTCTTATAATAATGATAATGATAATAATAATAATAATAATAATAATAATAATAATAATAAAATTAATTTAAGTTATAACTAACTAGAAATAATGGAGTACAACTCGTAATTGTACCTTTCAAAACTTGAAACCTTTTCGTAATAATGAAAATAATTTCAAATTAAATTAATTTAAGTTATATCCAACTAGAAATAATATAATGGAGTACAGCTCGTAATTGAGGCGGTAGCCGGAAAAAGAGCCCATAAGCAAAAGTCATGTTTCGAGAAAGCAATGATTGAAAGATTTATTTGCATGTCATTGCGATTTGGATGCACTTTTATCAAGATAACATTTTTCATACTGTTACAATAATATTTGTCTATAAGTTTTTGTTAAATAATACATTCGGACTTTAATAGTGTTAATAAAATAATATATTTTATTGAACCATTTTATAGGCCCTTTTTTCAGAGAACGAGTTTATTTTATAAAAATACTTTCAATATGATTATATTTTAGCAGAAATTTAATATCAGCATTGAACGGCGCACATTACAAAGGTTTACAATTTCATAATCAATTTAGTAAAATTATATTTCTTACATATATCTCATAGTTACGACATAAATTGTACCGAATACTTAAGAATAAAAAATATCTATTGGGTACAGAATACAGATTACAGGTTTTTTAATATTAATCTAGAATGGATTCACACACAGTGCAGTTTACACTTTAGTGCACATACTGGATGGACTCACACTCACTTTGAGAATCATCTTCATTGATGTTTTCTCCCAATCCAACTTTGCTGTCTTCAATGATGTTGTGAAGCCAACTGCTTGAAATATTTGAAACATGTTTTGTACTTCACATTCAGTTTCTCACCTGTCTTTTTTTGTAATAATCACAGAATAACCCAAAGAGAATCTTGATATTTAGGTTTGGGGTAGTGGACAATAGTAGATCTTGCTATGTGGAATCGATTGTAGATGGAGTGCAGTAAATCCCATTATACTGATGTTCATTTTATATGGTCTTTTTTCATGAGAATCCCTTTTTTCCTTCAAAATTTTCACCTTTCAATATTTTCCCTTGTATTACTCTGTCTTTTGGCAGAAATTTTGAAAAGTCCCAAAATCTATTGACGATACACCTTTTGCTGAACACCACTTCGACGCACAGAATATGTCCATGTATTTTCACGACTTACTTTTGGATTTTAAGTTACATTTACGACTAGGAGATTTTTTTTTATAACAAGCCTCCCACTGTAGCATCCTGCAAGAACTTTTTTTGCCCACTGTAAAATATTTCGAAGAAATCTTCCGTTCATCGGCAGTGAATTTGGAGAAACATTTCTTCTGGCAGCAGAGATAACAATAGCACCTTTCGAAGTTACATACGTAATATCATGTTGTTTATTCATTTTTCTGTCTTCTCGTTTTAAGTCCATTTTCATGTCCTGTCTCCCCTTGTTTCGTTTATGTTCATTTCTTTCCATTTTGAAACAATTCAGATCGCACACAAATTACAACTGCTACACACAACACAATTATACTGCTTGCAGTGCCTGCCTAAAGCTGACTGTGTTCATGTTTGTTGCGTTACACGTAAGAGTGCATGGGTTCATTCAATTAGCTATCCTGCCCTCTGTTTACAAGATATTGAAACGAAACTATGTAAGAAAGTGGATTTTAACACGGAGAATCGAATTAAACATTCTCCCGAAAAAGGGCCTATAGACCCATGGGTCCCTTTTCCGGCTACCGCCTCAATTGTACCTTTCAACACTTGGAACCTTTTTTGTAATAATAATAATAATTTCAAATTAAATTAATTTAAGCTATATCCAACTAGAAATAATATAATGGAGTACAACTCGTAATTGTACATTTCAACACTTGGAACCTTTTTTGTAATAATAATAATAATTTCAAATTAAATTAATTTAAGTTATATTAAACTAGAAATAATATAATGGATTACAACTCGTAATTGTACCTTTCAACACTTGGAACCTTTTTGTAATAATATAAATAATTTCAAATTAAATTAATTAAAGTTATATCCAACTAGAAATAATATAATGGAGTACAACTCATAATTGTATCTTTCAACACTTGGAACTTTTTGTAATAATAAAAATAATTTCAAATGAAATTAATTTAAGTTATATCCAACTAGAAATAATATAATGAAGTACAACTCATAATTGTATCCTTCAACAGTTGGAACTTTTTGTACTAACAATGCCATTCTATGGTTGCCGTCGATTCTAATTTGTCAAGTAAATTCCAGAGTGCACTAGTGTTGTAGTTACAGGTTCCCCCCCCCCCCACAGCCATTTTGTCTTACCCTAAAGTGGACGTTTATATCTCTGAGTGCATGCATACACTTTACCTTTTGCTTTTACTTTAAGTATTTGGTGGTCGACCTTCGACATGCTGATCACATCAGATTTAATCACGAAAAATTTATGCGCCAATATCTAGAAACAGTTAAATTGATCAATCAGGAGTCTATCGAATTATTATGATTGTGATTTTAACTTTTCGCGATGACATTTGAGGTGGAGTTTCCAAGATTTAAGCAAACACTCATGACACGATATCCAATACTATACGCACTATGAATCACTGACAACCGATCGAGTTCAAAGGAGACTGACATTTCTTGGAGAATGTGGACTTGCTGATGATGTCACTGTGAAGTTAATAGTTCGTAAACCCAACGCTGGCAAAGAAATATATATCAATAAACTACAGCCAATTTTTTAATAATACTTTTCTTTGTTTATGGTAATGGACCAGTCAGAATCATCTCTTTGAATCATCTTAGCTGCTAAGATCTAATTTTGACTTCAAATACGTGCATTTCTTGGAGCAAAACAGTTTAAGAGGCCCACCCTTAAAGAATTACTATTATATATATATATTTTAAATTCATTGTTAACTCTACAGGAACATCATTTTATTTTTACTTCAATTTTTATTGTACCTGAGTTTTGGAATGTACTTCACTCCCACCCCTTCTACTAGTAAACTTCCAACCGTTCACGACACAGAGCCGAGGGCGCGTAAGCAGTACTGAGTTACAGAGTATAGTACGTTCCAGAAATATGTTCGCGTTTTCCAGTAACGAAAGAGCTTTCAATATTGGATCATATTTTAGTACAGGTACTGTCGTCCGTTTGCCTACGTCGCATCCCGGTTTCTCCCACCTGCTTCTGTTCGCCCGTCTGTTAAATCTAGTAGCTGGGCTGTCTTAGCTCTTTTCTGAAAACATTAATTTCTGTTAGGAATTGGACGTCTACGTAATATTATACAAGTGTTTAAAATAACTTAAATAAAAGAGCCTCGTTAAGTAATTAACTGTCACATGATCCCCCCCTTTCTACGACCCTGCGACAAAACCACTTGAACGGACAGTAGATAGCATGTCTGAGTAATTTTATCTTTTCGGATCGGGCAGAAGTGAAGATTGAATTTACAGTACGTAAGGTACTCTTTTATAGAGTAGGTACAGAACTATTTCAACATGAGTTACTCGTACGTAGGACGAAACCGGTAATTGGAATTAGGTACAATAGTCTATTGTGCCATAATATGCACATTGGAACTGAAGCCTGTATCGAAATGAACGGCCACCATTTTCAAAAATGTGTTTAAATATTCATATTATGAATATACACTGCATAATTAATACGTCCGAATGGATAGCTCAATTCGTGAGTAAAAACACTAACTGTTAATACAGTACTGCATTTTGATTAAACAAAAGCCTAATGAAAATTATCAAACTCAAAATTGCGATATTTCCTAGTTTACGTAAGTCGGTGAACTACTTTTCTGCCCTCCTATACCTAGTAAAGTGATTTGTATTTCACGCCAGTATCATCGAACTCCAGTCGTGGAAGGGGTAGCAAACGGTGGTTCCGGTTTCAATCGTTAATAGAAAGGTATAGCCAGGTTAATATTAAAAATATTAGTAAAAATAAAATGATGTCCCTGTATAACATCTTTTATTTTTTCTGGTTATGCTTATTGATGGCGTTAGTTTGTGTAACAATATGACATCGAAAGTTGTGTTGAGGTTTCTGATCAACAATAGTCCTGATGAACTGTTATATGGTTCATGAGGTAGCAGGTACTGAATATGCCCACCATGTGTTGCGCGATAAACATCAAACTGGTAGAGTGCATTTCTTTCCACACACGAATCAAATGATCCCTAATTATGGAATTCACTGCTTCAAGAATTCGATGACACAGATCTTGAAGAGTAGTAGGCAGGATCGTACGAACTCCGTGTCTTTTATGAAGGCCTACTCCCAAAGATAAAATTCACAGGGGGTAAGGTCGGGGGACCTGGAGGGCCACAGACGATGAACACCATATTCTTCTCTACCTCTTCCAATCCAACGTCCCAGAATGGTTTCGTTCAGATAATGCCGGATCGTATTGTGAAAATGAGGTGGGGCACCATCTTGCATGAAGTTGAAGTCATGCGAATTGGAATTGGAGAAGCAACCAGTTCTGTAACATGTCCAGGTATGACATTCCTTTCACAGTTTGTCTACGAAAAAAAAAAAGTCCATACATTTTCTCTACAGAAATGGCGCAAAAAACATTCACCTCCGGCGAGTCTCTTGCATGTTCGACAACTACGCAAGGACTTTCAGCCCCCAAATTCGGACTGCCGAGTAACTGCGGCAGACAGTCCGTTGCTGTTTCTGCTATCCTTAACGCCCCGGACTGAGCATCGTGTGTAACCAAACGTTAAAAAAAAACTTTGATCCTTTCTCTATCCAGTGGTGTGCGGCAAATGGTTCTATTGTTTATAGTTTGTTTACAATAAATATTTGAAATGTGACCATTCTTTCTGAATATCCCTGTACAAACATTGGAACGTGAACTAAACGAAGGGTTGCGCTGTGACGTGAAGTACGCGGGTGAAGGGGAAGATAGGTCTGCTGATTATCAGCTGCGCTTATCAGGGACAACCGTGACGAGGTACGGAACGCTGAGCGCCATTCACATCCATGCGGCCAAGTGAATTGAAGTGGGAGGAGGAATATTTGAAAAGCTGCTTCCAAACTGAGGTACGTATGTTTATTTTATGATTAATAAAGTATTTTTATTATTATTTCTGTGTATTTTAAGTGGATAATTAATTATGTTCAAAACCATTGATACTTTCGTAGGATTTAGTCAGCTGTAACACTTTAGCGGTTGATATAATCAGACCCATGTTTATTATATTTGATGCTAAAAATGGCCCATAAACCGATTCCTAAAGCACGGGAGAGTAGTTATATATCACCCTGTATAGAGACAATTAGAAAGACAGAGAGATAGCATGAAGAAACCTACTTCTAAGATATCAGAAAACCCACAGAGACATCAACACAGACATAGAATATACTACACATCCAACCAAAAAGCCAGAAACTAAACACACTAGAACAATATGAAATATACAGACACACAAAAAATACACCCCAACGAAATTCTGAACACACAACTCAACTTCAAAACACACACACTCTTTGATTCTACACTATACCACAGGAACACACCCTCACAGGAAACAAAACAAGTGGCACCAAGACCAACAACGACCAGTTCTGAAGATGACCCATAAATAGGTCGAAACATGTAAACAAGGTACGTTGAAATTTAACACAGAAAAGTCTTACCATACATATTCCGAAGTGATACAGTGTTAAAAGTTGTGTAATCAAGATGTATATATCAGAAAAGCCAAGAACATTGCAAAAGTGACAGAATCTTTGTAAAATGTTATGTTTTATTTAACGACGCTCGCAACTGCAGAGGTTATATCAACGTCGTCGTATGTGCCGGAATTTTGTCCCGCAGGAGTTCTTTTACATGCCAGTAATCTACTGACATGAGCCTGTCGCATTTAAGCACACTTAAATGCTATCGACCTGGCCCAGGATCGAAGCCGCAACCTTGGGCATAGAAGACCAGCGAATCTTTGTAGCCACACAGAACTATGTATTTATAATTCATGTAACGAAAACGAAAAATAATCATTCGGCTGGTTTTCCCTAGGTAGCGAACTCCAGTGCCCATTTAAAGAGTCTCGAGAACTCCCGAGAGAGTCTCTGTAAACTAAGGATAATATAAAAATCCCCTGTATCCTCCAGGGATCAAACCCGCAACTTCAAAGTCTGAAGTAACTCGATTCCAATGATCCCAGCCTGAGTTCCTCGCTGACTTAGGCGGGATCCTGTTTCTTGCAGCTTTATAATCGCTTTTTCATTGTGCTCTCGACGTAACCATGACGACGGCAAGACGCGGCTTCTCGTACCTGGGCAGGCCCGGCAACGCTTCAGCTGCTGCGCTCCGTCCCTGTGTTCATACTGTACTTATAATCGATAAATTAAGAACATATTGGAGCAATGATGGAATGAAAATAACACGATGTTACCTGCCTACCACAACGATTTTAGTACTTGCCAAGGACTGAATCAATGCTGTTTTGAATACAATATGGGTAGTTCACTTATTGAAGTTGGGTGCACCCAGAGAGATAACATCGTCGGTTTGCAAGCAAAACACTTACTTACTTACAAATGTCTTTTAAGGAACCCGAAGGTTCATTGCCGTCCTCACTTAAGCCCGCCATCGGGCCCTATCCTGTGCAAGATTAATCCACTCTCTATCATCATATCCTACCTCCCTCAAATTCATTTTAATATTATCCTCCCATCTACGTCTCGGCCTCTCCAAAGATCTATTTCCCTCCGGTCTCCCAACTAACACTCTATATGCATTTCTGGATTCGTCCATACGTGCCACATGCCCTGCCCATCTCAAACGCCTGGATTTAATGTTCCTATTTATGTCAGGTGAAGAATACAATACGTGCAGTTCTGTGTTGTGTAACTTTCTCCATTCTCCTGTAACTTCATCCCTCTTAATCTCAAATATTTTCCTAAGAATCTTCTTCTCAAACATCCTTAATCTCTGTTCCTCTCTCAAAATGCGTGTCCAAGTTTCACAACCATACAGAACAACCGGTAATATAATTGTTTTATAAACTCTAACTTCAAATTTTTTGACAGCAGACTAGATGACAAAAGCTTCTCAACCGAATAATAACAGGCATTTCCCATATTTATTCTGCGTTTAATTTCCTCCCGAGTGTCATTTATATTTGTTACTGTTGCTCCACCTCTTCGAAGGATAAATCTCCAATTTTTATATTTCCATTTCGTACAATATTCTGGTCACGAGACATAATCGTATACTTTGTCTTTTCGGGATTTACAAGCAAAACACACTAAGTTAAAAATATTACTTCTGAGAAAAATGCGTTTAAAAGCTCTTGATAAAACTGAATCCTCAAAATATTATATTTAGAAAGTTTTTTTTCTTTATGTGTAGATATTTAATTTTCCAATTCTAAATTTATATACATACATCATGTGCATTATATACGCCGTTTTCTCAGAAGTAACATGTTTTACTTAATTAGTTCTGCTTGTAAACCGACAATATATTTTGTTTTTTTAATTATGTATTATTGTCCCAATTTCAAGGTTCTTCCTTTTATTAACTTTCATGTTTAATTGCATGTTCCACAATTTTATTATATTACTAACATACATACAATGGTTGAGCTCTTTGGACTTTTTCCATTGCTGATTTTCAAAATTGTAGCACAACGTTTCGAAGAGTGGATCTCTCTTCGTCGTCAGGTGAAAACCTACTGTGGGGATCGTTACAAACAGCTAGCCTGTTTGATTCATCCATTGTAGCATTGTCCTGTTGAAAAAATGTAATTATATCAGGTTGCAAAATGCGCATGCTAGGTAGCAGACAGTATTTTCCAGTATGTGGATATATTGCTGTCAAATTCTCTTCAGTTTTACACAGAGTTCCTTCTCATAGCCTGGAAATCCATCCCCAAACACCGACAGAAATACGTCCACTGCGTTGTGTTGATGTTACATATTCTGGCTGGACCTTGTGGAACCAATAGGACGAAATACCTGAATAGGCCCATGACTGGTGTTTGAGAAAACCTTTTAATCTGAAAATATTACATTTTCCCATGGATATTCATAATATTCTTGTCAAAACGCGATATGATCTTTTCTATGTTTATGATCCAACATGGTATTTATACGTGCAGGGAAGATGAAAAATTTTCCTGGAATATTATATAATACTCAAGAGAAATAAACACATGTTTTAAACATTTCGGTGAAAAATAGACTCAATGTTTTATTTCTTCGGTTGCATATAACGTTATTGCTCTAAAAGGTTGTCTTTTGTTCGATTAGCTAGGTATATAGGCCTATTTGCTACTCTGGGTTCAAATACCTCCATTCCCGGGACGACATGTGGAGTGGGGTATGTAGATATATTTTCCAACATAATATTTCACAAAGTTAACTTCCACATTATTTCATAAGACAAAAGTTTTGCGAGCCAGTGTACTTTATACGGATATCTGTTGCCCAATGAGGTGGTGCACGATCCTGTTTGAACACAATACTCAGTTCTTTTGCTGTTGCAGTTGTGGTTCGAAGAAGTTTTTCAACATCTCCAGTTACAGTCCTGATCGAACTGTTTCCTCTGTGAAGATAAACGACCCATACCGATTATAGCGACTTACCGTACACCATACTTTAAGACTAGCCAATTCCAGTTCATAATATGAGACATGTGGATTTTTAGGTCCCCATATGATTGCATTATGGGTATTCACTCGAACATTGACATGGAAGGTTGCTTGTCAGAAAATACCAATCTATTCAAGAAGCATCAAAGTTAGACAACTACATTTTTTGCCATTTCGAGATAATGATTGTTTCTCATAGAATTTTTTGTGCTGAATTTGATTTTGGAACTGTTTAGGTTCAAAGACGGACAGAGCAGAGCGAAAATAGCACTTAATTGTGCGCTTTAGAATCAAAATGTAGACAACTTCCCTGTGACCTGGTTTCAAATTATGAAATTTCTTCAGTAGCCAATGAGAAGCCCACATTCGTACCACCTTTTCCCATCAAGCATCGCGAACCCAACATGGCTGATTGTTTATATACTCTGTTTGTGGATGAATACGTACTGTTTTACAGTAAATTTGCTTTGAAACCGAGTTCGAAGAGACTTAGATTCAAAAATAGACAATTTCACTTTAAATATGGCTTCGTTTGGTTTCAAAAACAGGCATCTCCACTTTAAATACGGCTTCATTTGGTTTCCAAAACGGACAAATCAATGACTTAGTTTCAGAGATGGACAACTCCACTTTTTAAACTTAAATTTAGGCCTGAATATTAATTTTAATCACATTTTCCGACTGAAAAAATCATTTGTGCGAGATCGTGCGTATTTGCTTGGTTTCCGCACAAAACCAATCCGCGGAAAGTCTAAAATTCTACATTCAGTATTCCCAACCTAACACACAAAACAATTTCCCTCTTCTTACCGCTTAAGTGACATATTGATTTTACTGCTTTAGGCTTTTAACATATTATTTTTAAAGACGTTCAATATAGTAATAATTATAAATTGGAAACTTACCACTGCAATTTCACCTAAATTGCACTGTTAATTATTGTTTTTAAATATTTAAAAAAATTAAGTAAACTCTATAACTCCACTAAAGTTATTGCATTCGTGATGCAAGTAACATTAAGGAAGCCGTGAAAAAATCAACAAGATTCCAGACTCATCACAGACTGGGGGAAAAAAAGACAGACGTATATCACGGCCTGCTGTAGTATAGTAAACACAGAAAACATTTTAAAGCAACAATGTTGAAGATAGAAATTTTTGTTTTGCAAATTTGTCGTCAATGAACAGAAACCAAGATGGAGATTTCATTGCAACTAATTAGAAATTCCTCTTTTAGGTATGTAATAGACGATGTTCGCACAAAATAATGTACGATACACGAGCGGTATGTTTTCTTTCAATTCTCGGAAATTAAAAAAGCTCAACTACGTTTCGCTTTTTCAAACTTTTCCTCGAAAATCAAAACTTCAACATACCGCTCTTGTAACGCATATTACTATTCTATGACCCATGAGAATGTTTTAAAAAATGTAGTATAACGGTGACATTGGTTTCCAAGAATCTAGTTTTTCGCCTCTCCTGTAAAAACAGGAAAAGTGGAGTTGTCCAACTTTGATATCAAGCTCCTCATTTCGTTTATTCGGTCGTTGCTGAGTAGCTTCTTTTGTTTCTTGTGCGGTAACAATAGTGATACAAAACTCCCCAAAACTCCCGTGCTTCAGTATCACATTGAAACTAAATGAATTCTACAGTACCCCCCATTATAAATTTATAGTCATTTTATTTTTGTCTTCCCAAACGGATAAGACTGTATATAAAATAGAAATTTCATCCATCGCCTTCCTTAAGAAGCATCTCTAATACGTAAAGTAAAAAATTTGGATGTACTATATGTATAATTTTAAGTGAATATAAAATATTTCTTTCCTAAATCATCCTTTCATTCCTATATATGGAACCACAATTGTTCGGGGTCGGAGTTCGAATCCCTTAATTCACAGTCATGCGTCAAGACAATCAGTTACCGTACAACAGATGTTGGAGTCACATCTTGCTAATGCCTCGGAACATTTAAGCAGCAGGGATGCGTGCGGCTCGGCTAAGTGCAGCGGTCATTATCGGGCAAGGGTGGTCACCCCACCTCGCCCTTCATCACCGACTGTAATTTCTTCCAATCACGCATTCTTCCCCCACGTGGCTTGCGAGCCGGGAAATCACCAGCAAATCTGTCTCCATGGCAACAATCTGGCCTACTGATTTGTCGTGGACATTCTTATGTTGCATTGGTTTGCGTGGCAGGTTAAATTCTTATAAACATGCAGAAAAAGTTGCGAACTAGAGTGTGCTATAAGACCTTCCTATGTATTTAAAAACTGTATAATGTTTTCAATTACTCGTATCAAGGATACACTGAAGTGAAATAATGATATATTTCATGAAAAATATTTCGCTTAGACTAAACCGGAGGTAAAGATCCGTACGGGGTAAAGATCTACCCTAAATATTTTGGTTCCCTGAATCCCCAAGTGATTGCATTGTTGAGGTGACGACTGCCAACTTAGAAGCTGCGTTTATAAGTTACAAAATTTGGTGTTTCTCTGTCTAATGTCCTGAAAATAATGTGATATTTTCAATGTTTCACTATTCTGATATAATATTGGACTTGTATATGAAGAGCTCAAAGACAAAACAAGTTATATCCCTAGAAAAGTTTTCTCAGAAATGAGCAAAATGTGCTATACAATTTATTTACAGTGTACTTTATAATTCTTTATGCTCGACCATGCCGAAATGTAGTAATTATACACCTGGTAGCAGACCTTTAATGCGTGTCATTAAAGTACACCTACTCATTA
Source organism: Periplaneta americana (assembly GCF_040183065.1). NCBI lineage: Eukaryota > Metazoa > Arthropoda > Insecta > Blattodea > Blattidae > Periplaneta > Periplaneta americana. The sequence goes on along the minus strand of NC_091120.1, from coordinate 162,006,107 downwards.
AAGGTCAGGTCTTTCAGCAAATGACGACTCAGGTTACAACTGTTCAGCCAATGACAGGTCAGCTTTCTACCGTTATAAAACCGCAAGTATCGATTATTCTCGGATATGCAATCGAAAGAGAATTACCGAAAAGTCACGGAGGCTGGAAATCCAATACTGTCGCAGAAGGTTATGTTCTGTTACTATAATAATTAGCGTTAATTGTAAATAATATTCGAATAAATTCAATTTGTCATCTCGTTTTTCAATGTCCAATTTAATTTCAATCTTATCTCTGTAGGTTCTTATGGCCTAGCAAGGCCAATGTGGACATCTGTTCCTCGGAAAAAATCAATACTTTTGCGTCTGCGCACATCTCACAACATACGGAACATTGCTGAAGGTCAGATACAATTAAAATTAATAAATCAAGTTAGAAATATGGTCGAGCATAAAAAGTCGTATGAAACTCGCCTATAATGGTAATTAAGAAGCTCGTATGAAAATTATGAAACGAGCGCAAGCGAGTTTCATAAATATCCATACTCGCTTCTTAATTACCTTCATTATAGGCTCGTTGCATAATGTACTATTTTCATCATCCAATTCCTTCTATAGTAACAAGATTTTAGAGCAAATATTGGCCTTCAATATTCTTCCTTCATCAAATTATTTGAATTTAAAAAGTGGATATAACTTAATTTCCACAGATCTGCGTGTATAACTTGTTTTGCACTTAATCGTGATGTGAGTAGATATTAAGCCTAATTTCGAACTTACTAGTACTGTAAAATATTGAACAAAGGATATGGTTATCAGTTCAAATTACACGTATTATTATTTTTATATTATTTTACAAAATTCCTGAAAAATATAAAAAAAAAATTAAGATTGCCTGCTGAAATTTTCACGTGAATAAAGACCTAATTTTATGATTACCAATGAAAATTATACACATAGTTATTATCATTGCATATTATACACATTATTTTCATAAAATACAAAATTACTGAAAAATATAACATTTTTAAGACTGCCTGCTGAAATTTTCAGAAGAATACAGATCTAATTTTGGATAAATTTTTAAAATGAGTAACAAAGAAAGTCCTTTCCAGACTTTAACCAATATTCTGTTCTTTTGGAGAATTTCTACACATGCTCTGCAGGAGGTTCAAGATCAGCACAATTACAGTTCTCAACGGGTTCATCACGGTATTTCCTAGCTGCTGGCTGTAATTCCTTGTAGAAGGTCAGCCTAGTCTTCCCTAAAATTCAGTCCACTCTTTGCAAGAAGATTATGAATATCCCTTATCTTGAGTGCAGATATCGGCCTCGAAGTATTTGTTGCTACAGGCGGGCGCTGCAAATGACCACATCCTTTCTTAAATAGTGAAACAGGAGAGCCACTATCACTGAAGAAAAACGGTTATTGATAGCTTCCTGTACTGTTTCTCTGTTTGCTGTTAAAGAAGCAAATGTATTACCATACCTAGCTTTCTTTCTTCTTTGCCTGTCTGTTTCATTACGTTTCCTCTCCCTGGAACCCACGTTTCCTTCCCCAACTATCACCATATTTCCCATTTTCTTGCCACTCACGTAAATACAAAAAATTCAGTTTCCTCTCACCACATTGACTGTCACAACGGTAGATAATAATTATTAAAATTTTTTGTAGTAGCAAAATTTAAAAAAAAAAATCCTGTTGCGCATTACGTTAATAAAACGAAAGAATGGATGTAACTTAAACTGAAGTAAAGCGCTTTTCGGTTTAACTTACTTTGAGTCAAACGCAGGTTTTTATCATCCTATCAACTGGATATAACGTTTTCTGCACAGAATATCACAGGTACAGACGCACGGGACCCCTAAGGTAGCAGCAGCAGCAGCAGCAAGAATTCGATTTTTTTAAAAATGGATATAACTTGTTTTGCATTTGAGCTCTTCATATTAGTAGTAGCAGTAGACGTTGAATATTAATAGCAACTACATTAAATTTCTTTGTTCGTGTTTGTGAGATTGCCATATGACAAAGAATAATGGAAATAACATTACAATCGAATAAAACATGACAAGAAATCAGTAATTTTACAATACAGTTATACAATACAAATATAATACAAAATTAATGTGTTAAAATGGTGAAGAATGTGGTACTAAAAAGGTGACTTAGGACGTGAAATAAAAATGATGTCGTAGGATGTAAATTAATAGTTTTAATGACTCTATAGTATTGTAAGTTTATTTCAACTAAACAATAGGATTTTATTCTTCCAACAATAATTCCTTTTCACTCAACACAGTATTCGTTATAGCACTCCACCGACGACAATGACAATTTACTTGGACTATTACGAACAACAATGAACTGTTAATCTTAACTAATATTTACAAAGCACTATTCACAAATCAGAACTATCAGTTCTCAGTTCACAGTTCTTCTAGCTCAGTCACTCGAGTTCACAGTATCTCGAACCACAGACCTTCAGAGACAGTTCACTGTACTCGAACTCAGGTCCCTCCAACTGCGGTCCACTGCACTCGAACTCAGGCCTTCGGATGCTGTCACAGTCGCGGACGCACACTCGAGTCGAACTCCGGTACACAAGACTGGCTTGCTCTGGCTTGCTCACTGACTGGCTGACTAATCAACTGAAAAACTGCCCGAGTTCGCTGGCGTTTCTTCTTTTATAGCGAAATCATAGTTGCGAGAAATTTCTACAGGTGTGCAGAGAATTATCTGGATATCTCCACTTCGAGGACTTCTCGAAGGGTCGGGAGGGTCCGTCCCCCCTTTTCCGCACGCAGTAGTTGCGCGCGCAGTCTCCCCTCAGTGCTCCGTGAAGCCCGCGCGATCTGCTTTCTTGCGGGACGATGGTCGTGAGTTCGAATCTCACGTCGCTGTCACAGTATGTACATATTACATCAACAGTATACCTTCAATTATGGCAGTTTGTATTTGAAAACGTTTGCAGAATGAAAGGAGACGAATAGTGACGGTTCCTCTTGCACCAATAACTTATATGTCGCTAAGATGGCAGCCATTTTTATAGCACCGGAATGATCAGCTCATAGATGGATCCTTTCCGCATCAGGTGTTAAATATGTCCATCATGATCATTTTGAAAGCAATAATCTCTAACCAGTGGAAAAAGAAATTCAGGAATTCTCGTGAAATATCCGAAATATATCATGAAACTTTATATGTATATCAGTTAATAATAGACATTATTTTTTCTAAGATATTTCAGAGACAACATCTGCAAGAATGATATTTGGTCAACGCTTAGGGCAGAATGCGGGAAACTGTCTGCTTATGATACGTCAACCAAACGTGTCAATAAACATTTGTTTTACCGCGGTATAAATACACAATGGTGCACCATTTGCATTCATAGTGACAACGAATAATATTTACATGAATTTGGAAAGTCAAAGCTGTTTGTAAAGAATTCAGTAATTGATGGGTGGTCGCAAAATTCAATAAGTATGAAGGAGCTCCACAGTATTCATGAGAATACATAATACATAACCATGGTGACGAAAACTAATGAAAAATGAATGACCAGTAACAGTCGTTGTTTATGAATATAAAACGTTTTTTGCTTTCAGCAAAATTAGTTTTTTCAATTATATCAAATTTTCAGAGCGTTGACTGTATTGCATTACCAAGTGCATTTACATATTATTCTGCTCTCTGTTGTTGCGTGGTCTAAGTTATCAAGCCATCGAGTCGTGAAATAGCGTTGGTTCGCGTCCTCATGGTGGAAGAAATTGTCACATGAAATTTGGGACAGTGTATGGAACCAATACCCACACAGCACGCTAATGAATTTTGGAAGCTACACTGAGTAGAAAACTCAGGTTCCTTAAGCTAGCTACGACGGGTGAGGGAGGAACGCAATGAATAGCCTAGTACCGTTATTAGAACAGAGAAGAATAACCCATCATTACGCTGTCTCACAAAGAGGATAAAAAGGAGTAGTTAACCCTATCAATACCAAGGTGTTTTAAATAATATGCATAACAAATGGGAGAGGGTACTTTGTGACCACTACTAAAATATTTAATTTAAATCAATTTTTTGACACTTGTTCTTCAACATTACTAGACATAGCTTCTTCGGGACCGATCAGTTAAGTTGATTGCAAAACAGAGTATACACCCAGGCTTCGTTGCTATTTCTACTACTACTACTACTACTACTACTACTACTATGTCTACTACTACTACAGTACTTCTACTAGTATTACTACTTCTACTAGTACTGTTTCTACTACTACTATTTCTATGAGTACTACTACTATTTCTACTAGTACTACTACTATTACTACTTCTATTTCTATTACTACTACTACTACAGTACTTCTACTAGTAGGCCAACTGTTTCTACTACTACTACTTCTACTAGTACTACTACTGCTATTTCTATTTCTACTACCACTACTACTACTTCTATTTCTACCACCACTACACTACTACTTCTATTTCTACTACTACTACTGCCACTACTACTATTACTTCTATTTCTACTACTACTGCCAATACCACTACTACTTCTATTTCTACTACTACTACTTCTACTTCTACTAATTCTACTACTACTTCCATTTCTACTAATACTACTACTAGTTTTTCATTTCTACTACTACTTCTATTTATACTACTTCTACTTCTTCTATTTCTACTACTCCTACTTATATTTCTACTACTACTAATCCCTTTATTTCCATTACTACTACTAATTCTTCTATTTCTACTACTACTACTACTTCTAATACTTCTATTTCTACTAATACTACTACTAGTTTTATTTCTACTACTACTACTTCTATTTCTACTACTACTACTATTACTACTAGTGCTACTACTATTTCTACTAGTGCTACTAATATTTCTACTAGTGCTGCTACTATTTCTACTAGTATTACTACTACTATTTCTACTGCTACTACTGCTGCTTTTTCTACTAATACTACTATTTATAATAATAATAACAATAATAATACCGGTAATAATAATAGTAATAATAATAATAATAATAATAATAAGAATAATGAAGGAAAAACGGGATGCAACAACGCGGACAGCTATTATTTCCCAGCGCACATCTTCTAACTTTGAGAAGAACAAGATAATTGATTTTCGGAACTGAAAGCAACATATTTTGAAACACCCTATAAACTTACGTAACGCCCTATATATTAGAACTTTTTCCTACCTTCTTCTCTTATACTAATGGTAATGTGGTGTTTATGTTAGGACGCTGGAAAGGCCTGGAGTATTATTAAAGTGGAACAGAAAAAACATTTCAAAAGAATAAATCACTTTTTTTTTCGATATACCTTATAAAACACATCATCGTCAAAATCGATTTGCTTCTTATACTTTTTCCAGGAATGGTCATCAATTTGGACGTTCTGAAATTGCAAAAAATAGTTTGTTCCCTTGACTGCGGGTGATGATGTATGTTCCGATGAAATAGGCGAAAGACGAAACCACTAGAATGCAAATATGTTGGAATGGATATTTCGAATCTTACGCAAGTGGATATTAGTTTACCCCCTTGCACGAAACGAGGCTATAAAATATGAAATATTACAATTCCGCGTTAAAATCCAATTTAATTTATTCAGTGTAATATTTTCCAGCAACACATCCAAAATAAAAAAAAAACATTTCTGTGTGCACAATGAAACTGAATAATCCTAATTTATAACAAGTTTGAGAATTAGTAGTCGAGTGAACAGTTTCCATAGCCAAGGCTATGAAGCGATTTATCCAACTAGAACCATAATATTTCCAAGGTTACTATTTAAGTGTCCAGATACAAAGCACGCTTCTAAAGAAGCTTGTCTTCAAGTTTTCTTTCAAAGACACATTCTCAAAATAGTCACACAGGTCTCTAGTAACAACTTTGTTGTAATCAAGGTTCCGTTCAAGTTTCCAAACTACCGGTATGCCATTAATAGAGTCCTGCGTTTTGTTACCTAAAGTCTTCTTGCAGCTGTTGAATTATTGGAAAAATTAGGTAATCAATGTGGCATTCATTTATGTTATGTTAGCGCGAAGTACTTTACATCCATCACTAATCTACATCACACTCACTCTAATATGAACACTAACAGCGGGAAGTTTTTTCTCTAATCTATCTCATCAAACCTACTTAAACTTATTACTAGATCTCGGATTTTAGGCTAAATGCCTATTTTTGTTTATAGGGCTAAACTAAATTCACTTAAATATCTTCGCGTTTCACATAAAATATGAACATTTGATAGAAGTTCTATTGTACTTAAAATGCCTATTTTGCCCATTATGACCTATTTTAATATTTTAGATCCTAAAAGTACCTACTAGTAATAATAACTAAATACGAGTAATTTGCAGTTCATTTTTATTCAGATAAGTCTAGTAATATAGTACAAAATATATATATAAGTTCAATCTTAAGACATATCTCTTTGCAAATGTTTATTTGCTATGAAGTTATTAATTATATATTAACGTTTTCGCATTATTTGGCATCATCAGATATAATAAAATACGTGATCTGAAACTTGAATAAATTGATAAACAAACAGTAGGCCTATAATATACATGATAAATGAATCTTCATGAGTTTTATGTATGAAGCTATATATAAAGTTGTTATAATTGATTTTAATACAATGCAAATTTGAAATTGAAAGTAATTGTGTATACATATAACTCATGTTACAAGTATACATACAAGATTAAATAGTGAGCAATTGAATTAGGAAAATATCGGCGGTGTTAAAAACATCAATTAAAAATTTCCCTTTTGTGGCCTGACTCCAAGTTGGGCATATAGGTTGACGTTTATATTTCAAGTCAACTGCCATTATACAAGGAGCGCACTCAGCTGAGTGACTAATGGCCGGGATTCCGCAGTAAAGTGCACAGCAATCTGTAGAGAATAATGCACTGCTAGCTAGACGAATTTACTAAAGATGGTATCAATTGTTCCAACAGAATAATATCGGTTATAGTGACAATTAATATTTGAGGAGAAAAATTCGCTCCGGCGCCGGGGATCGAACCCGGTTACTTGGTTCTACGTACCAAGCGCTCTGACCACTGAGCTACGCCGATCCCCGGTGCCGGAGCGAATTTTTCTCCTCAAATATTAATTATCTCTCGTACAGTTCGAATTTGTGCGAGGCGGGCCTCGCACCTCGCATGTGTCGGTTCAGAAAAACCAAGCTTAAACGAGGACGCTTTAGTGAATGATGCAAATTTAAATACCAATAATTGAAAGAAAAATTCACTAACATTTGAGTATGTTCTATTCTGTGGAATGAAAATACGTCAATCAACTAAAAATAACCACATTTTTAGAAAATATCAAACAGGCAAAGTATAACATCCATCAGCTGAGGTATCTAGGTTACGAAACACCCTGCGGATACCAATTTTTCCTCTACTACAAACGGTAGCGGCTGCACTACCCAATTTGTAACGCAGGTTGTCTATCTTCTATTCTAGCAAATGATCGGTCTTCCTTTGAGGCTCATTAGCCTGTACGAGGGGGTGAGGGTTAGTTAACGAACCCAACCCACCCTCAGACCGCTCTGCGGCTAACTTGGCTTGACCAGGCTATTAAGGCTTATTATTGCCATCCATATTCATAGACGAGGCGACCTCTAGCGTCTCCACACTACAATAACGAGAAGTCGTTATCAAAATTAATCACGATTAACATAATCTCGATACAGTTGTATGTTTAATGGCGTGTTAACAATTTAGCGGGCGTGTATGATCGGGGAGCCAATCTCCATTAGCGGCCCTCACCCCACAAACCGCTCCGCTACTACAAACCGCTTTGCTGTCTGTGTCTCAATTGAGTCAACCCTTTTCCCATCCTCTCCCAGCCCTCAATAAATGGAGAGCTTTATCTATTTCCCGTCTGCTAGACCATTGTTGCAGCCCCCGCAAGCTGAGGAATGCGTGGTTCACCTCTCTGTTATTGAGTTGTCGTCTGGTGTGAAATATCACATCGCCTGCTAATGGCAGGTGCTGCAGATGAACCATCATCAAATAAAACTCCACTGATTCGCCTCTAGTTTAAACTAGTATTATCTGGTTTCAGATTCCTTATTTATTTCAGAGAGCGAATTCATATTAGCTGTAACCTTTTTAATCGGTTATTTATTGGCGCAGTATCAACTACTAAGTTATTTAACGTAGATAGAATTGGGTGTTTCACCAGATGATGTGGAGGATTCGCCACGACTTAACTGACATTCGCATTACACTTGTAGAAAATGGCGGAAAGAACGCAGTTAGGTAATCAGCCTAAACGGGAATCGAACCCACGCCAAGTGCAACTCCAGATATTATATTCTTAACATATAGGGTAGACTGTTGAACCTTGGAACACATTTAACAGTTTATTTTATTATTATTATTATTATTATTATTATTATTATTATTATTATTATATTAAAAAAAATATTTTTTTAAAATATGTTTTATTTAACGACGCTCGCAACTGCAGAGGTTATATCAGCGTCACCGGATGTGCCGGAATTTTGTCCAGCAGGAGTTCTTCTACATGCCAGTAAATTTATATTATTATTATTATTATTATTATTATTATTATTATTATTATTTTCTTTTTGGAAAATGAAATTTTTAAATGAAGAAGGGCTTGAAATAATTACTGAAGATTCTTATACCGGGACATCACTTTATTTTTACTTGCATTTTTATTGTACCTGCGTTTCTGAATGTACTTGACTCCCACCCTTCACTAACGTTCTTGCTCCCGTCAGCCACACAAACTTACGGCCGCTGTTGCATTCGAAGTCTGCTAGCAGTGAAGTAAACAGTACAGAGTATAGTGTGTTTCAGAAATTTGGTTGCGTTTTCTATAGAAGAAAGAGCCTATATTATTGAACCTTATTTCCAAGGGCAGATATTTATGGAGATTAATTTTATAATTTGTGTTTTCTAATATTGGTGTCGGCGGAGATTCTTGGAGATTGATTTGTATTCTTGGCGGGGATTAATGGACATTTTGGAAAATACAATTATATTGAAATTGGAGTATTAACTCAGTATGAATATTACTTTCCATATAATTAACATTAAAGGTTCGTTATATTCTAGTAAAGAAGCGGTATGGCCAATAGACAATAGTTGTTGGATTGAGACTGTATTTAACACACATTCATTAAAAGCGAAAAAAACATGGAGCCCTCAAATTAACACTTTCAAATTATTAGTGAAATGTTGAATTCTCCGTCTTTTGAGTTCATTAATGTAATCAGAAAACCTGGAATACCATGTAATGTAGCCTACTTGGATATATAACAAATTCAAGTGAAAAAAAAGTCCGAAAAAATAATTCAGAACATGAAATTCGCTATAAAACGACGCAATGATAATAATAATTCGCGAATGTGTTCATATTTCGCTGTTAGAGCTCTATTTCACGATTTGTCGCGATTGTTTTATCCGCATATTATTAATTCGTAAAGATTAGTAAAAATCTATTGTATATTTATTATGTCGTGATTTTCCAGATCTCCATAAACATCTGGTCCTGCTTATTTCGCACAGGTGCGGTGTGTAGCATGACTGAATAACTTTATCTGTGTGGACTGAGCAGAAGTGAAGATTAGTTACCGAAATACGGTAATATGCTGAATGAAGTATCCATTATATAATGAATACAACGGCCTGAAGAGTTGAGTTTGTGAAAAAAAAACTGTTACTACTCTATTGTATTTTGTTAAAATACAGTGAAAGTAATAAGCAAACTGAAAATCGTAATATCGTATTTCCCTGTAACATAAATGGATACACTACATTTCTCTCCTCCTATAGCTAGTAAAATGATTTGTTTACGTACTGCACTAATAACACCAAACTCCTGTATTGGAAGGGGTAACAGTGTTTCCGAGTATAGCCAGGTAAATCAACCTCCAAGAATCTCCGCCGACACCAATATTAGAAAACACAAATTATAAAAATGTTGGTAAAAATAAAGTGATGTCCCTGTACAACTTCTTTTATGTGTTTTCCTGTTTTACAGATCTATTAAGGATGGAAAAATTAAAATGACGGGACATGTAACGTGTTCAAAGGTACAACAGGTTCATGTATCTTGAAACATACCCTCTCGTACCCCAGAACACATGGAATATAGGTGGGAATAGGCCTATACTTACTTACCGGCTTTTAAGGAACCCGGAGGTTCATTGTCGCCCTCACATAAGCCCGCCATTGGTCCCTATCCTGAGCAAGATTAATCCATTCTCTATCATAATATCCCATCTCCCTCAAATCCATTTTAATATTATCTTCCCATTTACGTCTCGGCCTCCCTAAAGGTCTTTTTCCCTCCGGTCTCCCAACTAACACTCTATATGCATTTCTGGATTCGCCCATACGTGCTACATGCCCTGCCCATCTCAAACGTCTGGATTTAATGTTCCTAATTATGTCAGGTGAAGAATACAATGCGTGCAGTTCTGTGTTGTGTAACTTTCTCCATTCTCCTGTAACTTCATCCCTCTTAGCCCCAAATAGTTATTTGAAGGAATCGTAACAAGCTGTTTTTACAGTGATGGGTTCTTAGCCCCTCGCCCAACCCCCAAGCTGGAGGACCACCCCTCGTCGGCTGTCCGCGACTGCTTATTCAATATATTCACAGCTGCCCTCCATATCTGGAGGCCGTCTCCTCGATCCGCAGCCTGAGGACGCGCCATGCCGTGGTGATAGGGGCCCACAATACATGGATAGGTGGGAATATAGATGTAAAAACTCACAATCGTATTTAAAATGAATCTACCATTATAAATCAATGTAGGCTTCTTTGAGTGATAATTTATTTCCTGGAGGAGCCATAACGGCTTCAACAGCTTTCTTCAAGACATCTGGATCAACTGAGGGCCTCTTAACTCCAGACTTACTTCGTGGGATGATCTAAAAATAAAAAAAAAATAATAAAAAAAAATAAAAAACCGATAGTATCGTGTACCTTGTTCCATGCACTTTTAACCACTTCCCTGATTAACCCGTGTTAACTCGGGTTGCTAACTTCAGTCAAAATTTATTAACCCGAGTTAACTCGTGTGAGTCCCATTTTCGCTGCTAAGGATTATTATCTCGAAAATATACGTTTCCATCATTTCATTATCCTTTTCCTGACTAGATGGCTATAGAAATTAGTGATATTGCTACATCTGGTGGTGGGGTTCCTACGTTTGGCATACCATATCTGAAGGCAGGAAGGCACCCTTTGACTATCGAATGGTGGTAATTCGTAAGATTTTCGAAAAACAAACCCCGAATGTCCTATCATCAAGGCAGGATGGCCATGAAAATCGCCCAATCCTCTTCAGCTTTTTCCAGAAGTTATTCCACGAACTCTGAAGAAGAACAACCCAACCAGACAGGATTTCATATGTAGTATTGAGAGAGACTCAAAATACAAACAAATTCTACACAAGAGCAGATGCTACTGTCCGGAATGCAATGTGCCACTGTGAGTAATACCCTGCTCTCGAGTCTATCCCACGACAAGCAACATTTAACGCCTTGATAACAGCACTGGTATTGTACTCCATAAATTAATCCATTAAAAATACATAAGTTGGTAAATAGTTCAGGAGAAAATCAAAGTGGGACAACTACCAGAGCTGGAATCAAGGTGCACGAGATAACTCGGGATAATAATTCAGGTATGAAAGTATGTCTATTTTATAGTGATTTTTAGGTATGTAAGAAAATTAGTAATGAACAGTGATTCTGTAATATTAAATGATCTCTATACAAAATAAAAAAATATGACACTTTTTTTTACAAAATTGGTAAAATATGTAGCAAGGGAAGAGGTTAAACAAATATGGCTGCCAAAACTAGAGGTTCGAATAAATCATGGAAATTAACATAGCCTATCTCACTGCTCACTAGATGACATGGAACACACCGTTCTTGATTGATAGTCACAAAGACAATTTGGTCTCGTGTTAGAAAATATATAGCAATGAACGAAATATTTACTTTTGATAATAAAAAAAATTGTTTTGTCCACAGAATTGACACTTTGCATTAAATCAAGCCGAAACTACGACCAGAGACACTTATTGTAAAACTAGAGTAATAGCAAGGATTTTCTCATCTTTTGATGCAACTCACTCTCAAATCTCAGCTCATACTCTTAAAATAATCCAAAGTTAGAATATTTTGATTTAATACGGTACGTTAGTTCCGACGACTTCAATTTTAAGAAAGACGTCTTCCGAAATCGAACTAGTACATGATGTTCTAAGCAGGAGCAACGTTCCTACGAGTGAACAAAAGTACGACGATGTTTGTGCACCCCTTGAGAATAAGGTAGTTGAAGACGTGAAGGTTTCACACGGTTGTCGGAAAGGGAAGCGACGTGATTGATGGAAGCCACTCGGCCGCGTCCGAATGTGCTAAGTATTTACATAGCATTTCTCTTTCTTTGCCACGGGATGTAAACTAATGACTTTAGGAAGGATGTGCTTTCAACGCTGTTTTGCATTAACGTCACTTGACCTCATCGTAGATTTCTGCTTTATACCGTATGCCTCGCAAGTCCCTTCATAATGTAAGTACAGTCAACTCTAGTTATAGTGAACATTCGGCTATAATGAACCTAAATCGTTGGTCCCGACCCGCATACATTAGAAAGTATAGGGACATCATTTTATTTTTACTAACATTTCTAATATTAACCTGGCTATACCTTTGGATCAACGATTAAGAACCGGAAACACCGTTTGCTACCTACTTCCACGACTGGAGTTCGATGTTACTGGCGTAATATACAAACAAATCACTTTACTAGGTATAGGAGGGAAGAAAAGTAGTTCATCCATTTACGTAAACTAGGAAATATCGCGATTTTCAGTTTCATAATTTTCATTAGGTTTTTGTTTAATCAAAGTACAGTACAGTATTAACAATGAGTGTTTTTACTCACGCACTCAGCTTTCCATGCGGACGTATTCACTATACAGTGTCTATTATACTGTCTACAGCACATTAGCGTACACTAGCCTATAGAGAATAACGTTAAATTGAAAAATAATCATAATATGGATATTTAAACATATTTTTGAAAATGGTGGCCGTTCATTTCGATACAGGCTTCAGTTCTAATGTGCATATTATCGCACTATAGACTATTGTACGTAATTCCAATTACCAGGTTCGTACGTCGTATCAGTAACTCATGTTGGAATAATTCTGTACCTACTCTATAAAAGAGACCTTACGTACTGTAAATTCAATCTTCACTTCTGCCCGATCCGAAAAGATAAAATTACTCAGACATGCTATCTACTGTCCGTCCAAGTGGGTACGTCGCAGCGTCGTAGAAAGGCAGGAAATTACGTGACAGTTAATTACTTAACGAGGCCCTTTTATTTAAGTTATTTTAAACAGTTGTATAATATTACGTAGACGTCCAATTCCTAACAGAAATTAATGTTCTCAGAAAAGAGCTAAGACAGCCCAGCCACTAGCATTTACAGAGAGGCGAATGATGCGACGTGGGCAAATGGAAAATGATGCAATATTTAAAGCTTTTTCGTCACTGGAAAACGCGAATATATTTTGGAACGTACTGTTTACTATGACTGTAAGGCTACTATGACTGTATATGCGGCCTTGGATTTGTGTAGAGGACGGTTGAACTTCATTAGTAGGAGGGGTGGGAGTGAAGTACATTCAAAAACTCAGGTACAATAAAAATTGAAGTAAAAATAAAATGATGCCCCTGTACATTAATATTGCAGTTTATAGTGAATCCTCACTTCGGTTATAATGAACCTAAAACTAGAACTTCTCCAAGAAAATGTAATTTCAAAATGGCCAAAATGGTAATTTAGGAAACCCTTTCTCCTACACTTTCAAGAATATGTTCAGTACAAAATCTCAAACCTTCTACTAGTTATGTGCATGGAAAGACAAAGGATTTGTTCAGCTTCCTGGACAGCTTGAAACATGTCAAAGAGAATAGTATACGAAGTGAGGGAAAAAGGAAGGATTAGTTTTGACTTTTTTAAAAGAGGTTATTAGAATTATAGGAAGAGAACGTGTTTTCTTTTGTAAAAGGGAGTAGAGTGATGACCAAAGGGTAAATAAAAGAAGGGTTACAGTATAATGGTCCTCAACCCTTCGTCCTGCATCTTTGTAAAAGTGAACCCGGGGAAATTCCAAGGTCGAGTACACAGTAGGCATACCTCTAGTGGGAAGATGTGCGAAATCGTTAAGTGCCTACTACCTACATAGATTAGATTCAAGTTTCGAACTATGAACATCTGAATGTCGAAGCGTACAGTGTTTAAGTTGAAAGATAAAGCGAACATTAGTACTGATATTGAACGTGGTCTGTCCCAAATGGACATTAATACTGTATGTATAGCAACATCAATAGTATAAAAACACACACTTCGGTTTTAGTGAACCTCGGATATAGTGAACGAAACATGCTGGTCCGCAGATGTTCACTATAACCGAAGTTGACTGTATATTTAAATCTAATTTAAATGGAATATGGCATGTTTTAAAAGCATTCTTTAATCCCGTTTGGCGTATAGAGGTATGGAGGTAGCGCTTACATTCTTTCTTGATCTCAACACTAGTGGCAAGCTACGCCATCAATACGGCCGAATTTTAAACCAAAAAGAACCAGTGCTCACTTAGAATGACGGCCCTTGATATTATGATATTCCGCACCACCTGGGCGCTAACCGGGAACCTTTTAGTTCGCACCGTGTTGCTCTACCAATATGCCAATTATAGTTCCGTATGGCAGATATTCCTTATGTATTAAAACAACAGCGTTATACCGTGTGTCTGATAAATCCCTTTCGGTTTTATTGTTTCTGTTTAAACTGATTAACATCAATAAAAGAATATTTACCTCAAACGACCACCAGTTTTTATTAAAGATACAGAGTCCTCCATATTTGACGTCACGGGATGTACAGAAACATTGATTCCTACAGTGAGTTTGCAGCACGCGCCGAAGTTCAAGGGCATTTGTCGGGCGTTGCACGAGTGCAGTTCACTTCAGTTGTGAGCTACTGAGAAGGTATTCATTCGTGACTAATGTAGAGGAAGCTATTCTCTTCTTTATAATTTGTTAGAACACTGAAGTGGTTACTCATTCGTTCGTAGTGGACAGGAAAATATTGTGCGTTTCTCTCATTGTTAAGAAAAATACGTATGGATTATTCATTCGTGTGCAGTGTAATGCAAGTTATTGTGATTTTATAACTATATTTCGGAAAGGGTTATAGCATATTGCAGAACGTTTTGGTAGTTTTCAATTATGCAGTGTGTGGAAGAATATATCCAATAAGTTATTTCGAACATTTTGCAAGAAGTGATTACTCTAGTCTAGTATTTCAAAACAATCTTCACAGATATAAAAAATACTGAAGCAGAAGAAGGATACTTTGAATGTCTCTTGTGGCATTTATTTGTATTCATTTTAAAGTTATTTATGAATATTTTCTTCAATTAACAGAATTTAGACTAATGCTTTTCTAATTCACTGCGGGCTAAGGCAAGGAGATGCACTATCACCTTTATTTTTTAACTTCGCTCTAGAATATGCCATTAGGAAAGTTCAGGATAACAGAGAGGGTTTGGAATTCAGCGGGTTACATCAGCTTCTTGTCTATGCGGATGACGTTAATATGTTAGGAGAAAATTCACAAACGGGAAAACACCGGAATTTTACTTGAAGCAAGTAAAGAGATAGGTTTTGAAGTAAATCCCGAAAAGACAAAGTATATGATTATGTCTCATGAACACAATATTGTACTAAATGGAAATATAAAAATAGGAGATTTATCCTTCGAAGTGGTGGAAAAATTCAAATATCTTGGAACAACAGTAATAAATATAAATGACACTCGGGAGAAAATTAAACGCAGAATAAATATGGGAAATGCTTGTTATTATTCGGTTGAGAAGCTTTTGTCATCTAGTCTGCTGTCAAAAAATGTGAAAGTTAGAATTTATAAAACAGTTACATTACCGGTTGTTCTGTATGGTTGTGAAACTTGGACTCTCACTTTGAGAGAGGAACAGAGATTAATGGTGTCTGAGAATAAGGTACTTAGGAAAATATTTGGGGCTAAGAGGGATGAAGTTACAGGAGAATGGAGAAAGTTACACAACACAGAACTGCACGCATTGTTTTCTTCACGTGACATAATTAGAAACATTAAGTCCAGAAGTTTGAGATGGGCAGGACATGTAGCCTAGCACATCTGGACGAATCCAGAAATGCATATAGAGTGTTAGTTGGGAGACCGGAGGGAAAAAGACCTTTAGGGAGGACGAGACGTAGATGGGAGGATAATATTGAAATGTATTTGAGGGAGGTGAGATATGATTGTAGAGACTGGATTAATCTTGCTCAGGATAGGGACCGATGGCGGGCTTATGTGAGGGCGGTAATGGAGCGGCGGGTTCCTTAAAAGCCATTTGTAAGTAAGTAAGTAAGTAAAAGTTATTGCCGTACAAACGACGCGACAATCGAATTCTCGATAACTGTGACAGTCATATAACAGAAAATGCTGTTGGGCTTGCGATGTAAGAGAAGCGTCTTATATGGAAAATCCTATAGCGATCATAAAATGATTAACCTACAAGTCTAGTAAATGGAAAGTGGGGATAACGGATAGCAGTGTCAAATACATTTGTCCCATTATCTAAAAAAATTAAGGCCACACAGAAGAAATAGTTATATGGGTACTATTTTAGAATATTTCTGTATGCCTTACAGTTGGCACAGGCATCAATTTTTTGTATTTATTATTTCGTACACATTAGGTCGTTCATAAGTAATGTTGGTTTTTAAGTATGTCGTTTTATATTTATTGATTTTATTTAGTTGAGCAATTCAATTTGTTGGAGGCTAGGCCTATGGTTATTTTTGCGTATTGCCTGTAGTATGACACTCGTGAGTTTTGAGTCCTTCTGAATCACTACTGAAAACGATTACAAAGCTGGTGTTGGGGTTCGATAAATATGTGAAGTCGAGAGTGAAGTTGTCGTTAGTGAGCGTGTAGCATAACAATGACATTAAACTTTAAAGCCTTATTATTGTGAAGTACAGAAGTACGTATGATATTTCCGTGCAGGAATTCTGCATTATCATATGAGGAAGTATGGGTGGAGCGGAAAAAAAATTCTCTCCGGCACCGGGACCCGTCACTCGTAATGAGTGCACCTCTGCATATAGTGTGCTGGACATTGTGCCACTGTCACATATCTGTCACACAGTGCTTGAGGGTTGGCCACTAAAGGGAAACTAAGAAACAGAACTTAAACTGAGAGGATTCAATCCGGCATCGGAACTGGAATCCAGTATGGCTTATGGCCGGTATTATAAACGCCGTTTAAACCTTACGTTCAGTTTAAACTGAAATTTATCCTTCTACTTCGTATTATAAACCTTAACTACCAGTTAATCTTGAGTTAACTTAAGTGTAACTTGGTCGGCATTTTTCTGCCGTTTAAACTGCAGTTCAAGGCTCAACAGTGCAAGACGGTGGTTCCTGCAATACACAAGGATATTGCAGATGTTTTTCAAGAACTTATGAGTGAATATATGTTAGTGATTAATACTACCCGGCGGCCAAGAATTTTTCGAAATAGAGTGCACCACTTTGAAATATACATAAATGAACGCAAGTTTTAAAACAGATTAAGGCTTTCGAAACAGACAGTCCTAACCTTCAGAATTAGGCTTATAGTCCTAACCTTGTTTCGAAAAATTGAAACTCGGATATAACATGCAACAGAAAAACGAGAAAGTGCAAAATATGTATTTTAGGTTTTGAATTTAAAGATTATTTGAAAAGATAAATGATTTCTATTTTTTTTAACATTCTGTTGAATCTCTCTATTTTTCCTCTGGTAGTAGGCATACTGAAAACAATGGAAGATTTCGGAGGTGTCCATAAAATGTACTACAAACCTATTGCGCATTGTACTGTGTGTGGCAGACAGTCTCCAGAAAAAAATTTACTAGTGAACCTGAATTATATACACACTAATAATATTACCTAATTTTACTAGACTCGTAAAAATAATTTTGTTTGACTGAATTATGTTTCATAAATATTCTAGACTTCACATAAAATACGCACACTAATATTATTACTTCATTACTCAGTTGATTCTGCATGGAGTTACGTCGTGGATGGTCATGCAAGGTTTAGTTTGGCTGCTTTGTGTTTGGGAGTATAACGTTGGTAGCCAGCGTTAAGAAACTATTTGAGGTTAAGTCTGACAAGAATACTAAGTCCGCGGTATTGGTCCTCTTTAGGTTTTTTTATGATACTACCTCTGATATCGAAGAACAAAGATGTTTCTTAATGAAGATTCTCCACGAGCGTCGGCTATTTTAAATCAATAACATAATTAAACAGTTGCGATCGTCTTATTTTCTTTCCTAGCAGTAATACCAATCGTATTCCACTACGGTTTAACTTAACCGAAACTCTGTAATACGGCACGTTGAGTTAAACTCATGGTTAGGTTTAACTTAGGTTTAACATAATGTTTACATTAACCGTATTTATAAAACCGGGCCTTAGTGGATAAAGAGTCAGCACGTAGAGCTGTAAACCCGGTTTCGGAGAGAATTTTTCTCCGCTCTACCCACGCTTCCTTAATGCCTTTGGGTGCTATGCATAGACATTTCGCTATCCCGCGCTACGAGCGTGCTAACTAGCTCCGGCTATCGATTGATTAATTGTACAGGATTCATATTATATCGCTAACACTGGTTTGTGAATACGAAAAACGTTAGTTCGCTGATCATCCACCGGAAGCTCGCGCTAAGAATGTCTATAAATATGGCCCTTAGTTTTTATGAACCGACGAATACGAGGTGAGAGGTGGGCCTTGCACCTCGCACCTGACATGCGTCGGTTCAGAAAACCCAAGCTTAAAGATTTACAACGTCCTGGAAGTCCTAAGGTATGTAATATTATGAATGCACGCAGTTTTGAAATAGAATACATAAAAAAAGTACTCTTAGTTTATCACAAGAATTCGGTGCCTCAAAATATGAAATACATCGTCATATTAAGACGCTTAGAAAATCGTATATAAATTTATTATAGATCTGTGCCTTATGAATTGACACCTGAACAGGCTCAACGCAGAGTGTATCTCTGTCGTTATGTTATGGCTAGGGCTGTGTTTCTATAAGAAAAGTACCAACCTGATGATTATGGAAGGAATAATAAATATATGAAAATGATTTCTAACATTGCAAATGCTTCACATCAATAATGAAACAGAAGCCTTTTAGATTTTCAGAATTCCAACCAGTCTAACTTCACCATAAACAGCGGTATTGGAAAACAATTGAGGAGCATAGTATAGAAGTTTGACAACTCCATTTTTTTGCGATTTCGAGATATTGTTTCTCATAGAATTTCGTGTGCTGAATGCGATTCTGGAACTGTTTAGGTTCAAAAACGGACAGAACAGAGCGTAAATAGCACTTAATTGTGCGCTTTAGAATCAAAATGTAGACAACACCACTGTGACTTGGTTTCAAATTAAGACAATTCCTTCAGTAGCCAATGAGAAGCCCACATTCGTACCACCTTTTCCCATCAAGCAACGCGAATCCAATATGACTGACTGTTTATATAATCGGTTTGTGGATGAATAAGTACTGTTTTATGTAAATTTCCTTTGAAACCGAGTTAGAAGAGACTTAGATTCAAAAATAGACAATTTCACTTTAAATATGGCTTCGTTTGGTTTCAAAAACAGACAACTCCATGACTTAGTTTCAGAGATGGAGAACTCCACTTAAACTTAAATTTCGACCTGAACATTAATTTTAATCACATTTTGAGACCGAAAAAATATTTCTATAACCCGTGAGAATGTTAAAAAATAATGTACTTATAACGATGACATTGGTTTCCAAGGATCTAGTTTTTTTGCCTCTCCTGTAAAAAAAGCAAACGTGGAGTTGTCCAACTTTGATACCAAGCTCCTCAATTTGTCCTGTTCAAAACTACGTCTCAGAACAAATGCTCATCAGAAAAAGTATCAGAATTTGAACACGTCTCATGTGAATTAATAGAAATAGATTCAGAAAAGGTTATCAGTTTATTGTATAAACCATGAACGTTTAGTTTTGAATCTTAGTCATGCAATGTCCACATACAATAGAGATACACTTCATTGTACCTGAATTCAATGTTACCAACCTTATTCGCGTTCTTGTGCGGATAATAGATCTATTTACTACAGATAAGGTAACAAAAGGAACATGCAACTGGCCGTTTACCTCTTCAGCAGCGCATTGCTATTCAACTCTAATATGGCGACAACAATGAATTGCGGAGGCATTTAGGTATGTCGAAGCCACGTTCCAGCCTCAGTAATCTCGGTTGAGGGTTGGCAATGGATTCCGGGCGCATAATGCGCCATTGTTTGCAAACCTCTGTGTAGTTAGTGTACTCGAGGGTGATCCAACGTTAGTTCAATGGATGAAAACACAGCAACACAAATAAAGACTAGGAAGTCTGTTCAAACACTCACATTATGTGCACACAATGAAAAAGGAATACCTTGTACACGGCCCACAATAGTTCTTTGCCGCTGGCCTTGTGGCCACAGCCCATCCTGCGAGCTAATGGATTGAAACAACCACACCGGATAAAACTGGTCTGTACCGATTTGACATTACTTTGTTGTTTTTATACTTTTGATGTAGTAAGGTATGTTAGCAAGTCTTGAATCAGTATCGTATCAGATACAGCACCTCCATCATTGACGAATTCTTCAGAGATTAAATAGGCGTGTAAAGGTGCTATTCATAGACATTTCGCTAGCCCCTCTACGAGCGTGCTAAACTAGCCCCGACTTTGCCAGAGGAGGGACGAATTATTCATATCGCTAACATTGGTTTATGAATATGAAAAATGTTAGTTTCGCTGATCATCCACCGGAAGCCTGCGCTTTAAAATGTTTATGAATACGGCCCTAAGTGTTTTAACAATTCTGCCTCAGGAATATAGGCGAAGAGATAACCGTTTCCTTTGGGGGGAGGTGGGCATATCAAACGATAGAATCCCCATATAACGGGGTTATGGGGGACGTTATTTACCTGCTCCCCCCGTTATAGCTAGACCGTGGTTCAGTACAGAATATCGGAATATGATCATTTAATGAAGGTATTTTCGGGGGGCATGTTTCTTCTTACAATGTTACATCCTTATCCGCGATGTTTCGGACCGAGATGTATAGGGCTTGAATTGTAGATCTACTACAAATTATAATAGGGGATAACTTAAAACAATCTCCCTCTTTTTCTCTCTCATAAAGAAACATATTCATGCATCAATAAAACTACCTAACATTGCTATCAGAAACTTTTTGTATGAAGCTTACCTTCTAAAGATATCATATGAAATATAAACTCTAATTATTTTACTTAATCTCGTCTTTAAGTTTACACATTGTACCAGGATCACTTTTCTTTTTTCTGCATTGTCATGCAGTATGTTATTCATATTTCTCCAAGTGGCGGCCTGAACACCTGCAGACTTCTAGTACATGAGTTACAAAAGAAACATTACAATGCTTTCATTCCTCAAATGAGGTATAGAAATTCTTATACATTCAGAAATTTAAAATAAATGTTATAGTCCAGGCACATGATCTGAAGACATTAATTCATAAATTTAAGCACAAGAAACTTAATCATAAACAAAAGCAAAAAAGATCTTTTGAATTCAATATTTTCTAACGTTAAAAAAAAAAAACAGGCTTCAGACAAGTTTGGAGGGGGCAGTGCTCACCCATACCCCCTCCATAACTCCGCCTATGCTCAGAAACAAACGTTAATTGCATTGGATTAAAGTATAATACATCAGACAACAGAACGATTGATTTCACTCGGAGTGAGATACAAGAGGCTGCTATTTTCTGGTAGCTATTCTCTTAGCGAAACAATGATATAAGCTTATTGTCAAATCATAAGTGCTTCCAGTATTCTACAAGTCTGCAAGTAGTTCTTGTTGAAAGGCATCGGTTTCTGAATTTCGAAGTATAAATTAAGCCTTACGTGTAGCTTACAGAGCTTAAGATAGGCGTTCACTTGCCGGAAAAAAAATCGTTCGGCACGTTCGGATTCTTATTACACAGAGTGAAAGGCGTATAAATGTATTAATTTTGAGAACAGAATCTTTAGGTATAAGTAACCATAAAATCAAATGTCATTTTGGTATTTGAATAACGATTTAGCCGAAAAAATACTTTATGTCTGAATTTCAATCCTATTTATGGTAAAACTATTGGGTATTGAGATCTATGAGTGATAGGATATCAACGCGAAGAATAAGACGAGAAAAATATTCCTTTGTCATTTCTTCGAAAAACGCATCATTTGTGTAATGACGAACAAAATTAACTGTTTAAGAACGAATTTACAGTGTGACGGAAATTTAATCAGTTAATTTTCTACGTTGTTACACAAATGAATTATTATTCGGTTGAGAAGCTTTCATTATCAATTCTCCTTTCAAAAACTCTGAAAGTTAGAATTTATAAAACAATTGAAGACATTATTACAAAACCAACCCTTGTCAAAATTGCTATTTTTCAGAAGAATAATAAAAAATAAAAGAATAACACATGTCAGCTATTTTCGTTCAACTGGTATTTAATCCTTATGTCTATTGCACTTGACATGGGCCGTTTTTGGAATCTATAAACATTTAAAATAGTAGCAAATGTGTCCTTAACACAATTTCATTACAAATGACTAGGGCTATTTTTGTAATAATGTCTTCAATTATATTACCGATTTTTCTGTATGGTCTTGAATCTTGCACTCTCTCTTTGAGAGAGGAACACAGGTTACGGATGTTTGAGAATAAAGTGCTTAGGAAAATACACTATCTACCAAAAAGTAATTGGGCACTGTTTTTGTCCTTTTAGATTAGAACCTCGTGGTACCACCTCTTGTTGCTACAACAGCAGCCACCCTTCAGGCATGCTCTCCACTAGTTTGTGTAGGATATCCACTGAAATTCGTCGCCATTCCTCTTGCAACATGGCACTCAGTTGGACAATGGAAGTTGATCCCATGTTTCGGCGGCTACTATGCAGTGGTATGCAGACAATGATGTTCACCGGTTGGACTGGCCTGCACAGAGTCCTGATCTCAATCCCATTGAACACCTTTGAGACGAATTGGACCGGCGATTGCGGTCTCGGGTGATGCGACCAACTTCCATTGTCTGAGTGCCATGTTGCAAGACGAATGTCGACGCAATCCAGTGGATATCCTACACAAACTAGTGGAGAGCATGCCTGACAGGGTGGCTGCTGTTATAGCAAAAAGAGGGGATACCACGAGGTTTTAAAGGGGCAAAAACAGTGCCCAATTACTTTTTGGTAGATAGTGTATTTGGGGCTAAGAGGGATGAAGTTACAGGAGAATGGAGAAAGTTACACAACGCAGAACTGCACGCATTATATTCTTCACCTCACATAATTAGGAACATTAAATCCAGACGTTTGAGATGGCAGGGAATGTAGCATGTATGGGCGAATCCAGAAATTGATATAGAGTGTTAGTTGGGAGACCGGAGGGAATAAGACCTTTGGGGAGGCCGAGACAAAGATGGGACGGTAATATTAAAATGGATTTGAGGGACGTGGTAGGGACTGGATTAATCTTGCACAGGATAGGTACCGATGGCGGGCTTATGTGAGGGCGGCAATGAACCTCCGGGTTCCTTAAAAGCCATAAGTACGTAAGTAAATATTACACAAATGATGCGTTTTTTCGAATAAATGACAGGATATCAACGCGAAGAACAAGACGAAAAAAGTATTCCTCTATCACTCAATTCCCAATTGCTTTACCACAAATGGGAGCCGAACGTCGCACAAATTATTTTTTTCAGTTAAATCGTTATTGAAATACCACAATGACATTTTACTTTTTGGTTACTTACAACCTGAACAGTCTGTTCTTAAAATTAATGCAGTGGCTTTCCCCCACCCTGAAATTTTCTAGAGCTCCTTTAGTGAAACAGCGAAACTCGAAGTGAGACAAGTGGCCAACAGAGTTAGGGCTCACATACTCATTTTTTCACAGTCCCAACTCCCTTGCCAGGACGTGTTTTCACGTACTTTTAAAGTTTCTCCTTCCATTTCCCTCTTATTCATTCATTTACGTTAATTATTATAATTTTATGAATATTATGTTGAATATCTCAGTGCCAGAAATATTCATTCACAATAGGCCTATATCTTGGAATATATCTTGCTGAGACCCTCCAGAATGAGAACAATTTTTAACATACACTCCATTATTTTTCTTCAAATATAGATGGACTTGACCTGGATGAAATAATTTATTTGATGAAATTTCTTGCCTGAAGAAATATGTGACTTCAGAGAAAATACCAAAGTAAAATTAAGAAATTGCTGATCTTTGTCCAAATTGGAGTGATTTTTTTTTAATTTTCCACCGAGAAAGCGATTTCCTGTCCACATCTCCAAAAGTTGATTGAATTATCTGTGTCTCCTGGAAATAATGCTTCAGTGGAGAGTTTTTTTTTTTCTCAATGAATATGATGCAGACATCCTATAAATCCAGAATGAGTATAGAAACTGTTCGAGCCATGCTTATTGTCTTAATCAACTTCAACAAGACCTGACAGGAATTTTCTGCAAAATTAGGAATCCAGAGAAAACCTGCTTAAAATAGTTTATTCTTCCGAAAATATCAGTAATTTAAGTAACAGTTAAGTAGAATGAATATTTTAATGCATAAATAGAATGAGTATTTTAATTCTGTAAAGTATACATAAACAATACGAGTAAATGGCAAGGCAACAGAAATGTTTAAAGTTGTTTCGATATCTGTCCTCTGAAATTGTGAAAAATGTCATAATACCTATTTCATATATTGTAAAGCTCTTTATACTGTTGGACTAGCAAAATAAGCTTCGCGTCATCCATTTCATTTATACATTCAATATTACAGCGATTGAAGCCGTTGTAATCGATATAATTGCAATGACCTTCCTTATTTCGATCTTGACCTATACGGAAATCCGTGTAGAATTCTCTAGCCAGAATTCTGGACGGAAGAAATCCGGTCATGAGGGCAGAGACGGTACAGCCAAGTGGGTGATGCTCCATTTAAAATAGTGCAAAGAATAAAGATCCGAACGCATCGAACAAATCCGTTCCAGTAAGTGAGCACCTACTTTATAGTCTAACAGTATATTAGAAAATAATTACACAGATTATTGGTGCAATTGTCAAATTTGAAAATAAAGTCAATGAAAAAGTGACAGTGTGTTTAAGAAAATTTCTACGATTGCGTGCAACGCTTATGCAGGAATTAGGGTAAGAGAATTAGATAAATGAATGCAATTCGCTGTAACATTTAAGTGTGCCTAATGAACGGAATAAAATGAGCTATGAATGCATGCCGGCAAAAATTTTAAGAACACCAATTCAAAGAGGTAGCTAGCTACAAGCCTTAAACTTTATGCTAACATACACATTTTACTGTTTGAACTGAAAGTACAGTAGAACTGCTAATTTTCAGTGAAAACCAGAGGTCTCTAGCTCTATCCATTCAAACGTTATGATATTATTTTTATGAATGATATGAATTTTTTTATACATGCAGGTCTAGCAGGTAGCAATCCGATACTTATTGCTAAAGATCGTAAAAAAAAGTGTGTTAAAATTTGGGGGTGGGGGGATTTGCTAAATTTAGTGAAAACGGGAAAAAATGTAACAAGAACATTGCTCTTAATTTCTCTCCAGTGCTGCCCAGATCGTCATAATATCTCTCCTTGTGTCAGAGCAGTGTACTAGGAGGCTTTGGTCACATGGCTGCTCATAGGGAGGGAATGTTTCTTCTTGCTGCATTTTATCAATTTTTTACGAAATTTAGCAAATATTCAACCATTCCAAAATATTAACACACTTTTTTTTATAAGTTCAGTCAGCAGACTCGCTGGCCTGCTGATCCGGGGCTGCGCTGGGGCTTGGGTTGGATCCCCCATTTGGTCTCATTCATTGGTTTCTTCCGAGGTCTTCCCCAGCCGTGGGACTGATGCCGAATGGCCTATGGCGAGTCCTCGACCTCACTTCATTTCACCCCCTTTGGACTCATTACCTGGTTGGGTTTTCGAAGGTTTTCCCAAACCATAAGGCAAATGCCAGGTAATCTTTTGCCGAATCCTCGGGCCTCACCTCATCTCACTACATCTGACCAAAATATTGTAAAAAAATTGCAAAATTGTAAAAATTGTAAAAATTTGTAAAAAAAAAAATGTAATTTTAATGTAATCTTGCAAAATTTTGACTTGTTTCACATCTTAAAGCTTCATTGCTAATGTAAGATCTATGGAATAAACTAAATGAAATGAAAATTAAATTGCTACCTTGTAGACCTACTCGTATGAAGAAATTCAGAAACCTAGCTCAAGGCGTTGTCAAGTTATAATCTTTTTGTTATAGCCTATTCAAATGACGTTATTTACGGGTGTCTTAAATTATACATAATACCATAAAGTTTGAATGCAGAGAGCTAGAAACCCCCTGGATTTCACTAAAAAAATGCATGTCTACTGTATTTTCAGGTCAAACAATAAAATGTGAAAATATGTATGTTAGCACAAAATTTAGGACTTGTACAGCTCACTACCTGTTTTGAATAGGTGTCCTTAAACTTTCTGCCGACACTATAACTCAGTCCTACAAAAGTAATAACAACAGTAATAATAATAATAATAATAATAATAATAATAATCATCATCATCATAATCATCATCTATGTTGGGTTAGACTTCTGGCCTGTTTCGCTTGGAGTTAAACACCGCTTCCTTGGTCATCCAAGGTCTCTCTTTACACGAGGAATGTATTAAAATAGTCTCTGGAGTAATCTGTTGTTAGGCACCCATGATACATGTTGTTTCGATAATCTACGTTGATATGATATCGGTGAGGGATATATTTAATTTATTTTGTTAAATAAAGTATGAACTCCAAGGTACGGAAACAGAATGAGAAATTGGTTTGTAGTAGTGACAGTGAAACTAATAGGTTATGTTTATCATCATGCAAGAATAAGACAAGCAGTGAAAGAGAAAAGTATTGCATAAGGGCCATAGTTTTTAACCATCCTGAGTAATGCGATTTCTATGTGGATATTATATTAAAATTAGATTATGTTATTTTCTGTAAAATACGTAAGAGTATTTTCTAGAAAGAGCAATAATTGAAATTTCCTTGGCTATTTGTGCAGAGTCCTCTTCCCCCAACCAGCAATTATTTAAAAGAAATCAGCGCCTCTAATGTCCCCTCTAGAAGTTTAAATATATTTTTGAAATAAACACCTTTCTTAGAGAATTCATATGTACCATACAATGTGTGAATACATCAGAATATTTTACAATAAACTGAAGATATAACTAAAACTTGTAAAACGTAAGGTGTGTAATATCTTAGCTTACGGATGGCGAATATAAAAGACTTTTATGCCATCCTAGCATTATAAACAGGTTGTTACTACATCCAATATCGTGCGTAATCGACTTATTATGGCACCCGTGCCAATAATAGCAATGAGACATAATACCGGAACGCTTGGGTATGGATGCATGGAACTCGTCTAGCTATCTTGCTTACCGCTTCTACGCGTCACGTAAGAAGAAATGAAATGCAGGACAGAAGGTAACGTATCATTTATTTCCAATCTTTAACAATTTTGTATCACTTTTGTAATATCTGTGGTTCAGAGAAACTATATTAACAAAACGAAGGAACATTTGAGCCGTTCAGAGCAAAAGTGGTGTAAGTCAAAATTGGGTAATGAGGTTTAAAGTAAAAACTCTGTAAAATACAGCGAAAAGTAGAAATTAATATGTCCTTCTTACTATCCGCTGACTACTAATAGTTTAAATAAACTGAATATTAATTGCTACTTTGCGCTGTATTTTACAGAATGTTTACTTTAAACTTCATTACCCAATTTTGACTTACACCACTTCTGCTCTCAATGGTTCATTTGTAACATAAAATATGATACCTAAGGTATAATTAGAGTTTGTAATATCTGCAAGGTCATCTATTTCTCTTTATTCAATGCCAATGTCAGGCGAAACTAATCGATACGATCAATACGAACATATCAACACTTACGTTAGCTATGGATGTCGAATCATTTCGTAATTTATTTCTTAAAATTTATAATGCAGTGTTTGTATTTCTTTTTTGTATTTATATGTTCTATCTGGTAGCATGGAAGAGAAGGTCTTATGCCCTTAAATAAATAAATAATAAATAAATAAATAAATGCCATAAAATATTATATCCAACTAGTGGATAATCTTATTATGGCACTTGTGAAAATTGACGCACGAACGACACTCATGCCATAATCATCAAGATTATCCACTAGTTGCATAAACAACTATTCTATGATTTTCACTGTCCTATAACCACTAGTTAAAGCATGCTACTGTTACGCACAGAGAATTCTAACTTGAGATGTGGAAATGGCAGATGACGTGGACTATCAACTACGGGACCATTCACAGCAATGGCGCGCAGTGCACCTCACTACCACCACCTGTTGCGAAATCCCCCTAATTACAAGCAACAAAGACCAATGGCAAGAGGTAGGGGGAATACAGAATTGAGATTCATTGCTGAATGGCGTATAGAAATTTGACTTCACCGCCTGCGTGCCATACTTACTGATTCTGAAGTACTCCTCGACTCACAGAATTTGTAAATCGGAAGATCTGTGAGTCATACGAGTATTTTCTTAGGAAAGAAAGAAGTCAAGCTTAAGTTCCAGCCCATGCGATGAGTGGGGAAATAGGGATAAGGGACATATTTTCTTAATCATGGATTGAAATTAGTAATTCGCATAAAGCTCCATTAATCTTTACACAGAGAAAAAAACATTCAGTACTTCAACTATAAATTCTTAGGTATCATTCAACTATTTCCCATGTAAGAGAATAAGGACACATACAGTATGTAACAGTCATTTAAAGGACACATACAGTATGTAACAGTCATTTAAGATCTACAAACTGTTGGGGATGATTGTGACGATGTCACACGTCATTTACGTTACGTCATTTTGAAATTGTGGGCATGCTACGCCTTATTGGATCCCTCCTCTCTTTTTCGTCATTAATCGCTGCTGCCCAGAGTTTTCCTCATTGAACCGATTTCCTACGTACAGACCGTTTATTTAGTCCTGACAGCTCAGCTACACGAAAGAAGGGAAGTAATAGGAGTAGTGGGGAGAGTTCCGGAGTAGAGACAGGAGCGAGCCGTCAGTAAAGAAATGCAGTACTGCTTACCTGTACGGGAAACACAATGCTCTACCGTATGCGTGACATCCGATCGCTCTGAATGCAAGCGAGTGACTAACCTAAACACCCCTTGGCGTAACTTAATGGACTCGCCTGAACCAGGCGCACATTGTCGGCGACTGTCAGGACTAATTAATCGTGCTGTACCTCACTCTTCCGTAGGCAACAGTCTTATCAGATATTTCTGTAAGGCATAGAATATTTCTATAATTTACTGAAAACCACAATAAAAAAATATAGAACAAACAACACAGAAACAACAGAGGAGAAAACTGTTCCAAAAGTATTCTTATGTTATTTTTCTACATCTCTAAATCACATCAGTATGCGCCTTAAGCAGCACTGAGTTGGCTTATCTCATAATCGTCAGTACTAAAATTATTAACTAGCCGTACCCGTGCGCTCCGCTGCACCTGTTAGAAATAAATATAAAGTAATTACATAATTAAAATAGGACATTGGGTCCAGGGAACAAGTTTTACAACAGCGCAAGATAATCTGCTTCGCTCATTACCCAATTTTTCTTGCATTGAATTTATTGCATATATATTTTATGTATTTTAACACGATTCAATTGGGCATAGTTAAAATTTGAATTATAAAATAATGGATTGCTAAGCTAACGTACTATTACTGCATACTAAATCAATACACTCTCGTTGTTCGTTAATTCTCTGAGATTAAAATGAGTGTACATAAATATTATTTTAAGAAATCCAGAAAACGAATGTACAAAATAGCCTATCAAATTTTCTGTGTATAAGAAGCTATTTTAATCTTACCTATCCTCGATTTACTCAGACGTTACTGTAATAACATTGTAGCATTATGTCCATCTAGAGAAACTACACTTTCCAATGGTGAAATAATAATTAATTATACAAATCGGTTAATTTAGCTTTTGATATTACTTCATACAAACACAGAAACATTCTCTGTAGGCTATGTTTAATAGCTTTCGATTGTTGATGCCCAAGGCCCCTGTTTCGATTGTTGTTGTCCAAGGCCCCTTATAGACGAAGTCATTTGTTCTTAATTCATTGCACCGTCTTAGATGGCGTTATTTTAATTTTAAAACTCATTTATCTCATTAAATATCAGTCCTATCAAACTTTTGTAAAGAATAAAACTTATCGGAAATCATTTTTAAAGAAACTTTTGTTATGTAACATTTTTCATAAAAATCAATAATAAGCTATATATGTCTATTTATTTAATTCAGGCCCCCTTATAATCCCCCTTTTAAATAAAGTATTTTGAATGCCGTATAGCCTAAAATCTAAGTTACAATTAATTTATATTCCAATTTTCATATAAATCGGTTCAGCCATTATCGCGTGAAAAGGTAACAGCATACAGACAGACATACAAACAAAAATTTCAAAAATGCGATTTTCGGTTTCAGGGCGGTTAATTATATATGTTAGGACCAATTATTTTTGGAAAATCGAAAATTACCAGAAAAATTTCGGCTGCAGATTTATTATTAGTATAGATATTATGCAGTTATTTATAACATTGCACAATCGTTTCGCAATTTGCACAAATATAATTTTTCATTTGTGCACTTTTGCGACAATTATTTATTTTCTAGCTTAAACCTTGGGATAAAGTATAACTTACAAACTCTTTTCAAACTTCGCCTGTTTTGTAACCGTCTATTAAATAAATTACGATTTCTAATGATCACTGAGTCTTTACTTTTTTCTGAAAGTATTTACTGAGTAACGTAAAATTTGTCATTGGTCTTCAATCACTGCATATGCAACTACTGGACTTTTGTAGAATTAACTTTAACATCCTAGTGCAGTAGATACTTAGCAATAACTTGTATTATTCTCTATTCGTGATGTGGCAGATGTTTTGCAAAGTTGTCTCTATTACTTGCTTCGAATTAGAATATAGTTTTACAAATAAATGATTTTAAGACCTCCGTTCACTTGTGAGCTAATAGGGTCACTAATATTAATATGTTGTTTCTGTACGAATATGGTGAAATATAATATTCAATGATGGAAAAATTGGCGTGTCCTTCTTCTACCCGATCGCTTCCACAGTTCATTTCCTTCCACTGTGTATTTTTTAATAACAAAGCGACTAAACTCTGCTATTGATTTCGAGGGTCCAGTAAGTAGATTACGCAGAAGAGACATCGAGGCTGCTACACGACAGATATGATCAATATGAACAATTTCTATATAGGAACCCATTTGCGAAAACGTTCCGTTTGATAGTTAAAAGACTTTATATGCGTTCTAAGCAGCCTTGACACTGCAAATTAATCATCCAAATCTTTGCTCTTTTAATTAAACATGTTGATTTAAAGGACGATTAGAAAAATTTCTATCAATACTCATTACATCTCAATTGCTCGAGCAACCGGCTACGAATTGTAAGGTTCCGAGATCAATTCCGGATGGTGACGAGATGTTTCTCGTTGCCAAAACTTCCAGCACTCCTATCAAATTGATCAAATTGAGAACCGGGTCTTACCCAGAGGTAAAAGGCGGTCGGAGCGCATCTAGTGCCGAGGTCAAGAAAGCATGGACCTCTATCTCCATGACCTCCAAGCGGCTTCATTTCTTATGCCTAGTTTCATCAAAATTTATTCCCGTCATTCTCAATACAGTAATTATAACGTTGCATCTGAGGTCTTTGAGATAACCTCACAAAAAAAATCCTATTGGAGTTAAGTCAGGTGAACGGGCAGACCAATTCAATGCTTTGGATACAATTCTGCAAAAATCCATCAACGGAAATCCATTCAAGGACCACAATCAGTTGCATTGAGTGGTTGGTCCTTTCGAATGTTAAATGTGTACAGAGCCTAATTCGTATAAAACTCTTCACATTGACATGTATGAAGAACCCATCCTGTTTGCAATCATTTACGTACTCACATTCGAGTGCTAACCGAACCTACACAGCACTTCACCGAACTTATTCAGGAGATCTATGTGTTGTTGTTGCACTATTTACACTAAAGTCTGGTTGCAGACTCCCTGTTTTTTGCAAACCTCCATTTACTTTTCCATAAACAAAACCTGCATCAGCAAGTTCTCTTGAAGTCAGTATATCTTTATACAATAACATCACACAAAAGGAACAAATTTATTGATCCGTAATGTCAGTTTCTTTAAACTTTTAGTAAATAACAACTTTTACCTCACCTGAATGCTTGTTTCTTTAGCTTTCATAAATATTTAACTTGCACATATATCAATTTCTTAATAATATTATTCGGAGCTTTTTAATATACCGTAAGCATATTAGGCTACACTTTCTACACCATGCCTCATCTTCAATGCTTAATTCTTTAAATTCAGATTTCGACATTATTTTATCCTTTCCACAGACAATAAATACACTTCCAATTGTGCAAAAGATCCCTTTAAGGTAGCAAATTAAAGCTTACATATCGCCGATCCGGAGAAACAACGATGAGAGTACAACATGGAATGTTTTTCAGGGGAGGCAAAAACAGAATCTCATTTAGATATAAGTCCTTGTACAAATAAATACTAAATATTTGAAAAAAATATTATGACAATCGAAATAAAAAAATTATAATTTTTGCTTACTTTTAAATATTACTAATTGGATAGGGGTGTTTTCAATAATCACCCCAATTTTGCGGCTGGGTCATATTTCTTCCGGAACAGCGACATGTGGCTATGTTGTACAGTAAAGTCCTTTTAAGCCCAATTAGAAGTAACTGATCAAAAAAATTAATTAACAAATGGATCTATTTTTTAAAGTAGGTAGGCCTACTCATTTAATGCAACATACGTATTTTATAAATTATTTAAGACAGATAAATAAATTCACTAAGTAAGAGACGTTATCCATTTATGTAGGGGATGATTTTTATGAAAGAAATTTCACTCTAGATTAATTTGTACTTTGTTCAAAATTCTGTTCATTTCTTTAAAGAATATATATAGGTTGGATAAAAAGTTATGGCAACACTTGTCACGTGACGATGGTGCGTTCGAGAGGTGGCAGCTGTGTGGACATGAACAAGGACTATTAGATGAGTTAGTGCAGCCAGCGGCGACAGTACTCTGTCAATCTATTGCAATATGTAGAACGCTTACTTTCATAGGGATAGTGCGAGCGCCCTAAGACTACGTTTACAAAATTAGAGCAACGTTCCTGGATCAAAATTGAAGTGACACGAGGTCGTAGTGCACAAGAATGTTTTCAGGGACTGCGTGAAGCATGTTCCGATGCAGCGTTGCCATATCGCACAGTGGCACGATGGGTTAAAGCGTTCCGGGAAGGCAGGGATGCCGTTCAGGACAACCTCCGTGGAGGACAACACACTTCAGCCCCTTGCTTCCCTGTTGGATGCTGATCGCCGATGGATTGCGCGTGAGTTAGCAGCGGAAGTCGAAATATGTCACAAAACTGTGCTCCACATTCTGCAAGACATTCTGGGTTACCGCAAAATTACAGGGCGTTGGATACTCCATGAAATTTCCGAGGTTTAACAATGACACCGCTATGCAGTCGCACAGGCCTTGTTGGACCGGTACCAAAGAAAAGATGACGACTTTCTTTGACGAATCGTCGCTATGGACGAAACCTGGGCTCGCTCATACGAACCAACCAAACTTGAAACGTCAATCAAATGAATGGAAGCATCCAGATTCTTCTCGTCCGAGGAAAGTGCGCCCTACACAAAGTGCTGTGAAGGTGATGTTCATTGTGGCGTGCGTATGACATTGATGGGGTAATAGTGCACCACGCTGTACCTCCAAGGCAGACGGCAAACGCGGACTACTACTGCAGGTTCCTGCAGCACCACCTTCGTCCAGCCCTCAGGAGAAAACGACGGCACTTGGTAGTACAGAACCCCATCATTCTTAATGATAATGCAAGGAGTCACACCGCTGCTGCTGTCAAGGACCTCTTGCTCCGCTGGCAATGGGAGATTCTGGAACATCCACCGTACTCACCCGATGAGCCCATGCGATTACGATCTTTTCACCAAAGTGAAAGAACCACTGCGAGGGACCCGGTACAATACCAGAGATGAACTTATCCGTGCTATAGGGCGGTCAATACGGAACATCAACAAAGATGGACGCGCTGATGATGTACGACGCCTTCCAAACATTTGGCAAAAGGTAATAAATAAGGGGGACGGCTATATATAAGGTACATAAATGTTGTACCCCTGTGAATAAAGCCATGTCAGAAATATCGAACTGTCGCCATTACTTTTTATCCAGCCCTAGTAATTCCTTTGACCCCCAAAATTTGATTTTCATGTTTCAATTATATAAATTGCTTAGTTCCCCCCCCCCACATACAAACCCTATTTTATATGAGAATATTATGGTTAAAGTTTTCAACCAAGTAGAGATAATATAATATAAATACATTTTTAACATTTTTCTTCTGTCGATGATGTGAATAACATAAATATAAACTTAATTTTACGACAGTTACAACTAGCTACAAAGACATAGAGGACTACATAAATCATAAAATAAAGCGAGTAATTATACAGAATACATTTAAAATAATAACCATAATTACAATAGCAGAACGTAGAATAACAATAACATAATTTGACATGAAATATTACATATAGCGTCCATAAGTCAACAAATATTATTAAACATACTAGAACAATATGGAATATACAGACATAATCCTACAAACAAATAAAATTGCTTAGTTTACTCGCAAAATCGAAGTTTGAAAGGCATTAAGTAAACAATGTTGATCTCTGGCCTAAAGGTCGATGCAGGATCATATAAACTGAAGTGAGGTCCAGCGCAATGGCCTTGAGTTCCATACTAGTTGGCTATCGCAATGTAGGCTTACAAGTAAACATTCTCATGGGAGGCAAAAAAAAGGTAATTTTCTTTCTTCCGCCATGTTAATGTCAAAACAAATGCTTATACAAATTTTGGCCACTCGAGTGCAATTACGAGAGCCCCCCAGAAAGTAAGTTTCCCTAGCGCTGTTTACAGAAAGAAAACACAATTTCATGGAAAGATTTATTGGAACAGATACAGATATTGTTGAAGTAATTTTCAACATATTCTTCCACTGGAAATGAAACATCTGTCATACCGTGGGATCAACTTTTGTATCCTTGTCTATCGCGTGGGATCGGAACCTGTGTGTGACAGCTGTCTGTACATATCTGTTGATCCCACAGTATGAGAAATGTCTCAATTCGGGTGGAGAATATGTTCAAAAGTAGCTCAATAATTGCTGTATCTGTTCCAATAAATCTTTCCATTAAGTTGTGTTTTCTCTCTGTAAACAATCCTAGGGAAGCTTACTTTCTGGAGGGCCTCGTAATTGCGATCAAGTGGCCAAAATTTGTATAGGCACTTGTTTTGGCAATATTAACATGGTGGAAGAAAAAATAACTTTTTATCTGCCCGCGTGAGAATGTTTGCTTGTTAGACAAAATGTTTAACTTTTTACCATAGTAATATAAAGGCCTACACGAAAGAAAATATTGATTCACTATGGTCCATTAATCGCTTTAGAATTAGAATTTATGGTTTTAAGTTAAAACCGAACAATATTACTCGGCATGTTTGTCACAGCGTTACTCATGAAGCAAGTAAGCCAGAAGATATTGGACGTAAGCCCTCCCCTCTCCCCCTGGTACAGTACTGAGCATCGAACGCAAGATATGTGACTGCATTAGACTGCAATGTGAAAGTTTATTACGTACGGAAGTTCACGTAAGTGTGTCTATTATGTAGGCTAATACACGGGAACACTGTGACAGTGAATAGTGGACGCTACGTCGAAATGCGGAGGACATTTCGTCAACCAACTGTGTAGGCGTCTACGTGGGATTGTTAGACAAATTGTGTGGTTTCAGCAAGATGGTGCCACGGCTCATACGGCAGAAAATTCAATTACAGTTCTGCGCCGCATGTTTCCAGGGCACATCATTTCTCGGCATGGCGACATTCCCTGGCCTTCCCGCTCGCCTGACCTTACTGTCTGCGACTACTTTCTGTGGAGTTACATGAAGTGCAAAGTATATGTAAACAGGTCCCAAACACTGATGACCTGAAGATTGTCATTGCCCAGGAAATCGCTAACATTGATGGTGAAGGACATAATTTTCAAGACAATCTTAATGTATGTCAACAAAATGGCATACATAGCCAGTTTTTTTGGCAGTAATAGATTTGTTCTAATAGACATAACTACTGGGTTATTTCCATTTGGAAATCATCCGATTCCTCTGCCGCACCTTGTACTTTAATTTACCAAGCTTCTCTTTCCACTTATCCGTACTTGCTTTACATATAAATGTTAATAAAATCTATAAATTCCAACCGATTATTTCCTAATTCTTTCAGAAATTGTTAAATTCGTGTGTTTACACAGCTTTCTATCAAAAGTTCCTGGGTTCCTGAAGTGCAACAAAAATATTTTATCAATACCTTACAGATAAGACGTAACTACCAAACAGCACGATTCCATAGAACCATAAAAGTAAATGCAATTTACACTATCCAGTGCAATGTAACCTAGAAAGCAGGACAGTTTACACCTTGGATTACAGGGCTCCAGTGCAATTTACACCCGTCGCAAACCGAAACACTCATCTGAGCTGGTAGCAAGCAGTTCATTCATGAGCAATAATACTGCGTTAGAGGAGATCTACAATAACACGGAATCTGATACCTTAGAATAACGATTATGCTACATTAAACTTAAAGTTATTATTCTCGTTTCGAAGCGTATGGAGTACTTCAATTTTTAAAATAAGAATAACTTAACTTTTGCTTCTATTCATGTACAGATAAAGGTAACTGTGCAACCATAGAAAATCAAATGCGAATTAAATGGACTCTTTCCTAATTTTATACAACATACCTTACAAATCACTATGCTCGGGAAGATAAGAGATTTAATGGTATATTACGACGCTACAAGGTTGGGGAGTGCATTTTACAAAATTGAGGGAAAAGTATGAAAAAATGAGCAGAGCGAGTTTTCCAATTTCCGAGATTACTGTATTGTACTGTACAATATTTTTTGCACGATAATATATTTTGAAAATGATATTTTTAAAAATCTTAATATACAGTACGTACATTACACTATCAACAGCTGGCTGAACTTCAATGTGAAGGAGTAAAAATTATTTAATTCAGGTACTTGTAATATTTCGTGTTCAATTTGAATAATATTTATTTCATTTTATTAAGTGAAGTTTGAATTGTTTAAAGAAAGTTCAGTACATATCAAATGCAGTGATTTCTTTCCTATAATGCATATTAAATTAACATTGCCTTTTGCGTACGAATTTTGCATGCAATGTGGGATTGTAGCATACATAGAAGGCAGTGGTTTTCATTACAATACTACTCGTAGAACAGTTATTTGTAATATTTCAGCATATTTATCTAGGTTGCCAACTCTGAATTCAATAAAATCAACTTTCAATCGTGACGGTCGTTTGCTGTAACGATGAGAAAACACATTAGAATACAAAACCTCTAATGGCAAAATTTAATTACATTAATATTCTCATTATATCAATATATTTTAGATTTATGTTTTTTCTCCCTATAACTAGTTCTAGTAAACTTATATTAAATTAATAGTATCATCATTTTACTGCTATCTCAACTTAATTATAACTGAATGAATTAAATTAGCTCATAAATTATGTTATTACTTTATCTTACAGTTTTATCTAAA
The DNA here is from genome assembly GCF_040183065.1 of Periplaneta americana. Taxonomy (NCBI): domain Eukaryota; kingdom Metazoa; phylum Arthropoda; class Insecta; order Blattodea; family Blattidae; genus Periplaneta; species Periplaneta americana. The sequence goes on along the minus strand of NC_091120.1, from coordinate 161,967,990 downwards.
TTTAAATAAACATGTACTAGTCGTTAAAATTAACTGAAGGATATTGCTGGAGAATCTTTTAAGTGTAGTGTAAATATTCGTAATTGAAATATGTATTGTATTGATTAAGGCTGGTTGAATGGAAGAGAAGGCCATATGGCCTTAACTCTGCCAGAGAAAATAAATCATTTTATTCTATTCTATCGTGGAAAAATGATATTTTTAAGTCTCTGTGGAGTAATTAAAATCACTGTGAAATATTCTCCCAAGCTTTCACAAAGAATACCTGAAATAAAACAAAAAATAATGTGGATATAGCCTACTATTGAGTTGTTTATGTGAACAGATAATAGTATACACAGAAGACAGCTAATGCAATAGAGTCGGTGTCATCTTTATCCTTGGCTGCACTCAACTTGAAAACTATCTTTTGGTATGAACTTCTTACCCCTATTTGTAACTATTTAAATTTGGCTGCAAGAATCTAAAGTTTTATCGATTCTGTAGGAGCTAAAATCCTCTTTCAATTCCTGAAGTTAAATGGAAATCACTCTCTATATTATATTTATTAGTTTATATGTATATACATATATTTTATAGAAATCTTTATATTCCAGTATATTTTTCACGAAAGTATATTCTTGTGGCACGAGGATTTCGCATCTGAAGAGACGTAAATGCATCCATCCAGCAGAATACGATATTGGTGTGCATTGAATGCGGACCCAGCGTCTTGCAGGTAGATCTGGATTACATCCCAGGCCGGACATGAAAGCTGGGCACACAATTTGCAAACCCTCCCTTGTGAATGGCAAGACGTATCCTAATATGCGTCCCACTACCCTGTTGTGTATACCGGGGGATGCTTCTTCCACACAACTTAATAAAACCATCTCAAGAGACTTGGCTTCGATGCACTGCTGGTAAACTCAAAAGTTCTGTGTGTTGAGAAAACGTAATCGTACACACAGTATTACATAAAGGAGTTTTATGAAATCTGAGGGATTTCAGGAGAATGAAATATGCACAAAATTTATCTCAATACACGTCATATGAAACGCCGTTTAAATTTTACCCGTTCTTTATTTTATTTAATAGAAGTCTCTCGCTACATTCCATTTAGTTCTCTTAGTATCATGCGATTTGATGACATCTCTATTTATTTATAAACAACTTCCTACATAGTTTAGACATTTCTGTTAGTTTTTAACAACAATCGCATAATATGGTTTGAAAATTATGCTTTCGTATATGTATGTAATAGATAAAATTGTTACTGGGCGTTAAATTATTCATTCACTCGTATATTTATTTATGTATTCACTCATTTGCACATTCATTTCTTTGTTCACTTATTCGTGGGTTCATTTATTTACTCGTCTTTTGTACATTTATTTATTTATTCACTCTTTTCTACATGCATTTATTTATTCACTCGTTTGTACATTAATTTATTTATTCATTCTTTAATACATTTATTTATTCACTCTTTTGTACATTAATTTACTTATTCACTCTTTTGTACATTAATTTATTTATTCACTCTTTTCTACATTTATTTATTCACTTTTTGTTTATTTATTCACTCTATTGTACATCCATTTATTTATTCATTCCATTGTACTGTTATTTATTTATTCACTCTTTTGTACGTTAATTTATTTATTCACTTTATTGTGCATTCATTTATTTATTCGCTCTATTGTACATTCATTTATTTATTCACTCTTTTGTACACTCATTTATTTATTCACTCTTTTGTACATTCGTTTATTTAGCTACTCTTTAGTACATTTATTTATTCACTCTTTCGTACATTCATTTATTTATTCACTCTTTTGTATATTCATTTATTTATTCATTTCTTTATAAATTCATTTATTTATTCGCTCTTTTGTACATTCATTTATTTATTCACTCTTTTGTATATTCATTTATTTATTCATTTCTTTATAAATTCATTTATTTATTCACTATTTCGTACATTCATTTATTTATTCACTCTTTTGTATATTCATTTATTTATTCATTTCTTTATAAATTCATTTATTTATTCACTCTTTCGTACATTCATTTATTTATTCACTCTTTTGTATATTCATTTATTTATTCATTTCTTTATAAATTCATTTATTTATTCACTCTTTCGTACAATCATTTATTTATTCACTCTTTTGTATATTCATTTATTTATTCATTTCTTTATAAATTCATTTATTTATTCACTCTTTCGTACATTCATTTATTTATTCACTCTTTTGTATATTCATTTATTTATTCATTTCTTTATAAATTCATTTATTTATTCGCTCTTTTGTACATTCATTTATTTATTCACTCTTCTGTACATTTATTTATTTATTCATTCACTCTTTTGTACTTTATTTATTTATTCACTATTTTATACTTTATTTATTTATTTACTCACTCGTTTGTACATTTATTTATTTATTTATTCATTTATTTATTTATTCACTCTATTGCTCTATTGTGCATTCATTTATTTATTCACTCTATTGTATATTAATTAATTTATTCAATATTTTGTACGCTCATTTATTTATTTACTCTATTGTACATTCATTTATTTATTAGCTCTTTTGTACATTCATTTAATTGATTTACTCTATTGTACATTTATTTATTTATTTATTTATTTATTTATTTATTTATTTATTTATTCACTGATGCGTACATTCACTTATTTATTAACTCATTAATTCATTAGTCATTCACTCCTTCGTAAATTCATTTAGTTATTCACTCATTCCTACTTTCCTTTCCTTATTCACTCATTCGTATACTCGTTCACTTATTGATTCATTAGTTTATTTGTTCATTCATTCATCCATCTATTCTTTTATACCTTATTAGGTGTAAAATACTAAGTCTTGTATGATAATAGACTTAAAATGAGAATGCAATTCTAACTCTACGACACAAGTTGGCTTGTCTGTAGTTGTAAGTCATTGCGTCTACTAGCACACAAAACAGTGCACTAAGACAGGACCGGTCGTATCTTATGCGGGCCCATTGTGAAGGGAAGCAATACACAGGATATCCTGCATGGCGGCCAAGTTCCTAGGTTCACAAAACAGTTGACAGTAACAGTGAAATTTCCCGGAAGGGGAGAGAAGTTGAGGAAACACAACGGAGATCTGAACTCCGGACCACGATGCAAGAAGTTGCAGCTTGAGCATAATACCTCCTTCCCCGCCTGATCCTCGACCGAGGACCTTCGAACTGCCAAGAGTTTAAATTTAAACTTATATTATGCGTGGAATATCATTATTTTCCGTAAACTTGCGTTTCCACTAACACCCTGACTGCATCTTTTCTTATTACAGTCGTCTGTATCATTGTCCTAAATAATATGTACTTGAAAAAAAATGTCCTTAAGAAATCATATACCATTATATTGGTTGTAGCCGCCACGGTGGTCTAGCGGTTAGGGCGCTGGACTTATAATCCTGAGGACCTGGGTTCGATCCCTGGCGTACCCCCGATTTATAACTTGTGTTGGGCAAGCCCGTGGTCCAGGTAACACAAGGGTTTTCTCCGGGAGCTCCGGTTTCCCTATGCATCCCAACAAATCTCCATCATCATCTTATCTCATCGCGGGTGTAGCGTAGACCAGCCTCCTATGGCGCACCCTGGGCATACACCCTGGGTAAATTCGTCTATACAACTGGATTCATATGGGTGAATGACAAACAGTCAAGTACCCGCCATTAGACAAAAAAACATAGGTTGTTGGTTCCCAGTTTTTCAAGGTATAGTTAACTTAATTCTTGATAAGCTTTTCTGGTATAAATTTCAGGACTCCAAAAGCCTAAAATCCGAAATTATTAAGCAGCGCCATCTGCGTCTGAAATTAACGCAGAAGATAATGAGTGTACGCCCGAAAACAGGTTTCGCTTAATACGGTGTCGTTCTAAAATTGACAGCCGCTTTATCGGTGATTCAGCACGTAAGCTTTCGGCAATAAAATCTTGCAACTTATACATTACATTACATTACAGAACATAACTAATGATTATTTTATTGATTGTTGTAGAATGATGTACTTAAATGGGAAACATTGGAAAACAGACGTAGAAAAACTAGAATAGCATCATTGTATATAGCACATCTAGGTCAAAAAGCATTGGGTAGACATGACGGCTCTGTTAGAGATGCCAACGTACTTTGGTAGGAACGATCATGATTTTAAAATCAAATGTAGGGAACAGAAAACGGATGTAGTTAAATTCTCGTTTTTAAATCGAACTATAAATGATTGGAATGACCTACCTGTAGCGGACTTTTAGGGCTATTCTTCCTTAAGGAGATTTAAAAATAAATTTAAAAGTTGTGTATAAAGTGTAAAATTAAAAAAAAGAGACGTTACATTACTTAAGGTAACATCTATTTACTTAGCCTGACGAGTTATTCCCTTGGTTTGAATTGTAAATTATTTTAAAATAACTTTTAAAAAGGTCTTAAACTATAAATGTTCACTTTAATGTAGTTCTGTTTTTAAATATGAATAAGGGTGTAATTGTCTTATTTGAACTGTTATATCAGTGAAGCGTGGTGAGTCAGTGAAGTTATGGTTTACAATGGCAGTGAATAGTTTCGATCAGTGATAGGCCTATAATTTATATTGTCAATGAAATGTGTTCTATAGTGTCAGCGAAATGTGTCATAGTGCCAGTGAAGTGAGTGAGATGAGAGTGAAGTAAAAGATTATCGGTACCAATGTGAAACTTATGTAGGACTTATACATAACTTATGTAGGTTGTAATGTAAAATTAGATTCACTCATTAATTAGGTTATTTTCTGTATTATTATTATTATTATTATTATTATTATTATTAAATTGTAATTATTGTGTATTATTTGTATTGTGTATTTTAATTGTATTGTGTGTAATTAAGTTACCATTGCCACGGGGTGTTTGCCCACTTGCAATGTAAATAAATACACACAAAACACATACATATATTACAGGTATTTATTATTAACACAATTTTGCCTCATACAGGCCTACACATTATATTGTTAGGGCGCTTGGAATAGCTATTTCGTTGCCAATAATACAGAACAAGCCCTACAATTGAAAATCCCAGGTTGTCTATTTAATCTTGTGTTACGTGAAACAATTTGAGAGGAATTTTTTCATGTTGAAACACTCTTGCTTTTATGTAAGTTTTGTACTTTAAATAAATACCAACTGAGTAAGAAGTACGGAACATTGCTTGTAGCTTTTCTATTTTGAATGTTATACAGAAACTTTATATACCGGTAAAAAAAAAGTTATAAAGATGAAAAATGACTATTCTGAACACGTTTTCCAAATATATGTCATTCATTTATGAAGGTTGTGGCAAGGAGTCATTTTTTTTAAATGGCATCATATATTAATTCTTCAATTTTATTTTATTTTTCAGGTCCCAAAACGTACAAACACACATTTTACCATTTACCTATAAACTATTAAACTTATTAGAAATTTTTTTTCAAATTGTTAGTCCCAACGTACTGTATGTGTACATAAGAAAGAGAGTATATAGATAAATTTATCACTATGGGGAATAAGAGGACTATCAATTAAATAATCATAGACAAAAGTTTAGCTTAATTTAGTAATAAATAAACACAAACAGAAACTTAACTCAATCAGTAAATTAAATAGTAATATACAAAAATTTAGCTTAATTCAATAATACTGTAAGTCATCATACACAAAATCTTAAATTAATTAATTAATTAAATAATCATAAACTAAAACTTAGCTTAATTCAATACGTCATCATACACAAAACCTTTAATTAATCCATGAATTAAATAATCATGGGTACCGCTACGCTCTTCATGAAAGATGTGTTTAAGAGGCTTGGAATACCTACATCTATTATTCCGATTGTAACTTTAGCTGCATTGAAAGGATCAATTGCTCTCCTGAAGCATCACCTATATTCGAAATGAAACCAAGTTCATTAGCATTCTTTACTTTTTTTAATACTTGCCTCTCTAAAACTAGGTATATTTCAACCAATCTCAAAATGTATTTGCAGCTATGTACTTGTAGGAGTTTCATTGTCAAAACAAAATTAATGGTTCACTGAACTTGTAAAGATTTATATGGTTAAGTACTCTTCGTCCCTTGTGATAGCTCACGAATAGTGAGAAGATTTCTAAATTTTTAGCTTGAATTAATTCATGAATCATAGGCAAAAACTTAGCCCAAATCAATAATAAGAAAATATACCCAAAATCTCAAATTAATTCATGAATTGAATAACAATAGACAAAAATATAGCTTAATTCATTAATAAGTCATCACACACAAAACTTTAAATTAATTTAGGAATTAAATAATCACAGACACAAACTTAGCTTAATTCAATACTAAGTCGTCATACATAACACCTTAAAAGAATTCATGAAATAAATTAATCATTGATAACAACTTAGCTTCATTCGAAAATAAATATCCGTACAGAATAACTTAGTACTATCAGTAAATTAAATAATCATCGACAAAACTTAGCTTAATTCAATACTAAGTCGTCATACACAACACCTTAAAAGAATTCATGAAATAAATTAATCACTGATAAAAACTTAGCTTCAGTCGAAAATAAATATCCGTACAGAATAACTTAGTACTATCAGTAAATTAAATAATCATCGACAAAACTTAGCTTAATTCAATACTAAGTCGTCATACACAACACCTTAAAAGAATTCATGAAATAAATTAAGCATTGACAAAAAACTTAGCTTCATTCGAAAATAAATATCCGTACAGAATAACTTAGTACTATCAGTAAATTAAATAATCATCGACAAAACTTAGCTTAATTCGAAACCAAATATTCATGGACAAAAGCTTAGCTTAATTCAATAATAAGTAAGAATAGATAAAACTAATCATTCATAGACAAAAGATTAGCTTAATGCAAAAGTAAACAATCATAAATAAACCCTTAATTTGATTCATGAATTAAATAAACGTAGGCAAAGAATTAGCTTAATTCAATAAAAAATACTTCGGCAAAAGTTTAGCTAATTAATGAATTAAATAATCAGAAACAGAAGCTTAGCTTAGGAATACAAATCTCAATTTTTATGAGTCATTTCTCATCCTCTGGTTTATTGCTATGTAAGTTAAAGTACTGTTCTAGTTTGTTGGCGTGATGAACATCATTGAAAGAAATTAGAAGCTTTCAAATGTAGACCCTTTCTCCTCTGCAGCACCAGACCCCTCTACGTGCAGGGCGACGTAAGGTCTTTTGAGTAATGAGGCAATTGTGAGTGAGCAATTGTAAATCTCCCAGCACGACATTTATTTTAGTCTACATATATGAAATAATTTATTAAAAAGTTTCTTTTTTCTCTCGCATTTTGAAACAGGTTTTTTTGAACATAATATAGAGTGTGTGCATTTATCCTAGAACCTTCCCTTTTTATTACTTCGCTTTATAGAACCTAATGCAGAGTAGAGCACATGTTTGGGGATGAAGTCGCAAAGAATGGCGTTAGAGGGATGAGGATGGCCAGGGGTGCGAGTGGAGGGTGAAAACATAACAATATTTTCCATTACGTCCTACACACAATGTGGAATAAAGCTCCCCGACTGGCTGAATTTTGAACTAAGCTAGGTGTGTCCGTCATACTAGAACAATGGAATGGAAAGTCCTCTCTCACCCCATTCTGGTGTCTTTCATCTCCACTGTCCGAATTCGTAGCCCGCCGACGGTGATAACCTCAACCGCAAAAATTCTAAAATGTGGGTGTGACGCTTTTTGGCGCGTTCCCAAATTGCATACGAGAGTCTCCCGCCATTTTGTCTGTCTAGTTATCTGTTGTTGTTCTTCTTCAGAGATATATTAGAAAAAAAGAAGTAAGGGTGGATGTTTTCGCGCGATGTCGCAATGCAGAGTGGAGACTTGTATCTTCCTCTTCAAAAAAGTCGGACGACCAATTCTACAAAATGAATGTGGGAAATTGCGTACAAGGGGTTAAGGCTACGTTAAAGTTGAAGCATCGATTAGTGTCTCAAATCCAAAGTTCAGGCACTGCACAGCGAGATCACAAGAGTAAAGAAGCTGTATTTTTAAACAGTAACAAATGTGTCCGTGCTCACAGATATAACGCAGTCAATAATAATAATAATAATAATAATAATAATAATAATAATAATAATAATAATAATAATAATAATAATAATAATAATAATCCAAAGGTCAATATAGCCTTTAATTTGCAGCAAGTAGCAGCCACATACAATATGGAAATTTCAACAGATAAAACAAAACTCATTGCATTCTGTGGGAAATACCCAATACAAAGTAAAATTTGTCTCGATAATAAAATATTAGAAAGATGTAATAGTTTCCCATATTTAGGTTACAATCTTTCCATTTTTGAAGAATTGGACATATCACAGAAAATTAATAAATACACAAGAACTATGGGCATTATAAATAGTGTGATGAAACCATCCTTGGTTCAGAAACACACCCGCATACGTCTCTACAACACATTGGCACGACCGATGCTCAGCTATGGCAGCGAAGCATGGACACTGAGGAAAGCAGATAAAAGCAGAATAACGGCTTGTGAAATGCGATTCATGCGAAGAACAGCGGGCTATACTAAATGGGATCTGAAAAGAAATTGTGAAATTTTAAAGGAACTAAAAACTTAGCCAGTTTTAAATTACATTGTTTAATGTCAGTCTAATTGGAAACATCATTTGGAAAGAATGAGTAATAGTAGACTTCCAAAGGCAATTTATGATTATGTACCACATGGCCAAAGATCTGTGGGTCGTCCTGCTAAGAGATGGCGTGAAAATTTTATGTGAGACCATAACAGGCCTTGTGGCCTAACACTTGTCAGGCAGAAGAAGGAGAAGATAATAATAATAATAATAATAATAATAATAATAATAATAATAATAATCTGTACTATTAATAGGCTAAATCTTCAACCAAAACTTTTCTGGTAATTTTAGATTTTTCAAGAATAATTAGTGTTAACAAGTATAATTAGGCCTAACTATCCTGGGACCAAAAATCTAGTTTCTGAATTTTTTGTTTATAGGCTATGTCTGACTGTCTGGATGTTTGTTATCTTTTCACGTGATAATGGCCGAATCGATTTCTATGAAAATTGGAATATAAATTAAGTTTGTTCTAACTTAAATTTTAGGCTATATGGTATTAAAATATTTTATTTAAAAGAGGAGTTATAAGGGGGCCTGAATTAAAGAAATCACAATATCTCGGCTATTATTGATTTTTATGAAAAATATTACGTAACAAAAGTTTCTTTAAAAACGGATTATGTTGCGCTGTCGTAAAAGTTATTCTTCCTAAGATTCAAAAGTCCCCACAACCAATAAAAAGCTTAGTTATCGAAGTTACATCCGTTAACAACACACTTTTTAAATAACACTTAGGTATAAGAGAGTACAACACCTTATTTCAAGTGGCATATAGTTTCCTGTAAAAGGAATACATAAAAGTCAATTATTCTACGTATAAGCTTATCATTTAATTGGAAATCTTGTTCCAGCTGAGAGTAAGAGCCTTCAGTTCTTACAAGTATATTTCTTTTCAGATGCTGACCAATTGTCTATTAGGTCTAATAATAGTATCAATCTTAAAAGTAGAATGAACTGAACAACTCCAGAAAGTATTGCATGATAATAACAGTTAAATTCATAGTTTTAAATACAACGTTCAAAATGATTCAGGAGCAAACAACTTACAACATACAAAAAGCTATTATTCACTAAGTAATTTCAAAACTGTATTTAGATTTAAGTCAATATTTATTTCTAACAAGTACAACGAAGAGCACGGGTATGGCTAGTAATAATAATAACTATTATTATTATTATTACTATTATTATTATTATTATTATTATTACTATCATCATCATCATAATCATCGAAAATAGCAGAGGTTTAAGCTCTTCTTCGACTTGCCGAGTAGTACATACTGAGGAATCTCCAGAGCAAAAACGACGCAGGTTAAATCCCAACACCCAACACTACATTACAACACATCTTCCCCTCTTGCTCCCTCTTGAGTCCTAGATTCATTTGTCTGAAAATGTATCAGAGCAGCCTATATTTAAATATTTCTGAAAAGAAGATTAATGTTTAAAAATTGTATAATTTATTGTTCATTTTCTGTGTCACTCTCCTGGTTTCACATCCATACTTATATCGTAGATTTTACATTACTCTGAAAATTATTTATTTATTTTTTAGAAATATTCTTAAATAAATACGCATTAATATTTTCATTAAAACACATTTTATTTCATTATAAAATTTTCTTTTCACATTTCGTACAAGGAGGGAGGAAACATTATTTCGTGTGTATGGACTTCAAAATGAAAGAATACAGCAGAGTTACAGAGGTACAGCGGGTCACGTTTCCATTTTTGGCGCACTTTCCACACCCCAACAGAATGCCAAAAATGTCAAAACTTCCAGTGTTTTCATTAACGCACGGACAAGCGACGGAAAAAAAAATGAATCCATCCAAAACTCTACGACTCTGCAAAGTTATTAACTTCACGAGAATATTAAAACAAAAAAATAAACAATCTAGCAACACATACAAAAAAATTTTTTTTTCGCACTGGATCTATGTGGCCGTGGAATGCACTTCCCATCATGCGCTGCGAGCAGACAAGCAAGTTGTTCTCTTCCCCTCCTCCCGTTCCCGCCCCACACACAGATTTAGTTAAATGTCCGAATGAAATCGCATAACCCACGCGCGTTTACGACCCTCGTTTCTGGGGTTGACAACTCTCCCCCTCGTTCTACCCTGAGAAGCGCCAACTCTCTGCTGACCGACTGAAAAACAAGTCGACAGTAAATTGTTTCCAAACTGACAACCCTCAAACAAGAATTCAACACCTCCGAAGCATAGAATATGACAGAGAGGACTTTTATTTGGCGGTGTAGTGCTAAGTTTATGTCCGGCATACAGTATGTACACGCAACATTCAAGGCTCAGATCTGACGCTAACAAAGTGGAGGACTCTTACGTGGCTCAACGCGTCTGGTCTTCCACCCGGCCGACCAGACTTCGATCACCGGCTATTCGTGATGCAATTTCTGGTACACAAAATCAAAGGATATGCTACTGGAGCTAAACGAGATCTGTGAGCAGTATGGGATGAAGATAAATGCAAATAAGACGAAAACCATGGTCATAGAAAAAAAAATTAAGAAGGTGAAATTGCGAATTCTAAATGAGACAGTAGAGCAGCCGTGGCGAGAACGTGACTCGCGAGACATTGTGGCTCGCAGTGATAGCTGTGCTTGTTCTAACCTCCGCCAACACCCATTCTCTCACTCACTGGAGTCAAACTCCGTTCCATTTGTATTTGTCTCTGACATGCGAGTGGCATACTGTATGTCTCTCTCGAAACCATGTACGATAATTCCAAGTAGGATGGGAGGACGCATTTTTTTGCTGTCAATATGATGAGAATATTAAATGTATGATTTGTTCACAAGTATTACGAGGAAAACGGTTGTATAACATAAAACGGCATTGTACTACATGTTACTGATGAAACATTAAAAGGTTAAGTGTTATTGTTGTTGTTATCATCATCATCATCATCATCATCATCACCATCTCTCTACGTCGACCCTTTTTCAGCAGATGTACGAATAATGCGGTTAGCTCTTCAATTTAAACTCACTGATTTACTATGTGATGTCAAATGAAAGGTAGATGTAAGGACTTGAATGTACCTCGTTTTACCGTGACAACGCTTTTTAGTTTTTTTAGCACTCTGATTGTTATATTATTTATGTCTCTGTTTTATGAAGAATTTTAGATACGGGCGCAAATAGCCATAGTAGCAGATGCGCTCTTTTTAACTACTACTGCTACTACTACTACTACTACTACTACTACTACTACTACTACTACTATTACTACTACTACTGTAAGGACTTGACAAATGTTGAGCTTTTCAAATCTTTGCCAAAAAATAAATATCCGAAGCTTCGTTCTTTCGCTTGCTCTGTTGAAGCCATGTTCGCTACAACTTACATTTGTGAAAAATTATTTTCAACAATTAAAATAGTAAAAACCAAATTTAGATCACGACTGACAGACAAAAACCTTCGTGATCAACTACGACTGGCAGTAAGTGACATCATTCCTGATTCTGAAACTTTGTCGCAGAGACATTCTGAAGACAGTTAATTTTAGGTTGTGATATTGTTCATTTATTGTTCATTTCTTTCTTCGTTACACGTACTAAACATAGTTTGTAGCCTTGTACTGTATAAAATTATATTTAAGTGCTTGACGTAAGGAAAATGAAAATGCGTTAATAAGTCAGACAGTTGCTTCACTTCCCCTTCGGGTGCCCGCCACCCTCCATAGGTGCTATGCACGTTGCAGATTACACAGTGGCTCGGCGCACGATTACATTTTCGCCACCGCTGCAGTAGAGCAAGCGGAGAGCTTCAGACACTTGGGATGTACTATAAGCAGTAACGTGAGCTGCTGCCAGGAAGTCAAAAGGAGAATATTAATGGGAAAGGAAGCTTTTAATAGAAAAAAAGAGCATCTTCTGCGAACTTCTGGAAAAATACCTAAGGAAGAGACTAGTGAAGTGCTGTGTATGGGGCATGGCATTGTATGGGGCAGAAACATGGACATTACGACGAAGTGAACTGAAGCGAATAGAAGCATCTGAATTGTGGATATGAAGAAGGATGGAGCGTGTGAAATGGACAGACAGAATAAGAAAAGAAGCTGTGTTGGAAAGAGTGGGTGAAGAAAAAATGATGTTCAAACGCATCAGGAAGAGTAAAAGGAATTGATTGGGTCACTGGATGAGAAGGAATTGCCTAATGAAGGATGCACTGGAAGGAATGGTGAACGGGAGAAGAGTTCGGGGTAGAAAAAGATATCATAATCCGAGCTATGAAGTTGGTACCAAAACTGTTAAGTTGTATAAGCTTGGACGATATCTCTACGGAATGGAAAGTATTAACGCAGTTCTCAATGCCAGTGAACAAGAACCACAAACATGTACAACCGGGTGGTAACCAAACATGTGCTCCAATCGTCCACGGTCTTAGAAAAAGAAAATAATACGCGAATAATATAAAAAAACAACAATTTGTAATTATAAACTTCGTAACTCCCAATCTAAAATAATTTACCCATACATATAAAAATAACATACAAAGTATACAATTATCATTGTAGCTTCATTACAACTAATAACAATGAATATTTTCAATTTTACCAAAAGAAATACTACAGAGTGTAACAAAAGTTTCTAATACAGTGAACATTTTAGTATTTTTTTTTTAAATACTTGATGGTAAATATCACATTTTCATCCAAATTATTAATAAATGATTGCATCACACCACAATCAAGTAGTACCAACACCTACACCATAAACTTTGGTCACGGTTCCTGAGAAAATGGAAACTAAACAAGAGAATAATTATAACATACTGTTACAGAAACTTTTGTTACACTCTGTACTTTTATGTTCAGAAAAAATAAATACAATATTTGTACTCTGAAATATTCGTTATATGTTACGAGACGTTACTGGAGCAAATCTGAAATATGTTACAGTATTTCTTACTATTATCAGGTGAACAACTACTTTGTGAATCTAATAATAGTGTATCTCATATATGGCACATAATATTAAACCATTAATTGTCAAGAAAATTTTTCATTTCTATTGTAATGACAACTAGAAAGTTCGTATCGTAATTCCGATGTTGAACTTGGACAGTAACGCAACCGAATGCATAGCAACACGAGACGTCAACATTTAACGAAGAGTAATTCGAGAAAAAAGTAAACATGTTACACACTCCTGTTTGCATAATTATTTAATAACACAGGAGTTTACTTTTTGAAATCATAATAATATTAACATCACGTAAATAATACAATAATACCATAATAGCTCACTTTGTTCAATACATAAAAATATTATTATAATTTAACAGTATTGTTCAAACTATGCACGACTGTACACAGCTCCACAAAATGATACTATGCGTTGTTTATGTGAACTGCTTATGGTCCGTAGCGAGCGGGAGCAGAGCGAGGCGCGGGTGAGATCTATACTCCTCGCTCTAATCAAGTGAAATGTACTTTTCTGGTACGAACTTCCTACCTAACATAATATATGATAGACGACGTTATATGGATCATATGCGGAGACGGGGAAGCAGAAAATAGGAAAGACTGAAGAACGCTGGATTTGCAGTGAAAGACCTGCACTTGGACAAACACTATGAATGAATGAAAGCAGATTTTGTAGAGGTTTTTTTTTTTCGGAATACTATCTTTTTTCCTCTTTCATTCTATCAATACTTGTCAACACTCTCCACCTCTCCTTAATTCATCTTCCATCTGCAATGGCTAAAAATAGACAGGAATAGTCTTGGGGTCAGAGAGATGCAATAGAAGGTTTTTCTCGAGTACAACGATGATGACTATGTAAGACGCTAGGTAGGGTAGAATGAGAGCTGTTTGTTCGGCTTGACCTAGTCGAGGAGTTGCTCAGTGACAGCGAGCGTCTCATAATCGGTACTAGTCATACGCTATCAAAAACACTGTAATATGGAACGTGAAGAAAAATACGCAGTGAAGTTTAAACTTCTTAACAAGGAGTACAAATTAAGTGAAAAAGTGGGAATTAGAAGTGGAGTATGCTTGGCTTGAAAGTGACTTTCAAAGTACTCGACTCTCTTATACTGATGGGGTGTGATTTGCAGATCTGTGATTTTGTCGCTGTGACAGGTTTGTCACTGGTTCCGACTGTGACTACAGTTCGAAAATTACAGCTCCGAGAAATCGCCATCTCCGACAGATATGTGACTCGTACTGATGGCGTCTAATGTGACAGCTCCATCCAACTGCAAGTCAGAAGAGCTATACAGTAAAGTTGGACAATACGATTCTTTTTCAGAAGTCGATTCCAACGATTCAATCATACATTACGAATCGATTGTAACGATTCGTTCACGATTCTTCTCAGTCTGCGATTCCAACTATTCTTTTGAATCGTCAAAGAGTTCACGATTCTTCCCAGTCTGCGATTCCAACTATTCTTTTGAATCGTCAACGAGTTCACGATTCTTCCCAGTCTGCGATTCCAACTATTCTTTTGAATCGTCAACGAGTTCACGATTCTTCCCAGTCTGCGATTCCAACCATTCTTTTGAATCGTCAACGAGTTCACGATTCTTCCCAGTCTGCGATTCCAACTATTATTTTGAATCGTCAACGAGTTCACGATTCTTCCCAATCTGCGATTCCAACTATTCTTTTGAATCGTCAACGAGTTCACGATTCTTCCCAGTCTGCGATTCCAACTATTATTTTGAATCGTCAACTAGTTCACCATTCTTCCCAGTCTGCGATTCCAACTATTCTTTTGAATCGTCAACGAGTTCACCATTCTTCCCAGTCTGCGATTCCAACTATTCTTTTGAATCGTCAACGAGTTCACGATTCTTCCCAGTCTGCGATTCCAACTATTCTTTTGAATCGTCAACGCGTTCACGATTCTTCCCAGTCTGCGATTCCAACTATTCTTTTGAATCGTCAACGAGTTCACGGTTCTTCCCAGTCTGCGATTCCAACTATTCTTTTGAACCGTCAACGAGTTCACGATTCTTCCCAGTCTGCGATTCCAACTATTCTTTTGAATCGTCAACGAGTTCACGATTCTTCCCAGTCTGCGATTCCAACTATTCTTTTGAATCGTCAACGAGTTCACGATTCTTCCCAGTCTGCGATTCCAACTATTCTTTTGAATCGTCAACGAGTTCACGATTCTTCCCAGTCTGCGATTCCAACTATTCTTTTGAATCGTCAACGAGTTCACGGTTCTTCCCAGTCTGCGATTCCAACTATTCTTTTGAATCGTCAACGAGTTCACGATTCTTCCCAGTCTGCGATTCCAACTATTCTTTTGAATCGTCAACGAGTTCACGATTCTTCCCAGTCTGCGATTACAACTATTCTTTTGAATCGTCAACGAGTTCACGGTTCTTCCCAGTCTGCGATTCCAACTATTCTTTTGAATCGTCAACGAACTACTCGCAGGACACTTTCCTTTGCAAACCACGCGTAGAACAAAACGTCCTACATCTCTCGAATAGATGGCATAAGAGGCGAGACATTAGATTGTCTCTATCTCATTGGCTGGAACCATTCAGCATGACCTCCATTAGTCTACAAAATTACCCAAGATATTGTTTCTAAATTATAATTTATCAACTGAACCTTATTACGAAGTACATTTTTTGCATTACATCTCTATTTAACTATGCAAATTTCAGATTTTTATTCATTATCTTCCATACTTAACAAATGCAGTATTTTGATTTCACTCTCGCTCGGGAGTATTCGGCACGGTTCGGAAATGTCCGTTGACAGATTACATCAAACAAGTAAATAGAATCGTGGGTTACGATACCATGTCAATTCGTTACTATTCTTTTGAAAGACGATTCGTTACGATTCTTTTGAACGACGTTTCGTTGATGCTACAAATCGATTCTTACGATTCTTTATTATTAGTCGTTCGAATGACCGATTCGTGAACGAATCGACCCAACTCTACTATACAGAGTGAGTCATAAGTGTGTTTGGAAAACGCTGGATAAAAAAAAATAAGAACAATTACTTATATGATAATTTGACGGAAAATGTATATTTGTTGAAAAAAATCGTAATAGTAACTTCTGTTTTCGTAAGTATCATATGTTGAATGCATCTATTACCTATGTGAATGAAGATAGTACCGGTAAAGAGTACCAAAACGCTGACAAGTTTCCATTTCACTGAACTATAGCAGTGCGTACAGCAGAGTAAGCTAACTTTGCCAAGTAAATAGCGACATCTGCCATATATGGTTCGTGCTTTTATCTTGTTTGATCATTAAGATGGAACCAGTATACATATAGTTTGGAAATGTTGGAAATATTCTATTTCATTACACAGTAAAAGCAATTTTTTGTTTATGCATGTGGCTTGTGTATCTCAACCCACTGTGTTTCACTTTCCGTTTCATTTTCTGTAGATCTAAACTTTTTATTACAACACTTTGTTTCGAAAGTTTAATTTTTCAGTAATCCAACAAAGTGAACACTCAAGCAACTAATATCATTATCGCTTTATTATACCGTAAAATAAGAGAAAACACAAGAAAAAAACGAGAACTAAGTCACTACTTTGTAGAAGTATATCACAACTCCATGTTTCTCTTACATTAGCTTTAATATTCATGGGGCACAGCCTTTATTATTTATGAAACTACATAGCAAATGTATTCATTTTATTCTGTAGAAAATTGGTACGCAATTCCCCCGTCGGCAATATTAAAGCCATATCCCTTGTACAAAGACTTTCGTATTAAACGTGGAGAAAACAGTAGAAAACTTCTTTCATAAACCAGTATCTATTAGCCATTGTATTTTAACACCTATTAAAAGTCTATAGCTATACAATTATATTTGCTTTTATCGTCTGAAAACTCTATGAGGTAGGGACAGAAGAGTTTTGAATGCTCAGAGAGTATAGAAAGAGAGAGAGAGGAAGAGGACCATGGGAAAACAAGTGAACAGAGCTCGGCGTCTTCTCGTATAGATCGACTGTAGTCCTTCCCATGACGCCAGTCTAGGAGCCGAGTACAGTACGCCTCATATGCATGGAAACACATTCCAAGCAATCCATTGGTATATTACGATCGAACGCGAATATTTATATGAAAAATGCGCTAAAAAAAGAAATGTGGAATTTTTATCGTTAAGGAAAGTAAGGCAAAACAAAGGGTTGCGTAAAAATAAAATAGACTCACAATATGACAAGTATTTCCTCTTAAGTTTTTACGCTCTTCGTAAAATCTCATTTCATTTATTAACGTTATACAATTGGGAGTTGAAGCTATAAGTACTCAGCGGCACAAATAAATCCGATTAACAGTGTAAAAGGAGAAATTAACAACACATTTCAGAATGAAATCGAACATGTTCAAGAGTAATTTAATTCCAACACATGAAAATTGCTACACAGAGTAGAATTTATTTAATAATAATTTATTTATTTAACCTGGCAGAGCTAAATCCAGCAGGCCTTCTCCTCCGTTCAGCCAGACTCTAATTAAATACAACAGGAGAGTAAATAAGCTCGTTTGAGAGATGAATCAGGACAGTGAATTAAACATGAAAGTGTAATATCACAGTCCAGAATATACAGTCACGAAGCTTCAGTTGTGAGGGTGCTAACAACAATAGACTGTGCCGGTCCTATTTCGCATTGTCTGTAATGAGGCGATACTAGCGATCCTAGTGATTAGCAACTATCTATGGATGCTTATTTACTAAGTATTGAGCTTCGTGACTGTATATACTAGACTGTGCTAATATCATTGTGGTCTCTTATGGACGGGTTTTGCGAAAAGTGGCATTTTTAGTTGAAATTTGGAGTAAATAAGGTAGTTTGAGAAATTAATAAGGACAGTTAGTTAAACATAAAAGTCTAATATCGTTGTCGTCTCTTGCAGACGGGTTTTCCGAAAAGTTGCATTTTAGTTGAATTTTGGAATGTATATTTCAGGAAAAAAGAAGTTGGAGCTTGATGTTGGCAGATTTTGTGCAGCAAATACGAACAAATGTGTCTTTTATTGGTTTGCTGCCTAACATTAAGAGATTGTCCGTAATATCATTAAAGATCGAAGACAAAGTGTGTGATAGAAAGACGTGGCAACCGTGCATTCAGTGACAGTAGAAGAAAGTCAGAAGCAAGACTAAGCGGGAAGGAAGAAATGCGCAGTCACAAATGTCCCTCTGTGACGTGTTAGGTTATTAACATTTCATACACTTACGTACATAATAATGACGTGTTGTTTTGTGACTCAGTCAGTACTGTTACGTGAATATTTGTTACAATTTTGATATCTGTTCACTATTTTTTCAAGAACGTCTCAAAAATGGTTCACAAACGATAACAATGATATTTAAGTTTTAGATTTAACACCCCTCCTTGATTGGTCTCTCGAAAGGATCCTCATTGAATGTAATAATTTATTATATTGTACGAATTACTTTGTACCTCAGGTTGATTTATAGTGAAGTGGAAGAGAACGCCTGATGACCTTAACTTCAACCTCATAAATAATTCTAATTCCGTTTAGTCCCTTTCCACCCAGTATACGAATCCTACACCGACTTAAGTTTCTGGAATTTTTACAATTATTAGGTATTAAGAAATGAGATGAACAGAAACTGAAAATCTTCGAATGTAACATTTGAATAAAATATGTGGAGCAGAATTTAACCCAGTTAGCTAGGAATGGAGAAGATTAAGAATCAAAGATATTTACCGACTCTCCAGGAAACCCAACATATTTGCAATAATAAAAGCAATGAGGCTGTGTGTAGGACAAGTACTAAGATTTCTAGATGCGAAAAAATGAAGAGAGTTTGGAAGAGCTGCAACATTAGAAAACCAAGATGTCGATATTTAGATAAATTACACAAAAAAACTAAGATCTTACAAAAATTGTGTTTGGAAGAAGACCTGTGCAGAGGGAGTACAATGGAATTTTATTGTCAATTGAGAGGAGGAGAGCTTTCATAGCTTGGAAAGCTGCTGCTAATAATAATAATAATAATAATAATAATAATAATAATAATAATAATAATAATAATAATACTTACGTACTTACTTGCTATTAAGGAACCAAGAGGTTCATTGCCGCCCTCACATAAACCAGCCATTGGTCCCTATCCTGAGCAAGATTAATCCATTCTTTATCGTCATATCCCACCTCCCTCGAATCCATTTTAATATTATGCTCCCATCTACGTCTCGGCCTCCCAAAAGGTCTTTTTCCCTCCGACCTCCCAACTAACAGTCTATATGCATTTCTGGATTCGCCCATATGTGCTACATGCCCTGCCCATCTCAAACGTCTGGATTTAATGTTCCTAATTATGTCAGGTGAAGGATACAATGCGTGCAGTTCTGTGTTGTGTAACTTTCTCCATTCTCCTGTAACTTCATCCCTCTTAGCCCCAAATATTTTCTTAAGCACCTTATTCTCAAACACCCTTAATCTCTCTTCCTCTCTCAAAGTGAGAGTCTAAGTTTCACAACCATAAAGAACAACTGGTAATATAACAGTTTTATAAATTCTAACTTTCAGATTTTTCGACAGCAGACTGGATGATAAAAGTTTCTCAACGGAATAATAACAGGCATTTCCCATATTTATTCTGTGTTTAATTTCTTCCCTAGTATCATTTATATTTATTACTGTTGCTCCCGGATATCTGAACTTCTCCACCTCTTCAAAAGATAAATTTCCAATTTTTATGTTTCCATTTCGTACAATATTCTGGTCACGACACATAATCATATACTTTGTCTTTTCGGGATTTACTTCCAAACCTATCTCTTTACTTGCTTCCAATAAAATTCCCGTGTTTTCCCTAATCGTTTGTGGATTTTCTCCTAACATATTCACGTCATCCGCATAGACAAGCAGCTGATGTAACCCGTTCAATTCCAAACCCTTCCTGTTATCCTGGACTTTCCTAATGGGATACTCTGGAGCAAAGTTAAAAAGTAATATAATAATAATAATAATAATAATAATAATAATAATAATAATAATATAGACAATACGTTTTAAGTTTTCAGTCTACAAATTGCATACTATAATTTTTCAGTTATCGAATAAATCACGAAGAAAACAGCGTGCAGATACTTGAAATAGCGAGTCTTTTTTATTTCGAATAAACACTAAACTCTTATTAAAATTATATGTTACACGTATAATTCCCAGATATATTGACTTGTAGATAATAAAAGCACTTTCTAGGTACCAGAAATGATAAAAATGTGGATTCCCTCATAATTTTATAAAGTAGAGATGTTTTAGCTTCCCATTATTCTTCAAACTTCATGCACTAATAAAGCAAAAGAAGGAAAGAGAAAGTTGTACGGAAGAAAAAGAATGAAAAAAGAATAAAGACAAAAGAACGATAGAACTAAGACAAGTTCATCATGAGATGCTAAGATACAAGCAATGTAGGCCAACTTATAAACATGACAAACGAAATAAAGAAGGAAAATGCAAAAGAGAGAGAAAATGGAAGAAGATTACAATAGGGAAAGGCGAGAAAAATGAGATATGGGATCTGACAGAAAAAAAGAAACGCTGAAAAAGAGAAGACTGAAAGACGGGAAATAGTTCTACCTGCAGAAAATCAAAAATGGATATCGATGGTATTGAACAGCAACCTGGTAGGCCTATATCAAAATATTCAATTTTACAGGACAGCGTAAAATATTTTAGTATGTTCATAACGACAAATATCTGACATAAGAAGGTATTTAGGCTAAATATCTCCTTGTATAGTTCGTATCCATAACCAGATATAAGATGTATTTGCAGAAGTTTCGAAAAGACTTTTCTTAAGGATATACATTGAAACCCCATTTGGTTATTTTTCTTACATACAGATTGCTGTTCAACATCATCGATATGTTATCTAAACAAATGAAACTTTTAAATATCTGATATTAAAAATGTTCACGAAAATAAAAAAAATCAGATAGAAATTCGTAATAAATATCTTATAATCAATCCCAACGAGTTTATTTTTCATGTCTGTGCAATAATTAAACATGTATATGTTGGCTGCACGATATTTTTGTGGTTATTATGACAACTTTTAATGTACTTGAATGTGCAGTATAGAATATAGATATTAAGCTAGCAACCTCAATATAAAATTCAGTTCGCTAGTTTCACGAATGTTCCTTAGTCCGTTAGTTTGTAATTTTATACGAGATCGTGTAATAAATCTCTAAGTATTGTATATTAACATATGTACCATTAAAATAAATAAAATTTTATCAATATGCAGTTTTACAAACGTAACCTCAAAATAAAGCACTTGAAAATATGTCAGCTCCTGTAGGGAGGAGTGGCTGAGGGTACAAAGATTCTGAAAAGACGAAATACTGTACGTTGCAAGCCGAACGGAAAGGAGAATACAGAGCCCGGCTGAAGGCCGCGTGCGGGAGTGGAAATTCGCTGGAATGTATAGTTTTCAGTTTATTTTGCGACTCTTTATCAAATGCGATAGTTGTATAGCGTCTGAACTACCCAACATTCTGTCAGGAAATTTTTTGTGTGTATGTATGCATGTTATATGTACAATATGATGAAAAATCAATTCTCTACCTTTGATAGATTGTCTGTTAAAAAATAAATTCATTTAAAAAATGTTCAAGTATCAGTACTTTCTCCTAACACAAAATAAAAAAAAAATTATTTATTAATAACTGCAATTGAAAGAGCATATTATAAACATGAGTTTCAGTGATAAAATAAAAAAGAGAACATGAAAAAGTTAACAAATTTATTAATTAAGAGAGAAATGTTTCATTGCTGCACAGTGAACTGCCACCGTTTTGAATTTGTAATATATATATATATATATTTTTTTTTTTTTTATTGTAAAAATATTTTTTTCAGATAGCAGAAGGACAGAGTTTTACACATACCAATTTTCATTATTGTACAAGGCACAGTAAAGGAGAAAAAAAAATGTTGATTATTTCCAAAAATTTTACTTCTGTAAGCTATACCTAACCCCTTAAGTTATAATTACTGTTAATATGCGGTTCAAAGCTCTGAAGACCGATAGTAACCGCAAAATTAAATAATAATAATAATAATAATAATAATAATAATAATAATAATAATAATAATAATAATAATAATAATAAAATAATATAATAAAATAAACGTGTAGGAAATATGTTAAAATTCGAATATATTATACATTTCAACATGTAGGCCTATTAGGAATGGAAACATTTACAATCTACGAAAAGAGAAGAAACAGTTCTAAATAGATTGGTAAAGAGAGACCCAAATGGTTTAGCCATCTTCATAACACGCCGAGCAACAGAGTACTAAAACAATCTCATAGGGTGTATATGAGCTTCCCACATAGGAAAGTGCGAGGAAGTTTACGCATGTACTGGAAAAACGATGTGCTTCAATCCATGCAAGAGTGAAATATCGACATAGAAAATGTGTAAAACTGTGAAATTTTGGAGAAAAAAATTGGAAAGATGCAGTCCAAGCTACTGAACTACTCTTTAAGTACAAGCATTTAGAAACATACCTACAGGGTCCTGTAGTTGGATCTGAAAAATTTCAGCATACTGTTCTAAAGTGACCATTCATTCATTCATTCATAGTGTTCTCCCCTAGGGCAGGTCTTTCACTGCAAACCCAGAATTTTCCAATTTTTCTTATTTTCCGCCTTCCTCTTAACCTCCGCATATCATCCATATACAGGGTGTAAAATAGTAGCCAATATTTTAGGAGTTGCTATGCTAGTATGCATCAAAACAAGAAAATAATATCTAATAAACATGGGTCCTACAACACATACTTTCTGAGATCTGAACACTTGATCATAGGAGGTGCTCGATATGACGTCCATTCATGGCAATGCATTTCTCTGCCCTTCGACGTAAGGAATCACGTACTCTTTGAAATTTGTTTTAATACGTTCATAAGAAAGTCCTGATAACGCTCCTCAGTTAATCTCTGTGGTAGCACGTATGACCCTATCAATCTATTACCAAGAACGCCTGCCCATAAGTTGATTGAAAATCGGTGCTGATGCCTTGTTTCTTCAACGCCATGGGGATTTTCATCAGCCTACACATGCTGATTACGAACATTCACAACACCATCTCTGCTGAACCCCGCTCATATCCGCGACCAGATTTTTGCTGTCAGTACTCCTTGCTACGTATCATTATTCCATGCCAGGGTTGTCAACTACAGTATGATTATCTGATAGTCTGCTGCACTACCTATATAGCAGAGAAATGCATTGCCATGAATGGACGTCACATTGAGCACATCCTATGTTCAGATCTCAGAAAGTATGTGTTGTAGGACCCATGTTTATTAGACATTATTTTGTTTTGATGCATACTATCACCTCCTAAAATATTGGAGACTTTTTTCTTAACATCTTGTATATCTCAATGTCCTCTATATTCTTCCGAACTCTTCTCCTAATTACCATTATTTCCAGTATATCCTTCAGTAGGCAGTTTCTTCTTAGCCAGTGATCCAACCAATGCTCTTTTTTTATCTTCCTGATCAGTTTCAGCATCATTCTTTTCTTCACCCACTCTTTCTACCATACCTTCATTTCTTAATCTCTCTGTACATTTCACACGCTCCATCCTTCTCCGTATCACACAAAGCACTTCATTAATCTATTCCTCAGTTATTTTCCAGAGGTGTGCAGGAGATTCTCTTTATTCTATTAAAAGCTTCCTTTGCCATTGCTATCCTCCTATTGACTTTCTGTCAGCAGCTCATATTACTACCAATACACCCCAAGAATTTGGAACTGTCCACATGCTCTTCTGCCTAATTTCGAATTCTCAAGTTTATCTCCTTAAATGTCTGCAAAAAAATCTGAAAATTAGCTTTTATAAATGTCCCTTTCGGATTTTTTGTTTTTGGAACTACATCCATTCAGAAGTTTAATTTCGGAAATTCCGATTTTGAAATAATGCAGCTCGGAAAATTGTTTATTCGGAAAATTGCATTAGGCAGAATGGTCGGGAATACCTTCGAGGGCTGTACGAAATCCATTACGTGGAGGCACTATGATATGATCGCTCGTAATGTTTATCTTCCATTAACGTAATGGTATTAAGTAATTCATACGGGTAATGTGCCGCCATCTATCATTCATCTGCCGTACTAGATTTCGAGTACCTTGTTATTTAAAATTCAAAATGATTGACTCAGTGAAGGATTGTTAAATGTAATATCATATGATATTTTTTCAGAATAAAGTCAATTTTTATTATGTTGTCTGTTTTTCATGTACCTATCCATTACAGATGATTAGTTGGTCACGATATTTGCTGTCATTATGTACTGGAAATTTTGAAAACTACCGAGAAAGCAGTTCAATGTAAAACAAATATTGGCAAAAGTTTTCATCAATCATTACTTAATTCAGAAAAATATTTATAATGAACCCATCCTAGCCTCATTTTCATCCAAACAGGAACATATTTTTGAATTGGACTCCGGTGTGACTTAGTGGATAGAGGTCAGCACGTAGAAAACCCGGGTTCGAATCCCGGTGCCGGAGAGAATTTTTCTCCGCTCCACCGATCCTTCATCATATGATAACGCAGAATTCCTGCATGGAAATATACAGTTGCGAAGCTCAATACTTACTAATTATGCAAACATAGACAGTTGAAATATGCATCCATAGATAGTTGCTAGCCACCAGGATCGCTACTATCGCCTCATCATAGACTCTTTCCCTAGCAGACGATAAAATGTATTGCACTTTTCATATCGTGTTCTTCCTTCCACTATTGAAATACGAAATACATAAGGTTTATATATTGTTTTCATTAAGTATATATTATATTTTATAAACTCACCTTCCTGGATCTTTCGGAAGGATAACTCTGACCTCTTTTTCTTAGAATTTATAGTGCAACAAAGTCTCCTTGTCCCATATTATTACTCAAATTATTGTATTTTAGCCATTTACAGTTATTACAACCGATAACGAACATTTCACAGTTTACACAACTTTTCACAACAAAGCGAAATACGACACAGTCAATGCCTTTTCGATCTAGACCATATATGTTCGGGTTTTCTATTTCAGTGTATGGAGCTCAGTGAATTATTATATTATAACTTTATTGCGTATCACTGCTAAGTTTTATTTAGTGTAATGTGTCCGTAAGTTCCGTTTACTTCTTGTTGCATAATATGTTGCAGAAATAATTACAGAACTGTGTTATTTTAATGTGAAGAGAATTGTACATGTTAACATAATCTGTTCGCATCAACATTTTCGCAATATTTAATCGAATAAAGGCAGGTAGGTCAATTACACATACGAACAACGTAATTTTCACACCAAAAATAATATTACACCTTAACTCGCAAGAAATTGTGTCTGAAGTGTCTCCTAATCATTGTTTTAAATTTTATTAATGCAATGACACTACATTTTAGAGAAATATATGTTACTCTTTATGCATTCCAATTAATTTATATGGTTGAAACGCCGCCCTTCGTGATCGGGTTAAGCCAAGTTAAGCGAGTCACATGGTCTGCCTTACGGTCTGTATTAGATCACGATGCCAGTGACACAGTCTATTGTTCCTAGTACACACAGCGCTCCAAGCGGCTAGCAACTACCGCGAGAAATGCAAAAAATCACCCCAAGCTTCGCGACTGTATATACTAGACTGTGGAAATATCATATGTACTTCGGTACATCTCTATAATATCTTCTCATTTATAGGCTATCATCAATAGCCTACTACCTGCATTTTTAAGACATACAAGTCACGTATGTAGGAGCGCCTATTTAAATGACTTTCGGTCATTTACTGTAGATGTATCTATTAACGGAACGAATTTTTCTCAATTTAATAGATATATCTACAGTATGGCTTCTTATAGTCATTTTATTCAACAAGGACGTCGAGATCTCATATATGAATATGAATATATATATATATATATATATATATATATTAATATTAGGGTGGCCCTTAGCTATAGGTAATTTTCCGAAAGTTTAAATTGTGCTGCTCCCACCCCATTATCTTGTTCCAATGAACAAAAAGATAATATGTGCAAATTTACAGCTCAATCGGACAACTGCTTGGCGACCCTCAAAGGCTTTGAAGTTGGAACATAGTCTACGCAACGATTAATTCCATACAAAAGCGGTATACTCCTTCCTATATAGACCATTTTCCTTTTTTCTTCTTAGAGAAATTTATATGAACATCCTGGCAACCCCAGTAATTGTTCAAAAATATTCTGAATGAAATTCCCCAAAAGTTAATTCGAAAAATTCCTGAAAGAAGATAAAAATTTAAGAAATATTAGGATTTTTAGTAACGCAGTAACGCACACAACATCTATAAAAGAAACACATTTTTATTTACAACAATAATTTCTATAGAATCAAAACATTATGTAAACGAACGAACATTGAACATTATTTTTTCTAAGAGAGGATTTAGTAGCAGTTGAGTATTTTTTACGGTCTCTGGTAATGAGCTGCAAAACAAATTGTTTCTCAGCTTCATCTTTTGTAAGAATGTTATTGTAATCCTGAATGAGTTGGACTTCTCTTTCTGCAACGTCATTCACAACAACTATCTTAAACAGGATCATTTTTTCAAGTTGAAAGGTCTTTGTCGAGGAAATCGGTGCTGATAGAAATTCTCGTGAAGAAAATTTTAGTACCACGAGTTACAAAAGACAACAACCAAATATTTGTAAAGGAAGAAAACTCAATTTGATGCAGAATGTTCCTCTTCATTTGATTTTCTTCTTCTTTCTCTTCTTCACCTTCGTTTCTCTTCTTCACCTTCGTCTGCTTCCAGTATAACTTGAGTCATATTTGCTATAAGTGCTGTTGGATAGAGCCACAGTTTCGGGAACTAAGTACCAGAGATGGTTGGAAAATTTATTTGCAGCAGCCTTACTGATTTCTGGATCAATATCCTGATAATTTATCAGTTCACACATGAATAGGAAATCATGATAAAATGCTGTAATTGTTCTGATGACAAAAACCAGGCTCGAACATACATTCGAGCAAGAAAAATTATTTCTGTGTGTCTTGCTTCTCTAAATTTTTGTAAGGCGTTGAAAAGAAGTGCAATTTATTACCATATTTTCAGCATCATGCCCGAAAGCTTCTGCAGCAGCTATTAATGTGTAAACCCCACTGCTGTCATTGATTTTGCACCTATCACAATCTTCAGAGAGACGGGGAGTAAAAAAACTGTGATGTAGCAAGCTGATGAGTAGTAAAATGTTGTTAGATTTCTTCGTAAGTCCTTTCTTTCCTGGCAGTGTCCATTGCATTACGCTTCAGTGCTCTTTCTTCCTTGTGTTTTAGTTTTTGATCTACACCAACCATGCAGCCTGGTCGTCCTTTTTGGCGCTGAAGCTTTAAGAAATTCTTATCCTCTTAATTTTTCATCTGTCCTAAAGCATCTGAATGAGGTACGTCAAAGAGATCGTCCATAATTTCCACAAAAAGATCACTTTTTTCTTTTTTCTTACCAACAGTTCTACTCAAAATTTCTGTAAACCCTTCCATTCATCATAGAGATTCAATAACTTATCAATGCAGTGGTTAGTTCTTCTAGTAGGGATTCGTTCTTTTTGCCTAAAAATGGAAACTTCTTGAATCACTAATGCTACACTTTCCTTTGTTGAAATATTTACAACTCTTACATTGAAGGAGAATACTCTTAAAACTTGCCAATTCGAAAGTAGTTTGGCTCCGATGATTTGATTGCAGATGTAGCCAACAAGAGAGACATAGAAGTCTTTTTTTTTAACTTGTGTGACGAACTACCTGAAGAGGTTGATGCCATTTTACAATTCTAGGGAAAAGACGTCTTGAAAGTCACTTTACACCGGCAGTCAGCAGATCAGCACAGACAGTTTTGAAATAATAATTGAAAAATCATTCATCAAAGACAAAATCATGTTTAATTACAAAATAAGTGAATAAAGCACATAAAATAATAATAATAATAATAATAATAATAATAATAATAATAATAATAATAATAATAATAATGATTTATCTAACAATATTAGAAAAAAATATTTTCAGGGTTAAAATTTCAAAACTTCATGGTCGATGAGGGTCGCCTCGCAGTTGTCCGATTGAGCTGAAAATTTGCACAGATCGTTTTTTTTTGTTGATTGGAACAAGATAGAGGGGTGGGAGCAAAACTTTTAGAAAGTTAAAAAATAAGGGCCACCCTAATATATATATATATATATATATATATATATATATACATCCTCAAAAGGTTATTCAAATAGCATGGACATTTTAAGAAAGTGCATAAAATTTATTGTGAATCAATGTAAGTAACACTGTATTAATGATCACAATATAACTTCAGTTACCTTTGAAATTTAGAAGAAGAGTTTCAACAACGGTATTGCATGCAACATATCGTCGTTGTTCCTGCAGTAACTCCTATGCGACATATTTATCGATTTTCAGATTTTTTCTCTATTAAATAACTTAAATTGTGATTCAACAAATAATAAAATCTCCTATATGTAATTATATTTCTTTGTTTTGAAAATGTAATAATTCACAATCTCTTATGTACGGCTGCCATAGAATGAATATAAATGTGTTTTTTCCTCCTACTGAAAGATTTTATATTTTGCACATAGGAGTTATTCCAGCAACAACGACGATATGCTAACTGAAGAATGGCTGTCTAAGGAACGAGTACTTGCTGTTCTGACTACAAAAGTGTTTCTAAGGTACAGTGTGTGTCATCTGCCCAGTTTCTTGAAAACCACGTGAAATATGAGAAGTTGGCGTTATTACCTCGATTGGCGTTATTTCCCCCCTGTCACCTTATTACAAGAATTATTTTGTGCTGTGGGATATACATAAGCGATTTTATCATACATCAAAATTAATATCAACTAAAATGGAAGATCTTTAAACCATAACTGGATAGGAATTCATACGGAAAGGCGCTTTCAGATAATGATGTGCCTCAAATACCAGTGCAATGCTTTGGTAGTGGTCACTCGGTAATAGCCCTGTGTTTGCACTTCAGCGCATGCTGTTGTTGGTCTTGTAAATTAATTAATATTACGTAAATACTCACATTGGCCAAACAATATCACATAAATTGCCGCGTAGTTTTTATGAGACTGTAACAAGCCCTCGGCCATACAACACAAAGGTGGGATCGCTCTACTTCCTACTGCTTGTAACATTTCCTTTAATTTCCCAGTATTTACTTTCTCTTTACATGAAATGTAAAGAGAAATTATTGTGGTGCTGTAAAATATCCAATTATGGATTTTCTAGGAAACACAACCTTGCAGATCCCTGAAGCCAAAAATATGTTTCTGAGTTGATCGTCTATGTAACTTATTGAGTAGTACCACAGTTTAGTATATACAGTTGCGAAGCTTGGGATGATTTTTTGCATTTCTCGCGATAGTTGCTAGCCGCTTGGAGCGCTGTGAGTACAAGGAACAACAGACTGTGTCACTGCCATCGCGATTTAATATAAGCAGACCATGTGACTCGCTTAACCCGATCACGGAGGGTGGCGTTTCAACCATATAAATTAGTTGCAATGCATAAAGAGTAACATATATTTCTCTAAAATGCAGTACAATTGCATTAATAAATTTAAAACAATGATTATGAGACACTTCAGACATTATTCACTTGCGAGTTAAGGTGTAATATTATTTTTGGTGTGAAAATTACGTTGTTCGTATGTGTAATACCTGACTTCATTTGGATTAAATATTGCGAAATTCTTGTACATTCATTTATGCATGATTCAATAATTTTCAGTTGCACCGCATGGATATTTTGATATGTTGAAATTATAGGTTATGTTTGCTGTACCAATACTTCAATATTCGCATTTATACATTATAATTAAGCATAAAGTTACGTGTGATAACTTGTAAATGCAATTTGTCTTTATTTCAGTTGTATTTATTCGTTTAATACGGTACTCCAATCTGAAGTCTGATTAATGTACTATGTTAGTAGGCTAAAGTAGCGCAGAGGTAGATCCTTTGTACTCATACTCCTTGCACATACGATCTGTGACGGGTTAGGTTTGGTTAGTTTTGGCTTTTATTATGCCTTGCTTATACTATCACCTGCACCTCCACAAAAAATCTCTAATAAATTCAACGATTTTCACTTCCGAAATCGCAGGAACTACCTCAGAGCTAGTTCCACCGCTTTATGAGTGCTGCCTTATTGGACTTCGGACACTTGACTATATTGAAATACGGTAACCTCACAGCGCTATTACTAGAGCAACTAGATTTACAAAGTCTCCAATGCCCTGCCATTACATATGTAGGCCTATGTTATGTCATATGGAAATTATAGATTATTATTTATATTCCTATATTCGCAATTATACATTATAATTAAGCCTAATGTCATATATGATACGCCGCACATTCAATTTGTCTGTATTTTAATACTACAATCGAGTACGTACTGAATAAATTGTATTTATCTACCTCCTAAGAGACGAAGTGACACAATCGTACGTACACTAATTTCATAGGAGTGGTATGGTAAATTTTCTATCTATAATTAAGGAAGGTAGATGTGCTAAATTAAAATCACAATATAAATTCTTTTTTATTAAACCTCAAAATAGCTTCCATTCTGAACTTAAAATGTTGATGCGACTAGATTATGTTAACATGTAAAATTCTCTTCACATTAAAATAACATAGTTGTGTAATTATTTCTGCAATAAATTATGCAATAAAAAGTAAACGGAACTTATGGACACATTACACTAAATAAAACTTAGCAATGATACGCAATAAAGTTATAATATAATATTTCATTGAGCTCCATACACTGAAATAGAAAACCCGAACATACATTATCGTCTGCTCGGGAAAGGGTCTGTGCTGAGGCGATAGTAGCGATCCTGGTGGTCAGCAACTATATATATATGCATATTTATTAAGTATTGAGCTTCACAACTGTGTATACTAAACTGTGGTAGTACAGCGGTTGCTCCTGAACTACAATACGACCGAAAATAAAGTGAGCTATATCGAAGTTTGACTGAGTTGCATATACAGCTCAATGATAAAAAATATTGGTAACGTCATTAATTGTTACCACAATAATTGCTGCTGTCTTTTTATCGATGTCGCGTAGCTCCTACACGAGCCAACGGAGAACATGGGTTGTTTTACGAAAAATGATCATCACTGTAAGATCTATCGATCCCTAGAATTTGTTCCAGAGGTCTTGAATCACCCTGTATATTTAATATTTCAAATAAAAATATCTGGTGTGATCACATATTGCGAGTAAATTCTGACAGAATAAGTAAAAAAGATTCTACATTATAAACCACAAGGTCATAGAAATGTTGGTCGTCCTAGAAACAGGTGGACAGATTCTATCTGAATCGGAACAGGCCTTCGGGCCTACTAAGAAGAAGATATGATAATGATGATGATGATGATGATGCTGATTATATACCGATAGTAAGCCAGTATAAAAAGCAAGTAGAAAAGGTAATGTTTGCTTTCAGGTCTACCTGATGAGCTGAAGATCATAGATAGCCTCGTCAAGCACCGGATGCTCCAATAGCTGACAAACACTTAACTGAAATGCAAGTTTTTATTTTGGTCAACAAGTCTAGCTGATGAGGAGTGAAGTATCATCACGCAGTAACGTGTCAAGCACCTGTACTCCAACATCCTAACAAAGTGTTAGTGAAATGCACATTTCGCGCCAGTTTAGAAGCTGTTCCTGTGTGTCGAACAATTTTGTATTACCAGTTCATTCTCTATAGTCAGAATTCCTTTCAAGTACCTGCTGTCAATGAGTACTCAAGCGGGATTTCTACTAATGATTTTAGTTGTATTCCTCGTAAGGTCGTAACTATATATTTTAGAAAATGCCATGGTTCTGAAATGAAGGGAAAATAAGATTAAATGGTCAGTAGGCCTATTGCTAGAATTATTCGCAAAGCTTAAGGAAAACAGAACATTTGGAGGAACATTCATTCCAGGTTTTTTTTTTCAGCAACCGTCTCGCACTTCCCATCAGTTTATTATTTTTAATGTACCGAAGTACATATGATATTTCCATGCAGATATTCTGCGTCATCATACGATGAAAGAGTAATGGAACGGAGAAAAATTCTCTCCGGCACCGGGATTTGAACCCGGGTTTTCAGTTCTACGTGCTGATGCTTTATCCACTAAGCCACACCGGATACCCATACCGGTGTCGGACAGAATCGTCTCAGTTTAAGTTCCAACTCCTGGGTTCCCTCTAGTGGCCGCCCTCTGCACTACGTCATAGATGTCCCGGCCAACTAGTCACTCATAACGAGTGCACCTCAGCACATGTGTGGACTTCAGTCCTACGTTAAAAGACATCTATGACGTAGTGCAGAGGGCGGCCACTAGAGGGAACCCAAGACTTGGAACTTAGACTGAGACGATTCTGTCCGACACCGGGATGGGTATCCGGTATAGCTTAGCGGATAAAGCATCAGCACGTAGAGCTGAAAATCCGAGTTCAAATCCCGGTGCCGGAGAGAATTTTTCTCCGTTCCATTACTCTTTCATCGTACTTCCCATCTGGTTATCATCTAAGTTCGTATGTCACCTTGGATCATATTTTAAAATGAAACGTTTATGCTAGAGGGAAAGGTTACTTATTAATTATTCTGGTAAAATAGAGTTAGCTCCTCCAAAACATCCCATATTAGTGAATCCAAAATGTGAGTCCATAATCCAGACTGAATAGTAACCTCTGCACCAAAATTTAAGAGGTGTTTCTACATGTTAAATACAACAAAATTTTATTACACTTTTTCTTCGATGAAGCACCGTTAAGCAGGAAAAATAGTCTTTACTCAATGTTTGCAGCGCTCTGTTGCGGCAATGGCTCGAAAGATATGACTGACTGCAGTAGATAAAAATAATCTGAACAGTTGAAATTAAATTAAACTGTTAAGCCATGAATTTAAACTGTAATAATAGTAAAATACGTTGAAATAAATCTTGCATCGCAGTGCATGTCGCGTATTACCTACTGACTACAGCAGAGGGGGAGAGGAAGGTAAGGAATGCAGGCAGCGCTTGCTTAGAGTTATTGCAGTAGCCGTGACGTTGTCAAGTGCTTCTTAGAAACATAACGATTTCCTCTAAAACGGTGAATGATAGAGAAAAAAATTATTTAGATTTTTCAAATCTCTCCTCATGATTTATTACCAGTTTGATTTTGGTGCAGAGGTTACTATCTACCCCGTATATTCAGCCGCAACAAAGGCTATTTTTTTACTCTCTTTTTTTATAAAGGAGAAGCCCTAAAGACTAGCACGATAGGGTCGAATGGCTTCTTTTGTCTTACCACTCTTTTGCTTACGAATGTTCATTGAAGTCCTAACATTTGCTTTGTTTGTAGATGTCATGACTTAGCTAAAAGCTGCCATTGGTGAATTCAGCGGTGTAGGTTTGGTGTTCCGGTGCAATATAAAATGACGCCCTTTAACTCCAACCGAAAGCTTACTACACCTCCTCACACTGACGTCATCTGTATTCCAGTTAAATACTACATCACGCCGACATCGTTTTGGTTAATGCTATTATAGTGATGGTAATGAATAAAGCCCGGATGTTTAGACATTTATAATAGTTAAAATAGGCAGACAAAAAAAGGCAATAAAACATAAAAAAAGGCACAATAAGTTTTGAAAAAGGCATTACTTACTTACTCACTGGCTTTTAAAGAACCAGGAGGTTCATTGCCGCCCTCACATAAGCCCGCCATTGGTCTCTATGCTGTGCAAGATTAATCCAGTCTCTATCATCATATCCCACCTCCCTCAAATCCATTTTAATATTATCTTCCCATCTACGTCTCGGCCTCCCCAAAGGTCTATTTCCCTCCGGCCTCCCAACTAACACTCTATACGCATTTCTGGATTCGCCCATATGTGCTACATGCCCTGCCCAACTCAAACTTCTGGATTTAATGTTCCTAATTATGTCAGGTGAAGAATACAATGCGTGCAATTCTGTGTTGTGTAACTTTCTCCAGTCTCCTATAACTTCATCCCTCTTAGCACCAAATATTTTCCTAACACCTTATTCTCAAACACCCTTAACCTATGTTCCTCTTTCAAAGTGAGAGTCTAAGTTTCACAACCATAAAGAATTACCGGTAATATAACTGTTTTATAAATTCCAACTTTCAGATTTTTTGACAGCAGACTGGATGATAAAAGCTTCTGAACCCAATAATAACAGTCATTTCCCATATTTATTCTGTGTTTAATATCCTCCCGATCATCATTTATATTTGTTACTGTTGCTGCTAGGTATTTGAATTTTTCCACCCTTTTCAGAGGATAAATTTCCAGTTTTTATATTTCCATTTCGTACAATATTCTCGTCACGAGACATAATCATATACTTTGTACTTTCGAGATTTACTTCCAACCTACCTCCTTACTTGCTTCAAGTAAAATTCCCGTGTTTTCCCTAATCGTTTGTTGATTTTCTCCTAATATATTCACGTCATCTCCATAGACAAGAAGCTGATGTAACCCGTTCAATTCCAAACCCTCTCTGTTATCCCGAATTTTCCCAATGGCATACTCTAGAGCAAAGTTAAAAAGTACAGGTGATAGTGCATCTCCTTGCTTTAGCCCACAGTGAATTGGAAACGCATTTGACAGAAACTGACCTATACGGACTCTGCTGTACGTTTCACTGAGATACATTTTAATTAAATCGATAAATTTTATAAAAAGGCATAATATATTTTAGCAAAAAATTCAAATTATATCGATATAACTCACATTTTTACTTCATAGTTGACACACGCAAACTTATAAAACTTTCATTTCGTGATGTAGCTTAATCTTGGGCAGTCATGAACCCAAAATGTATTACTTATTGTGAACTTACTCTTTGAAGTCGAGCTGTATTTAAATTGGGGTTAGTTAATTTCATAGTCTGTTGCAATGACAAAAACTCCTCAGCAGTGCGTAAGATACGGTGAATTAGAGATATTTGACGGAATGATTTTTAGAGCTGAAAGAAGCTGCAGAACCTCGAGAAATATCGCACTGAACTGCGGCTGGGGCCATGTAATTTGTAACAGCCTGTGTTATATGATGAGGGTCTCCAGGACCTTGGCAGAAGCTTGTGACAAATCGATCACTGACAGATCACAATCCATCATGTTAATCACTTGCAATCAACGCCATCACCACACCATAAAATAGCGCGCAACAACAAACCCTTCAATTAATCATCGAACGGGGATCGAGTAAATCATCGACAACTGCAGACGGACGTGTTGGCCCCGATGACAACCCCGAACTCAGCACCAAGAATAATATATGTCGCAATTTTTATTTGAGTGACATACGGAACATACTAAACAACAGTAACACAATTTCGACTTACAAAGCATGACCACAGTTGTATCTCTGTTAGATGGCGTTTCGTCTCCAAAAGAAGCAGGGATTGATAAATCAGAGATCTTGTTACTTTCCTATGGATAAAGGCATTGCAAAGTGAAATGTTCTGCGATTATCCCGGTTTCCTTTATATACGTAAAGTCGCCTATTTCCGTGATACTCCTAATCCCGTGATACTTTTTAAAATTGAATGTCAGTCAAAGCTTTGTCGTTCGACCATAGCACCAGACATCTTTCTCGAAAGATTATATCTCTCGCCTACTTTTGAGACATGGGTGAACTTCCTAGCAAAATACCCAACCCCGTGACATTCAGTAAAAAAAACGTATCACGGATTTAGGAGTATCACGAAATTAGGCAACTTTACCCTATTTTATGACAGCAATAGTAGCGTGTCATTACAAGCTCACCATAATGTGTGTAACAGTTTTCTGTACATAAGGTTTAACTATGTAAAGACTAATTTTTTGTCCTACAGAATTATATGTTTTGGTTACCATTTGTTATTAATGGAGAAAATTCGTTCCGGCACAGAGGATCGAAGCCTTGACCCTCAATTCTACCCACTGAGCTATACCGAAGTTCAACCCACCACACCGGATCGAATCTTACTCCTTTGGTTATTTTCCCTTAGTGGCCTAAGGGAATAGGCTAACGAAATATTTTTCCAACAATTCTTGTTAACAATAATAGCTGTTTCAGATTTCTCAATGTTTAATGGTTATATATATCACAGATAAATATCTAAATTACCTCATTATTATTATTATTATTATTATTATTATTATTATTATAATTATTTCTTACCAATGCTTATTATTGTCACACTAACATTACTTATCCAACTCATTATTTACTTTCATGTTGTTTTATGGTCTAGATATTAATGTAATAACTATGTAAGCAATTGTTTTCAATTAGAATTAGAGTCTGGGTGGACGGAAGAGAAGGCCTTCTGGCCTTAGCTCTGCCAGATTAAATAAATAAATTATTATTATTATTATTATTATTATTATTATTATTATTATTATTATTACTCCATGTTAGAATTATACAGGATGTTAAAAAAACATCCAGTCTTTTTAGGAGCTGATAGTATGCATCAAAACAAGAAAATAATGTCTAATAAACATGGGTCCTACAGCACATACTTTCTGAGATCTGAACACTTGTTCATAGGAGGTGCTCAATGTGACGTCCATTCATGGCAATGCATTTCTCTGCCCTACAATACAGCAGACTACCAAATAATCATACCGTAGTTGACACCCCTGGCATGGAATACTGATACGTCGCAAGGATTACTGAAAACAAAAATCTGGTTGCGGATATGAGCGGGGTTCAGCAGATGTGGTGTTGTGAATTGTCGTAACCAGCATGTGTAGGCTGATGAAAATCCCCATGGAGTTGAAGAAACAAGGCATAAGCAACGATTCTCAATCAGCTTATGGGCATGCGTTCTTGGTGATAGATTAATAGGGTCATACGTGTTATCACAGAGATTAACTGGGGACCGTTATCAGGACTTTCTTATTAACGTATTAAATAAAATTTCAAAGAGTGCGTGATTCGTTACGCCGAAAGGCAGAGGAATGCATTGCCATGAATTCACGTCACATTGAGCACCTGCTATGAACAATTGTTCATATCTCAGAAAGTATGTGTTGCAGAACCCATGTTTATTAGACATTATTTTCTTGTTTTGATGCATACTAGCACCTCCTAAAATATTGGATACTTTTTAACACCCTGTATATTTACATTAAATCAACAGTCATCACTCATCACACAAGGAGCGCACTCAACTGAGTGACTTGACGGCTGGCATTCCTACAGTATATGCACTGTAAGGCGAATAATCTATGTAAAGATTAATTCTTTGGTCCTACAGGATTATCTGTGATGGTTACCATTTGTTATTAATGGAGAAAAATTCGTTCCGGCGGGGCCCGAGGATCGAACCCGCACTGGGTGCTCTAAACACTGAGCTACGCCGAGGTTCAACCAAAGGGAAAAGGTTCTATCTGGCGCGATGGGTTGAACTTTGGAGTAGCTCAGTGTTTAGAGCACCCAGTGCCGGTTCGATCATCGGCGCCGGAACGAATTTTTCTCCATTGATGACATTGTGATACATTGTGTTACATTTTTGAACTCGTCTTAATGTGTGTAATCAATATAACATGATTAAAGTGCGTAGTGCTATTTTAAAAATTGATGACGTTACGTGTACCTTGTACCATAATGTAGTTACATATACCAAATCTCTACACTCGTGTTAGCCCTTTGTTCTAACATAATTCTCAAAAACAAAAATTCCAATACCTATCCCAAACAAAAAAGTTATAATAGGTGCACAAGATAAATGGGACACCCTATATATTATCAGTAGGGTTCGGAAAATGTTGCCGATCACCGAGATTCCAGGTAATTAGAGTAGTATGACGTCACGTACTCAAAGTAATGAACGTAACATGCAGTTAATAGACAGTTTTCGCACCCTCTTGATCCGCTAAACTGTTAACGGTATGTTGACGTCGGTAGTGACGTATGTTCATGTTCTTAAAACTTCTAAAAGAATTGTAAAGGTCGGTGCACGTGTTCCTTTAATGTAAGGCTCTAGTATACGATATTTCCTGTTCCGTTAAATCATTTATTATATCGTACCTCCTATCATAGTGAATCAGTCGCGCTGTATTTTTTTTTTTTCGATTTATAGCTCAATGCCTTAGTAAAGCACAGAAAAAAATCGAAATGAAAATCTTTTTTGAAGAATAAGAAAAACATACTAACATAGATGTGATCTGTTAGCAATAGGCATTTACATCTTCATAAGTTGGTAAGGGGTAAACTTTTTTAATTTTTCATGTAAGATGGGGGTCAAAGCGAAAGAAATGTTGAGAAAGAGTGGAAATTATTTTTAAAAGTTGTCGCTATTCAAAATCTTGAAAGTTTTCCGAATTACGGCGAGTTGAACAAAAGAGAGTTTTCGCTTGGGGGTGTACTCACAATTCAACCTTTTGTCTGTTGGAATTTCCAGAAGCGATTTTTATATAGGCCTGCTCCATGTGTCAGTATTGTATCTCTTTTCATATCGGAAAACGTATTACGTGTCTTTCATGTGTTAAATTTTATATTACCTTGTTAAAATGTTTCAGCCTGCTATTGGCCATCATCAGAACTGGTTGTTGTTGGTCTTGGCGCCTTTTGTTTTGTTTCCTGTCGGGGTGTGTTTGTGTAGTGTAATGTAGAGTCAAAGAGTGTGTGTGTTCTGAAATTGAGTTGTGTGTTGAGAATTTCATTTGGATGTGTTTTTCTGTGTCTGTATATTTCGTATTGTTCTAGTGTGTTTAGTTTCTGGCTTTTTGGTTGGATATATAGAATTTCCATGTCTGTGTTGATGTCTCTGTACATGTGATCAGCATTTGTGATGTGTTCTGCATATGTGGAACTGTTTTGAAATTTTGTTATGGCTGTGATGTGTTCTTTGTAACGTGTTTGAAATGACCTGCCTGTCTTTCCTATGTAGAAGTTGTTGCAAGTGTTGCATTTGAGTTTGTATACGCCTGTGTGGTTGTAGATTAGTAACTTATTTTACGACGCTTTATCAACATCTTAGGTTATTTAGCGGCTGAATGAGATGAAGATAATAATGCCGGTGAAATGAGTCCGGGGTCCAGCACCGAAAGTTACCCAGCATTTGCTCATATTGGGTTGAGGAAAAACCCCGGAAAAACCTCGACCAGGTAACTTACCCCGACCGGGAATCGAACTCGGGCCACCTGTTTTCGCGGCCAGACGCGCTAACCGTTACTCCACAGATGTGAACGTGTGGTTGCATTTGTTTGTTTGTGTTGTTTGTGTGTTGAGATGTTTTTGAAGAGTATTATTTGTTCTGTATGTGATGTTGTAATTTAATTTCATAAATTTAACAAATTTCTATTCATAAATTAGCTTTTTTCTCGAAACTACATTTTTGATGTTACAGCTGTATGACAGTTGTAATGGTCGTTAAATACCTATTCATTCACTGAGATAGAAACAGATTTCGAACTGTTTCTCAAGTAAACTTACCTTAGGCACACAAAAAAACTTTTATTTTTACAAAACGCCATCATTGAATATTGCAAAGAAAACAACTCGACGCGTTTGCACGAAGGATGCAGCAGAAAGGACGAGTCAGTATTCAGTATATAGGCAAAAACAATTTATAATTCACGAATGTATCAACAAGTCTTTATTCTCCAGGCTGATATACGTATCACATGTCGGAAAGAGATGCAATATTCGGAAAGAAAAATGAAACGAAAGTTTTCCCATTTGACTTCAACGTTACAATATTCTACAAGCAAATACTGAAAATTGCATGCATTCGCCAATACGTGAGAATTTTCTCGTTCCGATATTGTTTACAGTGCATTCTCCATATATCATTGCGATAACTGCTAGAAATATTGATTATTCACGTAGAATTTCATTAAGATGAACGCTTGTCGCGTCGTGGCGAACATCTACAGCTACAATTTCCGTATTTTCGTGCTTCTTGCATTTATTGTACAGTATGAACTAGCAACTTAGATTCAGAAAGTCTTACGTGTCATGTACCATCACAATTCTATGTAAAATTAATATAATTTCAATACAAAATTAATATAAAAGTTTGATTATATGTCATTGCTAGTTTAACTTATGAAGAGCACAGGGGAAAAACTCGATAAGTTCAAAATCATCTATTTCTGTTTGAGATGTCATGTAATAGCACAGGTATTGTAGATATGTGTAGTTTAACTCAGGGGTTCCCAACCGGAGTGTCGCGACACACTGGTGTGCCGCGAAATTTTGGATTTAAAAAATAAATTTCATGCCATCCAGAAAGTATCTTTACAACGCATTTTTTATTTGCAACGAAGTCTTTGATGTGATACATTTTATTTTGACACAGACTTTACCAATGAAACGTGAACACCTGCAACAATGCTCAGTTCAATTTTTCAACCATAAGGCCACGTATAGAGAAACTCTGTGCAACCCACCAAGCGCAGACTTCATATTAATTTAAATAGGCGAGCTTTCAAAAACGATAATCTTTGATCGGACAACCAGCATCGATTTTTGACACATACCTTTGTTTTTTTTTCTAATGCCACTCAAGTTGCTGCTTCTTCTTTTAGAATTTTAGTCTGCGTGTTAACATTGACCTATCTACAATACTACACAAAAGTTATCAATACTTTTTTTCCAGCGGAACGCGCTGGAACGACGTCCCGGCACCTTTTTGTTGCATTTTTCATCATGGAACCGAAATATGTGTGAATAACTATGTTTCTAACATTTTTCTTCGAATTCCGCTCAGACCTTGAAAGTCTCAGTTGGACGAAAAGGAGGTTAAAAACGACAAAATTCCCGTGCAGAGAACAGTAATCATCTCCCCGTCCACTATAAAATATTCTACACAGAGTTACACAACCTTCTTCTCCAGAATAAATGTACTAATTATTATTATTATTATTATTATTATTATTATTATTATTATTACTACTATTACTATTAATAAAATCAAATAAGTGTGTCGCGATATCGTGGGCATTCAGTAAACTGTGTCGTCAGTCAAAAAAGTTGGGAACCAATGGTTTAAATGACAACAACGTAATTAGTCCAACGAAATTTGAAGAATGATAACCCTGGACAACAGAGTATAATGGGCCTTCAAATTTTAACTTGCTCTCTTGTAAAAAGAGAAAAACGTGACTTACCAGGTTTTTCCCTTGTACTCTTCAATAGTATAATATGTGTTACTGAAAATAACAGTTATCAACTTCAGGGCGTCGTGAATGAAACTTTGTATTATACTCCTGCCTACTGAGAACTCCAGAAAAGCATGTCAAAAAATTTAACTATAAAGGGTGATTCAGTAAAAGCTGAAAAAATTAAGCAGGAAATACAGAATGTTCTACAGAATATTTTGCGACGGGGAACATGAAGTCTGCGAAATTTGATTAAGAAGCTATGAATTTAAGCATGTCTGTCGCTATCGCTTACTATTTTTCATATTATCTACATTTATTTAAACCATTCCGTCCCGAAGCAGACACTGGAGCAGAGTTGCCTGACTTTCTGACAGTGTAGAATTATTCTGATACGTAGGTCTATCCACTTCTCTAATGACAAAAGTAAAAATCAGAATCTTACGGATAGTACTTATGGAATAAAACATTGTTAACATTTAGGGAGCCACCAGCGTAGCTCAGGCGGTAGCGCTTTTGCGTACTGATCCGAGTAGCGCTCGGACGTGGATTTTTTTTTTTAATTTGGTTATTTTATGACGCTTTATCAACAGCTATGGTTATCTAGCGTTGAGCGAGACGGTGATAATGTCAACGAAATGAGTTCATGGTCATTTGCTCTTAATGAGTTGAGGGAAAACCTCAATGCACTCAATGTGGGTATCTGGCGTCTTGTCACCCACTCGAGTTGTGTGGATATAAGGGGAAAAGTTGGAACGGTGTCGGGTGGAGTTCCTGGGTAGCTCAGTGGGTAGAGCGCTGGTACGTTCAACCAGAGGTCCCGGGATCGATACCCGGCCCCGGAACAATTTTCCCCTTGAAATTATTCAGAACTACATTAAACTAAACATTTCTCGTCTAAGACTCTCTTACAAGCTATTTTAAACTAATTTACAATTCAAACCAAGGGAATATCTCATATGCATGTTTCTCATAGTTGTGAAACAAAAGGTATGAATTCTTTAAGATTGTTTGAACCAAAATGAAACACTGTTACAGTATTTAATCATAGTAGTAATTTAGGCCCAAGAATATATAACAAATTTATATTTAAATATCCTAATCTTGTCAATTCTAATAGTTCTAGTATTAAATTTAAAAAGTTATGTATGGATTTTATAAAAATTGAAAAATTGTAAATTTAAATTTATATACTATAATTGCAAATTGTATTGTGTAATTATTAATTATAATTGTATTGTATAATTATTAATTTAAATTCAGGAATCCGCCCCTGAGCACGAGTTCTACTCTTTCAGGGGCGAGCTAAAGTTTCTCTGTGTATTTAATAATTTATGTTACAATTGTTAGCAAAATAATAAATAAAAAAATAAATAAATAAATAAATATGGTAGGCTGGAAGACTGGTAGGATGGAAGAGAAGGCCTTATGGCCTTAATTCTGTCAGATTAAATAAATAAATAAATAAATAAATAAATAAATAAAAGGCAGTGTAAGCGGGAAGGACATGGGAGGGGGTTCAGAGTTCTGTTTCACTTCCCCGTTATGCCCAGGACTGGTGTACTAGATGGTCAATTGCGGACAGACGTTGAAGACATCTAGTGACGAAAATGTTAACTACTATTATTCCCCAAGACTGTCCGCAATTTGCAGTGCTGAACTGCAAATGCAGAATTCCTAGAAAAAAATTGGCAGAGACTTACGGAAATACTGATCTGTCATGTTGAATAAGGCGCTTTAGGCATTCAAAGGATACGTTTATGACCATTTTTCATTGAATTTTACATCTCTCGAAGGTGACTACACGGACGATATTGGCTTGCTGGGAATAGCACTTCAACAACTCTTTCTATTTGGTGGTACTTTAAATTAAGATATTAAATTAACATCAGAGTAACTTGTTGCTAGTTTATTTTCCTACAACCTATTATGAGTACGCTATATTTAAAAGCTTTAATAAGTGAATAATATCAAATTAAATAAGTTTCTTTCGCTTAACGACAAGTTAGTCTTGCTAACGGTAGAAATCACAGGAGGGTGGTTAGCTCAAGAGGTAAAGTCTTGACGTGGTGTGTTAAAACAGACAATAAACAATGTAAACCCCGCTGTGAGGGAATATTGCGTTCTCTGGAGGTGTCCCTTTATGATGCCCCTTGCGGTGAGGAACACTTGTGAGCAGACATATTAATCAGGAACTCTAACACGGATTAGTGTATGTACTACTAACATA
The DNA here is from genome assembly GCF_040183065.1 of Periplaneta americana. Taxonomy (NCBI): domain Eukaryota; kingdom Metazoa; phylum Arthropoda; class Insecta; order Blattodea; family Blattidae; genus Periplaneta; species Periplaneta americana. The sequence goes on along the minus strand of NC_091120.1, from coordinate 161,923,862 downwards.
TCGCAGCAACAACACCCAGGTGAGACGGTACTGTGAGCTGATAAGGGAAGAACGAAAGAAAATGAAATGTAAGTGAAGCAAACAAGAGAACACGAAGACACGCAAGATACAAAATAAGAAAAGAGGATGTGATGAGAAAGGAGAGAAAGAGGGAAAGAAGAGATGAATGATAACTTGTAAATGAAAGAGAAATAGGACAGAAGTGAAGGAAAAACAAGAAGAAAGATGGAATGGAAGAGAAGTAAAGGTTGAAACAATGACACAATGCAAGATACAAAGCAATAAAGGAAGTGGAAAGAAAATTAAAATAAAAAAACAAAGGTAAAAGACGGGGTAGGTCGTATCGGAGGCAAAGCCGCAAGTTTCATGCAAGAATACGTCGATGATAGAATGGCTGTTAAGGTACGTCAGCAAGGACAATAAACATTTCTTTCCAGACACCCTGAAAACCAGGTACATCTTCCCTGTGCTGGGACTCCTGGGAGTAGCCATCTTGTATACACTGACAGCAAATATTTCGGTTACTGTAGTAACCATCATGCTCTGTCGTTTGCTACCCATTGCTGAAACGACCACTTCCAATTGCGCTGCAAATGACTTGATATTGCAAATTTTCTCGATTCACTCAAATTCAACCGTGAATTTTTCCAATTTAACTTGATAACTCCTGATTGTTGTTCAATTGAGATTGTGACCTGGTTCATTACAAATCGTTTGAAACCACTGTAAACGTTCTGTCGCTACTCATTCTCGAGTTACGCTGCCGCGCGACGCGCAAATTTCGTACCTCAAATTCCCTCTCCCGTGTATCGCGAGATGTTGTTACCCGCTCCAACTCAAGGTTACCTGGATATATTGATCCTTCATCTGTCGATCGCCGTTTACTTTATTAGAATATTTAATGTAGTTTAGAAATTATAGTATTCCCAAGAAACTAGTTCGATTAATTAAAATATGTCTCAGTGAAACGTACAGCAGAGTTCGTATAGGTCAGTTTGTCAGATACTTTTCCAATTCACTGTGGGCTGAAGCAAGGAGATGCACTATCTCCTTTACTTTTTAACTTTGCTCTAGAGCAGCGGTTCCCAAACTTTTTCAGCCACGGAGCCCTTTTTGAAGCAAAACTTTCTCGTGGAGCCCCAAGAAATGTTTACTTTTTAGTTTTATCTGTCTACGTTCTATGAAGCATATTTCACACGATACATAAACGGAAGTATGTATATATAAATATATATATATATATATATATATATATATATATATATATATATATATAAAGGAAACAATAGTAAAAAAAAAGTACTGGATATAATTGATTTAAATCTACAAAATGATATTAACAAGTAGTTAAGATATTTAAAAAATGTTACAATGCCACATGTACACCCGAATTTAATGTGAAGAATGTGCCTGTTTCTTGCGACAGAGTTTGTCAATGTCCGGTGTCATAGAAGTCAGTTGAAGACGTATATCATCTTCTGTGTCCAAACAAGTTCGATATTTTGTTATTGTAGCCGTGTACCTCGAAAAGGTCGTTTCACTGAGGTACACAGTACTAAAAGGCAGTGAGAGAAATTTAGCTTTTGAACTTAATATCAAAAGATCGTCCCCTAACTTAGCCCAAAATTCGGGAAATGGTTTGCTTTTAAATTATGTCTGACAGTGCCTATTCTATAAGGAAAATATATCTGAAGCAGTGAGGGCTTCTGGTTTTGACATCACTGGAAATGGATCTACAATCCATTCATATTTATTTAGAATCGATTCTTGAGTGTCTCTTGGAAAGTATGAATTCATATTTTGAAGCAAATTGTCAAGATGTTCTTTCATTATTGCTATGAATGAGACATTCATTGTTATGTTTTCTTCTAGAAAGTTTGAAGTCAATGAGAAACGTAAGATCCTTATTGCTGACTCTTTCTATGTAGAACGCTATTTTTTTCTTCAGTGCGACAATTTCGTCATCAGCATCGAATATAGTCTTCCGTTTACCTTGTATGTATATGCTGAATTCATTTTTGAAAAATGTCTGCCAAGTAACATAATTTGCACAACCATTCCTAATCCTTCAAATAATCTGTTAGCAAACTGTTTTAGTAATTCAAAAGTGAAGAAAAATCCGTTCGAAGTTCATGTAATCGGGACAACGCTTTACCGCGCGACAACCGTCGCACTTCTATGTGTAATATTACCAACAATGACTTGTGTATACTACCCATATTTTCACACAGGATTTTAAATAGCCTACACAGCGAAGGTCGTGCTTTAACAAAATTGATAATTTTGACGGCGTTGTCTAGTACCTGCTTCAATAACGCTGGCATTTTTTCGTTGCGAGACCGTGTTGTGTAGTACACAATGATTACTTGTGCAGTTTTTTTAACTTCCTTGATCCTTATAACAGCGCCGAAACAGGACCTACCATGGCCTTTGCGCCATCTGTGCACACGTCAATGCAATTGTCCCACGGTATCGAGTTTTCAATGAAGAAGAAAAAAATTTAGTACCGCTTGTAGAGGATGGCAATGGCTGCAGAACGAAATATTTCATGAAAGAACCTGAAAATTCATACCGCACAAACATCATTAACATAGCTAATCCGGCAAAGACCGTGGATGTGTCAAGTTGTAGCGAAAATTTCGTTTAACTGATACGGGAAATCATGATATTTTTTACGTCTTTTCATAGATTCTGGATTCGATAATGCAGTGTTATTTCATAAGGACACACTGGAAATCAAGCTTGCAGTTTTCTCGTCCACCATGCACTTCACTACCTTCACTAATAGTGGTTTCATAAGAGTTTCAGCAAGGGTGAGGTTTACCACCAAGAGCCTGGTCATGACTAACCAAGTACGACGTTTTCAGTGCTTTCTTGTTGTTTGTTTTTACACGTGGTAAAATTTTGTCTGAACTGCATGGAGTTCGTCACTTTTTCTTTCGAAGTAGTCTGCAGTTTTATTTGTGAATTTTTGAATTGAGAAATGCCGTCTAAGCTTGGCAGGGAACATAGAACTATTGGGAACATATCACACACTGTGGACGTTCATCAGCAAACTCAGTGAATCCAATGTCCAAATATAAATTACAATGAAATACATTACAGGTGATATGTTACAGTTGTATGAACACTAATAAGTAGTGTTCATACATCTGTAACATATCACCTTTAATGTATTTCATAAAATCAATGAACACTGTATTATTGACCTAACATGTGTGTTTTATCATTAAATATAAATCACAATATTTTTGTTTGTTACTTTCAATACCTCTACACTAGGCACGGTAGACTCTGAGACAGGATCATGTTCAACATATTCCGAACTCAATTCCCAGGAATTCGCACTGTCTTCTTTGAAGTAAGGTAATAGCTGTTGTTATCTCCCTTTGACTGAGCACTGGTTGATGGCTAATGACTCTTAAGTCTTAGGGAGCCCGTCTTAAGTCACAGTTCCGCTTCAACGAAAGTTTAGCTAATACATCTACTATCAAATTAACATGCAGGTATGCAGTATATATATTTTTTGAGGTAACGTAACAGTCAACAGATTGTACAGAGACATCATTTAATTTTACTAACATTTTTAATATTAACCTGGCTATACCTTTAGAGAACCGGAAACACAGTTTGCTACCTCCTTCCACGACTGGAGTTCGATGATACTGGCGTAAAATACAAACAAATCAGGGAAGGTACAGGAGGGAAGAAAAGTAGTTCATCCATTTACGTAAACTAGGAAATATCCGATTTTGAGTTCGACAATTTTCATAAGTTTTTTGTTTAATAAAAATACAGTACTGTATTAAGCATAAGTGTTTTACTCACGAACTGAGTTATCCATGCGAACGTATTCATTATGCAGTGTATATTATACTGTCTACAGCACATTAGCGTACAATATAGAGAAAGAAGTTAAATTAAAAAATAATCATAATATGAATATTTAAACACATTTTTTTTAATGGTGGCCGTTCATTTCGATACAGGCTTCAGTTCTTTTGTGCATATTATCGCACTATAGACTATTGCATCTAATTCCAATTGCCAGTTTCGTCTTTCGTACTAGTAACTCATGTTGAAATAATTCTGTGCCTACTCTATAAAAGAGTACCTTACGTACTGTAAATTCAGTCTTCACTTCTGCCCGACCCGCACAGATAAAATTTCTCAGACATGCTATCTACTGTCCGTCCAAGCGGTTATGCCGCAGGATCGTAGAATGAGAGGAAATGACGTGACAGTTATTACTTAACGAGGCCCTTTTATTTAAGTAATTTAAAACGGCTTTATAATATTAAGAAAACATCCATTTCCTAACAGAAATTAATGTTTTCAGAAAAGAGCTATGACAGCCCAGCTTTTACAGAGGGGAGAGCAGAAGCAGGTGGGGGAAATCAGGATGCGACGTAGGTAAACGGACAGTACCTGTGCGAAAATATGATTCAATATTGAAAGCTCTTTCGTCACTGGAAAACGCGAACATATTTCTGGAACGTACTATACTCACTAACTCAGTGCTGTTTACTATGCGGCCTTGATTCTGTGTGGAGGACGGTTGAACTTCATTAGTAGAAGGGGTGGGAGTGAAGTACATTAAAAAACTCAGGTACAATAAAAATTGAAGTAAAAATAAAATGATGTCCCTGTAGATTCCACGTACCGCGAATAACAAACGCTGCCTGCCCAGTATATAAAAAATAAAACAAATTTCGAGAATCATCGAGTACTTGGCAAGCAAGAAAGATCGAGATAGTTCCAGTGACGAGTAGATCTAATATTAATGCTTCCATGTAGCAAGAAGAACGCAAACTACTTTCTCAGAAAATATATTTTTCGCTTGATGGAAGTAGTTTCCGTCTTCCCCGCTAGAGACTAGATGGAATTAGCAATTTTTGTCATCTTCATAACTTCCGCTGACGGAGCCCCTGAAAATCATTCGCGGAGCCCTAAGGGCTCCGCGGAGCACACTTTGGGAACCGCTGCTCTAGAGTATGCCATTAGGAAAGTCCAAGATAACAGAGAGGGTTTGGAATTGAACGGGTTACATCAGCTGCTTGTCTATGCGGATGACGTATTTATGTTAGGAGAAAATCCACAAACGATTAGGGAAAACACGGAAATTTTACTTGAAGCAAGTAAAGCGATAGGTTTTGAAGTAAATCCCGAAAAGACAAAGTATATGATTATGTCTCGTGACCAGAATATTGTACGAAATGGAACTATAAAAATTGGAAATTTATCTTTTGAAGAAGTGGAGAAATTCAAATATTTGGGAGCAACAGTAACAAATATAAATGATACTCGGGAAGAAATTAAACACAGAATAAATATGGGAAATGCCTGTTATTATTCGGTTGAGAAATTGTTATCATCCAGTCTGCTGTCAAAAAATCTGAAAGTTAGAATTTATAAAACAGTTATATTACCGGTTGTCCTTTATGGTTGTGCAACTTGGAATCTCACTTTTAGAGAGGAACATAGGGTCAGGGTGTTTGAGAATAAGGTGCTTAGCAAAATATTTGGGGCGAAGAGGGATGAAGTTACAGGAGAATGGAGAAAGTTACACAACGCAGAACTGCACGCATTGTATTCTTCACCTGACATAATTAGGAACATTAAATCCAGACATTTGAGATGGGCAGGGCATGCAGCACGTATGGGCGAATCCAGAAATGCATATAGAGTGTTAGTTGGGAGGCCGGAGGGAAAAAGACCTTTAGGGAGGCCGAGACGTAGATGGGAAGATAATATTAAAATGGATTTGAGGGAGGTGAGATATGATGATAGAGACTGGATTAATCTTGCTCAGGATAGGGACCAATGGTGGGCTTATGTGAGGGTGGCAATGAACCCCCGGGTTCCTTAAAAGCCAGTAAGTAAGTAAGTAAGTAAGTAAGTTCCATTAATTGAAATGTGTCTCAGTGAAACATATAGCAGAGTTCGTATAGGTCAGTTTCTGTCAGATGCGTTTCCAATTCACCTTGGGCTAAAGCAAGGAGATGCACTATCACCTTTACTTTTTAACTTTGCTCTAGAGTATGCCATTAGGAAAGTCCAAGATAACAGAGAGGGTTGGGAATTGAACGGGGTACATCAGCTGGTTGTCTATGCGGATGACGTAAATATGTTAGGAGAAAATCCACAAACGATTAGGGAAAACACGGGAATTTTACTGAAAGCAAGTAAAGAGATAGGTTTGGAAGTAAATATCGAAAAGACAAAGTATATGATTATGTCTCGTGACGAGAATATTGTACGAAATGGAAATATAAAAATTGGAAATTTATCTTTTGAAGAGATGGAGAAGTTCAAATATCTTGGAGCATCAGTAACAAATATAAATGATGCTCGGGAGGAAGTTAAACATAGAATAAATATAAATGCCTGTTATTATTCGGTTGAGAAGCTTTTATCATCTAGTCTGCTGTCAAAAAATCTGAAAGTTAGAATTTATAAAACAGTTATATTACCGGTTGTTCTTTATGGTTGTGAAACTTGGACTCTCACTTTGAGAGAGGAACATAGGGTAAGGGTGTTTGAGAATAAGGTGCTTAGGAAAATATTTGGGGCGAAGAGGATGAAGTTACAGGAGAATGGAGAAAGTTACATAACACAGAACTGCACGCATTGTATTCTTCACCTGACATAATTAGGAACAATAAATCCAGACGTTTGAGATGGGCAGGGCATGCAGCACGTATGGGCGAATCCAGAAATGCATATAGAGTGTTAGTTGGGAGGCCGGAGGGAAAAAGACCTTCAGGGAGGCCGAGACGTAGATGGGAAGATAATATTAAAATGGATTTGAAGGAGGTGGGATATGATGATAGAGAATGGATTAATCTTGCTCAGGATAGGGACCAATGGCGGGCTTGTGTGAGGGCGGCAGTGAACCTCCGGGTTCCTTAAAAGCCAGTATGTAACTATGTAAGTATGTAAGAAATTATAGGGGCGTAAAAATTTTACAGTAGTAGTAGTATGTATGTATGTATGTATGTTTGTATGTATGTACAAAATGATATAATATAAAAGCGATGATAAACTAGAAAAAGTCAATGAAATTAGAAAAGAGACATAACATTAAATGATCCAGAAAAATAGGAAGAACGGATACAAAGATAAAGGGAAATAAAAAAATAAAAATGAAATTATTAATGTATGAAAAATTCCAAACAGCCTTCAAAGATACTTTTTGTAACAAGGTAACTGTGAAAAGTTTTTTTGTATGAAGAAATTTTTAACATGTCATCGCTGCGCCTCCAAAATCCGCCATGTTTTTTTTCTTCTTCTTTCTTCAGGAGAAAGAAAAGAGCATTGTCGCCTTTAATTCCTTTGGTTTTCAAAGATATTTTCGGTCTAATTTCATCATTTTTTCATGTAATGACTGAAGTTAAACCGAAAGTAGCTTTGAAAATCAAGGAAGTTAAAAGTGGCAATGCTTCTTCGTTTCTCCTGCAATATTTTTTTTAAAAACACTTAGCGGATTTTGGAGGTGCAACGACGATGCAATTAATTTTCTACTTCATCGCCAAAAACTAATATCAAATGGCAAAATGGTGATACGAAGATAATGAAAATTTATGGAACATGAACGATAGAGGAAGCCGAAGTACCCGAAGAAAATTAGTTATACAGCTTCTTATTCAATGTAAAATATCTTAGCCCAGCGTTTCTCAAACTTTTTTGAAGTTGGGACAACTTTTTAAAGTCAGAACAGTTCCGCGGACCACCTTACTCTTGTTCCCTTCGAAAGTAAATTTATTATTTAATGTCAGTATAATTATATTTTAAAATTGAATTAAGGTTCGGTACTTTGGTCCTCTGTTATGAATTCGGGTGGTCACTGGCTGGGTCACAGGCGCGGCGCCAGATGTGCAGGGAAAAGATGTCGAGAAACATATATATGTATATACGTGTATATATTGTGTATGAAGTGCTTTAAATCCCTCTTTTGCTGCTGAGAGTAGAATCAGGAGTCGGTAGACGGGTAGGGTAATAAATTTCAAAAAATGCAGTACTGGGAGAAAAAGTGAAATTCGATTGCCATATGTTATTTCCAAACTCTGAGATTTTAAGCTATAGTGTGATAAGCAATTCGTTTGAATTTTATTTTTTCTTCTGTATTTTTTGAAGGACCACAAAGGCAGACATCGAGGACCACAGGTGGTCCGCGGACAATAGTTTGAGAAACGCTGTCTTAGCCGACTGAGGAACAGGAAAGCTTGTTTTCTGGGTGAAGAAGGTCGGAACGAGATGCATATCTTTTATGGGTGTATTAAAGTATCGGAGTCCTGTCTTTCTGCTCCCCGTTGCACATTCTATCGTATACTCGGAACACTAAAAGCCTAATAACACTGAGGGGAGAGACAGTTGTACTAGTAAGAAATACGAGGGCTTGGCCGACATAACTTCAAATTTCGATTAAGTTTCCGGCAGCTCAAGTTACTGGCGTGAGGTGTATTTTGCATTGCAGGGAGCCCCGCTGTTTGCTTTCCATTTTAGTCAACGTCTCGTCCAGGACATAGATCCACTCACAAATTACACTTTCAATTTCACCAACCTCCACTTTATCCTTAAACTGAGCTCAAGCTCTACTTCTGGATCGTACAAAGGGAGCCTATGAAAACGTCACAACTAGCCATCTATAATATTATCACCGAATTAAAACATATTTGAATGGTTTTGAAGAAGGAGATAGATAACAGCTATTGTCATCGTCGTCGTCATCATCATCATCATCATTATCATCTTTCAATGTTTAGAGCAGGCCTGCACAAACAGCGCTCAACGAGCGCGCGCGCTCCTTCGGAGCGGGAGAGCGGTGTTTACCGCTCGCCGAAACGGAGAGGAAGATACGTCAGAATGACATAGACTTGCTATAGGTAGAGAAGAGAGAAACGACCACTCAGCTATCTAGTGGAGTGCAGTGTGTAGGCCTATTCTCAGTAACTGTTTCACGTTGCTTACCTACTGCTACAGTACAGTATGGAGGAATCTAAAAGACGGGACATGACATTTAACATTTAACGATTTACAGCTCGAACTTATTGATCTTCAATGTGACCTAAGGGATAAAGATCGTTTGAATAATACTAATAGCTTGGTTGAGTTTTACAAGACTATACATTAGCAATAATATCCACGACTACACAGGCTGGCTGTGAAAATGATTGCTATGTTTGGCTCAACATTTATATTTGTGAGCAACTGTTTTCTATAATCAACTTTAATAAAGGCAGACATCGAACATCTGTAACTGATGTTTCGTTAGGATCAGTAGGTAATCTTATAATAATTATTATCGCTGCCTTAAATCACTTGCATATATTTGGTATTATAGCTCATCTAATTATTACGAATTTATAATGTTGATCTTCTCTACTTAACTTTCAGTGAATGATTGAAATTCATACTTAACTTACGATTTATCTACTACGAAAACCGTCGTATACTCTACGACATCCATAACCAACGAGCATTCATTTCAAATAATATCTCAACAAATCTGATTGCACGTAACAGTCATTTATAATCAATAAGATGTCATCAAGTCAGATAATAAATTGAAACAGTAATCTCCGACATAAAATAACATTTAGTTCATTAGCGAACGTTTTTCAGTAAGTAGTCTTATAATAATCATCTGTGTCTCTATATAATAACTTGCATATATTTTGTACTTATTATTATTTCTCCATCTCAATTTTCAGATGAAATACATACATAACACACGAACATCATCTACGCAAATTATCGTATACCCTACGACAATCCTCAACTAATGACTATTCTTAAAATCTATTTTATCAATCATCATTATAAATTTTAACATTATTGACAAATTTTAATCATAATTGTATATTTTATTTGTAACATGAGCTATATGCATAAAATATCCGTCCAATTCAATTTCAAATCTAAAGGTTATATCAACAATTATCCTGTATTATTTCTCATTTTACATAAAGCTCATGAATCTCATGCATTGCATACATACATTGTTCTTTATCCTTGTTATTTGCATAATTTATTATTATTATTATTATTATTATTATTATTATTATTATTATTATTATTATTATAGGTTCAGATTATATGTTTTTGTTATATCTGAAGATGCCCCAAACGGCGAAAACGTTCCTTGAGGGCTGATATATATCTTATTAAATAGCAAATAAACATTTGCAAGTTGATATGTCTTAAGATTGAAAATTTATTATATACTTATTTAATAATTCACTAGGCATATTGAAATATAAAAATGAATTGTAAAAAAAAAAAGTAGGCTACTGTTCCTTTCAGATGCCAACAGCATAAAACCTCGTTTTGATGTACTGAGAAATAAAAATATTACAAAATGATATAGTACATTTAAGTAGCTATAGAATTTCTATTATTTCTGTAAAATAAATATTTCTTTATTAATTAATAATAGTCCAAGATAGTTTTGCAAACACTGAACGGGAATTCATTTCATAAACACTCGTAATAGTACTTCCTTTTGTGTACATTTTGTACGAGATCATCCTTTCTTCCAGTCCATCCTTATACAGAGCGCAGCTAATATCTGCATTCCGCTCACGAGCTGTGAGCCGGCTCGGAGAGCGCAAACTTTGTGCAAGCCTGGTTTAGAGTTTCTTTGTGTCTATGAAAGCTACAATATTTATTTCATTCAGCGTTTGTGCCCTCTTCATAGACTTCTTTTACCAAATTTGAATTCTTAAAGTTCATACTATAGCTGTTAATACAGTTTATGTGAAGTATTTTTTATTTTTATCTCCAATCTTTCATTTTTAATTTAACTCCTACATTTTTGTCTTGTTCTCTTATTAGTTCTTTACCATCACATAACATTAGTTATAATCATTTTAAGGTTCTTCCACTTGTATCTAACAGTTGCCCTGTAAACTCAAAAATAATTTCCAATTTCTACGTTCTTCACACTGGCCTTACTCTAATCCTCGTTTCGTCAATCTGATAACGCACCCTCTTCAAGTAATTCGAGCATGTCTTCTTGTTGCTCTACTCTGCAGACCATGCCAAGATTGTTTTGGAAATTCCTCTCTGTGGACATATGTTGAACCCAAGCCATTCGAATGAAATTAAAAATGAAGTTTTCCTCTTTGGATGCGTTCAGTCATACATTCATCCAATCATAGTGTTCTGCTCAAGGGCAGGTCTTCCACTGCAAGCCCAGCTCTCTCCAATCTTACATATTTTCTACCTTCCTCTTTGTTTCCTCATATGATCCATATACTCTTATCATAATGTTGTCTATCATCTGATACCTTCTTCTACCCCGAACTCTTCTCCCGTCCACTATTCCTTCTAATGTACCCTTCAATAGGCAGTTTCTTCTCAGCCAGTGACCCAGCCAATTCCTTTTTCCTTTCCTGGTCAGTTTCAGCATCATTCTTTCTTCATCCACTCTTTCCAACACAGCTTCATTCCTTATTCTATCTGTCCACTTCACAAGCTCCATCCTTCTCCATATCCACATTTCAAATGCTTCTATTCGCTACTCTTCACTTCGTCGTAATGTCCATGTTTCTGCACCATACAATGCACTTCACTAGTCTCTTCATTAGTTATTTTTCCAGAGGTCCGCAGAAGATGCTCCTTTTTCTATTAAAAGCTTCCTTGGCTATTGCCATTCTTCTTTTGACTTCCTGGCAGCCGCTCATGTTACTGCACACCTCAACTATTTGAAGCTGTCCACTTGCTCTACTGCCTCATTTAGAATTCGCAAGTGTATCTTTCTTATTTTTCTACTCAATGACCAAGGTCTTCGTCTTGCTCGCATTTCAGAGGGTCAGGAGCGAAGGAGTATTTTAGGAAGTGTGTTTGAAAGCATTTAAGTTTTCGTAAATTCTGTGAACGTTTTATTTCAGTTTTAGTATGTGATGTGGTTAAAAGATTAATCCCTTGCAATTAAAATGTCATATCCTTTAGCTTACTCTAGAAATGTCACATGTACCCCTTTGCTTCTGACCCCCACATTTATCTTCATCCTATACAGCTCACAGCTGTCATTTAGTTTCAGTAGCTCATCTCTTAGTATCGTATCTTCTGCTAACAACGCCATGTCATCAGCAAATCTTATGCAATTTATTCTTCTTCCTCCTACTATCACTCCTACGATATTCTGAAAACATTTCTTTACTAAATTCTTCAGGAGATGTTAAACAGGGTGAGTAATAAAGGGCATCCTCTCCCTATTCCACTTCCTTCTGACATTTCTTCTCCTGTCCTGACTTTCACTCGTTGTTTCGTACAGTATTTTAATAATGTTAGCGGCTACTGGAACTTTATTGCGTCGACTTCTGTTTTTCTATGTGAGAGATGTTTCCAACTCCAGTAACAATCTCTTCTTTTATAATTACTGTTATATTTCAGTTCAAAATATATATGAATTCAAATTATGAAAGCATTTAGTGCACTGATATCCAATATATTGTAGAAAATAGTCATTGACCATCGTCTTGTCATCAGTTTTGTGGTCTAAGTTCTGACAAATTTGTTCATAGCGTATACACTTGATTTAGTAGCACTGTAGTGGAGTAATGTATGTTTTATTGCTTCACTATTTTCTGCCCTTCTTAGAAGTGCATGGTACTCAGCAATGTTACAACCTTACCCTTTTTTGGATAATAACAAACTATAGTAGTATATTCTTTGAATGCAAAGAGAGAGGAAGTAGAAGTTCTTCTCTTTGTCAAGACAAATAATTCTGCTGGTAGTTCTGGACGATTTTTTCGTATTGTTCCAAGCAGGATCAACTGGTTTCTATCTAGCTCTCTTGCTAAGTTCAAACTTGTAAAGAAATTATTAGTTGTGTTCTTTTTTTCATTTCCTTGTAAACTTTAGATCACGTTCAAAACTATTCCTTTTTCCTGATTTACTTCTCTATGTCTGTTCTCATTTCTTCCTGTTTACACTTGTAGATTCGTGAAGTAGTAAGCAGTGCTGTCACATGAAACCCATAAATGTGTACCATACTTGCCCAGTTTTGAAGACATATACTGCGGGAAGAAACATTCCTCAGAATGACACAATATGAATTATCTAATTGGTTTACCAATGTCTCAAACTCATCCATTATAAGAGGTAGTTTATCACCACTACGATTCTATGTGTTATAAAATAGGTAGGCTTATTCATTGTTCAAGGCAACTAAATATTCAAAAAGAGCGCTAATTTTATGTGGGATGGTTGATACTCAGTGAAATAACGATTAATAATTTTTCATGTGTTTAAAATAAAATAAAAAGCAAACATTGCTAGATCGATCACACGGAACAAAGTCAATGCATTTAAAAATTTTAAAAAAGGAAACAATAAAAGTGCGCGACTTTGAATGTGCACTTGGGGTCTCATACACCCTCACGATAGTAGGAAGGCTAAGTATGCATTCTCGTTTCCACAGCGTATTCGTAAACCCACACTTCATCACCGGTTATAATTCCTTTTATAAAGTTATCATCCCCGTTATCACGATCCAAAAATTTCTGACAGGTGGAAATCAGATTGCCTCTGACCCTGTAATAGAAAGTCTTGAGACGAACTTTGTAGCTACCCGAAATTTATAATTTTGGTGTTAGAATGTCATGACACGATCATATCGATATCCTTCATCTTCTGTTATTTCTGGGATTGTCAAAGGACGATTAGAACGCAGAATTTCACGAAAATGTGCAACATTAAATGACATCAAATAACGTTGAGGATCGTTCTGAAAATGGGTCGGCATCTCACTCCCGGCCATTATTGAATAGCTTAAATACTTCATAGCACCGTGTACAGCTCATGCACTGATGCAATAAGTGTTTTCATCATTTTATGTGCCTCCGTAATCGTTTTCCCTAGCTTACAGTAAAATGTAAGGTTCACAACCTGCCGTCTAAGAAAATTCCACAACACCCTCCGTAAGCACATAAAAGAACACCTGCAGGGCGCAAGACTAGTCACAGCAGGATGATTTGGTAAAAAAAAAAAACGGGAAATCATATAGAAAGGATGCCAATCGGGAGCACCATTAGCCAACATTTATAACCGTCTTGTTGGTGTGCTGTTTGAAACATTCCGGAATTCTTTGAACAGATTTCGTAATATTGATTAAAATCAATATAAATAATTAAATAAAAATTAAATAATGATTTAAGGAAAAAGCTACAGGCTCAGAAATTCATAAATCATGTTACATTTATACATATTTTAAGTAACTATTTTTATAAAAATAATATCAGAGACTGCTGAAACATACGAATGGTTATTCTTTGTGAATTTGCGGTAAATCAATACCATACATTTCCCAAAGTGGTCGCGGTAAGCAGCTGAGATGAGGTTCGCGAGATTATTTATAAAATAACACAAAAAATTATTACTATTATTATTATTATTATTATTATTATTATTATTATTTTGCATTTAAAATCACATAACTATGAACATAAAAATTTTAAAAATGTTTCAGTAGTTATAAAATAAAATAAAAACAATGAGATAAAGGTGCCTGTTTTTAAGAAAGTAGCTTCTCAAATCTGGACTCTGTATTTCATTCACACAATGATATCATTTTCAAGTTCAAGAGAACTTCTCACTTTTTTTTTATGAGAATCGTAGAAGAGAAACTTCTTTTGTGCGAGATCGTGCGTATTTACTTGTTTTCCGCACAGAACCAATACGCGGTAAGTGTGAAATACCACATTCAGTATTCCCAACGCAACACACATAACAATTTCCCTCTTCTTACCGCTTAAGCGCGACATTCATTTTACTGCTTTAGGCTTTTAACATATTATTTTTAGTAACGTTTAACATAGTAATAATTATAAATTGGAAACTTACCACTGAAATTTCACCTAAATTGCAATGTTAATTATTGTTTTTAAATATTTACAAAAATTAAGTAAAGTCTACTGCTCCACGAAACTTATTGCATTCCTGATACAAGAAACCAACATGGAGATTTCATTGCAACTAATTAGAAATTCGTCTTTCAACTATGTAATAAACGATCTTCGCACAAAATAATGTACGATACACGAGCGGTATGTTTGTTTTCATGTTCGAGGAAAAGATTGAAAAAGCGAAACGTAGTTGAGCTTTTTTAATTTCCGAGAACATGAAAACAAACATACCGCTCTTGTAACGCATATTACTATTGTATAAATATGAGTTAGCAAATGAAATAAAAATTGAAGACTATCTTTTGTAAGATCGAGGCAGGCCTATTCTTACTTTATTTTCACGCATAATTGATCTTCGCTGCAGGAAATACAAAGTCTAGTTTAAACATTCCATCAGTAGGTACATATTTCAATGAGTTTTTCCTTCATATATCTTCTGAACACAACAGTCTCCCTTAAATGATAAAATAATTACTACGCTATATCTTCGTTTTAATTTGTTTTTTTTTTTATTTTTTATGACATCAGTTATTTACTAGTTATTGATATAATAATAATAATAATGATAATAATAATAATAATAATAATAATAATACTTATAGCTTTATCAGTAGCAGTAATAATAATAATAATAATAATAATAATAATAATATAGAGAAACTAATTGAATATTACGTGTTAGTGTAGCACTGAAGTGAGCTATTAAACTCCAAGAACTTAAATCAGCCATAAATCATCGTCATGAAGAGAAAGATGACATAAATAAATGTAAGGAAGCCAGCTATCTAGTGGCGAACAAAACAGCTCGTTCTCTTAAGCCTTCCAAGGAAGGAGAGTTTTATAAAAACGTAATGATCAAGGTGGCTGACATAATTTCTCCAATGAAAGTTGTTAATTTCGAAAAACAAACTGCGCATTTCTCAACTAAATATCCAGAAGAGAAATCAGGAAATTTCTGATTGTGTTCATGAGGAATATTTAAAACAAGCAAGAAAATCTGTATTTATTTTTATTGGTTCTTGATGACAGTAGTGACATTACTGATACAGCAAAGCTTGCTATTTTTATTATTGATGAAGAAATCAATGCTAGTGCATGAACCGCCACTGGTTGTAGTTTTCATGCCACGTACCTCTCCCCCGTCTCCTTACTTCTTGGATTGTCTCTCGCGTGTAATCACTACCGTTCGAGTTTTGGTCAGCGCTGATATAGACAAAGGACAGAACTTTCGGGGAAGATGGAAAGTAAATTCCAATCCGGCATTTGCCTTTGTAGTTGGGAAAAACCCCGAGAAAACTCACACTTAGATTGGTCGGCCTCGGGATTTGAACCAGGAACCTCCTGGATGCCTCGACCACCCAGCTCTGTAACTTACGGATTTAAAATTTAAAATCTGTTTCGTTTGTCTATTCTAGTTTCCCCCATCCTCTTGAGAGAAAATGGAGAAACAAATTACTTATTTAAAACCCTGGTTTCCATGGTAACGTATTTCCGACATTCCACTTGATAAATCCGAGTTCAGAGAAAATTACATGCATGAAGTCTGTTAGAGTGACCAATTAACGCATCCGGAGGCCGTCTAATGTCCAGATATGAGAGTTTGCATAATTTGT
This sequence comes from Periplaneta americana, assembly GCF_040183065.1. NCBI lineage: Eukaryota > Metazoa > Arthropoda > Insecta > Blattodea > Blattidae > Periplaneta > Periplaneta americana. Next base: position 161,907,337 of record NC_091120.1, on the reverse strand, counting down.
GTTCAGTTTTAAAGGAGAAGAGAGAAAGAGGAGTCTGTGGAAAGGAATCTGGATTGAGGGTCTTTCAAGTGTTACGTCTTCTATTCCGCGAAGCCGCACAGCAAACGGGAGGTTTTTGCTACCCTTCAGAGTTATTTGATTTTAGCTCTTTTAGCTCTCATTACTGCATAGTGAATGACAGTTAGCCGCACATGCAGAATAACACGGTCGTGGAACACGGGCAAAAGAGGGAAGTGGTAATGGAGATAACAAAGATTATAAAAGAAATAAAAGAGTTTTATAGCAGAATAACATAATTAAGGTTAAAATTTTCCTTGCACATAACTCTAAAGCGTTGGAGGAGCAAGGAGGAAGAGACCCCTAAGTAAGTCACATCACGATTCAACTCGTATTATTGGTCTTCACTGGTTCCACTTGCTCCCTTGTTATTATTCTCCTCCATTTAGTTCATCAGGTCGATTAATTAGGAATCTAATTTAATTTAATCAACCTGGAGTTGTGTCAACTTTTTTTACACTCTTTCTTATTTTTCATAATCTATGTTCTAAAACAAAAAATACCGCTAAATATACTGTATATACAGTCAACTCTGGATATAGTGAACTCGGTTATAGTGAACAATCGTTGTTCCCGGTCTGCATACATTAAAAAGTACATTAATATTTCCGTTTATAGTGAACCATCGCTTCGGTTATAGTGAACCTTAAAAATTTAAATAATTTCAAGGGAAAAATTGTTCCCGGGGCCGGGTAACGATTCCGGGACCTCTGATTGAACGTACCAGCGCTCTTTCCAACTGAGCTACCCGGGAACTCCACCCGACACCGTCTCAACTTTTCCCTTTATATCCATACAACTCGCGTGGGCTGACGAAACGCCAGAGACCCACATCGAGTGCACAGAAACTCTGTGTGACTTGAAATTGTGGTTTTCTGTTAACGTACACAGTGACGTATATATTATGCAAATCTAGTCTTTCAGGTAAGGCTCCCTGTAAAGCAGATTTGAATAATTTCAAGGGGAAAAATTGTTCCGGGGCCGGGTATCGATGTGGGTCTCTGGCGTTTCGTCAGCCCACGCGAGTTGTGTGGATATAAAGGGAAAAGTTGAGACGGTGTCGGGTGGAGTTCCCGGGTAGCTCAGTTGGAAAGAGCGCTGGTACGTTCAACCAGAGGTCCCGGGATCGATACCCGGCCCCGGAACAATTTTTCCCTTGAAATTATTCAAATCTGCTTTACAGGGAGCCTTACCTGAAAGACTAGATTTGCATAATATATACGTCACTGTGTACGTTAACAGAAAACCACAATTCCAAGTCACACAGAGTTTGTGTGCACTCGATGTGGGTCTCTGGTGTTTCGTCAGCCCACGCGAGTTGTGTGGATATAAAAGGAAAAGCTGAGACGGTGTCGGGTGGAGTTCCCGGGTAGCTCAGTTGGAAAGAGCGCTGGTACGTTCAACCAGAGGTCCCGGGATCGATACCCGGCCCCGGAACAATTTTTTCCCTTGAAATTATTCAAATCTGCTTTACAGGGAGCCTTACCTGAAAGACTAGATTTGCTTAAAAATTTAACTTACAAGAGTTGTATCCTGACAAATTCTCATTTGCAGTCAGATCTTCTTGTATAAAATTGAAAGAATGTGTTGAGAACAACATTCTAAGTTTCTTACTCCTCCAGTCAAGGACAAAGGTAAGATTAGTGATTAATAGACAATGAGCTGTACTGTAAATCCAGATAACGCGTGTCGACCTTGCCTCACTCTACCGTCGAAGAGTTGCCATTCTGTTCTCAGGCACACTACTCTACTGATTTTTATAATCCTCCACCGTCAAAGGGTTGCCTTTTGTTCTCAGAAACATTTCCATTATGACGGATAGCATCGAAACAACGGAAAATGATATTGCCTTCTTTTATTAAAAAGGGGGGGGGGGACATTATGTCTACAGCATAAACGAAGGTAAGATTTCGATGGCTTTCAAACTCCAACCCCCCTACCTTCCAGTTTCCATTAAGTGGCCCAGGAAATACCAAGGCAGTCACACCATAACAGCGTTTGTCATTTCTACCTGATCAGACTGTTTCTAGTGTTCCAACAGTGAATGTACTGTATAAAAATATCGAAGCGTAAAGTGTTTTCTTTGGAAGATAAGGCTAATATTATAAGTGACATTGAACGTGGTCTTTCGCAAGCGGACGTGGGACGACAGCATAGTGTAAGTAAATAAACTGTGAATAACAGTATACAGTATATAGTCTAGTGCATTCCATTCCACAAAAATTAAATATTTTAATTATTACTGTACTTACTTACTTACAAATGGCTTTTAAGGAACCCGAAGGTTCATTGCCGCCCTCACATAAGCCCGCCATCGGTCCCTATCCTGTGCAAGATTAAGCCAGTCTCTATCATCATATCCCACCTCCCTCAAATCCATTTTAATATTATCCTCCCATCTACGTCTCGGCCTCCCTAAAATTATTACTGTATAGTATTTTATTTTCTTGTTCACAATTTCATTCATTCCTGTCATTTAAGGTTAGGGAAGAGAGATTTCGGATTTAGTGAACCTCGGATATAGTGAACGAAATATGCAAGTCCGCAGAGATTCACTATTTCAGGAGTTGACTGTATTTTGAATGGAATGGATTAGAGTTCTGACACTATCTGTGAATTACGAAACCGTTATTTTGCGAGAGACTATGAAAGACAGGTTCGAAGACTCTTACAATGTGTAGAACAACACTCCTCCCAATATATCGTGTTTCCAAAAACATCTGATGTTAAAACATTGAAAACAGATATAATTCATACTTTTAAGTAACAGATATTTATAAATGTTAAATGTTATGTTTTATTTAACGACGCTCGCAACTGCAGAGGTTATATCAGCGTCGCCGGATGTGCCGGAATTTTGTCCCGCAGGAGTTCTTTTACATGCCAGTAAATCTACTGACATGAGCCTGTCGTATTTAAGCACACTTAAATGCCATCGACCTGGCCCGGGATCGAACTCGCAACCGTGGGCATAGAAGGCCAGCGCTATACCAACTTGCCAACCAGGTCGACCAGATATTTATAGACTATATTTAGTACAATAAAATAGCAGTAAAGCAAGAAACTCTAAGAATTATTTATAAAGCTCCCTTTCATCTTACAAATAATTCAACTCCTCTTTCGAAACCAATGCTAAGCAAGCGCACTTGAACTGGTATTTTTGTTGTGAGTTGTAGTGAGACATACCCACACTACTCTCACGTCACTGGATCGCACAGATAAAAAGTGTCCAAAACTTTAACATGTGGTTAGCATGATGATTTTGACAGCTGTTGTAACTAGCTCCTGGAACTACATTTTACTATTGACTGTAGCTCCCCAAATTCATCACGATGTTGAGTGGGCACCGGTTCCAAACACTGGTCGAAAATTCATGAGAAAATTTCTTCCCCCATAAAGATTCCAACCAAAGCTCATTCCGTAACCCTAGTCGAAGGCATGACACCTTAGATCACGTTACTGTGACGTGAAACATCGGAGGTACAGCCGTGAGATTGATACCGGATGGTCTTTGGCGAGTCCTCGGCCTCACTTCATTTCATCCACTTTGGTCTGATTGCCTGTTGGGTTTTTTCCGACATTTTCCCCAACCATAAGGTAAATGCCAGGTAATGTTTTGACAAATCCTCGGCCCTCACCTCATCCCACTACATTTCGTCAAAATATTGTAAAAAATTGTAGAAAATTGTAAAAAAAATTGTAGAAAATTGCAAAATTGTAAAATATTGTAAACACTGTAAAAAAATTGTAAAAATTGTAATTTTAATTATAATCTTGTAAAATTTTGACTTGTTCCACATCTTAAAGGTCCATTGCTAATGAAAGACCTATGGAATATAATAAGTGAAATAAAAAAATGAGATATTTAATGGAAATTCAGGAGGGATATTGTAATTTCTCCTAATTCAAAAGGATTTAAAATTTTGTCAATGTAAATTCCCCTAAAGACGTAACAGGTAAAATGTTGTGCATATGTAAATTCCCCTAAATCCAGAACCATTTTGCATTATCTAGAGGGCACCACAAAGAGGCGGTTCTGATTGATGTCCAAAAATTATTTCAGTTTTCTTTCGTCTGTGATTTCTCGTTTATTTATTAAAAAAGTATTAATAGGAGACGGTATGCACTAAATCTGGTCGTGACATTTAACATTTCTTATATTTTTGTAATAATATGTCCTATATTCGCTCTTTGAACCTCATATTTTGACATTTGTGTGGAATGTTAACACTGAAATTGAATCGGTGAGTTGGAAAAGGGTCAAGTCCATCATTTTTCAAAATGGCATTTATTGACGATACCTGACTGCTATGTCTTTACGCATTGTTTGGTATAACAAGACTTCATGTCCCGTCCACAGAAGTGTGCGTTAGATTAGTATTGAGTTGGAGAAGGGGTCATGTCCAGAGTTTTTTGTCTCTCCTGAACAATTTACTTTTCCAACTCAACGATTCAATTTTACATAATACCTCATTCTGACATTTAGCGACCACCTCAATAAAATGAAATATAGGCCTATTTGAATGTGGTTGAAGTTTATATTGAAGTGAGAATGAAACGTCTCACATGCATTGGTCGTTTTTCTTATAACGGCAGAGAATTCTGCTCATTCGTAGGGAGGAAATTATTGTTAATTTCCGCCAATATAGGTGTTCACAAGATAATCATAAAATTGGTTAATTTTATCACTACCAAGAGTAAATGAAGTCTCAACATCCTCCGGTTTCAAATGCCCATACATCAACTAAAAACAATGATGTTCCGTAGTTATTTTTCTACTTATGAATTGCCGTCTTTATATTCAGAAACTAAATCAAATTTCCCAATGACATTCCACCATGCTCATTGTAGGTGAAACCTATAACCTTACACTTTGTTCGTTAGCTTAGTATTTTACTTCTCTTTCAGTACCGATACCTCTGAACCGATTATTGGAGTTGGCAACATTATTGCAATCTTGTTCGAATTATTCATTTTTGAAGTAGAATGATTCCCGACGCTGATGTTGCATACAGCAAAAGATTTTTGACAAATTCTGTGGTTGAACTGTATGCCTTCGATAAACTTCATGTCATACCAGGGTTTAAGCTAATAAATAAAAAATTGTCGCAAAAAAATGCACAAAGCAAAAAATTATAATTCTGCAAATTGCGAAATGTTTGTGCAATATTATAATTAATTGTGTAGAAAGATAAAATTATTGAAGTATGCAGAAACAAAAAGTTATCTAATTTGTTTCATGGAGTTTTATTAATTTCAATCCATCTTATCACTCGAATTAATTACTGCTGAATTTACATCACATTACTTACTTACCGGATTTAAGGAACCCGGAGGTTCATTACCGCCATCGGTCCCTACCCTGAGCAAGATTAATCCAGTCTCTATCATCATATCCCACCTCCCTCAAATTCATTTTAATATTATCTTCCCATCTACGTCTCGGCCTTCCCGAAGATCTTTTTCTCTCCGGCCTCCCAACTAACACTCTATATGCATTTCTGGATTCGCCCATACGTGCTACATGCCTGTCCATCTCAAACGTCTGGATTTAATGTTCCTAATTATGTCAGAGGAAGAATAGAATGCGTGCAGTTCTGTGTTGTGTAACTTTCTCCATTCTTCTGTAACCCCATCCCTCTTAGCCCCAAATATCTTCCTAAGCACCTTATTCTCAAACACCCTTAACTTATGTTCCTCTCTCAAAGTGAGAGTCCAAGTTTCACAACCATAAAGAACAACCGGTAATATAACTGTTTTATAAATCCTATTTTTCAGATTTTTTGTATTCCATCATTCTTGCTGAGATGAACTATTTTTGTACTCTTCTCACTGTTTGTTTATTTGTATATTTGTTTACTTGTCTCACACTATTGCATGTTGCCATTATCACGGCTAAAGATAAACTCTACAGCCCTACATTAAATAAGTAAATAAAATAAATTTTTCAGATTTTTTGGCAACAGACTGGATGATAAAAGCACCACATTACATCACATTAAAATACGTTATTTTATGGGCACTCTAAACATTTAAATTCTTTACTAGCAGGCCATTCAAGATTTATTGTTAGCTTAGTGCGAATTCTCTTACTGAAAGGCAATTTCTAATTCCAGTTTTTACAAGATTTATTCAACTAAATCCTCGCTAACAATTTACAGTATGCGATGGAATTATACTGTATAAATTAATTAACTTACATGAATTGCGCCAACTCTTTGAAATCAATTCCTGAACATCTATTATTCAATACCTTTTTGAACTTTGGCCATGCCATTAGCATTTCATTTAAACTGAGATTAATTCAAACACATCTCTTATTCCATTTTCTCCGTTACCATCTTCGTTTCTGAAGTACAATGTGGTTTCCCCGTATTTTTCACATTTACATTCAAAGTTTGTTGCATTTTTAGAAGTCGAGTAGCAAAATGTGACAAATGCGACCCTGTGTCATAACCTCACCTCGATTATGGGAATTTACCAACGGCAGATAGAGGTCTTAGAATAACTGTAGGGGTATTCACTTCTTTTTATGTTAATTCAGGGACATTTACAGTTACCATTCTGGGATATAAATAAACTCGAAAAGCCATTTAGAGTGGATGTAAAGACAGGAATTTCCGAAAAGATAATTTCGTTTTCAAGATGACTTCGAAACAAAGAGAGATCGGAGAGTTGATGAAAGTGTGAAGAGAAACTGCCTTGCGGTTTATAGAACAGACACATACGCTTAACCTAAATAGTTATCTTAGAAAGCACGATGAAAAAGATATTCAGATAGTCAATATAATATAATCCTGTCGACAAGATGTATCGCAACTAGGTCAGCCACAATTCATTATAAAACCCAGTCCCACAAAATTGTTTTAATGTTAATGGTAACACAGATAACCCAGTGCAGTACACACGTTCTTAAATAATGATTTCACCAAAAAAACGAGTGATGAATCATTGAGACCAAGGCTCACAGTAAAACATCCATCTAATGAAGCTATTATGAAGTTTAAAGAGGAATCAAATGGTTTATATCATGTTTGCAATTTTATAATGTTATAATTTAAACATAAGACCAACAGTTCAGCCATAATTTTATTACACAATTTTATTTTATACCTGTATTTTTATATTTTAGATCGTTAATCATCATAAGCCAATCATAAAATAGATGTTTCATTATTATATAAAGGTTGTGTTTAATCAGTTTGTACACATTCCACAACAAAGACATGAAAAAATGTACAAGATATCGTATGTAAAATGCCTGATGATGCCCGAAGGGCGAAACGTTTGCTTCAATTTCCATAATACACAATGATCATTAACATATGCAAATGTCATTGATTTTAAACTTGTGATATGTCAATTAGACTGAACTCCAAATAAAACAATATTATCTTATATTATACTAAATAGTTAGCCATTATAAGGAACCCCACTCCATATCAAGTACTTAACATCGATATAAAGAACTTTGTTTAATGTAGTTATCCTACTGTGGCAGATTCTAATCCCAAAAATGTTTTCGAAATGAATATCAATAGGGTCGCACTTCTTTGGTGACTAGAGTCGACGGCAATTCGGAAACCGGTAGTCTGCTAACGTCTGCGTCGAGAGAGACAGATAGAGAGAGAGGAAGGCAGCGTACAACATTGCCACATCGTACTTCACGCGCACGTGCAATACAAATAGCGCAGGAGAGAATTTAAATTATCAAAAGACAATAATGACCTTAGCCGTTGATTACTGTAAGCATGACACCAAACAAACCCTCTTTCCTTCACTACTAATATTCTTTGCACGGTACTCAATCCTACACAATGCTTCTGCAGTCGTTTCTTGCGCGTTGGCAACGTTGTAGCCAGCATCAAAACGGCCGGCAGCGTTCTGCTCGTCAACGTTTTTAAAATAATTATACATCTTAAACACTATTTTCCCCGCCTGCCAGTGCAATATTTGTCTTTTTACAGTCTCTTATTCCATTATTTATCTTACACAATACACACACACACATACATACGCACACAGTAAATGAGCCGTTCAGAGCAAAAGTGGTGTTAAGTCAAAATTGGATAATGAGGTTTAAAGTAAAAATTCTGTAAAATATAGTGCAAAGTAGCAATTAATATGTCATTCTTGCTATCCAGTAACTACTAATAGTTTAAATAAAGTGACTATTAATTGCTACTTTGCGCTGTATTTTACAGATTGTTTACTTCAACCCTCATTACCCATTCTTGATTTACACCACTTCTGCTCTGAACTGCTCAAATGTTAATTTCACTTATTCAATGTATTGAAACACTCACACGTGAACAAACGAACTTGGGAAGTACTTGTTCACTTGTGGAGTAACGGTCAGCGCGTCTGGCCGCGAGACCAGGTGGCCCGGGTTCGATTCCTGGTCGGGGCAAGTTATCTGGTTGAGGTTTTTTCCGGGGTTTTCCCTCAACCCAATATGAGCAAATGCTGGGTAACTTTCGGTGCTGGACCCCGGACTCATTTCACCGCCGGCATTATCACCTTCATCTCATTCAGACGCTAAATAACCAAAGATGTTGATAAAGCGTCGGAAAATAACCTACTAATACTAATATAATAAGTACTTGTTATAGGCTGATTTCGATTGGTTCTACTGTACAAGCTTGTGACGTCACATACCAGAAATGCTACGGCGCATATAGCAGCTGACCGCCTTCCGAAATGCCATAGTCTAGTACCCTGTACAATAATCTGTGGATAGCAGAAATTTTATTACTGTCTCGAAAATCAAAGTAAAAATTTTACTTTCTATTCATCATAGAGAGCAGCACTGGGGATTCTATTTAAAAGTAAGCATTCGCACTGTTCTTTCTCGAGAAAAGTCAGTTGCTTCGGAAAAGGTCGCTGAGGTTATCAGGTAGAAACAATAAAATTGTTGCCAGTTCCATGCTGTAGTTAATCGTCTTTTAGGAAACCTTTTGAAACCTTCATGTTTCGTTACATGTGCCAGTATAATCAAGATGGGGCAAGCAGTTTCAAGCGTACCCTGGTTGTAAAACTCGTCCTATTCCCCTCGCTAAAGACTTGGTTCACTCTGCAACATCTCCACTTAACAGCTTGTAAGCTGGATGACTCCCTGAGTGGCAGTAAAGAGAAAGTTGCCATAGATAAATCTGCATCCTGCGAACTGTACTAAACATTCGAGAGAAATGGTTCACATAATTAGGAGCTCTCCGTGGACATAATGACGTCTTACTTCGTGATCATAAAAGTCATCATATACTGTAGAAAGAGAATCTTTTGGCAATGGCCAACATTAACTATATACACTGGCGGACAAAAAATTTGGGACACTTGAATTTTACTCTGTAAATGGATACATGCTTGGACAATGCCCTAAAGGCGAGCTGCTGAACAATGCTAGACATCATCGTGTACGACATGCTTTGGCGACATCGTTAAAAGTTTTAAATTGGGAGATTCATGAGGAAGTACATTGTGTATCATCAAATGGTTCTTTCAGATGGGCAGATATTATTGCTATTAATAGACGCTTAAAACGGGCTCTTGTTCTTGACCCTACTATCCGTTTCGAAAGGAACCTAAATCAAGCCACCGAAGTTGATACTGAGAAGAAGTCTACTGTATATACGAACTTGTCTGCCGTATTTTCTCAAAAGTACAACGTACCTCTTAAACAATGGTCTGTCATTGGTTTGCTGTTTGGCAGTAGAGGTTCAATTACAAAATTCACATGGAATTATCTTAAGGAACTTCACATTCCTTCTGATTATGTAATGTCTGTCCTTATAAATATTATCAAGAATTCTCTTCAAATATTACATCATCATCTCTATTTCAATTAATCCACTTATATTATTTGCCTTCAACAATTAACTTCCTTTTTTCTTTAATATTTCAAATCACATTATACTGTAAATTTTTATTGTATTCAGGACCTTTGTGGTCACTCAAATTTTTTGAGATGATATCTTTAATGAATAAATAAGAAAACTAGATCACCAACACGTTTTAAATAGTAATTAATAAGATTACAATCTTACTGTACAAAAAAAAATGAATATGACTTCATAACACCAACAATTACCAACAATAATGCCCATTGTTGTCACACACTACATAAGCAAAATTTTGTTCAAATCTAGATTTTGATGTTACTGAATAATTTGAAGTGAAAAATTGTTCCGAGGATGGGTATCGATCCCGGGACCTTTGGTTGAACGTACCAGTACTCCACCGACTGAGCTACCCAGAAACTCCACCCGACACTGTCTCAATTTTTCCGCTTATATCCACACAACTCGAGTGGGCTGACGCGACGCCAGAGACCCACATCGAGTATACATAAACTCTGTGTGACTTGAAATTGAGGGGCTAGGTGCAAGAAGGGCATTTTAGAGGATGTGTCCTTTTTGAGTAAAACGCTTTATTGTGTTCTCTGATCTGTTATGCATTTGATCTGAACAAATGTAACTTTTCGTTCTGTAAAGGAATTTTAAAATGTTACATTTCTTCGGATCAAATTTCTGAACATTTAAAAAACCAAACTAAAATTCTTTAAATCAATTTTTATTATTATTATACACTGCTCTTCAAAACTGACTAAGCATATTGGGAATTAAATCAATGGCTTTCCCAAAACACGCTATGAAATGTTTCACATAAAACAATAAAATTTTTATCTCGATAAGGTTGCGAAAACAAGCAAAATTATATTAAACCTTTTTGTTTCTAATATCTCAAAGAATAACCCCCTGAAATTAATGACATTACTTACGTTTCATTCTGTATATTATGTTGTCTATCATTTGATATCTTCATCTGAAGGAATTATATAAATTACGCAGACAGAAAGCTCTTTATTTACTCTTTTTACTTAGATCTAGATTTCTGTTTTCTACCTTCTACAGGGACTGAGTTATTGGTATTTAACGATGTTACGCGCCAACGTGATTTACATTTTGTGTGTAGCGCAGGGTCGTAGGTAAACGTTGGTCAGCGTTGAAAATGGGAATTATTAATTAATTAAATGATGAAAGTAATTAACACACGTAATCTTTACAAATAAGTATTAATAGGGATTCAAAAACCGAGGAAAAGAAAAAAAAATAAGCCAAGGAACACGGAAACAAAAACAAATGAAACGACAGATAGAATAAATGTAAACATGAAACGGAGGTAAATAAAACAAAGAAATACTTACTTACAAATGTCTTTTAAGGAACTCGCAGGTTCATTGCCGCCCTCACATAAGCCCGCCATCGATCCCTATCCTGTGCAAGATTGATCCAGTCTCTATCGCAATATCCCACCTCCCTTAAATCCATTTTAATATCCTCCCTTCTACGTCTCGGACTCCCCAAAGGTCTTTCTCCCTCCGGTCTCCCAACTAACACTCTATATGCATTTCTAAATTCGCCCATACGTACTACATGCCCTGCCCATCTCAAACGTCTGAATTTAATGTTAGCCTACTCATTATGTCAGGTGAAGAATACAAAGCGTGCAGTTCTGCGTTTTGTAACTTTCTCCATTCTCCTGTAACTTCATCCCTCTTAACTCCAAGTATTTTCCTAACTATCTTATTCTCAAACACACTTAATCTCTGTTCCTCTCTCAACGTGAATGTCCAAGTTTCACAACCATACAGAACAACTAGTAATATAATTGTTTATAAATTCTAACTTTCAGATTTTTTACAGCAAACTAGATGACAAAAACTTCAACCGAATAATAACAGGCAAATAAAGAAATACAACATTTAAAATTTAAAGAAATACGGACAAAAATTAAATCAAAGAACAGAAAGAATTATAAAGAAACAGTGGAGAAATTTGGAGGAAGGAGTTATAAAATAAAAATAAAGTACCAGACAATGAAAAATAAGACAATCGCATTTAAATGGATGTAATGCGTGCAGTTCAAGGATAAGAACATACTGTAATTTATTCAGTGAATGTTCCACGAGAACGAACGCGTTAGAAAAAATCGAAGTGCGAATCCTTGGATGCGAAATTTTCATGCAACAATGCATATGTTGTCATGGTAACAATTTGGCTGACGTTTCTGTATGTCGCATATTCTGTTTATTTAGCATGCAAAATAGGAAGGAAAAGCTTTTCCAATTTACAAGTGAAATATATGTTTAGCTTTTCTTCGCTGCAAATGGAAATTGGACGACGTTGCAGGGAAGCCATTACACAGCAGGACAGACGAAATTAACAAGACGGGACGCATAACTCCTTATGGAGTGTCTTAGAAGTGCGGATATTGTGGGGGTTATTGTCGCAGTTCCAACGCTGCAACGACCAGTGTTACCAACTTAATAACGCTTCGGCAAGGCATTATACTCAATCAGAAAGGAATGCATTGCCTACACTACTGGTACTAACTGCTTTCCAATACAGTTACAATTGTACGAAAAGAAACTTGTATAAAAATATGCAGCGCGCACTTACAGGGCGTTCACCAAAAGGCTTTTAAATCACTATTAACCAATTGAGAAGTACCGACTCTGTTCTCTTTAAATGCTGTAACAAATCTCTGCGAGTCGAAGTGGCATCAATACAGTGTTGCCAGATTGATTTTACCTAAAGACGCCAAATCTTGCGCAAGTGTAGCCCAATGTCGCCAATTTTCTACTTTAAAAATAAGTAATCTCAATGTATGTGTTTTTATAATAATATAATATCGTTACTTTATGTCATATTTACGCTGTGTAATAAATTCTATAAAGTTAGTATTTATGGCATATGCTTTGCATTGGTTTTTTTGCCGATCTTCTCAAATTTTCCCCACTTCTCCAATTTTGCACAACAGAAGTCACTGTTATACCCCTCTACATATTAAACCAATCTCAATATTAATATCTTTGAAAGAATTAAATATTTAGGGAGCTGGAGTAGAAACTACGGTTAGATTGCTATTTTTCACGTTGTTAGAAAATGTTCTACAATGCTTCGTCTACAAGTTCCGTACTGATCAGTTTATTGGTACTTAGATTAAGAAAAAATAGCGCAGTAGGCCTACTTCCTGGGCGACGAAGAAAGAGCCATACGTTTGTTTAAACAAGTATCAAAGATCGGTGACAAGTTCTAGCGCTCAACTATAATCTTGAGAATAAAGTTTTCTTGGATTAAGAAAACAAGTTGCGGCGTGTCAACAATGATAAGTCTAATATTTCATGTCAATCGTTGAAATGGATTAGCGACGTATCAGCAATGGACTACTCAATAAAATAAAATTAATAAACGATCAAGTGATTTTTCCTATGTCGCCCAAATTTCGCAAAATTTCGAGCGAAAGTCGCCCAAATGGTGTTAGTCGCAATTCTTAAAAAATAGGTCGCAAAATCTCTGTTTCTGTAGTCCAAACGGCGAAATATCGCCCAATCTGGCAACCCTGCATCAATAAGAGACTTGGTCTGGTTTGGCTTGGCTTGGCTTGGCTTGACTTTCACGTGGGCTGGACACATAGGCACGGTTTGATCCATTATGCGCCCTTATATGCGATGATTGTCCAAATCCGACAGGAGTCTGGGTGGCATTTGTGAATCCGACGCTGACAGGTGGGCCAACCTGCCTCGGCACTACGATAGAGCTAGTCTCCGCATACGTATAGCTTCATGAGCCCCAGGGGCTCCGAGCTCCAAGTCCTGCCTATATCAGCTCGGAAACTCGTACTACCCCCAAGACTCCACCCCAGTAGGCCTATATCTTCCTCATCCACGCATCTCAACCTACCAAGTCACTGCTGACCGCATTTCCGACACTGGCCAATTCATCAGTTTGTAGCGATGTCTATATCTAATGGAAGGAAAGTCTTTTATTAAAAATTCCAGTCCTACCTATTAACGGTTCTATGGCGATTTGGTAGATCGCTCACATGAAAGGCTATTTGCTGATATACTTCAGTCAAGTATTAGCCGGACTGATGTCGATAGAAACAACTAAATCAGTGGCTGATCAATGAACGACAAAATATACCCTAAGTTCCTCCAACAAGTTAATTTTTTTATAATGTAGTAAACTTTATTGTACATAAATAAATAAATTATAGTTGAGAATAACAAGAACAGAGAAAGGAAAAACAAAAATAAAATTAAATTAAATTAAATTAAATAACTAAATACAATAAAATAACAATAAATAAAATAAAATAAATTAACTGTAAATAAAATAAAATAACAATAAATAAAATAAAATAATAATAAATAAAATAAAATGAAATAACAATAAATAAAATAAAATAACAATAAATAAAATAAAATAACAATAAATAAAATAAAATAACTATAAATAAAATAAAATAATAAATAAAATAAAATAAAACTAAATAAAATAAAATAACAATAAATAAAATAAAATAACAATAAATCAAATAAAATAACTATAATAAAATAAAATAAAATAACAATAAATAACATAAAATAACGAAATAAATAAAATAACAAAATAAATAAAATAAAATAACTATTTAATTTTAATAACAATAATTTATTTATTTAATCTGGCAGAGCTAAGGCCAGTAGGCCTTCTCTTCCGCTCAGTCAGACTCTAATTCTAATTGAATACAACTGATTATATAGTAATTACATTGATATCTAGACCATAAAACAACATGAAAGTAAATAATGAAAGTTGGATAAGTAATTTTAAAAAGGTAAAGGTATCCCCGTAACATGCCATGAAGGCACTTGGGGGAGCTTGGAGGTAGAGCCCCATACTTTCCATGACCTCGGCACTAGAATGAGGTGGTGTGGTCGGCACAACGCTCTGACCGCCTTTTACCCCCGGGAAAGACCCGGTACTCAATTTTATAGGAGGCTGAGTGAACTTCGGGGCCGTTTTGAAAGTTTGGTAAGGAGAAAAAAATCCTGTCACCACTTGGGATCGAACCCCGGACCTTCCAGGATAAGTAATGTTTGTGAGGCAATAATAAATATTGGTGAGAAATAATAATAATAATAATAATAATAATAATAATAATAGTAATAGTTATAATAATAATGAGATAATTTAAATATTTATTCTGTGACATATATAACCATTAATTACTGAGAAAACTGAAACAGCTATTATTGTTAACAAGAATTGTTATAAAAGTATTTCGTTAGTCTATTCTTAAATTGGTTTGATGTCTGACAGTCCCTGACATTACTCGGTAGGGAATTCCAAAGCCGAGGAACAGCCACAGTGAAAGAAGATGAATATGAGGATTTTCGGTGGGAGGGAATGGATAAAATTGAGGAGCAGAGGTCTGCATCGGACGTTTTCGCTCGAGCGCCAAGAAGTTCATAGCATAATTCGATAGGTAGCGCACATTCATGATGGTTAAAATTGTCACGAGCGATAAATCCTCGAACGGCATAAGCCGAGCGTTAGACATTCGTTCTTGTTACAGTGATGAACAGTGTATTAACATCATAGATGTTTATCATTTCAAAACTTTGCAGTGTTTAACTAACCTCTCCATAGCACAACTACAAAACTTCCTTTAAAATGTACTATAAATGTTGTAGGTAGGCCTAAATGTTTCCCCCCCCCCCACACACACAGGTGTGATTTTGTTTTTGCCCCATCTGATAGATGTTATTGGATGTAAATGTAATTATTATAAACGGAGAACACAATCACGATAATGCAAGAACTGTATCAAGTTTTCTAATAATAATAATAATAATAATAATAATAATAATAATAATAATAATAATAATAATAATAATAATATCTAATAATTAGTGTATCAATCTTTGCGTCTGTAACAGTTGTGCAGCATGATTATTAGTTTTTATTTTATTTTCTGTGACGTTATCTCTGTACTAATATTGTTATTAATCTACTGTTATATCAATAATATTTTGTAAAACGTTTCTACATTGTCGCAGTATATAGGCGGAACACTATGTATGGACCTATCATACTATAAATGTGGTAAATCAAATATTGAATAATTATTAATTAGCAATAATAACTGTATATCGAAGTTTTTCATCCTATTTTATTTATAACTTCATGTTCCTGTTTTGGTACGTTCCATTGACTGTTCCATTAAACGTTTGTCATAAACGCAGAAAATAAAGCCTTATTTTTACCGTATGAGCAAAACATATGTGTATCTTATCTGTCGCCTTCCATACAAGATAAGACATGTCGGTGAGATTACCTTGTACTGTGCTTCTATTTATTACGAGCGTATCACGACCGATCGTATCTCACTCGAGGGTGCAACACTCGACCGAATTCAAGCTAGCGATTTAACTCCAATGCAGCACTCTGTAATGAGGAGTGTTGTGATCGTGTGACTACGTTATGGTAGATGGATAAATTTTTAAAACGAGACGCAAGTTACACAGGAGTGGAGAAATGCAATATGTGAAAGAGGAGGGAAAGACAGCGGATTTTCCTACGATCTTCTAGACGGAGCCAGGACAACATTTCGAGGGATGGTGTTACGTGATCGGCCCGAATATTGCAGACGAAACGGACACACATATTATGAACACGTTGCAGTCTCTGCACCGAAGTAACGCTTACGTCAGTAAACAGAATATCACAGTAATCGGAGTGGGGCATCACGAGTGTTTGCACCAACATCGTTTTCAGAGAAAAGGGTAGAAAATTCTTCAATCGTCTAAACCAGTGGTTTAATGAGAATATTTTTTTGCAGGTTTGTGCAACGTAAATATTCAAATTTAAACTTTTATCCATATAAATACCTAGGTTCTTTACTGATTCACTGAACGGAATTTCGGTGCGGTATATTTTAATCGGGGACAAATTTGATATGGTAATAGCGCTTAACAAACGTGAATGGCCCACAATGAATGATTGTAATTTTTCTGGATTTAGTTTATGTCGGAATTTCGTGCGATCATTAGACCCTGTTCTAATAATTTAATTTCAACATTTCTCCGCCAAAATATATTAGATGGAAGAAAGTATAATATATCAGTCAAACATTGACCGAAAACATTATTAGTGTGTGATATACCTAGGTAATGATGCTTGTCGATATTTCAGAACAACAATTTAACTTCAGTAAGATTATACAGGGACATCACTTTATTTTTACCAACATTTTTAACATTAACCTGACTATACTCGGAAACACTGTTGCCCCCTTCCATTACAGGAGTTTAATGTTACTAGTGCAATATGTAAAGAAATCATTTTACTAGGTATAGGAGGAGAGAAAAGTAGTGCATCCATTTATGTTGAAGGGAAATACGATATTACGATTTTCAGTTTGATTATCACGTTTACGGAATTTATCAAAATACAGTAGAATAGTAACATTTTTTTTCTAAAAACTCAACTTTTCAGGCGGCTATGTTCGTTATGTAATGTCTACTTTATTTAGCATATTAGTTATTGATGTTAACATACAATATAGAGAGTGCATTTAAATTGAGGGGGTCATAAGTAAAGGGCTGTAAGTGCACTTAAGTTACTTTTGAGAAAATGGGGATTAAATATTTAAGCTTTCGTAAAACCGGTGAAATTTTTATTTAAATTTTAATGTGTGATGCGATTAAAATATCCCTTTGCCACTAAAATTTTAGATACTTTAGCTTACACTGGATGCACTTAACTCATGTAATTACAAATGTCACTAGCATTCCTTTGCTTCTAGCCACCTCAATTCAAAATAAGCTAATATGAATTTTTAAACAAGTTGCTGAAAATGGTTGCCGTTCATTACAATGCAGGCTTCAATTCTTTACGCATATTATTAAAAACATTTTGAATCATATCCTCTGAAACTGAATTTATCGTTTCTTCAATATAATTTTTTTAGTACGATATTATTAATATAGGTTCTTTCTTCTATAGAAAACGCAACCATATTTCTGAAACACACTATACACTGCAGTGTTTACTTCACTGCTTGAAGACTTCGAACGCAACAGCGGCCGTAAATTTGTGTGTCTGACGGGAGCAAGGACATTAGTGAAGGGGTGGGAGTGAAGTACATTCAGAAATGCAGGTATAATAAAAATGCAAGTAAAAATAAAATGATGTCCCTGTATATAGACTTCTTGTTTCGTATAATGGATCGCGGACATGGCGGGACGAGGACGGAATCCCGAATGCACCGCTCATTGCTGCTGCAAGTCAGTCCATTCGGCGGTTGTTAGTATTGAGTTCTTTCTTTTGTTCGATACGTGGGGCTGTTGTTCTCTTGCTAATGTAATTAAATTGCGAAGACAGACAGACATACACCGGCCGGCATCCAGTTCAATACCGGCTATTAAATTATTGAAAAGGAAATGAGACGTGACTTCTATCTATATTTAACTGAAGTACAGCCAAAGGTACTATACAATAAAAAGTTAATCATTTAACCTTTTACTTTCTCTGCGCAATTATTTGGAGATATATTTCCATATTTTTATCATTTACGGCACTATAATTTCTCAACTCTTGGCCACATCAAGTGCAAAACACAAGCAATTATGACTTTTGCACATCTGGCGATTCTGCCATCAGTGTTGAACAATTACTTTCGCATCAAGTTTCATACAACATAAATTTCGGGAAAGTACTGACTAGTGTCGTCCTACATCAGTGATGCCAAAGCGTCTGTATTATGTATTCATACTAAAAAGAATACAAATCCAAAACGGTTCACTTTTTAGGAAGATAAAATACAGGGACATCATTTTATTTTTACTATCATTTTAAATATTAACTTGCCTATACCTCTGGATCAACGCCGTTTGCTACCCCCTTCCACGACTAGAGTTCGATGATACTGGCGTAATATACAAACAAATCACTTTACTAGGTATAGGAGGGAAGAAAAGTAGTTCATCCGTTTACGTAAACTAGGAAATATTGCCCTTTTGAGTTTGATTATTTTCATTAGGTTTATGTTTAATAAAAATATCGTACAATATTAACAATGAGTGTTTTTACTCACGAACTGAGCTATCCATGTGGACGTATTCATTATGCAGTATAGGCCTATATTATATTGTCTACAGTAAATTAGCGTACAATATAGAGAATGAAGTTAAATTGAAAAATAATCATAATATGGATATTTAAACACATTTTTTTAAATGGTGGCCGTTCATTTCGATACAGGCTTCAGTTCTAATGTGCATATTATCGCACTATAGACTATTGTCCCTAATCCCAATTACCAGTTTCGTTCTTCGTACTAGTAGCTCATGTTGAAATAATTCTGTACCTACTCTGTAAAAGAGTACCTTACGTACTGTAAATTCAATCTTCACTTCTGCCCGATCCGAAAAGATAAAATTACTCAGACATACTATCTACTATCCGTCCAAGTGGTTTTGTCGTAGGGTCGTAGAAAGGAAGGAAATCACGTGAACAGTTAATTACTTAACGAGGCCCTTTCATTTAAGTTATTTTAAACAGTTGTATGGGTATAATATTACGTAGACGTACAATTTCTAACAGAAATTAATGTTCTCAGAAAAGAGCTAAGACAGCCCAGCTACTAGCTGGCGAATAAAAGCTGGTGGGAGAAACCGGGATACGACGTAGGCAAATGGACGACAGTAGACTACCTGTGCGAAAATGATTCAATATTGAAAGCTCTTTCGTCAATGGAAAACGCGAACATATTTTTGGAACGTAGTGTTTACTATAACCGTAAGGCTACTATGACTGTATATGCGGTCTTGGATCTGTGTGAAGGACGGTTGAACTTCATTAGTAGAAGGGGTGGGAGTGAAGTACATTAAAAAACTCAGGTACAATAAAAATTGAAGTAAAAATGAAATGATGTCCCTGTATATTCATCGCTCTTAAGGAAATGTTGTACGGCTTCTTGAGGGCATGCAGTGCAGGCGCTTTGACATCCCTGTCCTACATAATTGTTTCTATATACATAAACGGGGTGTTTCTATAAGGAATCCTGTCGGCCTAGGTAGCGTAGTCGGTATAGCGTAGGCCTTCTGTCCTCGAGGTTGTGGATTCGGTCCCGGTCGATGGCATTTAACTGTGTTTAAATGTGACAGGCTCATACCAGTATATTTACTGGCGAGACAAAATTCCGGCACACCGGCAACGCTGACAAAATCTCTGCAATTGCGAGCGTCATTAAACTAAACCATAATTTTTTATAGGGAATTCATAAATTTGAAGGAATGCAAAAAGCGGACTTACACAATGTTTTTATGCGTAAGAATGTAGCAATACACTTCAAAATTTATCTCGTATAGTCATGATTAGGGGGCGGATGTTGGTTACCTAAAACTCTACTTAAAATGATCATTAAAATGCCCTTAAACTAATGGAAAAATGACATAACATTAAAAGCAAATGACATTTAAATATTATTCACCGTACTCGCACCACAACTGCTTAAAAATTAGTCACCTTGTTTCAATGACTGCCCTGCAAATCTCGGAGAGAGGAGGCAACTTCCTGGAATTTAGCTAAGATAAAGGGAAAGAACATTCAACAAAATGGAAGTTTTAAGGGAAAACTATAGATTTTAATGAGGTTTACAATGTGTTTCAATCAGGGGTGGTCCATATCATTGCTTTCATTCTCCGTCTCCTCCTCCTTCCGTGTTTCAATTTTGTTACTAGATCTTCCAGATGTGGGCGGAGCGTGCAATCTTGCAATATTTGTGTTAAAAATACTGTCTACTACAGTAGACATCCCTTCCGAACCATGTTGAGGACACAACGTCCTGTCTAAGACACGGTGAAAGTTTCCCCCTTTCCAAACATAAATTCTAAAGACACCCTCGTTCCGACAAAAGAACAGTAGTGGTCAAAGTCCTCACTTAAACTACGCTGTTGTCAAGTATTTTATATTACTTCCGTTGTGTGAAGTGAAGCCTACAGCGGAATGAGGAATGGACTTTAGAGTCTATTCCAAACTACAAAATTCAAACTTCACTGTTATTCACTTATTCAATAGGTAATTATTACTGATCTATTTGCTTAGACAATGATTTAACAGACTATCGGTAAAGAAGAAAGTAAAATGCATTCCAAATGATCTAAATGTTCTTCAAAGCATTAAAAATGACCAAAAATGCCGAAAAAATATAAAAATGACTTATTAGTTCATAAACGTAAAAAAGTGCAATATAAGAAATTAGTTTTTACGTTGATATTAAAATAGAAAGGATTTCTATATTAATAGGCATCGTCCTAATGAGAAAAATAAGAAGATGACTTTTCATCAACATCCGCCCCCTAGTCATGATTGTATGCGACTTCCACTAGTAATGTTGCAACCTTCAAACTTTAATCAATTCATGCCCACATTCGACGCAGTATCTCTGGCGTCATTTCTAATTGTGGCTGTAGTTCGATTTCTGAACTGAGTGACATCTCAAAGTAGACATAAGGTAACTACACTCGATGTTCACCGAACCTCCGTCAACAGTAATATCCGGGGAACAAGATGGTCATACTCCTTGACCAATCCACCGACCTGGAAAACGTGTATTGAGGTATTCTCTCATTTCTCCAAGGTATTGAGGAGGTTTACACTTTTTTGTGATTACCGAATGGAACTCATGCCTAACCTGTTTTACGGTACTGTCAGGAAGATGTAGATGATCGGGTGATTTAACATGGCGCATGGGACATTCAGTTTAAAAAAAAACTCATATACCACGAATAAATTGTGGCCCACTGGAAGGTTATCTGTAATACTGGCTGAGAAACGTTCCTCGGACTTGTGTAGCAGACATCGTGTCTTCATATCACAACAGACGAGAAGGCTCTCTTAGCTAGTGGCGTAGTTTAGGCGGTAGACGAGTTTGTAGCTGATCCAGAGTTGCGGTTTGGTGCAGATTCGATTCCTACTTGTACTGATTACCTGGTTAGATTTTTTTAATGGAAAATGGATATCAGGTAATTCTATGACGAATTTTTGGTCTCATCTAGCCAAATTTCATCTCTATATTACCACTAAATAACCGCCTATAAGATGGTCTGAGCGTGGGAAACAAACCATCTATTTTAATTAAGCGAGAACGCTCCCAATGGCAGTATTGAGTGCCATATTATCCGATACTATATGCGTCAAATGCTCATCAAACCTCATGGAAGTATTTCACAGCATTCTGATAATTGAATGCACTGTATAATAATCCCATGAAGAAATATGTATGTTCTTTAAAAGTTGTAAAGTCATTTTTGAAACACGGTGTATATTTTACAATATAATTACTACGTCAAACAATGTTTAGAGTTTCATTTGTCAGCAATAATTATAAATATGACGTCATACTGTCTCTCAAAATGAGTTTTATAACGGCTATAAATAGCAACGCCCACTCAAATGATGACACAAAATGTCAGAAACGTATTAGACACATGAAAATTTGTTCCATATTCCTGGAAAAAATTATTCACTGAATTTACACTTTGCGAGTGTTATAACAATGGATTGCATTTAGATCCTCCTCTAAGAATATTCGTCTAACCATACCGAGAATAGTGCCGTCACACCAAACTGAGCATTTCCTTACATGTTGCAAGTGTGTGGATTGAATTTTCAGTTCAAGCTTAAATTTGTTTTTTTGAATTGATTGAGATGAAAATATACCTCGTTCGAAAACCAAATGGTATTGATTTTAGAATGTTTGCTTCAGAAGATGCAGAAAATTGATTAGAAAAATGCAATCTGTTTTCTTCATGTTATAATGCAGTACATTGAGACAAAAAATAAATGCTACAATCATTTCTAAATGAACAAAAGTTGGAACTTTAGGGCCGAAATATATTATATATATCTTAATATTAACTTATTCTCATTTGTTAATATTCAAATTTCAATCCTTTCAATAATTTACAATAATAGTTATTCTCAACTCATTTTCACGTTGATAAAATACACCATTTCAAAAGTGCAATTTAAATCTTCTAAATTCTGTAAATAGGAGAAAAAATAATTAGCATTGGTTTCTACATTTTGGATAAAAATATATTATGAAACAAGGAAGTAGGCCCATCTGAAATGTAGATGCGTTTTACTTATTGTGAGAATAATTTTCTGTAGCCCATAAAGTGGCTTTAAATACACACTAAATCCGAGTGACACTATGTTTTGAACGTGAGTGTTATTCTCATTGTTCAGTGCCTATAGACAAATAAGCAGATATAAATACACAAAACAGAGCTAATCTTCCAAGCGAAGCTAGCATGATCCATGTACACCTAACTTGCACTCAAAGTAACCAAACGCTGGACTCTACTGATAACATAAGAAACTTCGAGTAAATTCTTTCGGAATGTATGAGATATACAAGGTGTAAGGGGTATAAGTGCCGTCCTTTTACAGTCGTCGGAGACGGTCTACAGGATCAAAAAATGTCCATACAACGTAAGATCAAAACGTAATAGTTTTCCCAGAAAAAAATATTTCTTCTCTTATTTTATTCGCGTTATACTGCTTATATCGTTAGTAAAATTACGAAAACAATAAACATCAGTAGGTATATCTAGCAAAGAGTTAATATTAGTTTAAATAAATATTTGTGTGTTCTATTACGTTTTCGTGAAATTAAATAAAATTGCATGCTTAAATTTGTTAATATTCTGGCGTGAGAGATTTGGCAACGTGTTCAGCAGGTAGTACTCTGCACAGACGTACGTACGAGTCAGCTGAGTTCAAGCTGCCTGTCCATAGCTCTACTGCCGAGCGGATGGCTGTTCAGTACAGGTATTCGATAAACAACTTACAATGTCATTCACAGTTTAGGAATATCATATGTTATTAATTTATGGAGAAAGTCGTCGTAATTCAAGTGAGGCAAGAAGATGTAGGCTACCGTCAATGAAGGTTACCTAATCGGCCAACTTTTGTAGAGGTTCCTCAACGATTATTAGAAACTAGGAGTCTCTTACCTCGCTTCGAAAATCACAGAAACAGAATTTTTAAAAATAATGTCACTGCTTTATGGAAGCGGGAGAGATTAAAAGTTGCATTAAAAAAAAAAACTTAGTGTGATTTTGTGCAGTAAACCATTATTTTTTTTTTATTTTAGACGTACAATAAAAAATGGACCAATATTCCCAATATTGTTAAATAAAATAGAAATTTACCATAAAGTTCTATTAATGAGATTGAAAGTTTGTATTTGCTGTTCGTTTTATGTAAACAACGGTCCGCCCCTGCATTAGAACAGAGCATCTGTCTTGTACCAACATGTCTGTATCCGCTTTAGCTGTACCGTGTACTTGTAAACTCCGACCTCCCCACCCCGCAACGTTTCCAAACACCTAACATTGTAACTTTAATAATTAGTTAAATACTGCAATATTAGAAAAAAATTCTAAGGACATTTTTTCTTCCTTGTGACATGAACAATTATCAGTTAAAATAATGGCACTTATACCCCTTACACCCTGCATGTATAATGATTGTGTGTCATTTTGATGACATTACGTAGGCTATTCCCTTATTTGGTCTGAATTTAATAACTTTGACATAAAATGTGATTGTACGAACAAGGTGATATTTGACTGAAGTTGATTGATGAAATTCTAGGGTTTTACATTATTATCCTATTTATTGTGTTAAATAATCCATTAATCTGTAAAGATGAACCATTTACATGGCACACTTTATTTCATTACTGTGTAAATCCCAAAATAAAGTTAAAATTATATCTCGGAATAATATTGGTGGTTTCATTAATTTAACAGTTTAACACACGAATAAGATTTATACCTTATAACTTTAAACTTTGAACGAAGTGGTTTCGCTACACTACATTTCAGAGCAATTCCACATACCTTAATAGCTGGGAGACCAGGACAGAGTCTGAACTTTCATGTGACGTATGATTATATATAAGAAATGGTGGCTGGTGCAAACAATTTGCGACGACACCATTCTACGAAATCAGCTGTTTTTCTCAGCAGGCTCCACTTGAACATATAACCTGTCTACAAAGTTTATTTTCTTCTCGTACCAACAACTTTGCGCGAGAAACAGTTGAGAAACATAGACTGCGGAACTGGGTTACTTAGTCTTTATCTTTGTTCTTGCTCCAAGTTTGAGTATTCTAAGGTTAACTGCCTGGTGCCACAGCGAGGAAAAGGTCGTAAGTACTGATGTCCTCCAACTCCTGGTACACAAGCTAGTTTAAGTCATCCTGTCGACGTAGGTACATATTGACACATCTGTTACGTTATTGCTACTGAATATGTTCAATCATAATACGTAAAGCGTCTATTTTTATACCTAAAGAGCTGTATCTATTTTATAACCCAACACAGTAGAGATGCGAAAAGTTGTTATTTTCTCGTAACAGTTTCAACTGTTCCAGTTCCTTGAAAATACTACGTTCCAAATAACAGTTCCGAAATAACAGTAGGGGAGAAGTGGGTACAGTGAGACAGGGAGAACAGTGAGACATTTTTTTATTAGATGATAAATTTTCATGGTGAAATGTTTGTAACAGTGGAGTTGTATGTTGCATGAGTAAAGTAACAGTATTTTCATACCCGATTTGATTCTAGTTATAAAGGTGAGTGATGAAAAAATAATTCGTAAGTTTTTCACTCTAGAAGTAAAATTTTGGCTTGTGTTTAGTGAAGGTTATATTGGATACACAAATTAAATAGAAACATGAATATTTTGTTACCTAATACTATGGTATTTGACGTTATGTTTTTCAAAGTTTCGTCTTTCTTGTTTTGATTTTGAAATGATGGTGCCATTTTTAAACGAACTATGTGTAAAGGGAACAGTGAGACATGCCATTGAAAGGTACACTGAGAGGTCTCACTGTTCCGATTTACCAATGATTTGCAAAAATAAACTGTAATTATATTACATTTACCGGTAACTGACATTAAAAATGAACATACTAATAACCAATTTATTAGTATTATTACTATTATTATTATTATTATTATTATTATTATTATTATTATTATTATTATTATTATTATTATTATTATTGCAAACAGAGGATACTTATAGGTTCATTATGTATTAGTTTTTGCTATATTTGTATTGAGAGTTATGGCGGATTAAGAACTGGAATACATCTAATCCGCCAAGACGTGAACAAAGATTGATGAAATAAATAAATAAATAAATAAATAAATAATAACCAATTTAGGAACTACAGCTTAAAATAATGGATACATTACATTTGAATAGTTTCTTAAATAAAAAATTATTCACAAAATTTAAATAAATATTAAAAAATAATAAAGAATTAAATTAAATTCTTATAATTATAAGCTTTGTTGTCACCAAAAATTCATTTTATTTTTTAGCAAAAGTTTGAAAAGTCATGGAAAATTCGCTTTTCCAAATGTTCCAGATGTTTCAATGGTTTCGAAGTCAGACATCAAAATGATTCTAAATAAGTCTACAGAACATGGCAAGATAAAGAGACAGCAAGCTTTCTTTTCGTTTGAAATAAATGTAAATCATTTCAATGTCCGTTAATAGACACTGGTGTCTCACTGTACCCTCCTGAATGGGAACAGTGAGACATTTGCATTTTTTTTTGACAAACACGCAGTGTATATTATGTCCTTTATCTATTAACATTTCTGTTCATGTATTATTGTACTCCATGTTTTAATGTATATTTCTATTGCACTTAATTTCAAAAATACTTGAAATTTCACTTGGATACAGTACATATGTCTTAATATTTTGTGTCTCATTGTACCCACTACTCCCCTACCATACAATTATAAGTACACAGGTGCATGGTGATATCTTGGAACATGTTACGTACGACTAGTATGTAAAGCAGGCCTGCACAAACGGCGCTCATTGAGCGCGGCCGTTCCTTCAGAGCGGGAGAGTCGTCTAAACAGCTCGCCGGAAAGGTACGTCGGAATGACGTAGGCCTGCTAGCCTATGGGCAGAGGATAGTCCACGCAGCTATCTGGTGTATTTCACTTTGGCCCGGTTTCTTCAACCTTCGTTAAATTATAACGGTGTGTTATTCCATTTTAACTGTAAACTTAACAGTTGAAGCATTTCTTCAACTACTGTTAGTACTAACAGGCTGTGAAAACTAAGTTAATTTAGCTGCCCAATTTCATGCAGTTAAATCATTTAACTTTCTGTTAGCATAGAAGTATCCAATATGGCTGGTGCGTTAGATGCTGAACTTATATATCTGGATTATTTAGAAAATGATATCCATGAATACATAAACAGAGCGGATGATTTCTGTGATTTGACAGATCAGAAGTTCATGCAAAGGTTAGGCTATTTTCTGCCAAACCTCACTTTTCGCTTTCAACTTAGATCCGTTTCTTTATTTATTCTCATTAATTGGTTTATACTGCGAAATAATTTCCAGCAGAAGGTTTCTTTCGAACGAAGAGAAATTAGTCCCACGATTTCTATTTGTTCCAGTGTTTTCCATTTCACAACAGCAATACCAATACGCCGCTCCACGCTATTGTGATACAGACGAGGAAAGAAGCAGAAATCAAACTGAGAGAATAGAAAAACTTCTATCCTCTCTGAATCAAACAACGGAAACAAGCGAGAATCGCAATTGTCAGAGTTCAGAAAACAGACGTCAGCCTATACTTGGTTATAGGTTATGGTTAAACTCTAGAATCTCTGGTCCTAACAGTGAGTTAACAAACAGAATGTTAAAATGTGAAATGTAAAGTTCAAGAAACGCAATATTTTTAACAGCAATTCATGCTTTTAACTTACAGTTAATTAACGCTATGTTAGGTGCATTTTAACAAACGTTGAAGAAACCGGGCCTTTGTCTATCTATGGCTACATAATGGAGAAATCTAAAAGACGGAAAAGTGATCATCAGGCAAATTATTTCAATATTGCAAGGGAAAATATTATTTTTTTTTCACAGCAGCTGGATTCAATACTCATTGCCTTATCTGCCACAAAAGTTTGAAAAAAGAGGAAAACATAATATAATGCGTCATTACTAGTCCACACATAGAGATACGATGGTTTTGTTATGGCTGTGATGTGTGCAACCTCATTCAGAAAATTAAATTACAACATCGCATACAGAACAAATAATACTCTACAAAAACATCTCAACACACAAACAAACAAATACAACCACACAGGCGTATACCGGTACAAACTGAAATGCAACACCTGCAACAACTTCTACATAGGACAGAGAGGCACATCATTTCAAACACGTTACAAAGAACACATCACAGCCATAACAAAATCACAAAACACTTCCACATATGCAGAACACATCACAAATGCTAACCGCACCTACAGAGACATCAACACACATGGAAATTCTACACATCCAACCAAAAAGCCAGAAACTAAACATACTACAACAATACGAAATATACAGACAGACAAAAAGACATCCAAATGAAATTCTCAACACACAACTCAATTTCAGAATACACACACTTTTTAACTCCACATTACAGTACACAAACACACCCCCACAGGAAACGAAACAAAAGGCGCCAAGACCAGCAAAAACCAGTTCTGAAGATGGCCAATAGCAGGCCGAAACATGTTAATAAGGTAACATAAAATTTAACACGTGAAAGACACTAATGCGTTTTCCGAAAATATTAATATAACTTTCAATACTTGCTATTGTCAACGAAACGTTGAACATACGTTTCAGTTCTTTATAACATAGAAGGATAATGAAAATGGTACCCAAGCATGAAATGACGGAACTACTGTAGTTCGTGATGGTCCAGAATACCACCAACATCCAACTGGGAATGCGATAACCACCATGAAGCAGGACCTCTTGGGAAAACCTCATGTGTTGGCGTGATATTTTGATCATGAAAGCACCTGACAATAAAAGACCAGTTTGGCTTGATCTTCGTTCTCTATATGAAATGGCGTGAGCTCCAGATTCCAGCAATAGTCCTGTTATCTTATTACCTTTACGGAATGTTATACCTCTGTCTACTGGTAGAGGGTAAGGGGAAGAAGAGAGAGAGGGGGGTATTTGTGCCCGAGTTAGAGGCGATATTGACGATTGCTTTGCAGCGAGGGTCGAGATGAATCGATTCATACAGAACCGATATTCGATTCCCATCTCGGCACAATAATATTGCAATGAAATAAAACGATATGATTTGAGCACAGAGCTGGTATTGGACCCCGCCTTTGCCTGCTACACTGGAATACGAATAAGCTTCTTTTTTACTTTAGTTTGTGGGTTTCATCCCTCCCTCTCTCCCCCTAACCACCCTCCAGAGCCTTGATTCTTCTTGCATGTGTCTTGTGGCTCTGTTAGAGAAAGCTCGTGGGTTTTAGCAAAATAAAATTTATTGTTTCTGGTTTGGGAGTGAACCAACAACGTTTCCCTTATATCTGTGTTAGGTGGAGGGTTGTACTGATGCTGCATTGTACGCGACCTGCAAAAATCTTGCCTTCCACTTAAGATTGTTCATGGCTTGCGAGTGGCAACGCTTACAAATCATTCAGAATGAAGGGACCAAATACGTTCGTATTAGCGGGATAGGGCGTTAGGTTTGAGTCTAGAGATGCTGCCGTCGGTTTCCATTGTATACTATCCTTAAGGTTGTAGTTCTTTTATGGGCACAATGTTAGTTTAGTGGCTAGAGGTTGAGCTTGCGATACAAAAAACCCAGGTTCGCATACCGCTGTACAAAAAAAATTATTTTTTTTATTGACAAAAGTGAGCATGTTGAAATTTTATCGGTTGCTCACAAATCGTCTAAATATTTATCAAATAATTATACTGTTTATCTGTAATATTGACACTTAATATTTCAGGAGAAAAATTCGCTCCGGCGCCGGGGATCGAACCCGGGTCCTTGGTTGTACGTACCAAGCGCTCTGACCACTGAATTCAATCCACAGCAACGGATCGAAACTTCCTCCTTCGATGTTTTCCTTTGTGGCCTGACTCCAAGTTAGACATATACAGGGTGTTTCAAAAATACGGGGCATAATTTCAGGTATGTATTTCCCACATGTAGACAATCAAAATAGTTCACCACAACATGTGTCCGGAAATGCTTTATTTCCGAGTTATGGCCTTCACAACATTGAAATTCACCGGAACGTTTTTCTTTCCGCAGGTCGTTGCCGTCAAAGGAGACATTAACAGGGTACTCTGACAGTTCATTCCGAGGCGAAGGTTACATTCAGTGTTGTGTAGGCGTTAGACTGTGCGACATGTATTCAAATCAAGAGCTGGCAGAGACACACTTCATGTACGGTAAGGCGGACGGCAATGTTGCGCTGGCTCGTTTGTACCAGGAAAGGTACCCACAGCGACAATGTCCAGATCGCAAGACATTTGTACCTCTCCATTACCATCTGTGCGAGTATGGAAAATTTAACTCTCCTGGTTTGGGAAGGGGACGACCAAGATCTACAATTCCAGAAGTACAGGAGGAGATTCTGGAGGCTGTTAACATGACTCCTTCTATCAGCACACGAAGGGTAGCGTTGCAAGTCAATGTTCCTCATACGACTGTCTGGAGACTGTTGAAAGAGTATCAATTGTATCCTTATCATTTACAACGTGTACAGGCCCTGTCACCAGCAGATTACCCTGCACGAGTTAGGTTCTGTCAGTGGTTCTTGCAGCAGTGTGGTGTAAATCCGAACTTTCCTGCCTTAGTATTATTTACAGATGAAGCACAGTTCACACGAGATGGCATAACAAATTTCCACAATCAGCATGTATGGACGTATGAAAACCTACGTGCAACTGTTCCATCTCATCACCAGGTGCGGTTCTCCCTCAACATGTGGGCCGGTATCATTGGTGATCGATTAGTTGGACCCCATGTACTTGTAAACAGACTTACGAGGCAGGCGTACACAAACTTCCTGGAAAACATCATACCTCATGTTTTAGAAGACACTCCACTGATCAATCGTCAACACATTCACTTCTTGCATGATGGCGCTCCTGCACACTTCAGTCGTACGGCTCGCCGGTACTTGGATCGAAGGTTTCCTGATCGATAAATAGGTAGAGGTGGCCCAATTGCTTGGCCTCCACGCTCACCTGATCTGAACCCTTTCGATTTCTACTTGTGGGGGCCATTTAAAATCATTGGTTTATTCGTCTCCGGTGCCTGATTTGGAATCCCTTCGGAATCGAATTGTGACATGTTCTGAGGACATACGCAATACTCCTGGGGTTTGGGATCGTGTTCGCAGGTCAATGAGACATCGATGTGAGGTCTGCATTCAAGCAGGAGGTGGACATTTTGAACATCTTCTGCAATGACAACGACCTGCGGAAAGAAAAACGTTCCGGTGAATTTCAATGTTGTGAAGGCCGTAACTCGGAAATGAAGCATTTCCGGACACATGTTGTAATGAACTATTTTCATTGTCTACATATGGGAAATACATACCTGAAATTATGCCCCGTATTTTTGAAACACCCTGTATATGTTGACGTGTATCCAATGTCAACTGCCATTATACTAGGAGCGCACTCAACTGAGTGACTTGTTGGCCGGGAATCCGCAGTTATTATGCACTGCTAGCTGAGAGAATATTATAGATATATTAATTTATCCTACAGAATTTATCTGTAATATTGTTTATCTGTAATATTAGCACTTAACATTTTAGGAGAAAAACTCGCTCCGGCGCCGGGGATCGAACCGTCAACATATATATGCCTAACTTGGAGTCAGGCCACAAAGGGAAACATCGAAGGAGGAGAGTTCGGTCCGGTGCTGTGGATTGAATTCAGTGGTCAGAGCGCTTGGTACGTAGAACCAAGGACCCGGGTTCGATCACCGGCGCCGGAGCGAATTTTTCTCCTAAAGTATTAAGTGTCAATATTACAGATAAATTCTGTAGGACAAATTAATATATCTATAAATAATTATATGTTCGCTTCTCCGGTACGTCTATTACAGGGTTAGATCCACGGCAATGATAAGCGCAAATACTATTCGATGAATTGATTAGAACAGAAGCCAACATTAACTAGAACAGAAATAATAGTATAATGAAATTTTATTTCTACATTAAGTTAGATATAAACATTAGATTAAAATAAATTATTTTCTGTGATATTCTGCAATAAATTCATCAGTCGGATATAAAATTTTTTGGTCTTTGAAGCGAAAAACTCCTGTTATACCGTAGAGATCTCATAAAAATGATTGAAACAACAACAACAACGCGTCCACACCTGTGGAGTAACGGTTAGCTAATCTGGCCGCGAAACCAGGTGGCCCGGGTTCGATTCACGGTCGGGGCAAGTTACCTGGTTGAGGTTTTTCCGGGGTTTTCCCTCAACCCAATATGAGCAAATGCTGGGTAACTGTCGGTGCTGGACCCCGGACTCATTTCACCGGCATTACCACCTTCATTTCATTCAGACGCTAAATAACCTAAGCTGTTGATAAAGCGTCGTAAAATAACCTACTAAAAAAAACAACAAAGCAGAATCTGAGCCAAAAAATTTGATTAAAATATAATACGTAATATTATAGCTATAAACAGGCTAGGATAAACCTCCAGTTCTTGGTTTTTCATTTTAGCAAACATGACTGAGGGGCTCGAGCATTATCATACTGGAAAAAAAAAATCTTCGTTGACTATCAGTGGATAGCGATTAAACAAAATATAATACAGAGTGATTTATATAGAATTGACACATTTCTTTCATTAATTGTTTCAAAACGAATTGTGCTAGCGACAACTTATTATACCTAAAATGTAGAGGAATTTTGGGAGATTATTTACCTCTATAGCAAATGTTGAAAATGTCCTCCATCCTGCATAATGCACAACTCAACACGTCGTTCCATGTTACTGGCCACTCGTTGGAGGACTCTGTTGTCAATAGCTTGAATCTCCTGTGTGATGTTGTGCTTCAGATCGTCCAATGTCTGGGGACGTGTGGCGTAAACCCTGTCTTTTAAGTAACCCCATAGAAAGAAGTCCGGCGTTGTCAAATCCGGAGATCTCGGTGGCCACAGGTTCCTGGAAATTATTCGGTCGTCAAAGAAACTTGCAATTAGTTCCATGGATTCATTTGATGTATGGCATGTAGCGCCATCTTCCTGAAAATATCCTTGACTCAGCTCTACATCGTCCAGTTGCTCAACAAACTCCATGAAAATCAGTCGGTACTCTGCAGTGTTCACAGTCTGGTTAAAATAATTGGCCCTTTTCACTCACCAGAGATCCAGTTGTTTCCAATTTGTTTACCAGTCCCAGTATTGTGTTTCTTTTGGGAGGATTGCGAACACCAAATTCTCTCTGGTATGCCCTTTGAGTAGCTGTAATTGAATTCGTAATCCAGTATTACTTCACAAGGAAGAGTAGTTGATTTAATATGTACTGCATTTTCACGTTGACACAAAATGTCGAAAACAGCTGCCAACAATAGGAATAAAACATAAACATCTGCGCATCTAGTGCTGCCAACAATAGGAATAAAACAAACATCTGCGCATCTAGTGACAAGGAATCAAAACTCCAGAACATTCTGCTTAATTTGGTGCTAAAATTTGGTCAGTGCTGCCAACAATAGGAATAAAACATAAACATCTGCGCATCTAGTGACAAGGAATCGAAACTCTAGAACATTCTGCTTAATTTGGTGCTAAAATTGGGTCATTGAATGAATCTCCAATGTAATAATTGAAGAAAGAAATGTGTCAGTTCTATATAAATCACTCTGTATAATATAATATAATATAATATAATATAATATAATATAATATAATATAATATAATATAATATAATATAATATAATATATACAGGCCTAATAGGATATAACTTAGCCCATTATATGTATATACATAAGCCTAATATACAGGGTGATTCAAGAGGATTTACAGTCCCTTACGGAGCTTATTTCCGAAGACATTCTGAGCAAAAAGTCATATAAACATTTGTCCTAATCTCAATATTTTCAGAATTACACCAATTTGAAGTTGTTTGTAAAATACCATTATTCTTGAGTTTTAAGGGTAATATCATAGATAAAGAACGAACTGTTCAGGAGTATCATTTCTTTAATTAGCTAATATTCTGAAGCTAGAAATGTGCAGATTCTTTTTTCGATTTTGAATTACAAAATTACATTTTCTTACGCATTTATCACAATTGTTACAAATCACGCCACTCTTATAAATTCTTCAAGACTGTACATTAGGATGCATAATTAATCTATAAAAAATCAAGTTCCTAAAGTCGTATGATTTGTAACAATTTTTGTATTAAGTACGTAAGAATGATGTAATTTTAGTTAAAAATTGAAAAAAGCAAAATCTGTATATAGCAATTAATAACACATTTTTAGCTTCAGAATACTAACCAATTAAAGAAATGATATTTCTGAATAGTTCATTCTCTATTTGTAATATGTTTTACCCTTAAAACTAAAGAAAAAAGGTATTTTACTAACAACTTCAAATTAGTGTAACTCTGAAAATATTGAGATTAGGGCACGATTATATGACATGTTTTGCTCAGAATGTCTTCGCAAATAAGCTTCGTAAGGGACGGTAAATCCTCGTAAATCACCAATGTCGATACACTTGTTACATACAACATTTTATGCTATTCTAACATTAAAATATGTAAAATAAAAACAACTATTATAAATTTATAAAATGTAATGTTGTTACGTAGTAGAGACATGAGTAATGGATATGGCGTAATATATTGCATGGTTGCTAAATAACCGTTTCTTTTTCTTTCTTAGTAGGTTATTTTAGGACGCTTTATCAATATCTTAGGTTATTTAGCATCTGAATGAGATGAAGGTGATAATGCCGGTGAAATGAGTCCGACAGAGTTAACCAGCATATAATCGTTTCTAAGACAATGTTACTTACTTGTTGTTTTGAAGTTCTTTCTTACAGGTACATTGTACAGGCGGTGGTGATGTCATTGAATACTAGTTGTTAGGTAACTTTTTCTGGCACCAGTGCCAGAATTAGGCCAATTGTGCACGATTTATAGCGTCATAACAAATATGTTTTAATGCTAGGATTGCATAAATATTATATATATGATGCAATTGCGGATATATAGACTTGTTACTGGTTTGATTTACCGACATAGTTCTATGGCACGTGCACCAGGCGGCGCTAGTCTATCTTCCGCTCCCACTCTGCTCTCCGATTCCCTTTCACATTGGACGCGACCGTTGTGCAATCGTGAGATTGTTGTGAGTGCAATTTCGTGTAAGGTACCGCATTGAATGGCTCGCTATTTTCTCTAGAAGAAGGAGTGTGTGTGTGAAAGACATACGTATGAATCGGCTCACCGGGGCATGTACGAAGTTTATTGAGAAATTTCCGAATACTGACCCCGATGAGGCAGGCAGTACAGACCGATTATTTAGTCCTGACAGCTCAGCGACGCGAAAGAGGGGAAGTAATAGGAGTAGTGTGGAGAGTTGCGGAGTAGAGATAAGAGCGAGCGGTCAGTAAAGAAATGCAGTACAGCTTAACTGTACTGGAAACACACCGCTCTACCGCATGCGTGACATCCGATCGCTCTGAATGCAAGCGACTGACTAACCTGAACACCCCTTGGCGTAACTTAATGGACTCGCCTGACTCAGGTACACATTCTCGGCGACTAACAGGACTAAGTAATCGTACTGTACATAAGTTACTGAATACATCTGAGAACACGAGGTCGGTGTTAAAACAAAATACGTCCTAGAAACAGACCAGTTTAACAGAGACTAAATTAGATGACACTGACACTATTCTCGAACATGATTTTTATCTATGGGCTACTGTGAAGAAGATGGAGTATCGGTCTAATCCATACACAGGATATGAAGTATGATGTGTTCAGAGCTAAAGTGGATCAAGTCCATGAGACGTAGTTTTGAGATAATAGGATTTAAAGTTAACTTGCTCTAGTGGATTATCTAATTTCACTAGCAATAATTTTATTGCTCCACTCTCAAATTAAATTAAATTAAATTTACACGAATACCGTCCACGGTGTGGAAACACGCCAGAGAAATAAATGATTATTTATTACATTATCTATCGATATGGAAAAAAAACATGACCTTGTTCGCAATCGTTATCGAATAAGAGAGTGTTAAATATTTTGGAAAAAGCATTTCTTCTGAGAAAACTATGAACTTTCCACCAATATGGTATTACACTTTTTTGTTACATACAACATTAGCTACTCGCTTTGGAAAGCTGCAGGGTTATTTCACTTCCACCCTGTGTATGTGTTTGTATGAATGGCTGGATTCATGACGTAAGAAATCCCCCTTCTTTTTTAAATCTAAGGCGTGGCACTGTGTATATATACAAAACTGTTACATTAATGTAGTTGATACGACTTAGTATTCGAAACAAATATTATTTCAGTGCAGATAGGGACAGATTTAGGAAGACTATATTATTATTTACGAATCCCATACAAGGTTTACTATTCTACATACCGAGCTAGATATTCAGTTCCATACAGCCGGAGTTCTGCAGCAAGGGCAAAGCGTCGCACAGTGTGTAATAACGCAAATCCAACTGGACAAAATTAATAACTTCTCTGCATTCCAATGGATTGTTATGAAACTTTCTACAGACCTTATTAATAGCACATATTTTTTGTGTACAAACTCTGACTACATTTGTGTACGAGGAACTACCCCTTTATAGAGGGTGGTTTTAGACTAAAACAATAACTTCTCTCCTATCGAACAGATTTTTATGAAACAATGTACGAAAGTTACAGATAGAATACATTTTTTTGTGTGCAAACTATATTTACGGTTCCATAAGAGGAAGTACTTCTTTATAGGGAGTGCATTGACGCAAAATTAACTTCTCTCCTACATAACAGATTTTTATGAAACTTTGTACAGAACTTACAGGTAGCACATAGTACAAATTCTTATTACATCTGTATGTTATCTGTAGGCCTAATTGTTGTACAAAGCTTCATAAAAATATATTATATAGGAGAGAAGTTATTAATTTTGTCTAAATTCACCACTATAAAGAGGCAGATCCTCTTATGAAACATAATCAGACTGTGTAGACAAAAAATAAAATATTCCACCTGTTACTTCTGTATAAAGTTTCATAAAAATCTGTTACATAGGAGAGAAGTTATTAATTTTGTTTAAATCCACCTGCTCTAAGGGGATAATTTTTCTCGTGCAAACGTAATCAGAGTTTGTACAAAAAAAAATGTGTGCCACCTGTAAAGCATGTACAAAGTTACGTAACAATCAGTTGGAATGCAGAGAAGTTATTAATTTTGTCAAGCTTGTGATTTGCGCTCTGATTCACTGTGAGTTTAAGGTTAAATAAAAATGCGTCCAATGTATTTTTAACCTTATCTTCGATGTCATGTTACTAATTTTGCAGGCCTAAAACACTCACAAGTGATTAAAAACTTCCTTATTCCATGATTCTTTTCTGCTGTTAAGCCAAATATGGAACAGTTACCGTATGCCCCACCACTGAAAAAAAATAATTACTGATAAATGCGCAAGAACGCGCAAACTTTAGTACAGGGAATCGACATTCTAAATCTATATGATGCTATATTAAATGGTACAAGAATTGTTGTAACCGGACGTGACCGGCTATATTAAAACTCACATTATACACTAGCTACCAAAAAGTAATTGGGCATTGTTTTTGCCCCTTTAGAACCTCATGGTGCCACCTATTATTGCTATAACAGCAGCCATCCTGTCAGGCATGCTCTCCACTAGTTTGTGTAGGATATCCACTGGAATGCGTCGCCATTCCTCTTGCAATATGGCACTCAGTTGGACAATGGAAGTTGGCCGCATCTCCCGAGACTTCAATCGCCGGTCCAATTCGTCTCAAAGGTGCTCAATGGGATTGAGATCAGGACTCTGTGCAGGCCATTCCAACCGGTGAACATTATTGTTTACATACCACTGCATAGTAGCCGCCGAAACATGAGGCCAACTTCCATTGTCCAACTGAGTGCCATGTTGCAAGAGGAATGGCGACGCATTCCAGTGGATATCCTACACAAACTAGTGGAGAGCATGCCTAACAGGGTGGCTGCTGTTATAGCAACAAGAGGTGGTACCACGAGGTTCTAATAGGCCAAAAGCAGTGCCCAATTACTTTTTGGTAGATAGTGTTATGGAAAACTTTAGAATAATATATATATTTTTCAACTGTAGTATTTAAACCCTTCTGTAAGAAGAATGATACTTTACAAACTTGAAATTAGTTACATTAGTAAGAACGTACCTATCTGAACAGATTCTATGTCTCACAATACAGAAAATCACTAACAATTGGCTCTTTTTCATTTACATAGTGAGCCTCTCTGTCTACGACTGAACAGGAGCGAGAAGTGTTAGGAAGAACTAATTGTTCATACACTTCTAAATATAGCTTGCCGCTGATAAAGCAGTAAAAACTATTTCTCACAACATTCTTCAAATATTAAAGAACATGAATTCATATTCATATTCATATTCATAACTAAACAAGTCGAAATTTGATTTTTGTCCTCCTAGATTGGGAAAATTGCACACTGTGCGTCGATAGAAATGGTAATTCATGTGACTTAAAAAGCAGAAGACGTTATTCTTTCATTCATTAAGGTCTTGAAATTCTTTCTTTGATTACGACATCATGACTTTTGGTACGTTCCTCGTAATTCATTTGCTGCTTTTTGTGTGCTTGTACAAAGCAACCCACGAAGTGTTCAATTTGTATAAATTTGTCTGCATGCATTGAATAAGTCTTCTAGCCAATATTTTGCATAATCCGAACGGGATCGCAGTCGTCTAGTGACGTGTGTAAACAGAGTTCAACTTGGCTGGCCCGAGACTGCACGTCTCTATGGGAACCCTTCAACTGTACTACGGATATTGGACGCGACGCGGCGCTGCAGTCGCCAATCGAATTAGTCACAAACCGAACAGTAAGATAAAGGAAAGAAAGGAGAAAAAAATAGAAAAGGAGACGGTGTGAATGCGTGAACGAAAGCAATCCTTACTCAAAGTCCCGCCCGTCTACTTGCCGATGCAATCCAATAACACATCATCCCGCGAGCCTCCGCGCAACAACGCGCTAAGTGACAATTCCGTGCCGTTGTCTTCGGGGAGGATTATGAAATTTAATATATGACGATGAAAATACGGCGAGATAAGCTTCTCATAGACTACATTCCTTCAACATTCTCTTCCTCCTTCCTTCTTCTTATTACTGAACGTGATCAATCAGTCATTCGTGCCACCTCTATGAATTATCGAGTTATCTATGTACTGTTATCCTCTCATTCAGATTCTAGCTCAGAGATGGGCATAGTGCCTCACTTGAGAAATAATGCCTCACTGACCTTCACAGAGCTTATCGCTCTGAGTGACATCATCTTTACAGTCCCCGTTACTCCCTCACGCAGCTCCTAGGTGTCGGCAGGTTCTATATCAGTTTCATAAACAATATCAGTAGTCACTTTCATTTTGTTGTGTGCCGATAAGCTGCTATTATGAACTATAACAATTTTGTTGGGCCACCTGTGCTTATCTTCTTAAATAGTTTTTTTTATAACATTAACGTTTTCGATACTACTTATGTATCATCATCAGATGTTAGTGCATTATGTTGACAGTATGTAAAGAAAACCTAGCCTCATGGTGTTTTATGAATTTACTATTTGGTTTCATATTATTCATATTACTTGTCGTAATGTCTAAGCCTTGTTAGTTAACATAGTGGTAGTTCGTTGTGATTTCTTAGCCTAGGTCAGTGTTTCTAGTTCACAATAAAATATACTGAAAATACGATGTAAAATACAATAAGATAAAGTTTAAACAATTTAAAAACACTATTCAAAATATAACATGTAAAATTCTATGTGAGCTTGTTGGGATGGCTGTGTTGGTCAATCGTTTATGCCGTTAAATAGGGCAGTTTCTGCTGGTCCTATTTCAAGAATCGTCTGGAAAACGGAGCACTTTTTGAAGTCGCTGAATTTCTTTAGTTGTCTATGCTGTATGTTGTTATTAAGACCATACTGGGCTTTTCACTTATAACACATATCACTCTAACTTAACTATTTAAAGTTCATTGATGTCTACTAATATGCAAGTATTAGTAATTATACGTATGTAGTTACAAGCAGTTTAATGTCGAGCTCCGTGAATCTAGCAAAGCCGTGCGTGTCTGCAACAATCAAATGTTATTAATAATATATTGATTCGATGTTTAATTTATGATTGGAACTTGTTAATAGTAGAAGTTTATGCAAGTGAAGTGACTTACGATTTTGCTGTTTGTCGTGTTGCTATTGTTAGTTGCATGGCTCTGTTTAAACTGCTCCCGCCAAGACAAACACATACAACAGCCAATCAGATACCTCCAATTCCCTCCCCACCTTCGATACCATTCGATGTGCATTAAGAAACATATTGTGAGCGAGCCCGTCAGTCTAGTCCCAGCCATGCAACTAACAAGAACAACACGACAAACAGCAAAATCGTGTCACTTCACTTGCATAAACTTCTACTATTAACAAGTTCCAATCATAAATTAAACATCGAATCAATATATTATCAATAACATGTAATTGTTGCAGACACGCACGGCTTTGCTAGATTCACGGAGCTCGACATTAAACTGCTTGCAGCTACAGGGACATCATTTTATTTTTACTTGCATTTTTATTGTACCTGCATTTCTGAATGTACTTCACTCCTACCCCTTCACTAATGTCCTTGCTCCCGTCAGACACACAAACTTACGGCCGCTGTTGCATTCGAAGTCTTCAAGCACTGAAGTAAACACTGCAGTGAATAATGTATTTCAGAAATATGGTTGCGTTTTCTATAGAAGAAAGAACCTATATTAATAATATCGTACTAAAAAAATTATATTCAAGAAACGATAAATTCAATTTCAGAGAATATGCTTCAAAATGTTTTTAATAATATGCGTAAAGAATTGAAGCCTGCATTGTAATGAACGGCAACCATTTTCAGCAATTTATTTAAAAATTCAGATTAGCTTATTTTGAATTGAGGTGGCTAGAAGCAAAGGAATGCTAGTGGCATTTGTAATAACATGAGTTAAGTGCATCGAGTGTAAGCTAAAGTATCTAAACTTTTAATGGCAAAGGGATATTTTAATCGCATCACACATTAAAATTTAAATAAAAATTTCACCGATTTTACGAAAGCTTAAATATTTAAACCCCATTTTCTCAAAAGTAACTTAAGTGCACTTACAGCCCTTTACTTATGACCCCCTCAATTTAAATGCACTCTCTATATTGTATGTTAACACCAATAATTAATATGCTAAATAAAGTAGACATTACATAACGAACATAGCCGCCTGAAAAGTTTAGTTTTTGAAAAAAAAAAATGTTACTACTCTACTGTATTTTGATAAATTCCGTAAAAGTGATAATCAAACTGAAAATCGTAATATCGTATTTTCCTACAACATAAATGGATTCACTACTTTTCTCTCCTCCTATACCTAGTAAACTGATTTGTTTACATATTGCACTAGAAACATCAAACTCCTGTAATGGAAGGGGGCAACTGAGTTTCCGAGTTTAGCCAGGTTAATGTTAAAAATGTTGGTAAAAATAAAGTGATGTCCCTGTACATACGTCTAATTACCAATACTTGCATATTAGTAGACATCAATGAACTTTAAATAGTTAAGTTAGAGTGATATGTGTTATAAGTGAAAAGCCCAGTATGGTCTTAATAACAACATACAGCATAGACAACTAAAGAAATTCAGCGACTTCAAAAAGTGCTCCGTTTTCCAGACGATCCTTGAAATAGGACCAGCAGAAACTGCCCTATTTAACGGCATAAACGATTGACCAACACAGCCATTCCAACAAGCTCACATAGAATTTTACATGTTATATTTTATATAGTGTTTTTAAATTGTTTAAACTTTATCTTATTGTATTTTACATCGTATTTTCAGTATATTTTATTGTGAACTAGAAACACTGACCTAGGCTAAGAAATCACAACGAACTACCACTATGTTAACTAACAAGGCTTAGACATTACGACAAGTAATATGAATAATATGAAACCAAATAGTAAATTCATAAAACACCATGAGGCTAGGTTTTCATTACATACTGTCAACATAATGCACTAACATCTGATGATGATACATAAGTAGTATCGAAAACGTTAATGTTATAAAAAAACTATTTAAGAAGATAAGCACAGGTGGCCCAACAAAATTGTTATAGTTCATAATATCAGTAGTGGCATAATGGCATTATCAAAACAGTGTGTACGCGTTAGAAAACGATTATTTCATGAGAAATGGGAGGAAGATGTTTTCTTTTTGCTGTTTGAAAGGGGAGAACATACGATGTATGTTATGCTCGAAAATCCTATTAGGCATTAATAAATTTCGTACACAACGACATTACTCCTTATGGCATAAAGAACATGCTGAATTAGAAGGTAAGACAAATTAAATGTTATTTTTTGGTACTATTCCGAAGAAAATTTATGATCTTAACATTTGCATAGTATACTAAATACGACATTATACCTTAAACACGCTGCATTAAAAGATACGAGGAATTAAATGTTGTCTGTACGTATTATTTCCAAAAGAAATTTATATAAAAAAATATCAAATGTGCGTAGAAAACTAAATATTATTTTCTGAAATTATTTTATTAAGTAATCTTGAGAAACGCCAGAATATTCAAGAGAATAAACGTAGACAACGAGATGGAATATTATTGGATAGTTACGCAATTTCTCGCCTGTGATTTAAATCAATTCAATGATGGAGAAATAGTAAAGAGGTTTATGATTGAAGCTGCCGAATTAATTTGCCAAATTGAATAAAAGTTTTCGAGTCTCTCACGTTAGCCAAGCGCTTTCCCAATAATTCGCCTCTGACCTCCTTAGCGATTACGATAAGGTGACGCAGGTCACAGCAGTTTATATTTCCCATCCTACTCTGCAGTCTCCTCTCCTGGTAAACAGACTATTTCAAATCGAGTGCCTCACGTAACCGAAAATTGTGCCCATGTTTGTTCTAGCTGATATGTACAGCCTTAGACCGATTTCCTCTAGCGTGAATTTGTCACTTCGGGCAGCGTCTGGTTCAAACAACTAGAGAAGGATGTTTATTTTGCATCTAATTTACTTCTTGAATAGGCCTATATCTTCGTTATAGATTATTCCTAACCAGAGACCGGAAGTTTTAGCATTATGAATCATTAAAATAGGCAGGCAAAAAGGCATCTTAAATAGCTAAAATAGGCAGGCAAAAAGGCATTATAAATAGCTAAAATACGCAATAAAAGGCAATTACAAAAACCTTGCACTAGACCCACAACCTTGCACTTTCCACGAAGGGATTCCGGCAGCAAGAAAAGCTTTACATAAGTCGAATGTAAATTGAGATTTTCGACTCGATGTTGCAATTACTGTTGGAAGCAAAGAAATCTTCTTCCCAGTAGCCTTGGAAAGTGCATTTTTGTGTTTGGTTGTACTGATATGTTGGTATATGAAATATTTAGCTAGCTACAACAACGTCGCAATGAAAATTGAAAGAAAAATAACCGTTAAAAGTAACGTTAGACTCCCACTCATTGTTGCCTTGTCAAATAAACACAAGCGATAATTAAAACTCTTACTGTTATACATTTTTGCACGGCAGCACTTATTGTTGCAAAGAGAATATGAACTGACTGAAAGACAATAATATACATTCGGTGAAGTCACTTTCATTGTAGCGGTTATAGAAATAAATTAAAATATACCTGTAGGCAATTTTTAATAATAAATTAATAAACAGTAGATAAATAATCAAATAAAGGTAAACAATATTTATTTTGTAAATTAGGCATTTCTATTTAAAAAAAAGGCAGAAAAGGGCAACATAGAACTGTGGTGTTTCAATCGCAAAGGTATAATTCGTACAGATTTACTTTCAAAATGAAGATAGATTTAACACATTTAAAAAGGCATTTTGCCAAAGTTCCGGTCTCTGAACATAACCCTTGACCTACAAACAGACAGAAAAAGCAACAACAGAACAGGGCGGAGTCGTGCCTAAGCATTTCCTTCAAGCGTAAACCTACGCTCTCACGGAATCAACCAAAGTCTTCCGAAGGAGACTTAGCGAATGGTAGCCGGTCATTTTGTTGTGTCCAAGGCTGTACATCTATTATCAAGCAGTACAGACTTCGGATTATAGAGAGTGCATTAGGAGGAAAGGTACATGGTGTGAGGGGGGATAATATTGATGGTTCTGAAAAAAAATGTATATGAACATATGCCCTAATCTTAACAATATCTGACAGAGAGCTGCTTGAAAATCACGGACGTCAGTCTCATGCCCTTCACCAGCACTCACATGCGGACGCAACCAAAACGACTAGTAGTAGAATCAATGAAAGTATCCTGGGCGTTGGATTGGTCGCGGTGGAGTCATTTCTTGGCCACCGAGATCACCTGACCATGCTCCATTGGATTACTGCGTGTGAGGTTGGCTTAAGAGCGAAGTCTACAAACGTAAAGTGGAAACAAGGGAGGAACTTCCGATGTTGATATAGGAAGGACTTGGAGCTATGGAGCCCTGGGGCTTATCAGACTACTCGTCTGCGGATGGCACCTGGCTCTATCAGGGCTGGAACAGGATGGCCCACCTGTCGGCGTCGGATTCACGAATGCCAACCAGGTCATCTGTCGAGCTTGGACAATCATAATGTATTTTTAGTCGGTTATTTAACGACGCTGTATCAACTACTAGGTTATTTAGCGTCGATAAGATTGGTGATAGCGAGATGGTATTTGGCGAGATGAGGCCGAGGATTCGTCATAGATTACCTGACATTCACCTTAAGGTTAGGAAGAACCTCGGAAAAAACCTAACCAGGTAATCAGCCCAAGCGGGGATCGAAACCGCGCCCGAGAGCAA
The DNA here is from genome assembly GCF_040183065.1 of Periplaneta americana. Lineage (NCBI taxonomy): Eukaryota > Metazoa > Arthropoda > Insecta > Blattodea > Blattidae > Periplaneta > Periplaneta americana. The sequence goes on along the minus strand of NC_091120.1, from coordinate 161,862,430 downwards.
TTTCAGACCATCAGGCAAGCGCCTTAATCGACTGAGCCACGCCGGTAGCTATTATAATGTTAGTCTCAGACTATTATAAAGGGAGAACGATGATCAATAGCATTCCTAATTCTAAGGAAAATCACGCCAGCCTAAAGTAAGTTTTCTTCTTTAAAAAATTACATCCAAGCGGCGAAAACTTTTCCAACGACAAGAAATTGCTGGATCAACCTGACTTATGGACACCCGTTATTTGTAAGGAATATCGTCATGTTATTAAGCCACGTGCACTTAACTTCAGATCAACTCCGCCTTCGTACGAAGAAGTAGTTCATCAGCTGCTGATAATAATTTGTAGAATGTGATCATGCTGAAAATACTCAGATATCTACGACACCGACGCGAAAACTGAGTCTATGGGAACAATAAGAATATTTCAAGAGAAAGTGGTTGACATCGCCATTTGCAACGGGACCACAATACACAAGATTTAAAATAAAACAAAAACTAGAGGACCTACTAAAGACAATAAAACGGAAATGACGTCGGGTGCTAACAAAAAGGAAGTTAGAAGAAATTGGAAATGCTTTTCCCGATCTCTCGCTATGTGATTTGTACCTGAGCGGAAATTAAGAACAAAGTGTGCAAGTACAATCCCCAAACTTTAGAAGCAGAACTGAATGAAAATATCAGGGCAGAAAGTCCTCTCACAATCTACCCTGAGCGTAAATTCGAAAGACAGAACGTTTCAAGCAACTTCCTTGAAATGGGTGAGAACTTTTGTTAATGTTTTAATAAAAATGAAAGTTGTCCGCTTTGTGCCGAGTGATATATCGTCACGTCATCCATGGGGAAGAAACAACAATTTAAGAAATCATAAATTTATAGATATCAATTGATTTTGTGAATGAAAATAAACTCTTTTCCGTTCTAATTCCGTAATGGTTCTCGTCAGGTTCATTCTCAAAACAATTCGTAAGAACACAGTATATTAATTAACCTGTATTATTTATTTGCCAAATTTACAACCGATTGAACGGATAATGATATGGACACCCTAAATAATAGTATGTGACTAATACTGTGTACGAATGCGGTGAATTTCAATCAATCACAGATATATATCAACAGTAATCTCACTAGATGTTTGGATTTATCTAGAGAAAATCAAAACTCGAGTGGGATTTAATTGACTATTACACGATTAGAAGAAAGTATATAAAGATTAGAAGTAACTAAGTACTCCAATATAATAAAATATTAATTGACTTACGAAAATACAACTGTCTTCAAATGTATTATTGTACCAACTCAACATTATAAATAGTATGCTAGATGCATGCTAGATGGCAGTAGTGAGCAATGCCTTCTCGTCGAGAAGTTCTCGATCTATTATACACGATGGCAATGTTACTAGTCAAGAAGGCTTTGTTGATTCAGTTTCATTTTTATTAAAATGCAACATTCGACTTCAATTATCCGAATCCCAGTAATCAACGTCACTTGGCAGATGATTTTAAATAAATCTTAATATTAAACAATCTCTGATACGTGACTATCCATAATATCATATAGCAGAAGCTATAACATAACCTAACTAATTAATATACACAAGTGTTAGAAAAGTTTTAATTAACGACGATGACACAAAAAATAAACATGAATAATTTTAAAGGGAACAATTATTGAATGTACAATTTTCAAATTTGAATGTGGTTGGTGGTTCAAGTGATGTTATATTGGACGTGTGCATAATAGAAGTGGAACTCGTTGATTTAGGCCTACATGGTTTATTCAACTTATTCAGGATTTCCGAATGGTGCTCTTCATTTATTTGTAAATCGGATTTCAGAAGAAGCATAGGTATGATCAGTGATTTTTATTAATTCTTGTTCTTGAATGCCAATGCGAGTCATATTTGAAACTGCTGTGCATCGACTGGAGCGGTTTGTAATTATATATATATATATATATATTTTTTTTTTTTTTTTTTGACGTCCAGACCAGCGCAGTTTCAAATGTTGGCAAACAAAGAAACAAATGCTAGGGACGCGATAAAACTGTGCGATAAGCAGCCATGATTGGTTGAAATACGTCCTTTCGTACCGTTTTATTGGTCAAAAGTAGTATGACGTAGTAAGAGTGTAATAGTCACTGTAATATACCGGGACATCATTTTATTTTTACTTAACATTTCTAATTTTAACCTGACTATACTTTTGGATTAACGGTTGACAACCGGAAATACTATTTGTTACCCCCTTCCACGATCGGAGTTTGATGGTACTAGTATAAAATACAAAGAAATCACTTACTAGCTATAGGAGGCAAGAAACGTAGTTCACCCATTTACGTAAACTAAGAAATATCACGATTTTGAGTATTCATTATACAGTGTATATTATATTGTGTACAGCACATTAGCATACAATATAAAGAGTGCATTTAAATTGAAAAATAATTATAATTTACTGTAGATATTTAAATAAATTGTTGATAATGATGGCCGTTCATGTCGATACAGGTTTCAGTTCTTTTTTGCATATCATCGCACTGTATTGTAGCCTACCTAACTTCAATTTCCAGTTTCGTACCTAAAAACAGTAATTCATGTTGAAATAATTCTGTACCTACTTTATAACAGAGTAGGTTTACCTTACGTACTGTAAGTTCAATCTTCACTTCTACCCATTCCGCAAGATAAATTTAATCAGACTGCTATCTACTATCCGTTCAAGTGGTTACGTAGCAAAGTCGTAGAAAGCGGAGAAATCACGTGACAATTAATTACTTAACGAGGTCCTTTTATTTAAGTCATTTTAAGCAGTTGTATAATATTACGTAGACGTCCAATTCCTAACAGCAAATGTTTTCAGAAAATAAATAAGATAGCCCAGCCACTAACAGAAGCTGGTGGGGGTGAACCGGGATGCGACGTAGGCAAAAGGACACACAGTAGCTGTGCGAAAATATGATTCAATATTGAATACTCTTTATTCACTGGAAAACGCGACCATATTTCTGGAACGTGCTATACTCACTCAGTACTGTTTACTATGACCCTAAGACGACTTTGACTGCATATGCGGCCTTGGTTGTGTGTGCAGGACGGGTGGAAGTTCACTAATAGAAAGGATGGGAGTGAAGTACATTAAAAAACTGAGATACAATAAAAATTGAAGTAAAATAAAATGATGTTCCTGTATTATTTATACTGTGACTTTCGTCTTGTCGCTGATGATTGGAGTCCTGTGTTTGAACACCTAGATTCTTCAAGAAATTCGCAAGAGTGTAGATACGTATGAAATATAACTTGGTGGAGACAGTTCAGTTACACAGTTCAGTTCTGCTGTTCAGTGAACTTGCCAAAACAAAACAAAGTTAGACACTTTATTAGGAAAGAATAAAATATGTTTTATGAGAAATAAGAAGACAATTTTAATTTAAAATGTTTAGTCATCCATTGTACTGTGTAGAGACTCGTAAAAGCACGCTTTCAATATTATTCTTTTACTTTAAGTTTGTACTGAGATTTATGTGTTTTCAATTGTTAATTCCAACCTTTAATAATTAGATCTAAAGTAGTCATTTCAAACTGGCCAACCTGTGACGTCGGAGAGCGTTTAGGGATCTCTGCTATTTAAACATCTCCATACCTTCCACTGCCAGTCCCTTACTTTGCCGTTTTACTTATGCTTCCCTTCTCAAGGAGCTCGAGAATAGGGACGTGTGAAGTCACAGAGCCAGCAGCTGGAAATGACTGATCTAAAGTTGCTAGATGCGTTTACTTTTAGTAAAAATATTTGATTGTCTTTAAGTTGCCTTTACATAACTACCTGTACTTTATCATTATCATTATCATTATTATAATCATAGTAATAATAATAATAATAATAATAATAATAATAATAATAGGCACAGGAATAAATGGATGTAAACACAGTACCGGAGACTGCTTCACTGCAGATTGAACTGATTGACTCGCAGTGCTCTCCGTACCAAGCGAAGCTAGTTATGATAGCCGTATACCTAACTTGTATTCAAAGTGACCATATCCAGGTCTCTACTGATGTTTCTTGTTTTGGAAGGCTACCTAAGTATTTAAAAGGTAATGTAAACTGTGGTGTACCCATAAAAATCATTCAGAAACACATTGTCGTCACCATTATCCTTTATGAATTCAGACTTTTAGTGATCTGTTTTGGCCTCCAGTTAAAAGTCATCTGCTAATCTTCTTCTTCCCTTTAGGATGGCACTGAAGCCTCATTTTTGGGTATCTATCTCCTTGCATAGGGTGAATCTACGGTTTTCAATAATTTTTTTCTCTAATGTTAGGTAACTTTATATAACTTCTGAACTGTTAGAAACGCCTGTGATATTTTTTTGAAAATGATACAGCTTATATTACAGTGTACCGGTACTGTATTGTATCGTATTCTATTGTATTGTATTAAGATTTTTTAATTAACTTTAACTTTAGTGTTGAGACTTATATTCAACGCATTTTGGCTTTGTTTTTTATATTTCATATTATTAGATTTGTCTGTCTCACTGTCCATTTGATAAAAATTTATTGTATATTTATTGAATATCTATTGTTATATTTATACATATAGGCTATACTAGCTTACACATTTATAAATATATATTTCTATTTTTTTTTCATTAAATATTTGAAGAGATGAGAATGAAATAGTGCAAAGCCACACTTTTAACAAACATGACTTTTTGTGCGAGTTTATTTCTTATAATAATAATAATAATAATAATAATAATAATAATAATAATAACAATCATAATAATAATAATTATAATAATAATAATAATAATTTATTTAACCTGGCAGAATTAAGGCCATACGGCCTTCTCTAACACTCAACCAGGAGTAAAACGTTACAAAAAACATTACAAATTTACAAAGTACACTACAATTTTACACACAAAACTGAATAAGATAATAATAATAATAATGTAAACAACAAGTAAGTAGAAATCAGACATAATATATAACATACAGAAAGAAAGGAAAAAGCATAATAAAATGTGAAAAGCAGGTCAAAATAAATGAGACATACAAAGTATAAAAAATAAGACAATTATTGATAATAATAATAATAATAATAATAATAATAATAATGATAAAAATAAGAGTAGTAGTAGTAGTAGTAGTAGTAGTAGTAATAATAATTATTTATTTAATAATAATAATTTATTTATTTAATCTGGCAGATGAGGAAGCTACAGGTAAAATGTTATAAAAATTACTCAACAAATAACGTAAGTATACGCTGAAGAAATTATGATACCGCACCTAATAGCATTAGACTCTGAACCTTCAACACACTCTCCTGTAAAATTTTGTCTATGTGGCTTAGGACTATACCATTCTCACCTCTTCATTTCATATTGTTTTAAACGTGAATATTGTAATTGGATTTGTCGTATTATGTTGGTATTTTTAAATGATTAAATAAGTAAAGAAGAGTAAGTCTATACTTTCCTGATAATGGACTGCATTTCTTCTTAATAAACAGTTAAGCAGATACAGAATTTAAACAAAATCCGTAAAGAGTTAATAATAAGTCGCTTTGCACAGACGGAAAGACGGGAATACAAGTAGACTGTATTCTGAGGATGATTATTCAGTATCAGGGCTGTTGGAAATGTGTATGTATTTTCGTAAAATTCGCGTAGATTAATCTAATAATGTTTTCATCATAAGAGTAATTGTTTATTTATGCTTAATACAATGAGAAACTAAATCAGAAATCACCCGACAGCCAGTTCTCACATGTATCCCAATCCTGAGATTAGCCCAACGTTGCTAGGCAACTGTAAAGAAGAACTATCGGCGTCGCCTTCCAGCAGGCGTGGCTAAGCTCTACCCCGATACCTCGCCGTAACATAAATTTCGGTGTATCTTTTACAAGATGTTGAACACTAGTTTAGTTACCCCTCACTTTTTATAGGTCTCTTGGCCCCTTAAACTGCGCAATTTTATTTTATTACCTGTTACACAACAGTATCTTCGGCGCTGCAATGATTTCTCCAAGGAATCGGCACTAAAGTTGAAGAACAACGTGTGGAATCATGGCCAATGTTCTTATGGGTTGATTACCATTACCCGAGCTTTGAGTTTGGTCCCGAAGGACTTGCTGCGGTGTAGGCTATCCAACTTTTTACTGCTGATGCTATAGATTAGTTGATCGCAAGTTTCTCTCCTTGAGGTGTGTCTGAAGCCGTGCAAAAATGATTCGGCCTATCTATCTTTCGTATTGGAAGTGAGGACTCAACAATCTTATTTCGTGTAATGCCTGAGCACTCAGAAATGATACAAGCTTCAAGATTTGCCAGTTATTTATCTAAATTATATTCCCCTTATTAGTAGGTTACTTAACTACGTTATTTTTATATTATTTAAAGGCAATAGACTAATATGAGTTAAGACTGAAATTTGAGGAATTGGAACAAAAAAATATATTTAGTTTCAATTTACAACGTTTAAGTGGGCACCTTTTCGGGAAATATTATCACTATTCTGTAATACTTTACGCCAGCGTTTCTCAAACTTTTTTGAAGTGGGGACTACTTTTTAAAGACAGAACAGTTCCGCGGACCACCTTAATCTTTTTCCCTTCGAAAGCAAATTTATCATTTTTGTAGCATATTTTAATACCAGTATATTTATATTTTAAAACAGAATTAATTAATTACAATTAATTTAATTCATTTAATTTTATATTAGTATTAATTAATTAAGTTAATGTTAATAGAAAAAAAATCATTTTTGTTTTTAAATAAATCATGGCTATTAGAGTTTGGATAATCTTCAACTCATTAACTAAACAAAATAAATAAATGTTGGTACTCACATTAATGAGCTGGATAAGCCTGCCGATTCTTGTACAGTTCTATATTTGGATGTATGCTGGTAAACTTAAGTCTGAGATCGTCACATTACATCGAATCGATTTCGGTATTTTGTTTTTATTAGAGTTAGTAATGAAAACCATTTCTCACACAGATACGTAAAAGCAAACTGAATATTATAATCTATAAAGAATCATTGTCCAGTTCACTATATACTCTTTTTAGTTGTGATGAGGTCCAGAAATTAACCATACCTTCCGCTTGGAATTTCATTTTAAGTCCGGTGTCATTCGAGAGTTCAATTAACTGTTCTCTTCCACTCAATGAAAGTTTGTTATTTTCAATATATCAATGAAAGGGATCGCGAACCCATGAAAATTCGTCATATTTACGTGGAAAATAAGTTTCAAATTGTGACCTCAGAGCTTCGAGGTGCGAACATATGTCATTGCATAATTCTTTTCCAATAACGAAATCATTTTCAACCAAAAAAGACTCTAGGCCTCTATTTTACGGAACTGACCCACAAACTAAGTTTCCTCTCGAACATTATTTTCTCATGCGCATTGAGAACAGTCATACAGTTCGTTAGGTTTGAGAATACATCTTGAAGATATGCCAATGTACTTAGCCACACAGGTGGCCCGGGTTCGAATCCCGGTCGGGGCAAGTTACTTGGTTCAGGTTTTTTCCGGGGTTTTCCCTCAACCAAATACGAGCAAATGCTGGGTAACTTTCGGTGCTGGAGCCCGGACTCATTTCATCGGCATAATCACCTTCATTTCATTCAGACGCTAAATAACCTAGATGTTGATACAGCGTCGTAAAATAACCCAATAAAATAAAAAAAAAACTTAGCCACATGACATCAGCTGATGTCCAGGGACGAGAAACACCACGTTCATAGTGCTTTAAATCCCTCTTTTATTGCTGAGAGTAGAGTGAAAAGTAGTACACAGGTAGAGTAATAAATTTCATAAAATATCAGTACGGGGAGAAAAAGTGAAAGGTGATTGCCATGTGTCATTTCCAAACTCTGAGATTTTAAGCTATAGTGTGATACGCAATTAATTTGAATTTTATTTTTCTTCTGTTCCTTTTTGAAGGACCATAAGGTCAGACCTCGGGAACCCCAGGTGGTCCGCGGACCATAGTTTGAGAAACGCTGCTTTACGCGTATCTTGTTCCTTAGCGGGAGCGCGGCGATGCAACACGCAACCTATCATTGCTCTTTAGCGGCAGTGGGCCGATGCAACTTGCAACATGGCGTGAAACATACAAATAGAATAACTTCTGATAGTGTAACAAGCACAATGAACTTTAATTCACTTCACAAATATCATAACAAAAATCATCACACCCATACGATGACACAATCACCAACCACTTACAGGTGAACGTTTCTTGCGATTGTAGGGATTCTACGAATCCTCCGCATCTCTTTTTTTTATTAGACCTATTAATGTTTCAAAATTTTTCTGTATCAGATACTATCATCATTTTACAATGCATTCGCATTGTATTTCAAAATCTGGTACATTTCCATTTGTTGCTTTGTCAGTTCTTTACTCTTTCAGTATTCTTCCATGAATAAATGCTCCCTACGATGCATTTCTACGTATTCGGAGTCGGATGAAAATTTCAGATAATGGTTTAATAAAAATACAGTGATTAAAATTTGGTCTGGACTTCATGTTAAATTATTTACAATATACATTTTGATAGGTTAAAATACAATAATAATTAAATAAAACTATACATAATAGAAGAGAAAGTTGAACATTTCCGTATTTTAAGCGTATATGTACGTAAACGACCACAAATATTAAAAAAAAAAAAAAATGCAGTCTCTAAATTTCTAAAATTTTATAAGAACATGAACTCACAATTGAACAAAAACTACAAGGTACCACAACAAGAATTATTAGAACTTAAATATCTGATAAAAGTATAAAAAAAGTTACTAATAATATTTTTCAAACCATTTTTATCAAAGTATGAAAAAAAAATTATGCAGTTACATCATTTGGTAACCATAAATTGTTATTGTCTCTCTGACATCTTTAATATTTTTCCTGCATGTAATAAACACTTATTTCTGAAAAGCAGACTACTCTCAAACATGTAGAGTTGTTTATTTTAATACAATTAATTTTTTATTTGTCCTATCTAAAATATATTAAAATTTACATAATGTTTTGTGACCTAATTTTTATATTTTCAAAGAAATGGGCATTATTGTAGTCTACCTTTGGCATAAATGCATGTTAAATCAGTGTACGAAATTTCATAATTCTATCTCTAATGATTGTGGAGTTATGAAATAATATGTGTGAAAATTTTCAAATTTTGGAAAATTTAATTTAAAATAAAAGTGATTTCTAAAAAATATTATTACTAACATTTTTTTTATACTTTTATCAGATATTTAAGTTCTACTCGTAATAAGTCTTATTGCGGTACCTTGTAATTTTTGTCCAATTGTTAGTTCATTTTCTTATAAAATTTTTAGAAATTTAGAGTCTGCATTTTCCGATATTATTTTGTGGTCGTTCACGTACATACAGTATACCCTTAAAGTGTATGTGTATATATATATATATTTTTTTTTATCAGATTAAAACTGTCCTTACTGTCATGTAAGGAACTTTTCATATTTTGTAATAATTAAAAGTTAATAAATATTGATAATTTGAAGGCGATATAGCCACAGAATTCAAATTTGACATAGTATGTACTGTTATGAGCAGACAGCGGATTTTCGGTCCCTACACAGCAACAAGACGTCAAGTTCTTCAGCGTACGGAGGGAGCGTAGCAATCAGTTCAATGACCTCCCTGCAACTGACTTAACCTATTGTTTAGTATCGGGACCCAAAATCCGCTGTCTCGATATGAGTATAAGCATGTGACAAGGCTAAATTAATCCTCACAACTGGCTTAATATTGGTGAATGACGAACAGTCAAATTCCCGCCAAAAGTAAGTTTCATAAAGGTAATTTAAGTAATTTAAGTTGTATAAGTTGAAAAAGTCAGTTACAGACCCCCCTACAATAACACTACCTCCATACTTAGTATCTTATTTAGCATCTCAATGTCTCTAAGTCTAATTCACCAAAGATATGATGATGCTCTTCAGCAAAAGCTTCACAGTTGAAGTTGTCACGCAATATGGATATACATACTAAAAGATATATAGCAGCTAAGGGAATTCAAGTTAATAACATTTTCTGCAGCAATATTTTACGTAATATTAGTTCCTTTCTAGATATTTTGCTCTAAAAGGAAATCTTTGCAACATACTGCGCGAAGGAAGAGTTAACGGGTGATGTTCTCACCCGCCCGCACGAATAATGTTCAATTTCCCAAGACGATGAAGCTTCAAATATTCTCCCATTGAAATCACCACATGACGTCATAACAAAGTTTCAAATAGTTCATAAATTGTGTCAACTTTGTTGCCGTTGCATGGACTACAAATGCGATTAGAGGTTAGGGGAGTCCCCGACGCCTGAACAATTGAATCCGAGATGATCTGGCATCGCGTGGGGAGTTCATCTTGCATGAATAATGAATACACACACGTCTATCGACGTGCTCAGTGGGCCGTGCGAAATGGGTGAGATAGGAAAACATCTGACAAAAGGAACAGATGGCTGGCATGGCGAAACGTTTACGATACCATTCAAAAGATTGGGAAAAGATCTCGCACATTTTCGTTTTACATGTTGATACTACAAGAAGAGCTGTGATAATACCTCCTACATATAGAGCTATTACAAGTTTTCACCACAGACTAATTTCCATACGTTATGTAAATTTAAATTTATATACTATAATTGCATAGTAGACATAAGACAAATTGTATTGTATAATTATTAATTTCAATTCAGGAATCCGCCCCTGAGCACGAGTTCTCCTCTTTCAGGGGCAAGCTAAGGTTTTTTCTGTATATATTATATGTTATGTAATAATTATTAGCAAAATAATAAATAAATAAATAAATAAACTGCACTGAGTATTCGTATGTCATATAAAATATTTAAAATAGCTAATAAGTATATAGCAACGGATACTCATACACGAAGTGAACAGTTAGTAATGTCATTAATTTCAAGACGTTATTCTTTGATACACTTAAAAAAAAAATACAATTTTCCTCTTGTTTGCTTCCTTTTACAAAAAAAAAATTATATAAAACATTTGTGCACTTTTTAAAAACTAATGAATTAATTCCCAATATGCTCAGCTAATTTAAGAGAGCAGTGTATTATGATGATATATGATTGAAAGAATTTCAGATTTATCCTTTAAATGTGCACAAATTTGACTTTAAAAATTATAACTTTTAGTACTGCAAAGAAATTTGAAAACGTTATGCACTCTTAAGGCTGGTTCACAATAAACCGGGAACGAGAATCAGAATGAAAACGAGAAGCAGAGGACGTGAATATGAAAAATTTTTATTCACAATAAACCGAGAACGTAGACGACTATGCATATCGATATGCATGTCAATACTTACTTACTGGCTTTTAAGGAACCCGGAGGTTCATTGCCGCCCTCACACAATCCCGCCATGGTCCCTATCCTGAGCAAGATTAATCCATTCTCTATCATCATATCCCACCTCCCTCAAATCCATTTTAATATTATCTTCCCATCTACGTCTCGGCCTCCCTAAAGGTATGTATGTCAATAACGATATATAAAGTCGATATTACGCATTCTGATATTATGTGTATAATTGACCAATGGCGTTCTCTCATGAGTACAAGGCAGCCAACATAAACACAGGTTAACCAACTTCGAAATTTCAACTGAAACAGTTCATTAGGTACGGTACTATAAATATGCCCATGCAGCTTTATTATCACAACCTATTTTAAGTCTACCATAACGTAAAATAATTAGAGAAGAAACATTTGTAATAGAACAAAAATGAACACAACAGTAGTTATTGAATTCAAGCATGAATATGTAGTGTGTAATACAACCAATACAGTTATAAAATATGATTCACTTACGATCGGTGTTCAAAGATGCAGCTATTGAAAGCCATCTTTATACGAGGCGCGCCGCTTTCCGTAAACATGAGGATTTTCCTCAACACTCAATATTAGAATCTCATCAAATAAAACTTGCTCCATGATGCACAGCACAGACCGAAATAATGCATAGGTCATGTCACGGTCTTCCTACTACAAAATATATGACGACAAAATAGCTTTTAGATGGCAATAGAAAGAATCTAGTGGGCTATGATCGGAAACGTGAACGCCAATGTTGAAACTTGGCCAACTCTCCGTTCCCGATCCTGGGTTCCGGCAAGCTATTCGTTAATTGTGAATGCTCACATTTAAATGTACACATTTTAACAATTTTACCGTTTTCGTTCCGATTCTCGTTTCCGGTTTATTGTGAACCAGCCTTTACATCGCTGTAAAGCTTATTGCCTGGAGAGAGGCAGGTATGCGTAACCTACATACTGTGAATAGCTCGCCTGTGCGAGGGATGGGTGAGTATGAGAAATGTAAACATAATACACAATTGCTTTTTTTTTTTTTTTTTTTTTTTTTTTAAAGTCTCGACAAATTTAAATTCTTGTGTGTAAGTTTACTGGTTACTACTTTAAAAATTAAAGTGAGAGAGAACTATTTTTAAAGTAAAATAAGCATAGGCCTATATCATCTTACTTTTGTTTTATCCTGTAGCGTTTTAAACGTTTTATTTTTTTTATAACGTGAAATTAGCATCATTATTGTTTACGTTCTCTAGAATATTCAATTGAAATATTAGTGTAGAAAAATATTTCTTAATCCTTTCCGTTTAGTTTCAAATATGCCTATATTATTATCTGTGTTCTCTGAAGATTTAATTGAAATTAGGTTGTAGAATTTATTTTAAATTTTTCAAGATTTTGTTTAAAGTAAAATGAACGTTGTTCATTTTCCGTTCTATAATACAGTTTAAAATCGAAAATTATACGGTATAACACCTGTATTTTTTCTTATGAGTTCAAAAGCAATATACATGGCAATGATTTCCCATTTCCTGATTCAAAACAAGCTAGGTGAAGGAGTTGTTCAGAGCAAGGCAACCTCATCACGCAGCTATTTTTCCCGGTGATAGAAGGAGATTATTCTAGTGCTGATGTCATGAACAGCATTGAGCTCTACCTCTGTCTCTCCAGCGTTTCCATAGGGCCCAAGCGCTTCCATGGAGTGTAAAGTGGATACCTTTATCTTTACCTTATAACAATAAATATTAATAATAATTTTATTATAAAGGACTTACTAATAATAATAATAATAATAATAATAATAATAATAATAATAATAATAATAATAATAATAATATGTTGGGTTTGGGGCTGCTCCATTGCTTGGAGCTTTGCGAAGGCCCTGAGTTGCCAAAGAGTAATTCAAAAGGAGCTATAGTCCCGACGCTGTTATTTCCGGCGTGACTCCTCCTCTTTGCTTACGTCTTAGAAAGTGAAGGCTCTATAAAATCTAGGTAGGTAGTATCGTTCGCCATTTTTGTTCTTACGTTGCCGGGCTACCATACGAGGAATCTATTTGCCACACCATTAAACATTATCATGTCGTAGCTGCTATGATAATAAATCAAACGCAATGTAATTCAGCAAATAATTGAGCGGCAAATAACGTCTTCGTGTGCTTTCTGCGAACGCCAACGAAAGAGCTAAAATGGCGGGCGATTATATTAAGTATTTATCGAGCCTTAAGAAATGAATCAGCGAATCACAAGACGCACACGTTTAAATGTAACCGACCTGCAACGCGATTGGCTACCGGAAATTAGAGCGACGGGACTATAGCTCCCTTATCAAAGAGAGCACCAGTTCCCAAACTGTTGTCCTCGGACCCTTGAGGGTCAGCGAGTGAATCGAAAGGGATCTAAGGAAGCAAGATGTGTTTTCAATGGTATTCTAATTACTGTCCTTAATTTTTTCATGATCTGTGATTATTTAACAACATATTTTTAGCTTCGGAATTATAGCCAGTTAAAGAAATTATACTTCTGAATAGTTAATTCTTTATTTGTAATATTCTTTTACCCTTAAGGGGAGGCAGAGGTGAATATTTCAAAATCCACAAAATTTATCCGATTTGTTTGAAATTGATCATACTAAATATGTTATTAGTAATGGACATACCAAGTTTCAACTTTCTAAGTACAATAGTTCTGTAAATATTAATAATTTTATAAAACTTTATATCGTTTGATATAAAATGCTCCATACACCATGTTGTAAGAAATTTTCAATATTTATTTTTATTTACAGTATATGTTCAGAAAAGGTATATAAATAATGATAAGTATTAGTTTATTATGGGAATAATATAGTAATACAATTATCTTAGTTTTAATTTCATACTTTTAAACGGCACAAAATCAAAAATTAACTTCGGAATATGAAAATAAAGATAATAAAAATGGAAAAAACCAAATTTTCATTTTTTCTTCAGTTTTGTTCGAAAATTTCACCTCTGCCTCCCCTTAACACGAAATAAAAAAGATATTTTACAAGAAAATTCAAATTAATGTAACTCTGAAAATATTAAGAATAGGACCCATATGTATGTGACTGTTTTGTTTGGAATGTTTTCGAAAATATGCTACGAAAGTGGTATTAATTCCTCGCGAATCACCCTGTATATTATAATTAATATCAAATAGGTATATTATGAATAATAATTTTCACGCTCAAGCCAGCTTCCTTATGTCTACCACAACAAGAGGTAACTGTGTGGCTGTTATGAAATCAAATGTAACAAAATGGACACGTGGGTTAACATTATTTTATATTCAATATTAAAAATAAATTGAAAAGAAATTTAAATTCTGATTTAAATATCTACTCTTGTATGTCGATCATACAAGTACCGTATGTACGTTCCAGATGTCGTCACGTGTAAACATGAACAATGCCACGAGCAGTCTATGCTTGCTCTGGCCAGCGGAGGTCGTCACTTTTTTCCCCAGCCTGCCTGCGGCTCAGAATTTTATTTGCTCGGAGCCGCCATGTTTCCGCCCTATTTGTTCCGCGTTTGCATAATGCTCCATATTAGCAAATTCGTTGTTGGGCTGTGATTGGTTTATTATAGGCAATGCCGTTATCAATCACCAGTCAAATTGCCGCCCCATCGCTTGCATTCGCATCCGCATATAAAATTTATTTTAGCCTCTAGTCCTCGTATCTCACAGTAAGCTAACATTAGGCCGCTTCAGATGGATCACGACATCGAGTCCATGCTGTGAATGAAACCCGCTGCAAGTGTAGGTCTAAAAATGACGTATACAATTACATTACCTACCATATTTACTACATTAAAATATACAGAGTGTAGCTTACCGTAAGTAAAAGTTAGAATTTATAAAACAGTTATATTACCAGTTGTTCTGTATGGTTGTGAAACTTGGACTACCACTTTGAAAGAGGAACAGAGATTAAAGGTGTTTGAGAATAAGGTTCTTAGGAAAATATCTGGAGCTAAAAGGGATGAAGTTACAGGAGAATGAAGAAAGTTACATATCGCAGAATTGCACGCATTGTATTCATCTGACATAATTACATTACATAATATGTTAGTATTCTGTTCTTTAACTTGTTAAATTTCACTGCTTGTATACTTTTGTGACCTGGAAGAGTGTAAGAGAAGGCCCTATGGCCGTAATTGTGTCAGTATAAATAAAGAATTATTATTATTATTATTATTATTATTATTATTATTATTATTACTGTCTTTAAGGAACCCGGAGGTTCATTGCCGCCCTCACATAAGCCCGCCATTGGTCCTTATCCTGAGCAAGATCAATCCAGTCTCTATCATCATATCCCACCTCCCTCAAATCCATTTTAATACTATCTTCCCATCTACGTCTCGGCCTCCCCAAAGGTCTTTTTCCTTCCGGCCTCCCAACCAACACTCTATATGCATTTCTGGATTCGCCCATACGTGCTACATGTCCTGCCCATCTCAAACGTCTCGATTAATGTTCCTAATTATGTCAGGTGAAAAATACAATGCGTGCAGTTCTGTGTTGTGTAACTTTCTCCATTCACCTGTAGCTTCATCCCACTTAGCCCCAAACATTTTCCTAAGCACCTTATTCTCAAACACCCTTAACCTATGTTCCTCTCTCAAAGTGAGAGTCCAAGTTTATCAACCATAAATAACAACCGGTAATATAACTGTTTTATAAATTCTAACTTTCAGATTTTTTGACAGCAGACTGGATGACAAATACTTCTCAACCGAATAATAACAGACATTTCCCATATTTATTCTGTGTTTAATTTCCTCCCGAGTATAATTTATATTTGTTGCTGTTGCTCCCAGATATTTGAACTTCTCCACCTCTTCAAAAGATAAATTTCCAATTTTTATATTTCCATTTCGTACAATATTCTCGTCACGAGACATAATCATATACTTTGTCTTTTCGGGATTTACTTCCAAACCTATCTCTTTACTTGCTTCAAGTAAAATTCCCGTGTTTTCCCTAATCGTTTGTGGATTTTCTCCTAACATATTCACGTCATCCGCATAGACAAGAAACTGATGTAACCCGTTCAATACCAAACCCACTCTGTTATCCTGGACTATCCTAATGGAATACTCTAGAGCAAAGTTAAAAAGTAAAAGTGATAGTGCATCTCCTTGCTTTAGCCCACAGTGAATAGGAAAAGCATTACAGAGTGTAGCCTACCGTAAGTAAAAGTTAGAATTTATAAAACAGTTATATTACCAGTCGTTTTGTATGGTTGTGAAACTTGGACTATCACTTTGAGAGAGGAACAGAGATTAAGGGTGTTTGAGAATAAGGTTCTTAGGAAAATATCTGGGGCTAAGAGAGATGATGTTACAGGAGAACGGAGAAAGTTGCAGAACGCAGAACTGCACGCATTGTATTCTTCACCTGACATAATTAGGAACATTAAATCCAGACGTTTGCAGTGGCATTTGGTGGCTTAGAATTTGTCCGGGACAATAGTTTGTCATGCGTGGTACTAAAACTAAAAAGTCATTCCATAATAAAATTACATTACCTTTACTTGTATTACACTATTTTATCGCGATACGAACGCGACCGCGACAGAAATGAATAAGCCCCAACTGTCGTCCCTCTCCCGGCGCCTTCACTAGCAAAATCTGTGTTATAGGATCTAGCATCTCCGTGCACTGAGCACTACGCCGAGCCAGAAACTACGTCATACTCGCTTCGTAAGGTCTGTATTGGGGATCTAGCATCTCCGGGCTAGAATTTATCTGTCGCTTCTACAACAGAAGACTATAGAAATTCCTCCGCGCAGATAAAGTCCAAACTTCGACTATAAAGAGAACGAGACTTCACCTATATTTGAAAGTTGTTCGTAAATATCTGAAATAATATATTACGCAAATTTTCATTCGGGGCTGAGTCCCGAAAGCCCCAAAGGACGAGACGCCGCTGGACGTTTGAGGTAGGCAGGGCATGTAGCACGTATGGGCGAATCCAGAAATGCATATAGATTGTTAGATGGAAGGTCGCAAGGAGAAAGACCTCTAGGGAGGCCGAGACGTAGATGGGAGGATAAAATTAAATTGGATTTGAGGGAGGTGGGATATGATGATAGGGACTGGATTAATCCTGCACAGAATGGGGACCGATGGCGGGCTTATGTGAGGATGGCAATGAACCTGCGCGTTCCTTAAAATGCGTAAGTAAGTACCGAAAAAATAAGGTATCAACTGAATTTCGTATTACTAAAGGATTACGCCAGGGATGCTGCCTGTCCCCAACACTATTTAAAATTTACCTGGAAGAAGGTTTGAAAGGATGGAAGAAGAAATGTAGCCATATAGGTGTTTTGGTTGGTGACAAATATACTCTACAATTTGCTGACGATCAAATTATACCAGCAGAAGACTATGATGATATTGAACACATGAGCAGAAAACTCATTGAAGAATATGAAAAATCTGGATTAAAATTTAATTTTGAAAAATCTCATTATATGGTTACTGGAGAAAGAAACAAAATCTGATACTTGGAAATAAAGGTGTTGTTAAATACAGTAAGTAATACTGTAAATACAAATATTTAGGTGCTACAATCACATATGATGGAAGGAACCATGTAGAAATGAAAGAACGTTTGAAGAAAGGAAAATATGCAATATCCACTCTTAATCAAGTATTATGGGATAATAAAATCAGAATTACAACTAAACAGAAAATTTATAAGTCAACTGTGAGAAGTACAACTTGATATGGGGCAGAAACGTGGCAATTTCAAAACGCATTCAAAAATAAATTTTTGGCCTTAGAAATGGATTATTGGAGACGATCAGTAGGCATTTCAAGAAGAGGTAAAATTAGAAACGATATAATCAGAAGAAAATGCAAGTTAAGAATGATATTGTAGAGGATATTTTCACAAAACAACTAATATGGTATGGGCATATGATGCGAATGAATACGGAAAGATTACTAAGGTTGTCATATGATTGGACCCCATCAAGAAGAAGAAAAAGAGGAAGACCTATGACAACATGGAAAAAGGGCATTCTGGAAGCTTTGGAAAGAAAACAATTAGGAGAAGACCTATGGAGAGATAGAGGGGAGTGGTATCTTTCAGTGCGATACATTTATCAGTGAGTGTAAATTAATATTTGGCTGTCAGAAAATGCCAAAAGGCATTGTAAACTGATTAATATATATATATATATATATATATATAAGTAAGTACCGTAAGTAATGTCATTATTTTCGGGGGTTATTCTTTGAGGTAGTTCAAACAAAAAATTTCATACAATTTTTCTCGCTTTTGTTTCCTTTTCGAAAGAAAAATCGTTTTATATGAAACATTTCATAACTTTTGGGGGGGGGGGATAAGGAAGCCATTGATTGACTTAATTCATTTTAGAAGTTCATCTTACAGTTCTGTTTCCATGGTACCACGACCGACATCAAAGTAAACATTTCATATCAACGCGATACAATTTTTCTCTTTTGTACCTGAAGTACAGAATTTTTACGTCAAAATCTAAGGAGGTAAAAAATTAAAATGTGTAGTTAAATGGAGAAATTAAAAGAAAAACAGAGAATCAAAGTATTCAAGTTATTTTATATAATAATACTATGCAAATTACAAAATAATAAACAGAGTAAGCCTACTTACAAGTATTGGAGACATGTGAAATCAGGTGCCACTGGTTCCCATATTAAGTACCATGTAATGACAACTGTTGCTCCAACTGTGGACAGAAAGTAGCATATGATAAATCCTTGAACTTAAACATACATTAGTGGTCACAGCGTCAAAGAATAAAGCGGACAAAAGAAAATAATCGAACGGCAGCAATGAAATTTAGAAGACTGTCAAGATATACACTTATAGGACCTCTAAGTATGAAGTATATGCAGTGAAATTAGGTATATTTTTAATAACAGAAAAAGGAATAAAGTACCAAACAGAAAAAAAGGCTGACAAGATAAAGCAACTATTTCTCTTCCATAACACGATTCACAGAAGAATAAGCGACATGGCTGGAGGTATTCGAATGCAAGTTATTGAAAATACTGGAAGTATTAAAATGTGCATGTACTTATTGCAGATGGGCGAATCCACATATATTTCTAACTGTGCCCAATTCACAGTATTTATAAGATGTGTTACAGATAATGTTATTACGTAAGATAAGTTATTTTGTCAATTAGACCATTTGTAGCCAAACTACCGCAAAATGTATATTCAACATTTTTATCCAAAATATTATTAAGCACGACTTTGGCTGAAATTCGTATGTTTACTTCTAGATACCACTTTTCATTTGTATCAAAGTTTCCTAAAGAAATGCTGTTATGTATTTAAATTCTTTTACTAATCATTAAAATTGGTAAAATAAAATGTTTAATAGACATATTATAGTCTATATACATAGCATATTATTCGAAATGACTTCTAGTTCGAGACCTTACGAGAGAATAAATTTTCTCACGACATTTCGGCCAGTGTATGGGACCGATGCACAACCAGCATCTATATGAATTTGGGGAGCTATGATAAGTAACGAAGTCCAGTTTCGAAAACCAGCTATAACAACTAGGTAAAACATCGTGCTAACAAAACTTCACCCCCTTCATAGTTGGTTAATCGTTCACATCTGCTGAGGTATGTAAACATGAAGCTAGTAGGCGAATGGTAGGTCTTTGTCCTTCAAGGTCTGTCTCACAAAGGATTATCATTATCATTATTATTATTATTATCATCATCAAAATTCATGACAATTGAAATGGATTTTTTAAGAAGATCAGCGAGACATTCGAAATTATAAAAAAAATATACGAGCAGCAATGAATATTCAACATTCTGTTTTGGATTATGTGAGATATAAGCAGTTGATCTAAACCTCATTTCAGTTTAGTTGATAGGCTTTCCCCTCTACTCACACTCCCTACCATCAGGAAGGGGAAAATGCTACTATCCATTTCAAAAACGTTCGACTAATTGACTTCCTACATAGTGACAAATTTTATTTCTGAAAGTGTTTACCGGTACTCTAGCTTATATTTTGAAAGCCCATACTAAGCGTTTATATTGAATTTTATTGCCGGTTATATTAACTGGCACATTAAAAAACTGCTGACAATAGAAGATAAATGTTTTCTCCACCGCTAGTTGCTACTCTACAACATACACAAAGGGACAATCTGTACTGTGTCGCTCCCCCTGACTTCATAATACAAACCGACATTCCTAAATGTAATTAATTATATTAGTTGAAAATATTGTAACAACTACACAAAAATATACTCTAATATGAAACTAACAAACATCTGTTACACTGTATTTTATATCCACTTATAGGCCTATACTTTAATATTTTATTTTCTAGGGTGTACAGCTTGGGGGGTGCAGGTATAAGAGGTAACAGCTACCAGTCTGTCACTGACGGACTCAGGATAAGTAGAAGGGGAAAGAAATGCCTTAGCATCCTCTCAACTTGTATGAAATGTCGTTTAGTACGGGCATGTGAGAACAATGCCAGAAGAAAGTTTACCTAAAATGGTGCTGGAATGGTGCCCGCCTGGGAGAAAAAGGAAAGGGAGACCTCGAAATTCATGGCTACAAGAGATCAGGACAGGGATGAGGGAGTGCAGACGAACGACATGGGTTGGATGGACAGGGAAGAGTGGATAATAAGGATAAGACTTTACTACTATAGACACAGGAAGATGTGTAAACATTAGAAATCT
Source organism: Periplaneta americana (assembly GCF_040183065.1). Classification (NCBI taxonomy): domain Eukaryota; kingdom Metazoa; phylum Arthropoda; class Insecta; order Blattodea; family Blattidae; genus Periplaneta; species Periplaneta americana. The sequence continues at coordinate 161,841,311 of NC_091120.1, read as the reverse complement.
GTATATAAATAAAAAATAAGTAAATTATTATTGTTGTTGAAAGACTGTCCAACTTAATAACGTATTTGCAGATGACCAGAAAACAGACTGAAGAATAATAAGTGGACATTGCCTGAGGGAAATACTGAACGTGTATCGTGAAGGTGCGTATTCTGGTATATCCGTCCACATCACAGTCTTTAGTAGAGGAGGGCATCACTGCCGAAAACTGACAAACACTAGTTAACATCTACTCCCCTTCTTCCCTCGAGGGAAGGAAATCTTAGAAACTAAAGACGTTCAGCGCTACAGTAAAGATACATAACTAAGTGAATAGACATACGCTAAAAACAAAAGCGACTTATAGAACAATAACAGTAAATGTAGATCAGCAAGTCAGAAACACGACGTAACGTACAGGGACATCATTTTATTTTTACTTCAATTTTTATTGTACCTGAGTTTTTTAATGTACTTCCCTCCAACCCCTTCTAATGAAGTTCAACCGTCCTCCACACAGATCCAAGACCGCATATACAGTCATAGTAGCCTTACGGTCATAGTAAACAGTACGTTCCAGAAATATAATCGCATTTTCCAGACATGAAAGAGCTTTCAATATCGAATAATTTTCGCACAGGTTATGTCTTCCATTTGCCTACGTCGCATCCCGGTTTCCCCCCCCCACCAGCTTCTATCCGTCTCTATGTCAAGGCTAGTGGCTGGACTGTCTTAGCTCTTTTCTGAGAACATTAATTTCTGTTAGGAACTGGACGTCTACGTAATATTATACAACTGTTTAAAATAACTTAAATGGCAGGGCCTCGTTAAGTAATTAACTGTCACGTGATTTCCTTCCTTTCTACGATCCTACGACAAAACCACTTGGACGGATAATAGATAGTATGTCTGAGTAATTTTATCTTTTCGGATCGGGTAGAAGTGAAGATTCAATTTACAGTACGTAAGGTACTCTTTTATAGAGTAGGTACAGAATTATTTCAACATGAGTTACTAATACGAAGAACAAAACTGGTAATTGGGATTAGGTACACTAGTCTATAGTGCGATAATATGCACAAAAGTACTGAAGACTGGATCGAAATGAACGCCCACCATTTTCAAAAATGTGTTTAAATATCCATATTATGATTATTTTTCAATTTAACTTCATTCTCTATAGGCCTATTGTACGCTAATGTGCTGTAGACAGTATAATATACACTGCATAATGAATACGTTCGCATGGACAGCTCACTTCGTAAGTAAAAACACTCATTGTTAATACTGTACTGTATTTTGATTAAACGAAAACCTAATGAAAATTATCAAACTCAAAAGCGCAATATTTCCTAGTTTACGTAAAGGGATGAACTACTTTTCTTTCCTCCTATACCTAGTAAAGAGATTTGTTTGTATATTACGCCAGTATCATCGAACTCTAGTCGTGGAAGGGGATAGCAAACAGCGTTGATCCAGAGGTATAGGCAAGTTAATATTAAAAATGTTAGTAAAAATAAAATGATGTCCCTGTATAAAAGATATACAGAGTGTAACTTTTTTTTGTTAAATGATCAATGGTCTGAAATTAATTATTGAATGATAAAACCAGAAACTCTACTGTACTGTAAGGAGTATTTTCACAATGATATTGCTAGTACCGTATGCTATACTCATTACGGATTTAGACGTGTTGACTGAACTTCTTCCGTTTGCTTCTACATATTTGTGTCAGTCCAATTTTCCACATCTTACTGAAATGAAAAGCAAGAGACGAAACCGTTTAAACCCAGAAAATGATTTAATTGTAGCTGTAAGTACAGTTAAGTAAGAATGGATCATATCATTTCACGAAATCAGATTCAGGTTTCCCATTAAGTATTTTTATAACCACTCCAACATTTTGAATGCCTGTACATTGTTTCAGTAAGGCTCTAAACTTAAATGTCATGAAGTTTTAAAATAACTATAATAATGTATTATGTGTCTTTCACGTGTTAAATTTTACATTACCTCGTTAACAACTTCTACGTAGGACAGACAGGCAGATCATTTCAAACACGTTACGAAGAACACATCACAGCCATAACAAAATTAGAAAACACTTCCACATATCCAGAACGCATTATAAATGCTAACCATACCTACAGAGACATCAACACAGATATGGAAATTATACACATCCAACCAAAAAGCCAGAAACTAAACACACTAGAACAATACGACATACACAGACACGCAAAAACACGTCAAATGAAATTCTCAACACACAACTCAATTTCAGAACACACACACACACACTCTTTGACTCCACATTACACTACACAAACAGACCCCCACAGGAAACCAAAACAAAAGGCGCCAAGTCCAGCAATAACCAGTTCTGAAGATGACCAATAGCAGGCTGAAACATGTTAACGAGGTAATGTAAAATTTAACACATGAAAGACACGTAATACGTTTTCCAAAGTGATAATAGTGTTCAAAGTTGTGTAATTAAGATATGTAGGAATAGTTTGTTTCCAAAACCTGATATTTTGCTCAAAAACCGATTTTGGCCCCAAAACATAATAAACATATTTCTTACATTCTGAATCCAATGTTAAAGTTGTTTTTTGCCAATTATTGCTATTTGTCATTGAAAAATGATATTTGAAATTATGATTTATTTTACAAATCTTCCATTTCTTTGTTGTTTTGTTTTTGTTTTTCAAGCCAAAACCTATTATCTTATATTTCAATTTAGAAATTATTGGTAAACTAAGAAGTATTCTAGCACATTTAGTACAAAGAATAATATAAAATATCTCCAATAAGCCTATTTAAAATTCGTTAGTATATTTCAAACTGACTGCTTCCGTCGTCTGTTGGTCAGCATGCTGGCTTACAGATGTGGAGGTCCCGGGTTCGATTCCCGGGCTCAGCTCTCGGTGAATTTTTCTTGAAGAGCCTGGAAATTTGTATGAATGTGAGTGTGATTGTGAGTGTGCCGGGTTAATATTAATTAACCAATCATCGCTGGGCAGTAATTTGAACACACGTTTCAGTGTCACATTGTTGACAAGTAACTCCATCTGTTAGCACAACCATAATGCATCTAATAGATGCTACAGAGTTACCAACAACGAAAAAATAAAGTATATTTCAAAGCCAGCAATTTTTCCCCTTCCTGTAAAAATAACTGAAAATGAAATAGCTGGCTTAGGAAACTAACTATTCATTATTGAAGTATTTTTCCCGTATTTTTAATAAAGTCAGTTTGTCAATTTCACATTTAATCCCTGAATTACTCGCACGCACTATATAAATAACACGAGTGCGTTACTAGTTGCATAACAATAACTTTCATAACGGCTGTTACAATATTCATGATTTTTACTGTGGGAGGGTAGTTATAAAACATATGAAGACTAAGGAGATACGTTTACAGAAAAGGTATCGAGGCCACCAGCGTAGCTCAGACGGTTGATGCACATGCCTGCCAATCCGGAGTTGCGCCCAGGCGTGGGTACGATTACCTGGTTTGGTTTTTGTCCGAAGTTTTCCCCAACCGTAAGGCAAATGTTAGGTAATCTATGGCGAATCCTCGGTCTCATCTCACCTAATACCATCTCGTTATCACCAAACCAATTGACGCTAAATAACCTAGTAGTTGATAGAGCGTCGTTAAATAACCAACTAAAAATATCGATATACACCTTAAGCAAGCAGGATATGTTAATAAGCAAGACATGTGTGAAAAAGGAAGGTAGATTGTAGTGAGTATGAAACTTTACCACATGTGCTTGGGAGTTGCCCACAGGGAGAAGTACCTAGAATAAAACGTGACAACATCATACGTTCTATGATCGCAGATGCACTTCGATCCAAAAATCTAGACGTTCACGAGGAAGCTCATTGTATTGCTGATGGCGGAAGCAATCGTAGGATCGATACCATAGCTATAAATAGAAATAAACAAACAGCCGAAATAATTGATCCTACAATCAGATTTGAAATCTCAGCCACTCAACCATCTGAAGTGAACTAAGAGAAATAGACAATCTACGAGCCCACGATTCAGTACCTATCGGCGAAATACAACATAGAAAAAATCATAGTTACCCGTCTCTTCTTCGGAGCGAGAGGCACCATTCCGAAAGCCTTTGTAAAGTGGAGGGAAAAATACAAGCTGACGAGAGATCTTCAAGATGCCATCACAGTCTACTATATACAGTCGCGAAGCTTAAGTTGTTTTTTTGCAAATCTCGTGATAAAGCGCTCCAAGCGGTTAGCAACTAGAAACAATAGACTGTGCATGGTCGACTTTGGACTGTGTCGTATTTCTATCGAGTGCTAGCTCGTTGCGTATTTCACATTGATGCTTGTGAAATGTTCTTATTGGTTGTAATGAAAATGTTAATGGCTAAAATATAACAATTTGAATAATAATATGGGACAAGGAGGAGACGTTTGTAGTGCTATAAATTTTAGCAACAGTAAGAGAAAGAGGCCAGAGTTATCCTTTTTCCGATTTCCGAAAGATTCAGAAAGGTTCCTGGGTTTCCACAAGAATACTGTGCAGAAACAAAACTCTTAATTTTGAAGTTCTTTGTGACTGTTAAAATACATTATATCCTTAAATTTCACAATGAAATGTTTCAGTCTAACCGAAAGGACATTAGATACCGGTTAAAGTTCTGTCACTTAGGCTGCTAAATTTCCAGAGAAATAAAGGTTAGGTCTACTTTTTTTTCAGAGGATATATTTTTAATTGTAGCTATTAATTTTGTTATTATTTTTTATGTGTTATTTTACTAAAGACGTAGAAAAATTAAGTTTGTTTTAATGAAATTTAATGATCACGTTTTATTTTCAATTCTGGTGGGATTATTATTGCTTAGGCCTACTTTTTTTTTTTCAAAGGATATGTTTTTAATTATAGGTGTTAATTTTGTTGTTATTTTTATTTGTTGCTTTACTAGAGACGTAGAAAAAGTCTGTTACAATAAAATTTATTGATCACGTTTTATTTCCAATTCTAGTGTGATTATCAGGGAACGGATTTATATGGACTAAAAATATATGAAATATGTAAATATATATGTAGTTATTTTTACCAAAATATGGAATTAAATATGGATTTTTACCAAAATATGGAATTAAATATGGACTTAAAATTATAAAAAAAATGACTATGTACGTTAAATATTGGTACATTTTAATCAAACTAAACAAAAAATATAATGGACGTACCTTATCTTCCAATGTAGTTTCAACAAAACACAATTTTTATTGTCTGTTACCATAACAATAGGTTACAAACATTTCTTTCAAGTGCTGAAAAGTGAATCTTCTTCTATTGTCTCTGAGGATAGATTTATACTGACTAAAAGAGCGTTCGACGTCACAAGAAGTAACTGGTACATAATTCAATTTCACAATGTCTGCTGGGGATAAGTCCAAGTTAATCTTCACTGTTGATTCACCACTCATCACAGCAACAACCTTTTGTAGTTCTTCATATCCAGGGTTTTTTGAAAGTACAGTGTCCACCTTAGCTCTTACTGCATCTGCAACTTTACCTCTACCACGATTCAGTTGTTCCACAGTACTATTTATAATTTCAAAACTTTCAGATAGTGAAAGGTGCCTATTTTGGAGACTTTTGAGCGTTTTTATGATGCATGAAAATGTATGCTGAATGTGAGCTAAGTCATTCTTCACACTTATGTCACAGGTAACTGTTTTCGCAGTATCAATTGAGACTGCATCTTCAGAGTCCAATGCAAGGAGAACATTGTTAATAGAGTCTATATGTTCGGCATAATATTCAACTGCTTCTAGCCATGTACCCCATCTAGTTAAAATTGGCTTTGGTGGCAATGGAATTTCAGGGTACATTTCTTTCAACACGTTAACTCTACTGGGAGCTTTGAGAAATACTTTTTTCACTGATGAAATCAACAAATCTACTTTAGGGAAATTGTCTCTGACCACTTCTGCCACACGATGAAATGCATGCGCCACACAAGTAAAATGAGTCAATTTAGGATATACAACAGATAATGCTTGTCCAGCTTTGACCATATAAGGGGCAGCATCGCTAATAAAGAATAACACATTATCGTACATAATACCCTTTGGCCACAGGATACCCATAGCTTCGTTGAACAGTTTAACTATAGTTTTGTTATTGCACTTTTCTAGAACATCACAATGTAAAAGAATTCGTTCAGAATATTGTTCACTTAACAAACCGATAACTACATTACCAACAAGTCTACCTTCTTTGTCGGGAGTCTCATCAATGGAAACCCAAATTGAACTATCTTTAATTTCATCTCTTATCTTCTGTATTGTCTCATCGTAGATGGATGGAGCATACGTCTTCCTAAGTGTTGACTCATCCGGGATTGTATGTTGAGTATATTTTTCAAGGAATTCCCTGAAGACCTTATTCTTTAGTTTGTAGAGAGGAATATCAGCAGAGATGAGAGAACGGCACAGGTCGATGTTAAACTCAGATCTTACATTCGATGTTGTTGGTTGTGTTAAAAACAATTGTCTCTGCTTGGAATTTAGTTGTTTGTTGGCCTGATGTTTACTAGTTGTAATGTGTTGTTGCACCAGGAACTTTTGTGTAGATGATACTGCACACTGACACAAATTACAAAATAATATTTTATTGTCAGTTGATAAACCATCTTCTTTAAATTCTGAAATGTAACTTGTTAGTTTTGATTTTAAATTGACTGAATGACGTACTTTTGGCATATTTACCGTCTTTATAGTATGATTTACAAAACTGAACCTATGTGTACTCTGACTGGCATTTAACTGTTGAGCTGCACAACTGAAGTCTGTTAAAAATTTTAAATTAAATTAATACAGTTTTGTAACTTACTTTCCCATTGTTGATAGGACTGCTAATTTTCAAATAACTCTGATGTTAAAGGGATTACTGAACATGTGTTTAAATCTCTATTGTTGAAATGTATTTTTAAAAGTTAATGGAATTTTGTTTTGTTTTATTGTTAAACCTAATATAATATGGACTGTTTTATATGAAATATGGAAAATATATGGAAATTAACGAAAATATGTACTAAACTCTAAAATATGGAAAAATATGGAAAATAAAAGTAGGATTTTTCAACCCTACACATTGTGAAACATAAAGATAATGCAAAATATAAATTATATTAGCTTTATAAGTAAATATGCATTTACATATAAATCCTTTCCCTGGTGATTATTATTGCTTAACCTCATCCCACTTTGTTAAATACGTAAGCCTACACTACTAGTACCGGTACACGTAAGTTACTCCATTAATTCATATTTCCATTATTATTGTTGCAAAGGGAAATGCAAATTAATTTGAATTTGAATTTAAATATTTATTGGTTTCATAGTTAATTATCGCTATAATCTTGAATAAGTGAAGCTATTATAGTAAATTTCAGTTCGTTTTGCACAAACAAAAATTATATTAATTTATTCCTTGCAGGTATCTTCGAGTTTATGGTGGAATTTAATATACTTCATTAAAATAATAAATTAACTTTATGCATTTAATATTTCAATAATGGAAGGAAGGTGTTAATTTTTACAAAAGAACACGACAACGAAAGTGTAACATATTTTGTCGTCTGCTAGGAGAGAGATCTGCGATGATGAGGGGATAGTAGCGATCCTAGTGGTGGGCAACTACCCATGTTTGCATTTTTACTACATATTGAGCTTCGCGACTGTATATAGTACAGTAGACTGTGATGCCATCGTCACCACCATAATAAAATTTACTGTAGCGATATTTCGTCAGCATCTTTATGGTGTACATTCAATTTAAATTATATTTGGTTCTAATTTTTTTTTCTTATGTCTTAATCAATTGTGTCTGAAACCTGTTTATATAATTTTTCATTTTAAATTTTATTGTGAGCTATTCTGTGTCGCAGGGCAAACCCAAAATATGGGGTCAGACTAATAAATTAAATATCACCTTGTATGAAATGGGTGAGTTTACGTAACTCTATAAAAACAATAATAAGCATTATTTTGATATTAGAGGATTCCACGTTAAGAAAAAAAAACATTGGTTTTATGGGCCTTGCATAATAGATTGTACAAGCTATGTGGTAGGTATGCATTTCTATGGCAACTTGTCATTTGATGGAATAGCCCCATATGCTCAATGCTTTTTTCTTAACATGAAATCCCCTATAGTCACTCTAATGCCGTGAATTAACCGTGAAATCATGTTTCCGGCCAGTCGAGAGCTTCGTGGCCCGCGAACACCATTCCGAACTCACGTTTCATAGATAACCCACTCTCTCAGCATAAATTCGTGTATTTCCCTCTGTGTGTCTGTGTGTTTCTGAAGCCATGTAAACTCCATTCAGGTCTTATTTTGTGGTGTCCTCCTTGACCAACTGACCAAATAAAACATTTAATAGAGATTTTACCAACATTATTTTACAGCTCTTCTTTCCCTTTCAGGAAACCGAAGTAAAACAAGATACACAAAGTATATCGTGTCACAAAATGTTCTATGTTTGTAAAATGTTCTTGTCTCTCCATAAAAAGAAATAGATTTTTACCCGCAATGCGCTACATTGTATTGCGACGCGTAAGGTTAGAAATAAAATTTTTCAGGATTGATGCAATGCACATTTTATGCTCTGTGCTTTGATTCCAAGAAGTGCAGCTCACCCGATAAAAGTACACCCAGGCGGAAAATACATCTCTCTTAAGATTCAACAGAGAGGAAACTTTTCAGATAAGACTGGTAGTTAGTGCTGCACTTTGCATTTGTTTTATACGTTACTACTGATAAATACGTGGAAATCTATAACTAGACGCTTTAATCTTGACAGGCATATAAAGAAATACGTGTACCCTCCATCCTAAAGCGTTATTTCAGAACGTTTGTATGTTTCTCTGTGTTTCTCCGTTAATTCAGTCATAATTTATTGAAAATTCTGAAAACTTTACAAAGATCTTCTGTGCATCGTGAGCCGCAATGAATGCACAATGCAAAGCAGAACAGAGAACGACATTCTATTCTTGACAAATACAAGGTAACAAGTTGTCTGCTAGGCTATTTCTTCATATTAATAATTAATAAAACACTAATCTCTGAAATATTGCACTTCTTCCATTCCTCCTTGTTTATTCAAGCCACATATTGTCGTAGATTTTATGAAACCTCCTATGTGACAATACATTTTTAGGAGAATAAAAAAATTAATTAAACACCAACAAGTCTACACTGATCCTCAATGATATCAAATTCGGCAACGTTTTCTACCGAATTATATAATATTCTTCTGTAGGCCTATTGATATTTAATTACTGGAAAACGGGGGTACTTGGTTACCTTTTTGGACGTTTTTGCAAAATATTTTGGAAATTATTATATATCGATCTCAAATAAAATTGGGTGTACCGACAACATTCATAACATGTCACCTGACGTATACAGGACTACAACATGTTTATTAAAATATTAAAATATATATAAAAATTGAGGTTGACAAGTAGCTCCGGTGTTGGGGCTACTTGGTCACTTTAAAAAATGGTGATAGCAGCGTTTCTAAAGCGTTTTAAGACCATATTACCCCTGACTATGTTTAAAGAGAAAAAAAAACGAGGTCCCTACATATTTTTTATTATTATGATGTCATCACGATCAATGGCGGCTCGATGCCTTTTTATATTTTATGCCAGGTGTACTGACAGTTTGTTTCTTTGGATGAAAGCAGTGACGAAGTCTTCTCCAGGAATGTTTTTTTTTTTAAGATCTTCACTTGTTTTCCCTGTTTCTCCAGGTATTTGGCTGTAACGGTCCTCACGTCCAACAGAGTTAGAGAAACTCCCAATTGGCGACCACACAAAGAGTGTGTGCAATGATGGCCTCTTCTTCCGGAGATATCAAATCTTGGATGCCCAACATTGTCCATATTCTTACCAAGGGCCTTCCGAGTAAGAGTCGTACGAGGCACTTGGTAGGTTTTCGCTGTCAGTTTTTTTGACATACGAGCTTCAACAGCCTCAAGCTCTTTTGAAGATACTCTTCTTTAAATTATGAAATATTGCAATATCTCTTCTTCCATTTCTCCTTGTTTATTCCTCAAGTTACATATTGTCGTTGACTTTATGAAACATACTATGTGACAGTACTGAGCATAATTTTGTCAGGAGGAAGATAAAAATATCGTAAAACGGGGCTACTTGCACACCCTGGGGCTACTTGGTCACTCATGGATATTGTATTTTAATTTATTATACGTTATTGTTGTTTTTGTTTTTTTTTATTTGGTTTTAGGTTAATTTATATTGTCACAAGTACAGCTTCAATAAAAATGGTGCGTACGTGTTTTGTTGATTGCCAAGGATTTCTCCAAAATGATTCACCGACAAGAGTGCATGATCTTAGATATGTTTCAATGTCTGTGTTTTTTCAGTATTCCATTTTTCCGATTTTCTGTATTCTTAATCTTGGTTGAAGCACCACATTGCTAAAAATAAATAACGAAATATGCTTTTATATGCGCTAAAAGCTGAAATATCTATTAACCCCTTAAATATACATATTTATGCATATAAAATCTTGAACTTTGGTTACAAAGAACTTGAAATGCATTTATATAATGGTAGCATATGATCTGCAACTAAGCAATGAAGCATGCAAATATGCTAAAATCCGCACCCTATTTATTACAGATGTATAGACTGCTTCATATTCCAGCTACAGTACCTATAAACTGGAATGAAGCTGCCCAATTCAAAGTATATGTGACGTCACAGCGCAGGTACAGGTACGTTCGTATAGAAAATAGTTACGCATCCTCTGCCCTCTTCCTCTAATAAGTCAAAACCAGGACGCAGTCATAGTGAGTAGTCTTATCGATCACTGCTCTTACTAATTATATTATTTAAATAACTACATCTTTGTGGCTGATTGAAGGTTCATTGCAGAGGTAAAATGCCTTAGATAAGACGCTCAAGCGTGTAATATTGCAGGGCATAGTTGAGGATATTTGAACTAATATTTTCACTGTCAATATAGACAACATTACATATAAATTGTGTAAAATAAACGTAAAAATAGTGCACTGAAAGATATTGCAATACCAAAAGGCACAGTAGTGTATTGAACGTAATCCAAAAGAACCAGTACCATCACAATCTGAAAAATATGAAGGTATTAACTCGACGTTTAGCCTGTATTTTTGTAGCCTAGCATGATGTTCAGTACGAACATTCCAATTAATAAATTAAATAATCTACAATTTAGGAAATTTCTAGAAAAGTACATAGAAAATTACAGGGTTTTCAATGATGTGCGACATGCAATATCCTAATGAAACACGAAAAACATCAGACAATATAAATATATTGTACTAAATCATGCACCGATATCGTCATGTACTATTGAAAGAATTTCTTGCAATATAAAATAATTTAAAGTGACTTCCGCATACCAATGTTCAAGTTCCGTAACTTACGAAGGCAAGTTATTATTCACTGCAAAGATCACGACGAAAATGAACATCACTGCTCAAGCATGTGTTTATTAATATAGCTTCAGAATGTCGGGAGTTGACTGTATTCCAGGACACGCAGCGACGACCTGTTTGTTTATATCTTTGTCCGTTGCATTACCTGTGTTCGGCGTACTATACAGGGTGTTAAAAATTAACGTTTACAACATTTCAGGGATGATAGAGGAGGTAAAAGCAAACATCTTTTGTAAGTGACAAAAGTTTGGCAGATGCGCCGTTTATTGTGTACGTAAGTGTTAGTATAATCCATAAGGAACGAGACCAATTGTCGTTTTAGAGGTGGTGTTCAAACTGCCGTCCATTGAAGGCATTGCACAACTGATACCTTCGTAGTATGGAGTGTCTGCGACGCTTAAAAAGGCCAACATTGTCTCGAATAACATGTGCAGCTTCAACAACGCGAGCAACTAAGTTTTCTGCCGTATCGATCGGTGTCTCATATACAAGACGTTTCATGTTTCCCCACAGAAGAAATCCAGTAGGGTTAAGTCCGGTGATCGAGGTGGCCACGGAACCGGCCTACCCCTGCCAATCCAACAATCGGGGAATATAGCATTTAGGTGGTTCCTGACACGACGATCAAAGTGTGGAGGGGAACCGTCATGCTGAAATCATATTGGTGTTGTGACGGAAGTCAAGCCATCTACTCTTCAGGCCATCTAGTGGCAAAACGGCGCATCTGCTAAAGTTTTGTCACTTAAAAAAGATGTTTGTTTTTACCTTCTCTATCATCCCTGAAACGTTGTAAACGTTATTTTTTAACACCCTGTATAATCAATGTGTCTTTAACTTCAATCTTTAGATACCTGGAATACGGAGCCTACTGATGTATATTTAATCACAGTGGTTGAAATGTTAGAAAGCCGAAGTACTCAAAGAAAAATGGGTACTTAAGACTACAAATCTCAGAATTCCTTCCTGGTATTGATTCCCTAGTCATCTGGTAAAAAGTTCCAACTAACTAAACTACGCCTCGCCTCTTTATCATACAATATGAAATTCATTGGACAGATTTTGAGACAGAACTTGGCCTTGAATCATATCTGTATCCCTGCCACGTGGCGGGAATTTAAAGACCAATATTGAATGGACAAATATGAATAGAGTCGTCAACGTAAAAGAAATGATTATGTGGTTTTAAGAAGATTAAATCCCGGCAGTCACTTCATTAAGTTCCCTTTCACCAGTTGTCACCTTTATTTCTATTCTTGGAACAACTTTCACTCTTTTTAAAAGAGCTTTTCCCTCCCTCCTCGAGTAATTGACTTAATCCCTTTTAGCTGTGGCTAACAAATTAGAGCGTTATCTCCCTGCGAAACTTAAAGACATCTTTGCCTCGGATTGTCATGTAAGAGCCCGGGGCGCTTTCTACAGAAAGTTACTCGACAAAGTTTTCCCACAACCGCCGGAGTCATTCAAAAGAACTTGCGAGCTATTCAGGTGAAATCAAAGGCAGGCTGTTCCGGCACTTGTCACACTCATCTGTGGACGGAATCACATATCAAAACCCCAAGAAATAACTACCGACGAGGACCAAAATTGTTTCAAACACACATAAGGCACTGATTTCTATAACGTATCTTTCTGCAAACTTGTTGTACTCTGAAAACCCTCTCAATGTTGCTGACACTCGTGATGGAATTTAATTTATGTGGCTTTATGTCGATTCCTCGTAGATCCTGTAAAAATTCTGATGGAAAAATTACAATCAAAGCACGTTTCTTATGAATACTTAGGTTTTCCTTTCGATATCATTCTATCACCTTTTAATTACAAGCTATACAGAATGCAAAAGATGTAAACAGCCTAAACAAAATACAGGGTGATCCGTTTGGATATGGATAAAATAAAAACACCGTAAAACATTTACTACTGGACTTTATTTGTTGAAACTTTGTGCATACAACACTGAAAGATGGGAGATTCCACAGAGCTCAACATGACCCCCATGCACAACTCATAACTGTGATGCAATTCGCCCATGTTCGTTGTAACATAAGAGGGGTGATTTGTTGAAAAACTTGAGTAATTTTTACTCTCAGATCATCAATGTTCCTGGGTTTCTGTGAATAGACAATGTCTTTAACAAAACCCTACACGAAGAAGTCAGGTGTTAGAGCTGGGGAGTTTGGGGTCCAAGCCAAGAGATAGCTGCTTCTTGTACTGGTTTCCGCCTGCGACCTCCTGCATGTTTTTTTTTTTTAACACAGGACCTGTTTCTACAAATGTTCGATACCACAACATTATGGAATCGTATTTAGGTACATTACGCACACCATACGTCGAAATTCCCTTTGACCTCTTTTAACACTCTCAAATTTAGCATACCAAAGAATACTCGTACTTTGTGTCCGCTGTTGATTTGTAGTAGCCATTTTAATCATCTATGATTTTCATTTGTCCTTTCAGATTATGCATTGTTGATTGTCATATATGGAAACTCCCATCTTTTAATCATAATATAACCAGCAATAAATTGTTCCTACTACCATAATAGCTTTATAATAATGAATTAATATTATCCTTACCCAAAGGGAGCAGACTGTACTGGTGGCAGAGCATAAATACCTGAAGAAAAAAGTCAGTTAATGCTTTTTGTAATTGTCAAGGTTTTCCCAGAAAAAAAAAATGTTTTGTGAGTATAATGTTTTCCAAGATGAGAATAGACAGCCACCATTTATTTTCCCTGGAACGTACGTTGAAACAGTCGTTTGTTCATACTTAGCCTATAGTTTCTTATGTTTCTGTTGTGTATTGGTATTTGTTGGGCGCAAAATCATTGGCAATGACATTTACGTTCAGTCGAAATGTACACAAATATTAGACTACTATCAATCTTAAAAAAAAACATGGTATTTTACTAATTAAAATACAATTGAGGTGCCTAGTTTAGTTTGGACAAAAATTGAGTTTTGTGAAACTTGATAAAGCCTATTTACAATTATCAGACCTAAAGTGTAGATATTCCATAAAAAGTTATTGAGTGGATTGTATTGTATTGTATTTATTAACATCCCATGGTATTCATACATTGCTTCACAGCTAGAATATGAAACAAGTCAAAAAACGTAATACTAATATAAAGTCTTAGGACCATATTCATAGACATTCTTAGCGCGGGCTTCCGGTGGATGGTCAGCGAACTAACGTTTTTCGTATTCATAAACCAGTGTTAGCGATATGCTATGATATGATATGATATGATATGATATGATATGATATGATATGATATGATATGATATGATATGATATGATATGATATGATATGGTATATAATATGATATATGATATGAGATATGATATATGATATGATATGATATGATATGATATGATATGATATGATATGATATGATATGATATATGATATGATATGATATATGATACGATACGATATGATATATGATGTGATATGAATCCTGTACAAGTAATCACTCGATAGCTGGGGCTAGTTTAGCACGCTCGTAGCGCGGGCTAGCGAAATGTCTATGCATAGCACTCTTAATTTATAGTCACAGTCTAGTTGAATTATAATGATGATATGTTTTATTTAACGACGCTCGCAACTGCAGAGGTTATATCAGCGTCACCGGATCTGCCGGAATTTTGTCCCGCAGGAGTTCTTTTACATGCCGGTAAATCTACTGACATGAGCCTGTCGCATTTAAGCACACTTAAATGCCATCGACCTGGCCCGGGATCGAACCCGCAACCTTGGGCATAAAAGGCCAGCGCTATACCAACTCGCCAACCAGGTCGACAGTTGAATTATATACAGAAGAGGTTTACAATATGGTCTACTAGTACAACACAAAGTTTCAGTATCAATTTCATGAAGCGTTATTGAATGTCATGAATACACCTACAGAATAGAAGGCGTGAGAAATTAGGTAGGCCTACTTCTTTAATTTGGCCCTAAATAATATTATGTTTTAAGTTTCATTTTTTATATCGATAAGGAGGCTATTAAATATTTTTACTGCAATATAACGCACTCCTTTTTGATAGCATCATAGACTTGCCGATGGAGTATGAAACTCATTTTTGACGCGTATTTATGCTATGAACTGTTGAATTAGTTACAAAGTTTTCACGATTACATACGAGGGAGATTATTAATGAAAAAATATACTGACAAGCCATGGCATTATTTGTAGTTTTTTTTAATAGTCCTACACGATTCCCTAGATTTGGCACCTACTATTCTAAGTCCTCTTTTTTGTAGTGGGAATATAATGCTACTATCTGTGAAATTTCCCCAGAATATTATTTCAAAACTCATTACCGAGTGGAAGTATGCAAAGTCTATTGTTTTCAAGGTATTGATATTTACTATCTTTTGCACATATCTAATAGCAAAACATGTTGAATTTAGTTTGTGAGTAATTTATTTAATATAATCTCGTTTCACAGACGGGTAGCCTTAGGAGCTCCAGTGACCAAGCCCTTCCTATATCAGCATCGGAAACCCGTACTACTCCCAGCCTATTTTTACTATTGCAGATGTTACATGAAATTAGGGGGAAGATGAAGAGTATTGGTGGAATGATAGAAGGAAACGGGAGTACTCCGAGAAAAATCCTCTGCAAAGTCTGTTTATCCACCACAAATTTCTTTTCGATCTGGCCGGGGATCGAACCTGGGCTGCCTGCATGGAAGACCAGTATGCTAGCACTTCAGCCAGAGACGCGCCTTTATCTAGCACTGACATGAATCACAGACTTGGAAGGAAAGAAAGGAGAAACCGTACTTAGACCTATTGTTAGAGCTACTACCAGAGGTCTGCATCGGACGTTTTCGCTTGAGCACCAAGTAGTTCACAGCATAATCCGATAGGTAGCGCGTATGCATGATGGGTAAAATTGTCACGAGCGATAAATCCTCGAACGGTATAAGCCGAGCGTTAGACATTCGTTCTTGTTACAGTGATGAACTGTGCAGTAACATCATAGATGTTTATCATTTCAAAACTTTGCAGTGTTTAACTAACCTGTCCATAGTACAACTACAAAACTTGTTTTAAAATGTAATATAAATGTTGTAGGTAAATGTTCCCCCCCCCCCCCACAGGAGTGATTTTGTTTTTGCCACATCTGATAGATTTTAATGGATGTAAATGTAATTATTATAAACGGAGAACACAATCACGATAATGCAAGAACTGTATCAAGTTTTCTAGTAATAATAATAATAATAATAATAATAATAATAATCATAATAATAATAATAATCATAATAATTAGTGTATCAATCTTTGAGTCTGTAACAATTGTGCAGCATGATTATT
Source organism: Periplaneta americana (assembly GCF_040183065.1). Classification (NCBI taxonomy): domain Eukaryota; kingdom Metazoa; phylum Arthropoda; class Insecta; order Blattodea; family Blattidae; genus Periplaneta; species Periplaneta americana. The sequence goes on along the minus strand of NC_091120.1, from coordinate 161,824,496 downwards.
CGTTTTATTATATTTTCTGTGACGTTATCTCTGTACTAATATTGTTATTAATCTACTGCTATATCAATAATATTTTGTAAAACGTTCCTAGATTGTCGCAGTATATAGGCCAGGGCTGGGCAGCAAGAGCGGATTATACTCTCTCACGGGGAGCCATATGATTTCTCTTCATCCTCTTTCTTCCCCGCCGAATACCACCCAGCGTTGATTTAATGACGGATGAATATTAAGCGTCCGCGTTTAGAGTCTAGATCCGCCCCCGATGCCCAGCCCTGATATAGGCGGAACACTATGTATGGATCTATCATATTATATATGTGGTAAATCAAATATTGAATAATTATTAATTAGCAATAATAACTGTATATCGAAGTTTTTCATACTATTTTATTTATAACTTCATTTTCCTGTTTTGGTACGTTCCATTGACTGTTCCATTAAACGTTTGTCATAAACGCAGAAAATAAAGCCTTATTTTTACCGTTTGAGCAAAACATATGTGTACCTTATCTGTCGCCTTCCATACAAGATAAGACATGTCGGTGAGATGACCTTGTACTGTGCTTCTATTTATTACGAGCGTATCACGACCGATCGTATCTCACTCGAGGGTGAGACACTCGACCGAGTTCAAGCGAGCGATTTAACTCCAATGCAGCACTCTGGCTACTACTCCCCGGGATTGAACTGTAACGAATTCAGCAGTTGGGTTTCCCCTTTTTCCCTCTATTTCCTGACGAAAGGTCGATATGTAGCCCCGAAACGCTGGATATCTCTAAGTAAGGGAGTATGGCACAAATTATCCCCCGCAAATTACAGGCCTTTTAACACCGGAAGCCGCAAATTATTACTAAATTCTTCTTTTATCTTTTCTTTTCACAAATTACCTTCTTCATTGTTATCCACTCTCATATCCGTCCTATAATCATTATTTCCTTTCTAATTCCTTCTTCATCTTTTTACATTTTCCGAATTTCTTACCATTAAATTTCCAACTTCCCTCTTCGTTTCCTGCCTCCATTCTCACAGTCTATTTTCTTCCCATTTCCAGCTCCGTATTTACTTTCATTTTCTGCCATCCTTTCTTCCTTCCCCTGTCTCCTATTTCTACCTGCTTCATATCATTCTCGCTCGTCTTGCCGTGCGTTTATTCCCCGCTGTGACATGCGGAGATGGAATACTTACGTGGGGCTTGGAGCACGCACCATAACTGGCACTTCATTTGTAAGAAAAGACAGCGCAGCCAGCAGTGCGTGTGGTGTGGTGTGCCGCCTAATTACAAGGCTGGCAAACATTACACAGGGCGTTCCATAATAATGCGGTAACTACAGATCGGCACACTATGGAGAATATTTTGGCAAAGCACAAAAATATTAAATAGATACTTATTATAATGCTACAATTCTTTTTTCCTATACCATTTACAGAAGATTTACATAATTATTTACAAAATAATACCTTAGAGATTGATAGTTTTGTTACAATTAATATGCTACTAAATAAAATATAAAATATCTGCATCATTAAATAGTTTTTCAGAAACATTACATCCTTACCTGAATGAAACTCAATGTTTTATACTGAAGGCAAAAACAAATAAAAAGGTCTTACATTGACTGGATTCAATCCTGGTCACAATACAACACAAGTAACGTTTCTATATTTCCTGGCAAAAGATTACAACTTCTGTCAATTAACAATGTTTCGTATCATGACTATCCTATGCCTTTTCAGGAAGAAGAGAGATTAAGTAGACAGCAAAATTAATGGTTGAAACCCGTTCAAAACTTTAATAAATTTCATATATATATATATATATATATACTTATGGTTTTTAAGGAACACGGAGGTTCATTGCCGCCCTCACATAAGCCCGTCATCGGTCCCTATCCTGTGCAAGATTAATTCAGTCTCTATCATCATATCCCACCTCTCTCAAATCAATTTTAATATCATTATCCCATCTACGTCTCGGTCTCCACAAAGGCCTTTTTTCCCTCCGGCCTCCCAACTAACACTCTATATGCATTTCTGGATTCGCCCATATGTTCTAAATGCTCGCCCATCTCTAACGTCTGGATTTAATGTTCCTAATTATGTAGGATGAAGAAAACAATGCGTGCAATTCTGCGTTGTGTAACTTTCTCCATTCTCCTGTAACTTCATCCCTTTTAGCCCCAAACATTTTTCTAAGAGCCTTATTCTCAAACACTCTTAATCTCTGCCCCTCTCTCAAAGTGAGAATTCAAGTTTCACAACCGTACAGTACAACTGATAATATAACTGTTTCATAAATTTTAACTTTCGGATTTTTTTTACAGCAGACTAGATGGCAAAAGCTGTTCACTACGCAGCACAAAACTTTCCAGGGGAAATGTATGCACTAATTCCTCTGCAGCAGCGTTTTATCTGTAACAGTAAAAGGCCGATGGCTTTTATATCAGCGAAACCTGATTCCTAGAGAACTCTCAAGATATAAAATTACTTTGTTGGCAATTTTGTGACTTCAAATTTAACTGGATTACTTGTCATATGAACAAGAAATACCTATGGTGTCGTAAGAAAAATAACTGTATGAAGATGTGGTTTAAGTTCTTTTTTGTAATTGTTCACTTTACTTTAAAATATACACAAGGATGAAGCAGAGGCCATCCTGAAAATAAAGTATATTATTTTTAACGACGTTCATCACCATAGCTTTGTGGATAGTGTGGAAACTTTTCTAACAAGCGGTACGTCGTTCTAGTCTCTGTTGTATGTGAAGACCTGTGTCCATTTCACGGGACTGAATTACTGTTCCTGAGACTGTATTTGTCCTGTGACGTCTCTATGGTGTCCCTTCATTGTGCTGAGCAAAGGGCCAAGGAGGGCCTTCAATGTAGAGACTAGTATTGGTACAGAGATATATCCTCTCCTAAACCGCGTTGAATTATAAGTCGGTGCAAAACGTGGAGTATAGTCCGGGTCAGCTTACTTCACACCCTAAGGGTGAAACCTAATCATTTTTCTCCCATTACTACATATACTAGTGGATTGTAGTGATTTTCTAGTTTGCAGGTTGAATTTTCTTTTGCCAACTTCGTTTCGAATTTCGATAATGACAAATAGTACAAATAGTAGTGATGTTGGCAGCAGAGACAAATATCGACACTATTTGTCGGTACTGGAGTTCCATGAAATTAAAATTTTACTAGATTTCTGAGCCGGTTACTGGAAGCTAGTGAAATTTGAACATATTAATAATTAATTAACACCAGTATTAATATTAATATATAATAGTTATTTTATGTATTGCTTTGTGATAATAATTCAAGACTATAATCAGGTAAGTTTTCGGAGTTAGTATTAATAATTTCATGTGGTCAAACAAAATACTTTTTTTAGGTCAGGTCTCGTGAGTCAATTGTTTAGTCAAATCAATGAATTTCGTATTGCGAGACAAAATACTTGACATGTAGTTTTCCTACAAAAATAAGTTACAAATTATTGAATTATTTAGAATAACCTTCCAACATAAGGTACGGTCAGTAAATAAGTCATTTAATACGTAGGATAAGATACATTAAAGGTGATATATGGATCACTAATAGTGTTCATATAACTGTAATATATCACCTTTAATGTATCTTAGCAAATCTAAGAACACTGTATAATTTACCTAACATGTGTGTTTTATCTTTAAATATAGTACGTGGGATGGTGTAATATCTGGTAACAGTTGGCAACACTGACAAGACGGCAATATTTGCTGTTTAGGAACTGTTCTTATGTGACCCTCACTATAAAGCAAGTCAAAGAAGGAAATACCTTAACGAATTTCACTCATAATCCTGTCTGAATCCGAATATGTAGATGATAATCCTTCCATTTGAAGACGAAAATCATGTAAAAGTATTTATGACTTCTTTAAATATGAAAACGCTGATCTTGCAAAATTTGTCATGGAAATGTCGAAGTCGTGTAGTACAATTAGACAATACTGGATGAAGCATCACTTTGATCAGTTTAATTTGTGCATTCTTGCCTCAATTAATCTTTCATTCTTTCATTGCGTGAGGGAACATCCTCGTAATGAAGGAGTGTACACATTCTGTTGAGAAGAAATGAGTAGAGATGCTTCAGAATTTCATATGCTAGAGTACAGAACAGAATTCGATGTGAAAGACATTATTTTAAGTGAAGAAGGTTCTTGTAATTCACACAGCATCAACATGGGCCTAACGACTTCGACTAACTCTGGATCAGGCTCTTTAATTCGGGATATCCACTACCTTCCCTTACGAACATTATACAAGGATATCATTTTATTTTCACTAACATTTTTAATATTAACTTGCCTATACCTCTGGATCAACGCCGTTTGCTACCCCCTTCCACGACTGGAGTTCGATGATACTGGCGCAATATACAAACAAATCACTTTACTAGGTATAGGAGGGAAGAAAAGTAGTTCATCCATTTACGTAAACTAGGAAATATTGCGCTTTTGAGTTTGATCGTTTTCATTAGGTTTTTGTTTAATCCAAATACGGTACACTATTAACAATGAGTGTTTTTACTCACTAACTGAGCTGTCCATGTGGACGTATTCATTGTGGAGTGTATATTATACTGTCTACAGCACATTAGCGTACAATATAGAGAATATGAATAATAATCGTAATATGGATATCTAACAATTAAACAAAAAATGGTGGCCGTTCATTTCGATACAGGCTTCAGTTCTTTTGTGCATATTATCGCACTATAGACTATTGTACCTAATCCCAATTATCAGGTTCGTACTTCGTATCAGTAACTCATATTGAAATAATTCTGTACCTACTCTATAAAAGAGTACCTTACGTACTGTAAATTCAATCTTCACTTCTGCCCGATCCAAAAAGATAAAATTACTCCGCCCAAGTGGTTATGTCGTAAGGTCGCAGAAAGGGATGAAATCACGTGAAAGTTAATTACTTAACGAGGCCCTTTAATTTAAGTTATTTTAAACAGTTGTATAATATTACGTACACGTCCAATTCCTAACAGAAATTAATGTTCTCAGAAAAGAGCTAAGACAGCCCAGCCACTAGCTGGCGAATAAAAGCTGGTGAGGGAAACCGGTATACGACGTAGGTAAATGGACGACAATAGGCCCACCTGTGCGAAAATTATTCAATATTGAAAGCTCTTTTGTACTGGAAAACGCGAACATATTTTTGGAACGTACTGTTTACTACGACCGTAAGGCTACTATGACTGTATATGCGGCCTTGGATCTGTGTGGAGGACGGTTGAACTTCATTAGTAGAAGGGGTGGGAGTGAAGTACTGTACATTAAAAAACTCAGGTACAATAAAAATTGAAGTAAAAATAAAATTATGTCCCTGTACAAGGTTGAACTGAAATAATCCTGCAGATTGAAATGGACGATAGGTTACACTTAAAGGAATAGAAAACTTGTATTACGTTTGGTGATAAAATGCACGATTAATTAGAAAATTAAGTTGGAACATTCAGCAGTCTGGCAACATCGCCGATAACACAGTCTTGTTTCTTCTCGTATTACAGGTGTAAGAGATCAACGAACTCAATCTGTTTCTCAACGCGAACCTTTCTCTCTCGCTACGACGTTGCAATCTGCTCGCATCGTTCAGTGGGTTGAAATTAGTCGTTTTTAAATTACATTTGCATGAAAGCCGTCCATGTTATTAACATACGCCAAAGGAATAATTATTCTTTATTATTTTCTATCGATATGGATAAAAATCATGATTCTACTCGCAATAAGTACCGAATAAGAGGGTGTTAAGCATTTGGGGGGGAAAACATTTTTTCTGAGAAAGCTATGAATTTCCACCACTATTGTATTACACTTTTTTGTGACATACAACATGAGCTATTCACTGTGAAAATCTGCAGGGTTATTTCACTTCCACCTGTTTACATAAAATCCATCTCGCATAGCAGTGCAAAATCCACTTTCGAAAGTAGTCCCCTATTGGATTTCCTAGAAACAAAATCACCCGTTGCCTACAAACTTAATACAATTAAGTGGCACATGAAACGAAAACAATTCTGAGTCAGGATAACAAGCTTTCACTGAAATTGATAAATATACGTAAAATCAACTTTACAGTTAGTTTCAATGTTAATTTTATTTTCAAGATAATTTCGCATTAAATAAAATCACGTAGTAAACACATTGCCTTATTGAACGAAGTACACTTTCTAGGATCAATTTTCAGTTTACTTAATTGTAGGACATACTTTTCTCCTTATGGTGAAATAACTTCTTAGATATTTCTATAATAATGTAGGAGATATGCTCTTCAAATTTTCTCACTGTCTCTTCACTGTTCCTTTAAATTCATTCTTCATCATTCGTTTTCTGAAACTATAAACTTTACATTCACTTTTTTTGCCTGATTATCCGAAACTTGAGATATTCCCGTGAAATTCAACATGCTTGTGTACTTTCACGTACTTAATTACCTACGTACAAATGGCTTTTAAGGAACCCGGAGGTTAATTGGAGCCCTCAAATAAACCCGCCATCTGTCCCTATCCTGAACAAGATAACTCCAGTCTTTAGCATCATATCCCACCTTTCTCAAATCCATTTTAATATTATCCTCCCATCTCCGTCTCGGCCTTCCCAAAGATTTTCTTCTCCTCGTGTCTTCCAACTAACACTCCATATACATTTCTGGATTCAACCATACGTCTTACATGTCCTGCCCATCTCAAACGTCTGGATTTAATGTTGTGTGCTTTCACATCCTAACAAACACAAACTAAAACATTATTTTTAAGTAGGTTATTTTACGACGCTTTATCAACATCTAAGGTTATTTAGCGTCTGAATGAGATGAAGGTGATAATGCCGGCGAAATGAGTCCGGGGTCCAACACCGAAAGTTACCCAGCATTTGCTCATATTGGGTTGAGGGAAAACCCCGGAAAAAAACCTCAACCAGGTAACTTGCCCCGACCGGGATTCGAACCCGGGCCACCTGGTTTCGCGGCCAGACGCGCTGACCGTTACTCCACAGGTGTGGACACTAAAACATTATCTCTAGCATTTGATTTATATACAGTGTGTCCTACAGGGTGTCTACAAAGAAAGGAAAATCTGGATACTATAATTAGTATACACGAAAATGATAATATAACTCATTAAGTTTTTACTGTTACTCACATAATTCAGTACATGGACACCTCGGGTGGTGCGAAGAATGTCAAACCTATAGTCGATTTCACGGTATGTATTATTCAGCATGTCTTCTGTGACAGAGCTTTTGGCATCTGTTATGAAACGTTTTAAGTCCATTATGTCATTAACTTTTGTAGTGTATACCCTGTCTTTAACTTACCCCCAGAAGAAAAAATCTAGTGGGGTACTGTCGGGAGAACGCGGAGGCCAAGGAATTGGACCGCCACTGTCAATCCAACGATTGGGGAATGTGTCATTTAAAAACTGTTTCACACAAGTTCTCTCGCTGCTTGTCTTCTGTGATCCCCTTTCGAATGAACTCCTCAAATTATCTACAACCTCCTCCTGGATGCTGGGTTTACCACCACTTATTGTGAACACGACTAAAGTTTCATTGCATTTGAATAATGGATTTTGTTTCTGCATACGACAACACAGCCTGTGCACGCTCATTTGTAATCTCCATTTTAGAAACAATCTACTGTTGCAGCGCCACTACGGTTATTGCGCGCACTACAACATTACTACGTAAACGTTTAGTGTTTCTTCTTCTGCTCCTTCCGGAATCACAGCTGCACAATCTGAAATGTAAAACTTAGCATTTTCATTTAGTTTTCTGCCCAGGGGCAGGTCTTTCACTGCAAACCCAGCTTTCTCCAGTCTTTCCTATTTTCTGCCTTCCTCTTTGTTTCTTCATATGATCCATATATTTTAATATAGTCTATCTCCCGTTCACCATTCCTTCCAGTGCATCCTTCAGTAAGCATTTCTTCTCAGTTTCAGCATCATTCTTTCTTCACCCACTCTTTCCAACACAGCTTCATTTCTTATTCTGTCTGTCCACTTCACACATTTCATTCTTCTCCATATCCACATTTCAAATGCTTCTATTCGCTTCCCTTCACTTCGTCGTAATGTCCACGTTTCTGCCCCATACAATGCCACACTCCACTCAAAGCACTTCACTAGTCTCCTTCCTTAGTTCTTTTTTCCAGAGGTCCGCAAAAGATGCTTCTTTTTCTGTTAAAAGCTTCCTTGGTCATTGTTATCCTCCTTTTGACTTCCTGGCAGCAGCCCATGTTACTGCTTATACTGCGTGTTCAGTTCAAAGTGTGTCATGGCTCGCTGTATGCCGTCATGTGGCTAGTCGTTGAGCCTAGAGAATTCAATCTTCCTACATTTTCACAGAGGCGTATTACGTATGTGCCAGAGAAGTTGCCTAGCAAGTACGGCGTTCATTCTGAAGAGTACTTACTGATATGTACGGTAACGCCGGTAATGGCAGGAATGTGAACTGTTTGAAAACACGTACTGAGGTGAGTTTTTTTCTTACTGTCGGGATATGTGGAGAGGGTTAAGACGATTACTTACATATCTGTTGACATTAACTTCGACGGTCAACATGGACAGAGAATATTTGATTTGTATTGTGGAATGTTGCCGTACGCAACCGATGATAAAAAATACCCTACGTACGACTTACCCGCGCAAAATACAGTTCTAAAGAGGTTATGGTAGCACACAGACCGTACAGACAGCCATCTGTTGCTACGACGTTCAAGTTATACCGTGTCCACACTTGTGCAGTAACGGCTTGCGCGTCTGGCCGCGAAACCAGGTGGCCCGGGTTCGATTCCCGGTTTTGGGCAAGTTACCTAGTTGAAGTTTTTCCGGGGTTTTTCCTCAACTCAATATGAGCAAATGCTGGGTAACTTTCGGTATTGGACCCCGGACTCATTTCACCAGCATTATCACCTTCATCTCATTCAGACGCTAAATAACTTCGATGTTGATAAAGCGTCGTAAAATAACCTACTGAGAAAAAGAAGTTATACCATACACGTTGTCAAGTTCAGATTGAACGCCTGGATTAATAGGCAACTTGTCTGACATAAAAGCTGAAACTCGCTTCAAATCACTGACTCACAACAGTGACGCAATGACACTTTGAAATGAACATCCAGTAGTACACCCCAGGTATTTCAAGCTGTCGATTTGCTCTACTGCCTCATTTATAATTCGCAAGTTTATCTTCTTTATTTTTCTTTTTAGGACCATAGTTTTCGTCTTATTTGCATTAATCTTCAGCCCATACTGTTCACAGCTGTCACATTATATTATATTATATTATATATTATAAGGAACTGACCACACTAGCTTGTTATCTCCTGGCTTAGTTGTCTTATTAGTAATGACTTATTGGTGTCACTGAGGTGCAACCAGTCTTCGGACTGCTGATTAAATATACATGTATATTGTTATATTATAATGATCATGATAGTTTATGTATCTAACTTTTATTGCTCATAAAACGGAGTCCTCATTGTGGACACGTCATATTTTTAAAAAAGTAGGCTAATATGGGCCGTATTAACGTTAAAATAACAATGAATTGCATAAAATCTGAAGAAAAATAGTATTTTTCCAATAGATAAGTAAAATATTTCAGTTTATGTTGTTCTTGCAGTTACTATGGATATTTGAAAGTAACAGTTAATATCACAAAAATGTATGACTGCGCAATTTTCATCCGAAGTTTTGAAAATGAAGTATAATTATTGTTTCTTGAGAGTTGAAAAAGTTGCAGAATAAAGGAGAAGAAACGTGATGCTTATCTGCCAAATTTCGTTCCACCTGGACTGAACATATTGAGATATGAAGTTTTAAGTGCACTTAATTTATACAATTAGAATGTTGTACGTTCCCCTTTAACGTGACAAAGGTTCAATATTGTAATTAGTAAAGCACATAAGACGAACTTAACGACAATTCCTTCATTTGAGTCCTGGTATTTCTTCCTTCGCTCAGTGATGGCATTCTTGCATTCGCCCCGGGTCGCTTGTATCCGCTAGCGCATTCCAAGCCGCTTCCCTCGCAATCTGATTGATTTGTTTTGCTGTGCGGCTCTGCATATTTCAAGGGGTTTAATGTCGACTCTGAATTATACAGAGGTAGTGATTGAGATTGCTGGTAGATGTCAGTAGCGATGCCGTTATCCCACTTATTCTAAATTAAGCATCTTTATTTCACTCTGGCAGGAATTGCGAAAGCAATTCAATTTAAAAAATCGTTTAGTAGCGAAATATATCATCTGGAGTCCGGGTGCAATGCTCTGTAATTTACGTCAATGCATTTTCACGCTGATTAAAGTTAGACAAATTACGTAACAAATTCTTCTCTCCATTTCTCGTATCTGACGTAGTAAGCAATTCTACAATGACGTATCATTTAACATGTGAAATATTAACGCCATTTTGAACTGCAGTCTACTTATCGACTATGTGATGCTTATGTAGTAGTAATGGAGCAATGGTCAGGCAAGATGAAAATACATGTAGGGTAAAGATGCCTAATTCCGTGATACCCTTAATCCCGTGATAAAATTTCAATTGACTGCCATGGAGTTGTGGTCCCTGACTTTTAAGTTTTTGAAATACCTAACAGATGCCAGGAGATGTCTTCTTTTCAATTCTATTGACTAACCGCCTTTTAATTAAATTCAATTCAATTCAATTTCTTTGGCCATTAGACATACAGTTTTAGGCTTCGTCAGAATACATTGAAAAACATATAAATACATTTTAAAAAGACTAATAAAATAAACAGTAAAATTTAAATAATACAATAAAAACATAAAATAACTTGAAACTTTTAAACTAAAGAAAACTAACTAAATTGCAATTAAACTTATTTATTAAAATACAATTTCATACAAATTTGTGTTGAAAAACTCAGCAACAGAATGAAAAGGATTATTTAATAATTAATTTTACAATATAGTTTTGAAACTATTGATTGGTAATTTATAATATTGACTTGGGAGCTTATTATATAATTTCATCCCCGTAATTAAAAAGTTGTGTTGCTCTTGTGTAATCTACAATATGGAATATTAATTTGTTCACTACTTCTAATTTCATGATCATGTATATTGGCCACTAATGAGTTAATTGTCGATATTTTGTCGAGTGTAAAGTACTAGATCATATATATATATATATATATATATATATATATATATATATATATATATATATATACACACAAATTTATAATAAAATTCGTGATTGTCTGAAAAGTGGCCGACAATGTTCCAGATAGTTTGATTTACATAAAATTCTAATGGATTTCTTTTGTAAAATCAAGACGCTTCCAATTTAAACAGAAGCAGTAGACTGCAGAAGCTTTCGTTCAATGAAAGGTAGTTGACCAGTAAGTTTTTCTTTCTCTTGTGACCGCTCCTGAAGAAACGTTTTATATTTGAGGTAAGAATTAATATAGCACTATAAAAATAATATATTACTGTAAATTAAAGTCAGCTGAATCAATGTGTATGATTATTTAAACATTATAAGACAATAACAATGCTACAGGAGCTTTCCCATTTTCGGATTTATTTTCATATTTCTCCTTCCTGGCTCACTCGGCCAGTGATGCCAACGCTAAATTGTGAAAATTATATCTATGGAAGAAAATAATTAGTGGAAATAATATGTATAAGTTACAGAAAACATCAATTATAATTAAAATAAAATAATAGGGCATATATTTAACTTAATAACTGCTGTTGTTAGGAATATAAATAATGAGAAATAATTGTGTTATAATTCAATTCATTCAAATTTAATTTTGTATTGAATTTAACTTTCAGTTTATGTTTTTAAATAATATGTTAATGTGTAATATGTATTCCTGTAGTTACACAAGTATTTTCTATGAAATTTGTCACTTAGGCTCTTTTTCTATGTTGTAAATTCTTGCTTAATCCATATTAAAACAATATACCATGACTTTAATGTCTTTTTTCCAAATACACGTTTGTTTTCTGAGCAGTTAATGAGGATTATTTTAGTATCACGGAATTAGGATATCACTCACGGAATTAGGAAACCACTATAACGGAATTTGGATCCCTGTCACGGATTTAGGAGGCACTGTTCAGGTTCTACTCTGAATGAATTACATGCTCTAACCCAGGCCTGCACGAGGTTTGCGCTCTCCCAGCCGGCTCACAGCTCATGAGCGGAATGCAGATATTAGTTGCGCTCTGTATAAGGGTGGCCTGGAAGAAGGGGTGATCTCGTACAAAATGTACACAAAAGGAAGTACTATTACGAGGGCTTATGAAATGAATTCCCGTTCAGTGTTTCCAAAACTATCTTGGACTATTATTAATTAATAAAGAAATATTTGTTTTACAGAAGTAATAGAAAATCTATAACTACTTAAATGTACAATATCATTTTGTTATATTTTTATTTATCAGTACATCAAAACGAGGTTTTATGTTGTTGGCAGCTGAAAGGAACAGTAGCCTACTGATCATAATGAAACATCAGTTACAGATGTTCGATGTCTGCCTTTATTAAAGTTGATTATAGAAAACAGTTGCTCACAAATATAAATGTTGAGCCAAACATAGCAATCATTTTCACAGCCAGCCTGTGTAGTCGTGGATATTATTGCTAATGTTTAGTCTTGTAAAACTCAACCAGGCTAGTAGTATTATTCAAACGATCTTTAGCCCTTAGGTCACAATGAAGATCAATAAGTTCGAGCTGTAAATCGTTAAATGTTAAATATTATGTTCCGTCTTTTAGATTCCTCCATACTGTACTGTAGCAGTAGGTAAGCAAGCAACGTGAAACAGTTACTGAGAATAGGCCTACACACTGCACTCCACTAGATAACTGAGTGGTCGTTTCCCTCTCCTCTACCTAAAGCAAGTCTATGTCATTCTGATGTATCTTCCTCTCCGTTTCGGCGAGCGGTAAACACCGCTCTCCCGCTCCGAAGGAGCGCGCGCGCTCGTTGAGCGCTGTTTGTGCAGGCCTGCTCTAACAAATGATATTCTATCACAGATGGCTTTATGGTTTGAATCTAATAGTTTTTTGCTTAATCAAGAAAAGACTATCAACATAACTTTTACCCTAAATCATGTAATAAAAAAAGGACAACATACGAAACTATACCAAATTTCTAGGACTTTTTATAGACTCCAGTTTAACATGGGAAAAACATATCGAATATATGTATATGCACAAAATTATCAAGATTTAAATATTTATTAAAGAAATTAGTGACTTGCGTTTCTCAAAATTATTTAATATGTGCCTATTTTTCGTTCTTTCAGTCGATAATTAGGTAGGCCTATGTCTTAATTTTTGTGGGAAATGGTAGCAAAATTGAGAGTGTCTTGATTTTGCAAAAGAAAGCCATTAGAATTCAATGTCAATCAAACTATCTTGAACATTGTCGACCTCTTTTCAAACAATCACAGATATTAACTGTCATAAATTTATACGACCTAGTCCGTTACACTCGACAAAATTTAGACCATTACTCATTAATAGCCAATATACATGATCATGAAATTAGAAATAGTGAACAAATTAATATTCCATACTGTAGAGTACATATAACTAGTAGAAATTTTTCTGTCATGGGGATGAAATTATAATATAATAAGCTTCCCAGTCAATATTATAAATTACCAATCAATAGTTTCAAAGCTAGATTTTATAATTGGCTTATAATAATTAATCCTTTCTACTCTATAGATGTGTTTCTTAACATAAATTCATACGAAATTGTTTTTAATAAATGAAGTTACTTACATTTAGTTACAATTAATACTACATTAAGAGTGAAGTGTTTTCATTAATTTTAGAGTTTCAAAATGTTTTGTGTTTTCATTCTAATTAAATTTTACTGTTTTCAATTATATGTGTATTTTCAAATGTATGCTTTTTTTCCTCCCTTCTGTATTGTGACGAAGCCTATCACTGTATGTTTAATGGCTTAATAAATTGAATTGAACTGTATAACAATGAAGAATCATATATTATATACCAAACCTGTGAAACTGTTGACACTGAATGTTGTAAAAACTGTAGCTAAAGGTCCAAATAACGTTATTTAGGTGTTATTTTAAAATTTTTATTACAATTTTTGCATAAATAAAGACTTTGTTAAATATGTCACGGAATTAGGCAACCTTACCCTACTATGTCATAAGCAGGGAACGGATTTATATGGACTAAAAATATATGAAATATGTAAATATATATGTAGTTATTTTTACCAAAATATGGAATTAAATATGGATTTTTACCAAAATATGGAATTAAATATGGACTTAAAATTATAAAAAAATGACTATGTACGTTAAATATTGGTACATTTTAATCAAACTAAACAAAAAATATAATGGACGTACCTTATCTTCCAATGTAGTTTCAACAAAACACAATTTTTATTGTCTGTTACCATAACAATAGGTTACAAACATTTCTTTCAAGTGCTGAAAAGTGAATCTTCTTCTATTGTCTCTGAGGATAGATTTATACTGACTAAAAGAGCGTTCGACGTCACAAGAAGTAACTGGTACATAATTCAATTTCACAATGTCTGCTGGGGATAAGTCCAAGTTAATCTTCACTGTTGATTCACCACTCATCACAGCAACAACCTTTTGTAGTTCTTCATATCCAGGGTTTTTTGAAAGTACAGTGTCCACCTTAGCTCTTACTGCATCTGCAACTTTACCTCTACCACGATTCAGTTGTTCCACAGTACTATTTATAATTTCAAAACTTTCAGATAGTGAAAGGTGCCTATTTTGGAGACTTTTGAGCGTTTTTATGATGCATGAAAATGTATGCTGAATGTGAGCTAAGTCATTCTTCACACTTATGTCACAGGTAACTGTTTTCGCAGTATCAATTGAGACTGCATCTTCAGAGTCCAATGCAAGGAGAACATTGTTAATAGAGTCTATATGTTCGGCATAATATTCAACTGCTTCTAGCCATGTACCCCATCTAGTTAAAATTGGCTTTGGTGGCAATGGAATTTCAGGGTACATTTCTTTCAACACGTTAACTCTACTGGGAGCTTTGAGAAATACTTTTTTCACTGATGAAATCAACAAATCTACTTTAGGGAAATTGTCTCTGACCACTTCTGCCACACGATGAAATGCATGCGCCACACAAGTAAAATGAGTCAATTTAGGATATACAACAGATAATGCTTGTCCAGCTTTGACCATATAAGCGGCAGCATCGCTAATAAAGAATAACACATTATCGTACATAATACCCTTTGGCCACAGGATACCCATAGCTTCGTTGAACAGTTTAACTATAGTTTTGTTATTGCACTTTTCTAGAACATCACAATGTAAAAGAATTCGTTCAGAATATTGTTCACTTAACAAACCGATAACTACATTACCAACAAGTCTACCTTCTTTGTCGGGAGTCTCATCAATGGAAACCCAAATTGAACTATCTTTAATTTCATCTCTTATCTTCTGTATTGTCTCATCGTAGATGGATGGAGCATACGTCTTCCTAAGTGTTGACTCATCCGGGATTGTATGTTGAGTATATTTTTCAAGGAATTCCCTGAAGACCTTATTCTTTAGTTTGTAGAGAGGAATATCAGCAGAGATGAGAGAACGGCACAGGTCGATGTTAAACTCAGATCTTACATTCGATGTTGTTGGTTGTGTTAAAAACAATTGTCTCTGCTTGGAATTTAGTTGTTTGTTGGCCTGATGTTTACTAGTTGTAATGTGTTGTTGCACCAGGAACTTTTGTGTAGATGATACTGCACACTGACACAAATTACAAAATAATATTTTATTGTCAGTTGATAAACCATCTTCTTTAAATTCTGAAATGTAACTTGTTAGTTTTGATTTTAAATTGACTGAATGACGTACTTTTGGCATATTTACCGTCTTTATAGTATGATTTACAAAACTGAACCTATGTGTACTCTGACTGGCATTTAACTGTTGAGCTGCACAACTGAAGTCTGTTAAAAATTTTAAATTAAATTAATACAGTTTTGTAACTTACTTTCCCATTGTTGATAGGACTGCTAATTTTCAAATAACTCTGATGTTAAAGGGATTACTGAACATGTGTTTAAATCTCTATTGTTGAAATGTATTTTTAAAAGTTAATGGAATTTTGTTTTGTTTTATTGTTAAACCTAATATAATATGGACTGTTTTATATGAAATATGGAAAATATATGGAAATTAACGAAAATATGTACTAAACTCTAAAATATGGAAAAATATGGAAAATAAAAGTAGGATTTTTCAACCCTACACATTGTGAAACATAAAGATAATGCAAAATATAAATTATATTAGCTTTATAAGTAAATATGTATTTACATATAAATCCTTTCCCTGGTCATAAGTAATATCGGTTTTAAAGCAAAATTTTAGTTTGAGTGTTTTATGATAAAAAAATTCATCTAATCTTCAATGTAAAGATCATTATATTTTTTGGTCCTGAGCCTCCTTTCAGCATTTTAACGCTAAAAACCTCTCTAATCGAAAGCACCGTTAATAGAATACTACCACCATTACATATCTACTAGAGATGGACAACTATCAAGAAAGCAAGACTAACAGCGCCCGCAAAGCCGAAAACCCGCACGACAATGTTGTATACGCTGCATTGTTAACGTAAAGACTGCTTGTGAATGTTTCGAGACGTCGAGATTGATCACTCCCGAAGTACCGAACGACAAGCAGCCTTGAATCACCACAGTTGTTTATACCTGACTGAACTTTTATCTACTTTGGCACTTGTTATATATGTATAAACAATCAAATAACCTATTTGAAACATCTTCTCTACCTTTCAGTGTATAATAATCCGTTCTCCAGTCTTTATTTAATTACTAGGCCCTTATTAAAAGGATAGGAACTTTGTTTTCATTATTTGAGATCAAGTGTGCAATATCAAGTAAAAATATATTAACGGTATGTTTTATGTTTCTTAGAAATGCAAATTTATTTGAGAATTGTTTCTTTTTTCTATTTATATAACCATAGGTAGTATCATATAATAGAAGCAGAACATTTTAATAACTAAGATACTGTTCTGTTTTGTATTTTTGTCTCATTTAAACATGTATAATGCTATTTATTTCAATGATGTATGTTATTCAAAGTTACGAAATCTTTTCACGTCGACCAAATGCTATATCGAGAATGATGAGCGAGACTCGAAGCGCACGAGAATGGCGAGAGACTCGAAAGACAAATGCAACGAACACAGCGAGCGAGACCGGCAGTTAGTTTTGTTCATCTCTAATATCTACACAAAGAAGCAGATGCACATCTTTTGTACCCTTCTGTTTTTAAACAAGGGGCTTTAAATGTAAAATAATTTCTTCTAGTTATTATTATATTAAAATATCGGAAAAAAATAACCGTACTGTAGGCCTACATCTTTTACATTCCATACTCATATCACAGCAGATTCAAAATGTATAGATTTTTAAACAAGGTTAAAATTAATATTATTGGAATTTGTTCGGCCTTTTGCCATTACCATTCAGGCTTCACGATGTTCCAGCAATTTTACTTTCTCTTGAACAAATTCAACGGATGGATACTCATGTTTCTATACACACATGTTTGGGAAAAAGGTTAAAATCACAAAACAAATGAAACACTTTAAAACAAAAGAAACAATTGAAAAACACTACAACACTTGTGTTATAATAACAGCCCACAGTTAACATGATCCCAGCAGAATCTAAATGAAAGAAGCATGTTATGTTTCCACGAAACACGATATAAAATAAAAGCAACAACAACAACTACTGAGCTGCGAACAGTGTTTGTATCGTTAGAATATAAAATACTGAGTGATTCATGCAGTGAGAATTAGATTATAAAATAATTGTACTGTACACATACCATCGGAAAATTCGCATGCAAACTATGAAAGAAACGTACATGTTCAGAAAATGAGAGCATGGATCGAAACAACGCTAATGAGAATTTCTGATTAAATTATTTAATCACCAGGGTGAATTCGGGAGTATGAAACACTGGGATTTAATTTCGTGGTACAATTTGTCGTTACTAATAATCAGGGAACGGATTTATATGGACTAAAAATATATGAAATATGTAAATATATATGTAGTTATTTTTACCAAAATATGGAATTAAATATGGATTTTTACCAAAATATGGAATTAAATATGGACTTAAAATTATAAAAAAATGACTATGTACGTTAAATATTGGTACATTTTAATCAAACTAAACAAAAAATATAATGGACGTACCTTATCTTCCAATGTAGTTTCAACAAAACACAATTTTTATTGTCTGTTACCATAACAATAGGTTACAAACATTTCTTTCAAGTGCTGAAAAGTGAATCTTCTTCTATTGTCTCTGAGGATAGATTTATACTGACTAAAAGAGCGTTCGACGTCACAAGAAGTAACTGGTACATAATTCAATTTCACAATGTCTGCTGGGGATAAGTCCAAGTTAATCTTCACTGTTGATTCACCACTCATCACAGCAACAACCTTTTGTAGTTCTTCATATCCAGGGTTTTTTGAAAGTACAGTGTCCACCTTAGCTCTTACTGCATCTGCAACTTTACCTCTACCACGATTCAGTTGTTCCACAGTACTATTTATAATTTCAAAACTTTCAGATAGTGAAAGGTGCCTATTTTGGAGACTTTTGAGCGTTTTTATGATGCATGAAAATGTATGCTGAATGTGAGCTAAGTCATTCTTCACACTTATGTCACAGGTAACTGTTTTCGCAGTATCAATTGAGACTGCATCTTCAGAGTCCAATGCAAGGAGAACATTGTTAATAGAGTCTATATGTTCGGCATAATATTCAACTGCTTCTAGCCATGTACCCCATCTAGTTAAAATTGGCTTTGGTGGCAATGGAATTTCAGGGTACATTTCTTTCAACACGTTAACTCTACTGGGAGCTTTGAGAAATACTTTTTTCACTGATGAAATCAACAAATCTACTTTAGGGAAATTGTCTCTGACCACTTCTGCCACACGATGAAATGCATGCGCCACACAAGTAAAATGAGTCAATTTAGGATATACAACAGATAATGCTTGTCCAGCTTTGACCATATAAGCGGCAGCATCGCTAATAAAGAATAACACATTATCGTACATAATACCCTTTGGCCACAGGATACCCATAGCTTCGTTGAACAGTTTAACTATAGTTTTGTTATTGCACTTTTCTAGAACATCACAATGTAAAAGAATTCGTTCAGAATATTGTTCACTTAACAAACCGATAACTACATTACCAACAAGTCTACCTTCTTTGTCGGGAGTCTCATCAATGGAAACCCAAATTGAACTATCTTTAATTTCATCTCTTATCTTCTGTATTGTCTCATCGTAGATGGATGGAGCATACGTCTTCCTAAGTGTTGACTCATCCGGGATTGTATGTTGAATATATTTTTCAAGGAATTCCCTGAAGACCTTATTCTTTAGTTTGTAGAGAGGAATATCAGCAGAGATGAGAGAACGGCACAGGTCGATGTTAAACTCAGATCTTACATTCGATGTTGTTGGTTGTGTTAAAAACAATTGTCTCTGCTTGGAATTTAGTTGTTTGTTGGCCTGATGTTTACTAGTTGTAATGTGTTGTTGCACCAGGAACTTTTGTGTAGATGATACTGCACACTGACACAAATTACAAAATAATATTTTATTGTCAGTTGATAAACCATCTTCTTTAAATTCTGAAGTGTAACTTGTTAGTTTTGATTTTAAATTGACTGAATGACGTACTTTTGGCATATTTACCGTCTTTATAGTATGATTTACAAAACTGAACCTATGTGTACACTGACTGGCATTTAACTGTTGAGCTGCACAACTGAAGTCTGTTAAAAATTTTAAATTAAATTAATACAGTTTTGTAACTTACTTTCCCATTGTTGATAGGACTGCTAATTTTCAAATAACTCTGATGTTAAAGGGATTACTGAACATGTGTTTAAATCTCTATTGTTGAAATGTATTTTTAAAAGTTAATGGAATTTTGTTTTGTTTTATTGTTAAACCTAATATAATATGGACTGTTTTATATGAAATATGGAAAATATATGGAAATTAACGAAAATATGTACTAAACTCTAAAATATGGAAAAATATGGAAAATAAAAGTAGGATTTTTCAACCCTACACATTGTGAAACATAAAGATAATGCAAAATATAAATTATATTAGCTTTATAAGTAAATATGTATTTACAAATAAATCCTTTCCCTGCTAATAATGTTAAGTGCGTTCTTTAAAAAGGGCAATGGTAGGCTTACTTCCCACACTTCCGGCACCTCGATCCAATTCTTGACATAAATTTTTTGGAGAAGAGAAAGTTTTACAACCAAATTGGACTACATTATCCCTCCATTTAAGTAGGGAGGTACACCTTTCGATAGTATAGTTTTACAATAAACCAACATTTATTTCCTCTCAATCTGTAGGTCCTCTGTAAACAAAGATTGGCGTGTTTAATATAGGTATACCACCTCTTCATCAAAAAATAATTAATTTTAATGTTTTTGAAAACCCAATAGGTATTTTTTTAATTATGAAGCATTTTTGAATCCAGACGTTTGAGATGGGAGGGGGTGTAGTACATATGGACGAATCCAGAAATGCATATAGAGTGTTAGTTGGAATATCGGAGGGGAAAAAGACCTTTGGGGAGGCCAAGACGTACATGGAAGGATAATGGATTTGAGGAAGGTGAGATATGATGATAAAGACTGGATTAATCTTGCACAGGATAGGGAACGATGTCGGGCTTATGTGAGGGCGGCAATGAATCTTCGGGTTTCTTAAAAGCCATAAGTAAGTATGAAATATGTTTTAGATTTTTTTTCAACTGGGCAGCATTTAAATGACAACCCAAAACGTAATTAAGATATCTTAAGGAAACTTTGTACGCACGTAAAGTTCTCTCAAGTGAATAATATATATTAAACACTGTCGGCCTCGGTAGCGTAGTCGGTACAGTGCTGGCATTCTCTCCTCGAGGTTCCGGGTTCAATCCCGGCCCAGGTCGATGGCATTTAAGTGTGTTTAAATGTGACAGGCTCCTGTCAGTAGATTTAATGGCATGTAAAAGAACTCCTGCGGGACAAAATTCCGGAACACTGGCGACGCTGATATAACCTCTGTAGTTGCGAGTGTCGTTAAATAAACAATAATTTGTAATTTTTTTGTATAGTAAAAACTTTAAGATAAATAAATAGTTAATTTTTTTTTAAATAACATTTATCAAAATTTTTGTAAAGAAATTAGTATAAAATGAAATAAAAACACAAAAAATCATTTTTAAAAGTAACATGTCACATATTTTAGTATATGTTGAAACATGTTTATTAAAAATAGCTCAAAAGAAAAATTATACCAAAATTAAAATATTTGAGTAATTTATCATTAAAAGCTGCCCGGCTGAAAAAGAAACCTAAAAAATTTTTCGTAATTAAAAAAAGTAATTATTGGGTTTTCAAAAACATTAAATTATTTACTGATATACAAACAATGTATATTAAGTATGTCAATATTTGTTTTCAGAGGATATATAGATTCTGACAATTAAAAAGTTGATATATATAGTAAAATTGTGCTAGCGAAAGTTGTACGTCTCTCCTTAACACACCCTGTTTATTCTATTTTGTGGTTCGTGAAAATTCATCTATTTACCAATGCAACTGAAATTCAATTCATTATCCAGAAAACACGTATCACAAAGTTTATAAAATGAGTATTGAGAGAAATTTAACATAACTATAAGAGCTTGATTATAAAATCAGAGATGTAAACTTTTGTTTCGAATTTCGTGGTGAACATGATTAACAGTTTCTTTAAATATGGTAAATAACTAAATACAGTGTTTATTTATAACAATTTCATTATTTCCATACCGATCCAGTCGGTAATTTAGAACCAGGCAGCAGGATATCATGCCAAATCAATTTCTTCTTTAGTTGTGTCTTCTATTGTTTATCTTCAACAGATTAACTTTCCGTAGTTCACGTATGACAATCTTATAGGTTATAGACAGAAACAATAACTTAGTTACATTTGTTCAGATCAAATTTCTTCACATTTGAAGGACAAAACTAAAATTCTTTCAATCATTTATTATCATAACACGCTGCTCTCTTAAATTGACTGAGCATGTTGGGAATTAAATGAATGGCATTCCCAAAACATATTATGAAATGTTTCATATAAAACAATGTTATCACGAAATGGAATCAAAAACGAGCAAAATGTTATTACAATTTTTGTTTGATACATTTCAAAGAATAACTTCATGAAATTAATGAAATTACTTACGGTTCACCCTGTATATGACAAGGGTTGAACTTTGTACGGACGATATTTATAGCCCCGTCGCTCTAATTTCCGGCAGCCAATCACGTTACAGGTCGGCTACATTTAAACGTGTGCGTCTTGTGATTCGCTGATGAAGAAGTTATGCATTTCCTAAGGCTCGATAAATACTTAATATAATCACCCGCCATTTTGGCTCTTTCGTTGGCGTTCGCAGAAAGCACACGAGGACTTTAATTGCCGCTCAATTATTTGCTGAACTATAGTGCGTTTGATTTATTATCATAGGAGCTACGACATGATAATGTTTAACGGTGTGGCAAATAGATCCCTCGTCTGGTAGCTCGGCAACGAAAGAGCAAAAATGGCGAACGATACTACCTACCTAGACTTTATAGAGCCTTGACTTCCTAAGACGTAAGCAAAGAGGAGGAGTCACGCCGGGAATAACAGCGTCGCGACTATAGTACTTTGTAATAATCTGCAGAGAACTGTTTTCGAGGTACACAGGGTGGAAGTGAAATAACCTTGCAGATTGAAAGGGACGACAGGGTACACTTAAAGAAATAGAAAATCTCTATCACATTTTGTGATTAAATGCACGGTTAATTAGAAAATTAAGTTTGAAGTTTCAGCAGTCCGGCAACATCGCCGCTAACACACTACTCGTGATACAGATGTAAGAGGTCAACGAACTCCGTGTGTCTCCCTAAGTGAGCTATTCCCTGACGCGACGTTGCTCTCTTCGTGCTGTGGCTTGAAATTAGAGGTATTTAAATCTTAATTTACAGGCTATTGAAATACGTCAGAGAGATAAATTATACTTTATTAGATTTCCTATCGATATGGACAAAAATCACGATCCTACTAGCAAAAGTTACTGAATAAGAGGTTGTTAAACATTTGGGAAAAAAGCTATAAACTTTCCACCAATATGATGATATAAGGTCCCTGAGCCAAATAACGCCATGTATACCTTTAACGCCACCCTAATAAAATTTGTTAACGATACAAGTTTTCGGTAGTGCACTACTGTAGCCTGCATTCGCTTGCAATCTAGTGATGAAATGAGTTACTAGCTGTCCGCTGACATTTATGAGTGACGTTATATTCCATCATCTTCCTGTTGTGTGTTGATAGTGAATAGCTGTTCTTATATCAAGGTAAGAGGCAATACTTTATTTTGTGTGTTGAGGAAGTAATACTGTAACTGTATTAAACTATATATTTTCGTGATCCTTAAGCATTCTTCTATGTATAGAAAGTATTTGCTATCTATAGAATTTGAAAATGTTAGAGAAACAGGCATGTCATGTTATCAAGTACTCAGTAGCGCTTTAATGCCATGTGGCGTTAAAGGTCTACAGACAAAAATTTAGGTTATGTTAGTACTAAGGCTGACAGTACAGCATCAGTGTGAAAACATCAGGAAAATCACTAAACTTTCAACTTACAAATGTTCAGAATGTGCAGTGATGATATTGGTTCAATTGCTCTTAATTTTTTTACATAACTTTGTTTTTTTTTTTTTTTTTTTTTTTTTTTTTTTTTTTTTTTTTTTTAACTTATTAAACTAAGCTAAATGTTTTTGTGTTTAATAACTTTCTACTGTGACACGTTGTCTCTTTTTTTAAAGCAAGGAGTCACTGGAAAACATATTTTCCTAGTCCATCTGGTGTTTCAGTTTCAGATCAAGAATCTTTCATTGGTATCATTAGTATTGAGTGATTTTGTATCTTTTATTAACAGAAACTCAAATTTAATCGCTTAGTTCTATTTTTGTTGCTCAGGAACAATAATTCATTAACAATTATAAGTGTACAGGTTACTAAAAAATAGGTGGCGTTAATTGGACAACCTGTTCCTAATAAAGCCAGTTTACAAGTTTTCCTATTTGAGTTCTAATTCTTGTTCGGTATATAATATATCAATTTTCATTGTGCTATTTTGTAAAGATAAGATTAGATTTTCTATTTCATAAGTTTCGTATTTGTACATAACTTATTTCCAGAGCAAAAGTAACTGAAGTGTTAAGGTGGCGTTATTTGGTACGTGTACCTTAGTTTTTTTGTTACATACAACATGAGCTATTCCCTCTGAAAATTAATATGTAATGTAGATTCCATTTCACAGAGTAAATAATGTGGTTTCTTTTTTTACCATTAGCAAAACTTCAATTTTCAAATCCTT
This sequence comes from Periplaneta americana, assembly GCF_040183065.1. NCBI lineage: Eukaryota > Metazoa > Arthropoda > Insecta > Blattodea > Blattidae > Periplaneta > Periplaneta americana. The sequence continues at coordinate 161,799,920 of NC_091120.1, read as the reverse complement.
GTCAATGGACTGTCTATGAGATCTTTTTCTGCCTCTGATATGTCCATTGTCCATGTTCTCTGAATTTCACTTTCTCGCTGGCAAATAGGTGGTCGGTTTGGATTAGTTTCATTTGAAAGTGTGCGTACCTCTTGTTGTCTACGTCTTATGTCACCAAATCTTACCTTCAGAATCTCAGTTCTCTCATTTCTCGTTAAAGACGTCTTATTTTACGTTGATTTCATCAATGACTCTGAGCGTATTCCGAATCTCAGCGCTGAGCAATCTGATGGCATCACGGTGTTCCGAATTTCACTGATGGAGTCACTGATGCTCCACCGGTGTCGCACCGGTGCCATCAGCTTGCAGAGATGGTGGCAGTCTCCATCAGCCGCCATCAGTGAATCTGATTGGTTCTTGTATAGGGCGGGAATTAGCAGACGAATGACATCGTGCACTGTTGTATCATGGCGGTGTGTTCTGCTTTAGTTCTACTGTATTGTTTGTAATGAGCATAACGTAAAAACAATATGTTAATGGCTTATGAGCGAACATGTCAACGGACGAGTTATTACTACTGGTTCAAGAAATAAATTGTTTATGCTCTCTTTTCTTTTAACTAGATGGCAGTACGAAAATTTCACAAAATTTTGTTAGCGTAGCACAGACAACAACTTATACAGTCGCCATGACAGCCATCGATCCTTCCAGCAGTTTTGTTCCTATTTCGCTGCAGCGTGACGTCATTGTTGTCCACCGGTCCGGTGAGATTCGGAATACGCTGTCTGCTACCACAACACAAGAACTAACAAAACGAATCAACAGTAAAACTTTTACATTACTAACCAATAACCACAGTGCTTCTCTATAAGAATAAATGAAGTATAACATGAAAAATACGCTCTTTCAGATTATAATAGAAAGACTTTAGGGTGTAATTTGAAAATGTTTTGAATGACGTCATAAGTCGAAAAAATATCTTGTTTCCATAAAAACATTCCTTTCTAAGCACAAAATAAAATAGCCTAGCTAGAAAATTAGTTATTTTAAAAGAGGCAAATGCCAAATCGATTGTCACTTCCTTCATAAAGACACAGATACTGTCTGAACTCCAGTTCTGAAACCGCGCCGTATGAGGAAGTGGGGAGCTAGGGGACGTAACTCAGCAACCGGGTTTCACGCCGCATTGCTGCCGCGGTTTCAGATCTGGCATCCAAACAGTACTCACTCAAACATGAGGAAAGGAAAGTGTATATAAGCAGTACAGTCAAGTGTTACTGGGAGTCCACTTCCTCTGTTCTTGATACAATAAAATAGTTCGATGACAGGACATACCATTACTAAAAGTGGAGCCCTTTCTCTTGCACAATAAACGACCAGTGTTCGACTGCCAGCAAGTCTCAAACTTGGGCCGACGACAGAGAGATAAACTGCTCCTCAGTAACTATTGAATAAGACTAACTTACGAGCGGGATCCAGTGTCTCTGATAAGGACATCAGAATAATACAGAACCCTCCAGCAGCAGAAATGTGCATTGTTAGTGCGTAGATAACGAAATATCAACGGATTTTACACGTGGCCACATTCATCGGCGGCCGTGACGACTCTGACCTGAAAGACTTTCTCTGTTCTGCAAGGACTTAGTAACTCAGCCCTCTTCAGATATTATCTACACTCGAGCGTTTAATTCTTGTAGAGAAGTCAACGTAAGTAAAACCCTAGATCATATATAGATTGCTCATTCCTATGTTAAAATCGGTTGCACTTTGAAGAGGACAACCGCCAGGATCGCCACCCGTACGCCGTAAACGAACACGAGATGGCAGTACAGTCGCTAATGCAATTCAAATGGGAGTTATGACGTGACTCCTTATGTATTAACTAGATGGCAGCATAGTAAAGCTGACAAAAGTTGTTACCGTCAAAACCTATATATGATCTAGGGTAAAACCTATGAAAGACAGTACGTTGTCCTTCGTAACGTGGGACGCAAAATTCTCAAATATATTTTCCCGTAAAATGCTACATTTATTCCAATCTTCCTTTTATACGGCGTTCAAGTCTTGTGATTCATATTGAGAGGGCCTTAGTTCGGTCCATGTCCGGTACACATTTATTGTAAATTATAACAGAATAAATAAAGACACTTACGAAGATTAATGGTGATCATTCTCGGCCTTTATTCTCCATCAAAAATAGGATATTGTAGCAGGATTACAAAGTATATTCGAAAACCTGAAAAACGCTTTTTTTTTTTCCTCATAAAGGACAAAATACGAAAACATTGCTATTCCATCAAAGGACAACGTTTTATTAGTAGTGCAATAGAATATATGAACCCAAGAGAATTTATTCGATGCCGGCATGGTACTTTTTTATATTCCTGTCACTAACCTTACATTCTAAAATCTAAATTTAATCTATTTTTGCGATTTTTTTTCAAGAATTTAATAATAATAATAATAATAATAATAATAATAATAATAATAATAATGATTTATTTAACCTGGCAGAGTTAAGGCCATACGGCCTTCTCTAACACTCAACCAGGAGTAAAAACTGCGTTATAGAAACACTACAAATTTACAAAGTACACACAAAACTGAATAAGATAATAATAATAAAATGTAAACAACAAGTACGAAGAAATCAGACATAATATATAACATACAGAAAGAAAGAAAACAGCATAATAAAATGTGAACAGCAGGTCAAAAATAAATGAGGCCTACAAAGTATAAAAAAATAAGAATTATTGATAATAATAATAATAATAATAATAATAATAATAATAAATAAGAATAGTAATGATAATAATAATATTAATAATAATAACAAATAAAATAATAATAATAACAGGCCTAATAGCAATAATAATACTAATAGTAGTAATACAATAGTGCAGTACAAAGCATACAATGAATACAATATTTTTAAGTATACACAGTAAGGAAAATTATGTTTATATGTAGCTCAACTTATCACATTAGAGATATACCATTATCGCAAAATATGAAAACAAAAATATAAAATAAGTTAAATATCACTAGAACATAAAAAAAATGTGAATACGTGGAAACATGCAATACAACACTTGTCATAATAGGCAACACTTGTCATAACGCTAGAAATGAAAAAAATATGTATATAAGTATGTATTAATAAAAAATATCTAACTTAAAATCTAAGCTTTATTACATGTATTTTTGCAAACTGATAAAAAAAATTACAGGTACACATGTGATTCAGCCTCATTTAATCATTGTTTGAAGGTGCAATTAATAATTAAATATTTTTCCATATTTTTGGCGGTCGTTGATTGTTCTCATCAACGGCAACCCATACGTAGGAATCGCCAACTTAAGCTCTAATCGTTTGCATTGTATCAGTGTAGCAGGGGTTCAAATAATTTTTCCGGAGTGTTAATTCTTCCGAAATATTGAAATTACAGTATTTGCGTAGGAATGTTTGAAACTTTGGCACTCCACGTTTATACCACGGTATGTTTGCAGCATCCATTGCCATGAACAAATCTTTATTAAATTCACTGGTAGAAAACGAAGAAGATTCCAGCACCACTTGTGTAAGAAGAACTTGTTTTTTTTGACGGAGCACGTTTTTCATTTGTGGCATGAAGTTCAGTTTTTAAATACGTTTGTCACATACTTTGCAAAGACGATTTTGCCATTACTAGTAAAAGGATCGTCAACTGAACACCTATGTTTTAACTTGGATCCCACTGGCGCCAAACAGTAGACTAACTAGCTGTATAATCTGATGTCAGAATAAGCTTCTCAAGAAAACTGAAAGAACTACTGATTGGGGGTGTTTGTGGCAAGCGGTCATAACCACATGGTAATTTTCACTCTTTCCTTCACCGAGTTAGCAGTAGCTACAATGACCCATGCTTCGCACTGGTATTTGATCCTACTTTACGGTTACTTCTTAAGGGATACACAAAATGTTAGCAAGGCAAAGGAATGTCCATTGGTTGACAGAATATGTTATTATTTTCAATTATTAAATTATGTTTATGCATTAGAAACGAAAAGACAAGATTCATAAACCATTTTTAAGACATAACTTATGGGTTAAGTGTTACGTCGAGGGAAAATTAGTGAATAAATGTATATTATTTCAAAGAAATGTTCTTCAAAATATGTACAGAGGTGTGAAAATTATTAGAATAATCTTAATTTTAAAGGTATTTTAATAGTTCCTTCACAAATATTCATTGAATTGATGAATATTGGTATATAATATTACTATACTGATGTAGGATATATTTACTACTAACAATGACGGAAAGCATTGTTGTACATTGGTATTTTTCTTATTTTACAATTGTTATGGGAATTCAGAAATTATTATATTATGTTGGCGGAATTGGAAACATCAAAAATTAATTAATAAATGCCTTAAACAAATTGTTCTTTGCGTTTACATTGTTGTGAAGGTTCAAATGAACGTATACATGTGTTTTGTGCATATAATTTTTTATGTTTCCAATTCCGCCAACATAATATAATAATTTCTGAATTCCCGTAACAATTGTAAAATAAGAAAAATACCAATGTACAACAATGCTTTCCGTCATTGTTAGTAGTAAATATATCCTACATCAGTATAGTAATATATACCAATATTCATCAATTCAATTAATATTTGTGAAGGAACTATTAAAAAACCTTTAAAATTAAGATTATTCTAATAATTTTCACACCTCTGTAATATATGCCAAAATATTTATTATACACCAAAATAAGTAATATAAAAGTACGGAATAATAATCTTTTCGGTGTAATTCGCCGACATTTTAGCTACATACATGGGAACAGAATATGCAATTACATACAATCCTGGCTCTAGTGATGACCAATGAGAATACTGAATGAGGAATACATGTACATATAGCTATAGAGGCTGTAAGGAAGGGAGCAAAGAAAGCAACATTTTTGTCAGGAAAATTTTTCGGATAAATCTAACAGAAAATTTTCCTTCTCACATCACTAAACTTACGTCTATTCGCTCGCATGGAAAGGAGTAACTTACAACTGTAGGGATCATTCATGGGTTCCAGAAACTCAAAACGATGGGTCATAAACACGTGTCAACATGGTTCTATCGAGATTGCCAATTTTTATTTATGTAGAGGCAAATCTTTACGGTCTTTATTAAATATTCAGAAACAAGAATCCTTACACTGGAATAAAAAAAGTAGTTCCAGCCATAACAAAGAGGAGTATGGCAAGTAGAATTTTGACTTAAACATGAATTACGATGTAAATATCGACCATCTGCTCTCTAAATTCAGTGTCTCATGTTCGAAGAGTGACCGTTAAATTTGCTGCTCCTATACATATATTTTAATATTTGAGCCACAGACGCTTCCTTTACAACGGAAGTAAAATATCGAGTGAGTGTGTGTCGTAGTTTTCCGAAGCCTATGTGAAAGAACAGCCGGACAAATTTAGAATGATATGATATATGGACGGAGTTACGTAAGAGACCAGCCGACAATTTGAAAAAAATGAGATATTTGCACAAATCTGTTGATGGCAGGCTAATTTAGGCCTAACTCGGAAAAAATCAAGAACGGCGATATCTGAATTTTGTTGCTATTTATAAGCAAAAATTCGCTTCTTGCATAACATTCATTTATTTATTTTGCTTTGAAATATTAATTCAACTGCTAGTCTCTTATTAAAAATCGATTAGCCTTTCTTGTATTATTTGTGCTATTTTTTGTAATAGTATGAATGTTATATCCAGACGTTTGAGATGGGCAGGGCATGTAGCACGTATGGGCGAATCCAGAAATGCATATAGAGTATTAGTTAGGAGGCCGTAGGGAAAAAGACCTTTGGGGAGGCCGAGACGTAGATGGGAAGATAATATTAAAATGGATTTGAGGGAGGTGGGATATGATGATAGAGATTGGATTAATCTTGCTCAGGATAGGGACCAATGGCGGGCTTATGTGAGGGCGGCAATGAACCTCCGGGTTCCTTAAAAACCAGTAAGTAAGTAAGTATGAATGTTACAATAATTCTTGCATAAAATGTTTTATAAAAAAAATAAACATTTATTTCAATGACCAATATCTCGAAAAAGGTTTTTGGCGCTTGGTCTTTTATTGCGTAATTCCGTCCATATGATATGACATGATATGATATATGATATGATATATGATATGATATATGATGTGATATGATATGTGATATATGATATGTGATATATGATATGATATGGTATGATATGATATGATATGATATGATATGATATGATATGATATGATATGATATGATATGATATGATATGATATAATATATGATATGAGAAATGATGATATGATATGATAGCCTGTGATATGATATGATATGATATGATATGATATGATATGATATGATATGATATGATATGATATGATATATGGTATGATACGATATATGATATATGGTATGATACGATATATGATATTATATGATATGATATGATATGATATATGGTATGATACGATATATGATATGATATGGTACGTATGGTGTACATGATATGATATACGATATGATTATGATATATGATATGAATGAATGAAATGATATTATATATATATATATATATATATTTTTCGTCATAGTATTTCTTACATGCAATGGTGGACCTCACATTGTCATATAATGGTGTCACCATTAACAATAAATTACAAATAACATTTCTTTGCAGTACACTTCATTAAAACTACCCCATTCTCACTAGCTATTTTTCCTCTTACTGCTCAGTCCATCGTCTATTTAATCTTACCCTACCTTGTTTTTGCTATTCATTATTTATTCAATATTTCACATTTGTCTTATTTATTGTTTATAACAATTCGCTTCTATAGCCGATTCGTTGTTCAGTTCACTATTTGCTATAGGTAATAACCAGACATCGGATTCTAGGGCAAATGCCTATCTTGTTTCTTTAGAAGAAAAGTAAAAATAATTATTAATATTTGTGTTTCATGGAAATTGAAAGGTATTCAAAGAGTTTTATAGTGCCCTAAAATGCCCTAAAACGGTTATTAGAGCCTAATTTGTTAATATTCGCCTAAAAATGCCTAACTCACTGTAAAGTTTCGCATTTTACTCTTACTTTTTATAATTTATACATGCATTCACTGCGAAATTTAAGGCATTTAAGAAGTGGAAAGTTTGCTTTACACCGGCCATGAAACCATTGATAAAGGAAACAAAATGTTTTGAATCTCACGACACTCGCAATAGATTTCACCGAATTTAACATGTTCGGAGGCATAAATGCCGACAAAGAACCAACCTTAGTTTTGAAGCAGGCAACAATCACAACATGTGCTGCTACCGATTCAGAGATATACTATACTATAAAAATGACTGTTTTCGGTCTGAAACCGATTAGCTGTACTGCCCTTCAGAGTGTCATAAAATCACAATTTTTGGAGAAAGAGTGTTTTTGAAGTATTTATGAAAAGTCGTAAAACTGCGAATTAGTAGGGTAAACCGTTACAAAATATTTAAAAGAATGGCCCTCCTAGTGTTAACACTACCAGGAAATGCAACAATAAGTGGAACTTTGTATTTTTGTCCAATTGAATCTCAATAACATCGGTTCATTTGAATGCTCGTTAACAGTTGCTCTTTCCCTCACCTTATTTGTCTTGAGAAGTTTCGAGCGTTAGGACGTTTTCCTGTGAAGTTTAACGCGATAATGACGAAAAATATAAGTGCAAAATCTACATTGATCCGGCAATGGCTAACAGAATATTCAGAATTCACTTATGATGGAAAAATAATATTCTGCAAGATTTGTAGCAAACAGGTATGTAACAATAGTTGAAATATATAAATTCTATTAATTTTAATGAGTAGGCCTATAATATTTATACATTGACTGAGCTATCCTGAGGTATAATTCTTTTTAAGACCACTACACTTTAACCTCTTAAATTCCGATAGTTAAAGTATTTGCAGGTCATTAAAATTTTGATTGTTCGAACCCACTAACTTTGTGATAGAAATACGGCAATACAACAATTAGGATTTTATTTTAATTCAGTTTACTTTACATTTTTAGATTTCGCAAGAAAAGAAGTGCCACCTAAAGCAGCATGTGCAAGGAGCGGCTCATAAGGCTAAAGCTCAGCAGAAAAATCAACTGCAACAAACTTTACTAACACAGCCTACTTCATCCAATCTCAGCAGCAATTTCTATGCTGATTTAACCAGAGCGTTTGTTTCCTGCTAACATTCCCTGGAATGCAATTGAAAATCCGGTTTTAAGACAGTTTTTACAAAAAATACTGCAAACAAAATATCCCATCTGAGTCGACCCTAAGAAAAAATTACTTAGACAGAATATACAATGAAACTTTAGCTTCCATTCGGGAGGATATAGGTGATTCTTGCATATGGGTCTCTGTGGATGAAACCTCGGATCCTATGAATAGATATATAGCAAATATGGTAGTAGGAAAACTTAGTCCTGATGGACCTTCGATTCCACACCTCGTATGTGTTAAGGAACTTTCGAAAGTGAATAGCCAAGCCATTGCTTATTTTGTAAATAAAGGCCTACAGTCTTTATACTCAGGTAATATAGACGATTCTAAAGTTCTGTTGTTTTGTACTGATGCTGCCTCATACATGGTTTCTGCAGCTTCACTTCTTAAAACATTTTATCCTAACCTCACGCATGTAACCTGTCTAGCACATGGCCTTCACAGGGTTTCTGAAACAATCCGGAATGAATTTCCTCTTGTCAATTCGTTTATTTCTAACACAAAAAAATGTTTTTGTAAAGCCCCATCCAGGATTTCAATATTCAGAGAGAACTTTCCAGATATCCCATTCCCACCTCAGCCGGTTGTTACACGATGGGGAACCTGGATTCAGTCAGTGGTGTATTATTCTAAGTATTTTAAAGAAGTGGTCACAGTTATTAATAAATTACCTGAAACTGATAGTGCAGCGTGTGTGAAAGCAGTGAAAGATTGTCTGAATGACTCACGAGTGAAAAACGATATTGCCTACATAACATCAAACTTTTCTTTCATACCTGCAAGCATTGAACAATTAGAACGTGAAAAACAATATCTTTGTAGCCAAATAGCAATAGTAAAGGAAGCTCAAGTGAACATACATTCTGCTTTGGGCGAAACTGGGAAAAAAGTTAAAAATAAGTGGGACAACGTATTAAATAAGAATGTAGGATTTTCATTGTTGGAAAAAGTATCAAGAGTGATATCGGGGGAAAGTGTAAATGTTCCAGTAAGTATTGATGTTTCTATTGTACCTAATTTAAAATTTGCGCCTCTCACATCAGTTTCGGTTGAAAGAAGTTTTTCTGCTTTCAAAATCATTCTCAGTGACAAAAGGCAAAGGTTAACTGTGGAGAATTTAAAAAAAATTCGGGTGGTGTACTGTGCAGATAATTATAATGAAGTCTGAGCATGGAACTGAATTTCAATAACTTAAAATGAGTAATCTTGATATCAATAATCATTAGTTCATTAGTTTCAATATATTAAATTTGTGCAGCTCTGTTTATAAATTTAATATAGTATCCTTTTTTAATGTTTAAACATACTTTTTTGTGCGTATTTTAGTGTATAACTAAAAATTTCAGTGAAAGAAATAAGTATGATACCTTGATGTGCCTAAAATGCCTATTTTCATTAAAATAGAGCCTAATTTTACAAATTTTGAGCTTATTTTAGGCGCCTAAAACTGCAATTTTAGTGCCTAAAAATCCGATGTCTAGATAACTTATTTTCATCATCAAAACTTCCAACTATTCATACCTTCGTTACTCTGATGTCTTGATATTAATCTAATTCAGTACCACCAGACACTTTCTATTATTTTCTCAATCTTCTCTAGTTCAGTAATATTGATCACTCACTATTCTAAAAATACTATTCACTAGTCATTTTTTTTACCTTAGTAAAACAGCACTGATTACCCTATACCTCTTTCACTGATCACTCCCACCCTTCCACCGTAGCTCGCACTACTTTCCCCTTATGTTATGTAACTGATTTTGATTATGCGTAATTGTCTACTTTATTGTATATATTATGTAAGGTATTTTCTTTTGTGTTGTTTTGTAATCTAATTTTGTATTTCATGTATATTATTGAAACCTGGTTGAGTGGAAGAGAAGGCCTAATGGCCTTAACTCTGCCAGGCAAACTACTACTGCTGCTGCTGCTGCTGCTGCTGCTGCTGCTGCTACTACTACTACTACTACTACTACTACTACTTTCTTCACTCGTTTGTTTTCCTTATCACTATCAAATCTCGTCTCCCTCACTATGTTTTTCACTACTTTTCATTATCCCCATTGACTTAGGCCAACTTATCGTTTGACTTAATTCCTCGAATGTTTCTTTCATACTTCTAAGATCTTCAATATCCCCAACAGATAATGCATTTGAGTCTTCCAAATTACTTACTTCAATCCCACCCTTATTACTAGAGCCTGAATGTTTCGCAAACTGCACTTTTTACTGGATGCAAGTAAATCATTATTTACATGGATATAAATGTGATTTGGAGTAAATCAAAGTATCAGGCCAATTTTTATTCGGCTTAGTTTGCCTTTTTAAGGCGTTTCTTACTAATAAATGCCTTTTTGTCATTTTAAAGCAATACTTCTTGTTTATTTGTAATTTTCTAATTAATTGTAATGTAATGTGTATGAAATTTAAATATTTGAAACAATGTTTACTTTGTTAACAATAGTAAATAAAATAAAAGTAATTTATTTAGGTGCTTAATCTACTAATAATCGTGCTTTAATACTATTGGTGTAATTGAATAATGGTCGACAATCCACAGTTACAAATATAATATTGTCATATCTTTTCGATACCAACAATCAGCTTTATAATTTTAAATATGAAGCTCGTTCTCATAGAAGTTGTCACGTAGCATTTCCATCTGTTTCCTTTCATATTTTAAAATATTACTGTTACAATGTTGTGCTACACGTGTTTATTACTGTAGGAGAAAGAAATACGAGTGAGGAACAGGCAGTTATTGTCGGGTGCAGTGTTGCCAAGTCAGCGGTTTTGTAGCTAAATCTGGTGTTTTCAGGACTACGGTCAGCTACAGAATTTTACCGTCAGCGACTAGCTATTTATTTGGAGTTTTTTATGATTCCAGGCAGAGATTAGATGATATTTTTAAGTTTTTTTTTCTGAAAAAGATGTTATAATTTTTATATGTACTTGCGGACAGTGTTAGTTAATCATAAACCAGAGTTTAGTATGGTATTAATACACTTTTTCATTGTGCGAGTATAAAATATCAACGTTTTATGTTAACTCGATTTGGTGCAACCACGTCCATTTCCTGCCTCATCCATTTTTGTTGTACAAATAAAGTATTCCGCATTCGTTAACCTCTTAATCTAATGTATGCATTGTTTTTGTAAATAAATTGATGTATTTAATCATAAAGGGTAGATAATGATCTTAATTATTATTTTCATTTATGATATATGATATTATTTAATTTATCGTTTTTCATTATAGTTTATGTAACGGTAACAAAGATATACTTAAAACTTAAAATCAGACTCATCGTTAGCAAGCACGTCTCCAGCTCGGTGCAAAATCAGATTTCGAACTGACAGGTGTGACTGTGAATGTGATTATTTCCGAAGTGTCCAGTATATTCTTGATCTACTTCATTCAGTTTTGAAGAAATATGCCGCCTAAGACTATATACGTACAAAAGTTTACATATGTGTGAAAAAAAAAGTGTTGAAAGATTGCGTGAAAGAAGTTACCGGTGATAGTTCGAAAGCTCGGTGTGAATGGTGTAAGGTGATATTAAATGCAAAATATTGGGATCTAATTACACATGCTGATAATTATACACACAAAAAGAGTAGCGAGTGTTTTTCTGTTCTTCGACAACATAACATTGCCATTCACAACAAGCTTCTGGGCAGAGGTGAGTGTTATTTCAATTTCCAGAGTATTATAAATATTAGATTTTTTTTTTAATTTGACACCTAAAATTCTCCAGTTCCTAAAACTATATAGTTTGTATTTCAAATTTGGAAATGATGTATTAAGAAAAATCTGGAGTTTTTTAACTACAGTTTAGCGGTTTTTTAAGCTTGTGCAGCGGTAAATTGAATTCTGAGTTGGCAACACTGGTCGGGTGACAGAAGGTATAAGATGGGTTAGCTAGAATGCCTAAATTTAGGAAACCAATGAAAAGCAAACTTCATGCTTACGTTGGTGAATTTGGTGCCCATGTGTTTTTAACCGATGGAACAGTATCGTTATGTAAGGTTTGTGAAGAGACAGTATCACAAAATAGTACATTATGCAACGAGCCTATAATGATAGTAATTAAGAAGCGAGTATGGATGTTTATGAAACGAGCGCAAGCGAGTTTCATAATTTTCATACGAGCTTCTTAATTACCATTATAGGCGAGTTTCATACGACTTTTTATGCTCGACCATATTTCTAACTTGAAATTACAGTATTCAGATATATACATTTTATTTGTATCTGACAAGATCGGAAGTGACCTTGTTCTAGGTCGTGAATTGTGAGATGTGCGCAGACGCGAAAGTATTGATTTTTTCTGAGGAACAATAATGTCATTGACCTTGTGTAATCGCGTTAAACTTGGTATAACTTTGATTATTGAATTCGACATTGAAAAACGAGATGACAAATTGAATTTATTTGAATATTATTTATAATTAACGCTAATTATTATAGTAACAGAACATAACCTTCTGCGACAGTATTGGATTTCCAGCCTCCGTGACTTTTCGCTAATTCTCTTTCGATTGCATATCCGAGAATAATCGATACTTGCGGTTTTATAACGGTACAAAGCAGACTCGTTATTGGCTGAACACCTGTAAGCTGAGTTGTCATTGGCTGAAAACACCTGAACTTTAATGAGTAGGTGTACTTTAATGACATGCATTAAAGGACTGCTACCAGGTGTATAATTACTACATTTCGGCATGGTCGGCATGTCACCTATGAAGTAAATATGTGAGTTATGTTGATATAATTTAAATTTATTGCTAAACTATATATGCCTTTTTAAAATTTATAATTCCTTTTTTACGTTTTTAGTGTCTTTCTTGCCTGTCTCTTTTAACTGTTATAAATGCCTAAACAGTCGGGCTGTACTTATTACTATCACTTCCTCCCCATTTTCATTTCCCGACTCCTAGATTAGCTTTTTCCCCCATCACTCGTCTAATTCCCTTTTACCATGCTCCTTGAGCCACTCATGTTCACATTCAAGTGTTAAATTTAGAATGAAAATATGTTGATGCAGGAAACGTTATTGATGCCATGGTTGGGAAATTTTGCTCTATCGGAGTTTGATCTTCCACTCAGCCAGTGCATAAATTAGATGTTTATTGGCAAAGAGATATGTGTGTAATCTTAGCAGGCAGGTGAATAGGTTGGATTTAATCCTGTTCATGCGGAAGCGCCCATACAAACAGGATGATACGACAGACCAAGGAGGGTCGAGGGCAGCGGACACCAGCACAGAAATGGAGACAAACATCTTCACACTAGACCGGGCTTCCGGAGGGGAGCAAGCCACTGGCAAGATTCAGATAACATTATACACAACATAGAGGGAAGGTAATAGAGTTCCATATACGGAAATTCGATGTTTTGATTCAGGGAGATAAACAACATATACAACGAATTGCATAGTTGGCCTAATATGTAATTATTAGGCTAGGGTTTTAGGTAAATAAATAATTTGCACCGTAATAGAAACCCGTAATTTTGTTTTAAATTTCGGACAAGGTCACCTGAGCATTCATTCAACTAGTGTTCTGCCCAAGGGCAGGCCTTTCACTGCAAACCCAGCTTTCTCCACTCTTTCCTATTTTCGCCCTTCCTCTTTGTTTCCTTATATGATCCATATATCTTAATGTCGTCTATCATCTGATATCTTCTTCTGCCCCGAACTCTTTTCCCTTTCACCATTCCTTATGGTGGATCCTTCAGAAGGTAGTTCATTCTCAGTCAGTGACCCAGCGAATTCCTTTTCCTCTTCCTGATCAGTTTCATCATCATTCTTTCTCTTTTTTTGGTTGGTTATTTAACGACGCTGTATCAACTACGAGGTTATTTAGCGTCGATGAGATTGGTGATAGCTAGATGGTATTTGGCGAGATGAGGCCGAGGATTCGCCATAGATTAACTGGCATTCACCTTTCAGTTGGGGAAAACCTCGGAAAAAACCCAACCAGGTAATCAGCCCAAGCGAAGATCGAACCCGAGCCCGAGAGCAACTTCAGACCCGCAGGCAAGCGCCTTAACCGACTGAGCCACGCCGGTGGCTTCATTCCTTCTTCACCCACTCTTTTCAACACAGCTTAGTTTCTTATTCTGTCTGTCCACTTCATACGCTCGATCCTTCTTCATATCTACATTTCAAATGCTTCTATTCGCTTCTCTTCATTTCGTCGTAATGCCCATGTTCCTGCCCCATACAATTGCCACTCCATACAAAGCACTTCACTAGTCTCTTCCTCAGTTCTTTTTCCAGAAGTCCGCAGAAGATGCTCCTTTTTCTATTAAAAGCTTCCTTGGCCGTTCCTATCCTCCTTTTTACTTCCTGACAGCAGCTCATGTTACTGCTTATAGTACAGCCCAAATATTTGAAACTGTCCATTTGCTCTACTGCTTCATTTAGGCCCAATTGTATAAAACTCCCTGACTAAAGATCAACTTTGATCGAAGATCGGAAAGTGAACCGAGTTCAGACACTTCTTCTATTCTGCGATCAAATTACCTTGGTTCAAATGCAGTCTAAGTTTACGTGAAAAGTATTTGGCAACATCGCATAAACAGGTGAAGTATGTGATGCGCGGACCATGTTGTACAGGTTTGTTCAGTGTTGCCAATCTAGTGACTTTAACTCTTTTTCAACAATTTCTTTTAACTTTTCTATTGCTTAAATAGGGTTTAGTGACCTTTTTAGCACCCCATAGTGACCAAATTTAATCTTTCTTTGTTGATAATGAGAAATCTAGTGACTTTCTAACTACGTTTTGGCGACTTTCCGTACACTCTGTTGGAGACACTGGTTTGTTTTGTGCATTGTAAATAATGGCGGACAATAAGAAGAAGGTTGACTGTTCTCCAAATTGTTATCATGTTATGATGTTTGATACTACTGAACATAATAAAGCTTTATAAACGACAATTTTCGTTTAGTAATACATTTAATTGAAAATTTATGAATGTACCTATCATATCCATTAATAATTAATGGTTGTTATAAACATAATATAATTATAGGATATGTTATTTGATACTGCTGAACACGATAAAGCCTTATAAAATATAAGAATGTTTGTGTATTAAGGCAAGAAATTGAAAAAAATATAGGCCTATATATAAATGTACCTACCATATCTATTAATATTAATAATAATAATGGATTTTATTTGCACAATCTTCCACTCGCATATTTCAAACAGAAAAGAAATAAATGAACTTGGATCATCTAACTTAATCGGAGAAATTTCTTCAGTCATAGTTGACTTTAGTTTAAGACAAATTAATCTCAGATTAGACGTTATACAACACAAAATTCCAAGTTCAGCTAGAACGAGGATCAATTTAACCTCTGATCTAAGATTAAATGGTTTATACAATCGGCCCTTAGAATTCGCAAGTTTATCTTCTGTATTTTTCTCCCTATGACCATGGTCTTCGTCTAATTTGCATTTAACCTGAGAACATATTGTAAATTTTATTTGACATGTTTATTTTACTTATTTATTTATTTGGTAATAACATATACATAAAAACTTATATGAAAGTATTCCGAAAGAACAAAGCTCGTAGAAATACATATTTTCAAATATCCACATAAAAACATATAAATATCAAGTTTTATCAAATAATTTTCGACAAAAGCCCCATTTCAGATTAATCATCACCCGAATGTTCAGTGCAGTTGCTTAGACGTGACAGCTGGCAACTCTTTCTCGGAATTGTCTATCTATGGGCCTGCGAAATTGCAGAGTGCCCTCTCACCACAATCGATAAGAGCTGTCACTACTAAAAAATTGTACTGAAACTATCACACATAAACACTGATGTGTCATTTAGGAGTGTCTTGTAAGTTATCATAACGCTTATTCAGGAAGCAATTATAATATCATAAACATTAGCTGCTTCTGTTTTCGTTTCCATTCATAAACATGTCTCTAGGAAGTGCATTTTGTTTCTCAATGGCCAGAGCGCTCTTTTTCCCAAGTACAAAGCAGTGTTCCGCGATAATCGTCCGTCATTTCTGTTGGACAACTTGAAAATCAATCTCACTGTTTACTGTAATTCTTCGGCAGTTGGCGAGACAGCATAATTTATACTGGTTAGTACTGCATATTGTTTGCAATCACTTAAAATAATTGAAAAAAATTAATATTTTTCTTTTTCTGTCACATATTTTCCGAATTTTTAGCACATAAAAAATAAATATTTTCCCGATTTTTAGCCCGTAAAAATCCGAATGTTAGTGATTATGTTTACTGAAATATATTGACGACAGCATTCAATTCACACTTCCTCAATACTAAGTTAAGGAGTTACAGGTTTTTATAAAGTTATTTCAGCTTTTTACCACTGAGCTACGCCGAGATTCAATCCACAGCACCGGATCGAATCCCTCTCCTCTATGTCCTTCCCTTTTTGGCCTGACTCCAAGTTCGACATATACAGTACCTGGCCACATTATTATAATCACTCACATTTTTACTATATTTTATATATTACTTCCTCATTTGAACTCTGTTTCCTTTCTCAAGCAGAATTCGCATTACATATTTAATTTTTAAACAATATTAAGTATAATTACAATTATAACAATGTTAATTCAAGAAATATTGATAAATAACCAACCACACCTCATTTTTACAGAAATTTCAGTATTTCGTACGACCTCCTTTGGCTTTAATTACAGCTTCAATTCTCTTTGGCATGCTTACAATACACTTCTGTATTATTTCCTGGATCCTCTCATTGTCATTCCAAACATGTATCAGTCTTTCAATAAATCGAACTCTGGTAGTAATAAATTCTTTTGCCATCTCTCTTTTTACGAGTTCCAGACGTTCTCAATGGGGTTCAAGTCCGGTGAGTTTCCTGGCCATGGCAAAAGTGGAATGTTTTTGGAAGCCAGAAACGTTTTGACTCCCCTAGCAGTGTGGCAAGGTGCACCATCTTGCATAAAAATATATTTCTCCCCATTTGGAAACCATTCGTCCAGCTGAAGGATAAGCCTGTCTTGCAATACCTGGATATATTGATCTTGTTTCATTGTTCCCTTAACAATGTAGAGTCGTCCTGAACCTTTGCCTGATATCACAGTTCATATCATGACTGATACTGGGTGTTTAACTGTGTTAACCAGGCATCCAGGAGCAAAATTTTCTCCCTTTCGTCGACGAACAAACATTGCTTTGTCCATCAAACACTGAAAAGTTGATTCATTGGAGAAGCAAACCTGAAAATAGTCAAAGAAACTGATAAAAACTTTAAATTAAACACTGTATTTAATACTTAAAGACAAAATTTAAAGTTTTTATCAGTTTCTTTGACAATTTTCAGGTTTGCTTCGATGAATCAACCTTTCAGTGTTTGATGGACAAAGCAATGTTTGTTCGTTGACGAAAGGGAGAAAATTTTCCTCCTGGATGCATGGTTAACACAGTTAAACACCCAGTATCAGTCATGATATGGTCTGTGATATCAGGCAAAGGTTCAGGACGACTCTACATTGTTCAGTGAACAATGAAACAAGATCAATATATCCAGGTATTGCAAAACAGGCTTATCCTTCAGCTGAACGAATGGTTCCCAAATGGGGAGAAATATATTTTTATGCAAGATGGTGCACCTTGCCACACTGCTAGGAGAGTCAAAACGGTTCTGACTTCCAAAAACATTCTACTTTTGCCATGGCCAGGAAACTCACCGGACTTGAACCCCACTGAGAACGTCTGGAACTCGTAAAAAGAGAGATGGCAAAAGAATTTATTACTACCAGAGTTCGACTTATTGAAAGACTGATACATGTTTGGAATGACAATGAGAGGATCCAGGAAATAATACAGAAGTGTATTGTAAGCATGCCAAAGAGAATTGAAGCTGTAATTAAAGCCAAAGGAGGTCGTACGAAATACTGAAATTTCTGTAAAAATGAGGTGTGGTTGGTTATTTATCAATATTTCTTGAATTAACATCGTTATAATTGTAATTATACTTAATATTGTTTAAAAATTAAATATGTAATGTGAATTCTGCTTAAGAAAGGAAACCAGAGTTCAAATGAGGAAGTAATATATAAAATATAGTAAAAATGTGAGTGATTATAATAATGTGGCCAGGTACTGTATGTTGAAATACTTTATATTAAGTTATCTGCCATTATGCAGGGATATCATTTTATTTTTATTAACATTTCTAATATTCACCTGGCTATACCTTGGATCAACGATTAAGAACCGGAAACACCGCTTGCTACCCCCTTCCACGACTGGAGTTCGATGATACTGGCGTAATATACAAACAAATCACTTCACTAGGTATAGGGGGGAAGAAAAGTAGTTCATCCATTTACGTAAACTAGGAAATATTGCGCTTTTGAGTTTGATCATTTTCATTAGGTTTTTGTTTAATCAAAATACAGTACAGTATTAACAATGAGTGTTTTTACTCACGAACTGAGTTGTTCATGTGGATGTAATCATTATGCAGTGTATATTATACTGTCTAGAGCAAATTAGCGTACAATATAGAGAATGAAGTTAAATTGAAAAATAATCATAATATGGATATTTAAACACATGTTTTAAAATGGTGGCCGTTCATTTCGATACAGGCTTCAGTTCTAATGTGCATATTATCGCACTATAGACTGTTGTACGTAATTAAAATTACCAGGTTCGTACTTCGTATTAGTAACTCATATTGAAATAATTCTGTACCTACTCTATAAAAGAGTACCTTACGTACTGTAAATTCAATCTTCACTTCTGCCCGATCCAAAAAGATAAAATTACTCAGACATGATATCTACTGTCCGTCCAAGTGGTTACGTTGCAGCGTCTTAGAGAGGGAGGAAATCACGAGACAGTTAATTACTTAACGAGGCCCTTTTATTTAAGTAATTTTAAACAGTTGTATAATGTTACGTAGACGTCCAGTTCCTAACAGAAATTAATGTTCTCAGAAAAGAGCTAAGACAGCCCAACCACTAGCTGGCGATTAAAAGCTGGTGGAGGAAACCGGGATACGACGTAGGCAAATGGACGACAATAGGCCTACCTGTGCGAAAATTATTCAATATTGAAAGCTCATTTGTCACTGGAAAACGCGAACATATTTTTGGAACGTACTGTTTACTATTACCGTAAGGCTACTATGACTGTATATGAGGTCTTTGATCTGTGTGGAGGACGGTTGAACTTCATTAGTAGAAGGAGTGGGAGTGAAGTTCATTCAAAAACTCAGGTACAATAAAAATGTAAGTTAAAAATAAAATGATGTCCGTGTATATATATACTGAGTTAGTGAGTATAGTATGTTCCAGAAATATGTTCGCATTTTCCAGTGACGAAAGAGCTTTCAATATTGTATCATATTTTCGCACAGGTAATGTCGTCCGTTTGCCTACGTCGCATCTCGGTTTCCCCCACCTGCTTCTGTTCATCCCTCTGTAAAGTCTAGTAGCTGGGCTGTCTTAGCTCCTTCCTGAAAAAATTCATTTCTGTTAGGAATTGGACGTCTACGTAATATTGTACAATTGTTTAAAATAACTTAAATATAAGGACCTCGTTAAGTAATTAACTGTCACGTGATTTCCCCCCCTTTCTACAACCCTGCGACAAAACCACTTGGACGGACAGTAGATAGCATTTCTGAGTAATTTTATCTTTTCGGATCGGGCAGAAGTGAATATTAAATTTACAGTGCGTAAGGTACTCTTTTATAGAGTAGGTATAGAATTATTTCAATATGAGTTATTCGTACGAAAGACGAAACTGTTAATTGGAATTAGATGCAATAGTCTATAGTGCGATAATTTGCACAAAAGAACTAAAGCCTGTATGGAAATGAACGGCCACCATTTTCAAAAATGTGTTTAAATATTCATATTATGATTATTTTTAATTTAACTTCATTCTCTACATTGTACGCTAATGTGCTGTAACAGTACAATATACACTGCATAATTAATACGTCCGAATGGATAGCTGAATTCGTGAGTAAAAACACTAAGTATTAATGCAGTACTGTATTTTATTAAACAAAAACCTAATGAAAATTATCAAACTCAAAATTGCGATACTTCCTAGTTTACATAAATGGATGAACTACTTTTCTTCCCTCCTATACCCAGTAAAATGATTTGTATTTTACGCAAGTATCATCGAACTCCAGTCTTGGAAGGGGGAGCAAGCGGTGTTTCCGGTTCTAGACGTTTAATCCAAAGATATAGCCAGGTTGATATTAAAAATGTTAGTAAAAATAAAATGATGTCCCTGTACAACATTTAATGCTTATGTTTATCACCGAACACATGTTAAATTTAACAATAAATTGTGTATTACAGTATATTAAAATATTTTTTTCAACTCGATCAAAACTGGATTAATCTACCGATTAGTCGATTAAATTCAAAGAGTTAATCGATTAAATATTTTGATCTATCAACAGGACTAATGTATATTGTGTTTCTAGTAGTGGTTACACTGTACTGAACCAATACCTAGAAGATAATTAAACATTTTAGTCCCGTATTCTATCAATTTTTATCATACAAGAAGTATCTTACGTAGTAATGCGTCACTTTTGTTACACGCTGTATATATCAAATCCGTTGTTCCCATGCTTGAAGGTAGCGTGTATTACAACGCGAATCGACCTTAAGTGACATGTGGATGTGAGGCTAGTCTGCTACATGTAACAAAAGTGTTGCAATCGCTTTGTTACCTCCTGCACCGAGAGGCGATGGGGCGCCTGCCAACTAGCCATGTTTTTATGCCGGGACAGCGACGCTCGCCGCTCTTCAACTGTTCCGCAGAGTGCGCCAGTGCGGTTGTATGTGTGTATACTTCATATTCCCACTCACACATACATAGGAGCCCTTGTAGTGCGGTATTGCCCAATACATCAACTTCATACGCAGGCAGAACGTTTGGCTACTAAGTTGAAATGTTTAAAATCACGCGGATCCCTGAGGGCGGGGAGTCTAACCTCCGGGAGACAAAAAGCTCAGGCGAGATTTATCGCCGTATGACATTGGTACTGAAGTGTTTTTAAAGCAGCTGGAGCAAAAACTAGGAGGGAGGCAGTGAGCGATACTTCTTTAAGGAAAGGCAAGATATTTAGTGTCACATTACCAAGGCCTAAGTGCCTGGAAACGAAGCCTGGTTCCCTCGAGTGTGAATACATAAATAAAACGTTGTCATGTAACATACAGTGAACGATCTGTTTCGCTTAACGACATGGTGCTTATCGTTTGGTTTTCTGTATAGCTGGCAGCACTCTCATTTAATGCTTTTTTCATCCGTTACAAGTCATGCTACATTTTTTACACAGCTTGTTGTTGAGACACACCGTTAAGGCTCATTCACAATGCAAATTAAACATAACGTAAGCGTTAACTTAAGAATGTAAATGTTACGGTAAAATCAAGAAGTCATACCATCATTCACGACAGGAACATAAACATAACAGCAAACATACTTGGTAACCATGGAAACATAACAACGACGCCATTTCCTCATATTCTGTCGTATACTTCAGCGCTCCACGATTGTGTACTGTTTGCAAATCACGTAAGCATAAGCAAGAAAGTTTGGAGTTCGCAAACTTTCACGTTAACGTCTTATGGTAATGTTAATTTCAATGCTTATGTGAATCATTGTGAATGATCCCATTTGGTAGCCTGACCGCAAACTTCTGTGTTTATGTTACGGTTATGTTTAATTTTCATTGTGAATGGGCCTTTACATTTCAAATTTATATTTTGTTTTTTTTAAATTACCCGAAGGTTAGACCTATTTCTTCTTCTCCAACATAACTAAGAATTCCAATTTTTTCACAAATATAAGATTCACACTAAGTCTGCCGAGTTAGGTCTGTGGTAGCGTGTCTGCCTCCAGACTAGCCGGCCCGAGTTCGATTCCCAGCGGGGTCAGAAATTTTCTTGTAAAATTTCAGCCTCGGGACTAGGAGAGATAGCGGTGCACAACTTCTAATCACTAAATTGTTCACCAATATGCCTCTGTTAAATCCCAAATCTCACCGCAGTGCATATGAAGGGAAGGCATATGTCACTGTTGATAGTGATTCGTCCGTCGGATTGAGACGTTAAGCCTGTCGGTCTCCTTGGTGCTATTCAACAGGAGTAGGCTACGTGCCGGCACCGTGTTTCCCCTTCTTCCTTCCTCACCATCATCTTCCTCACCAATTCCCTACACGAACACTGAACATACACTCACCCTAGTAGACGACATAACTCTTTACAGATACACATCATGCATAACGTGGCCCGCCGAAGTGGTGAGCAATTTGAAAATGGGTCACAGTCCTGTCATCTATCGGCAGTATGCGGCACCCGAATCACGCAAAGTGAAGTGAGTAGGCATTAGACACACACACACAAGATTCACACTAAAATATTCTACATGCTGATATGGATATATACAGTAATTAACTACATTTTCTTTTGTCTTATAATAATTGAAATTCAGTTTCCAAGACAACTGCCATTTACAAATCAAAAAAAAATATTTTCTACTTTAGCTGCTAGGTATTTTTGAAGTCAATCGTCTATCAAATTGTTGTTGTAGTTAAGTCAACAGGTTTGAACCTCATGACACCAATAAGGCATAACTCATGAGGCAAATAAGCCAGGAGATAATGGGGTAGGATGGCCAGTTCCCTTCCCTCTTCTATCAAATTAAAGAATTTAATGTTATAAAACTTTCGAGCTATGGTTTTTCATGATTTTAACCCGTAAGTGGTGAGGTATTTTTCTAGTCACGTAACTGGTGAGGTGGGGATTGCACTTACCCCAACTTAGAAACTTCCATCGTTGCACTCAGATAATCAAACTGAATTTTTAATTTATATAATCAAGTACTTTTATTAGTTTTAACTACGTTTTCTTCAAAATTAGGAAAGTAGGCAGCATAATAAGCAATGAAAAAATAAATATCTCCGCACATCCACCTGGCGCAGACTTCTTTTCTTACAATGGCTGGGGTACTCACGGCCACCACCTCACCAATTACGGGTTAAGTCGTCATTAACGACAAAATAAATCATGTAACGACTCAAAAATCCTTTCTAACATGAAGCACCGTCAACAAGGATTGTGTCTGATTATTTTTCGGTATTCAAACGTAGCCATATATTGTGGGTCCCTATCGCCACGGCATGGTGCATCCTCAGGTTGCGGATCGAGGAGACGGCCTCCGGATATGGAGGGTGGCTGTGAATATATTGAATAAGCAGTCGCGGACAGCCGATGAGGGGTGGTCCTCCAGCTTGGAGGTTGGGCGAAGGGCTAACAACTCATCACCGTAAAAAAACAGCTTGTTACGAAACCTTCAAATAAGCCTAGGAAATGGAAATATATAAATTTGGAATTTGTCCTTTGAGGAGGTGGAAAATTTCAAATACCTGGGAGCAACAGTAACAAATATAAATGATACTCGGGAGGAACTTAAACACAGAATAAATATGGGAAATGCCTGTTATTATTCGGTTGAGAAGCTTTTATCATCCAGTCTGCTGTCAAAAAATCTAAAAGTTAGAATTTATAAAACAGTTATATTACCGGTTGTTCTTTATGGTTGTGAAACTTGTAACATAGGTTAAGGGTGTTTGAGAATAAGGTTCTTAGGAAAATATTTGGGGCTAAGAGGGATGAAGTTACAGGAGAATGGAGAAAGTTACACAACACAGAAGTGCACGCATTGTATTCTTCACCTGACATAATTAGGAACATTAAATTCAGACGTTTGAGATGGGCAGGGCACGTAGCAATGTATGGGCGAATCCAGAAATGCATATAGAGTGTTAGTTGGGAGGCCAGAGGGAAAAAGACCCTTGGGGAGGCCGAGACGTAGATGGGAAGATAATATTAAAATGGATTTGGGGAAGGTGGGATATGATGATAGAGACTGGATTGATCTTGCTCAGGATAGGGACCTATGGTGGGCTTATGTGAGGGCGGCATTGAACCTCCGGGATCCTTAAAAGCCAGTAAGTATTCAAACGTAGATGTACACCTTTGGCAAGGACGTTGGTCGCTGTTCAGAGACTGAGTCCCATCTCGGAATAGCTTGGGAATCATCGTGTGCGTTGTGTTTACACGCTTGCGTTTTATATAGTGTGTTTCGAAGCCCGGTTTTTGTAACGAAAAGAAAGAGCTCTATCGCTAAGTCTTAAAGGCTTTTTAGGGAATATATTGTTTCGTGACAGACAGATACGTCGCTGCTATGACTTGTCTTCATCCTCGGACCAATTATTTCTGTGTCAAAGAGTGTAACTTTGTTTCTTGGTCTACATGCCTTTGTTGTATGTTATGATAAGAACAATGTGATACAAGAGTATGATTAATCTTCACGTACTTATTAAAAATATAGTTTAGTACTCTGGGTTATTGCTTTTTTAACGGATTGTTCTTACAAGTAGTATTTCCCCCATGCACTTCTACACTTTTATCATCCTTCCAAGAAGTCTGGCATCACTCAACTCCGATGTTTTGCAACAGCCGCCGGACTCGAGTAGTAATCAAATTATAAATCTACTCCACAAATTTAAAGCATCAGTTTTAATAATTTTTCGAGAAGTTAACTGTTCGCTACACGAGTCATTACTCTCATACAGGCCTACAGTACATTTTTTCAACCACCTACAATACATTTTTAATTTAGAAGAGTGCAAGAAGGAAGCAAGTGCTGTTTTATGTATTATACTAACAAATTTTTCTTAAATAACTTCAAGGGAAAAATTGTTCCGGGGCCGGGTATCGATCCCGGGACCTCTGGTTGAACGTACCAGCGCTCTCCCAACTGATCTACCCGGGAACTCCACCCGACACCGTCTCAACTTTTCCCTTTATATCCACACAACTCGCGTGGGTTGACGAAACGCCAGAGACCCACATCGAGTGCACACAAACTCTGTGTGACTTGGAATTGTGGTTTTCTGTTAACGTACACAGTGACGTATGTATTATGCAAATCTAGTCTTTCAGGTGAAGCTCCCTGTAAAGCAGATTTGAATAATTGAAAACAAACATACATGAATATGTCACCAACTATCAATTTTATTGTACACTGAGGTCTACCCAAGAATAGATGCAGTATCTTAAAATCTTAAGTACTAGCTACTAGGCCTACAGGGACATCACTTTATTTTTACCAACATTTTTAACATTAACCTGGCTATACTCGGAAACTCTGTTGCCCCCTTCCATTACAGGAGTTTGATGTTACTAGTGCAATATGTAAATAAATCAGTTTACTAGGTATAGGAGGGCAGAAAAGTAGTGTATCCATTTATGTTGTAGGGAAATACGATATTACGATTTTCAGTTTTATTATCACTTTTACGGAATTTATCAAAATACAGTAGAGTAGTAACATTTTTTTTTTTTTTAACTCAACTTTTCAGGCGGCTATGTTCGTTATGTAATTTCTACTTTATTTAGCATATTAATTATTGGTGTTAACATACAATATAGAGAGTGCATTTAAATTGAGGGGGTCGTAAGTAAAGGGCTGTAAGTGCACTTAAGTTACTTTTGAGAAAATGGGGTTTAAATATTTAAGCTTTCGTAAAATCGGTGAAATTTTTATTTAAATTTTAATGTGTGATGCGATTAAAATATCCCTTTGCCACTAAAATTTTAGATACTTTAGCTTACACTGGATGCATTTAACTCATGTTATTACAAATGCCACTAGCATTCCTTTGCTTCTAACCACATCAATTCAAATAAGCTAATCTGAATTTTTAAATAAATTGCTGAAAAAGGTTGCCGTTCATTACAATGCAGGCTTCAATTCTTTTATGCCTATTATTAAAAACATTTTGAAGTATATTCTCTGAAATTGAAATTATCGTTTCTTGAATATAATTTTTTAGTACGAGATTATTAATATAGGTTCTTTCTTCTATAGAAAACGCAACCATATTTCTGAAACACACTATACACTGCAGTGTTTACTTCAGTGCTTGAAGACTTCGAATGCGACAGCGGCCGTAAGTTTGTGTGTCTGACGGGAGCAAGGACATTAGTGAAGGGGTGGGAGTGAAGTACATACAGAAATGCAGGTACAATAAAAATGCAAGTAAAAATAAAATGATGTCCCTGTACATAAAGAAAATTATTGCTTTCCTCTCTTTTAGTAGTTTGTACGTATTCCCAAAGTCAAATCAAGGAGTTCTGAGTAAAGTTTATAGGGTCTAGTATACATTCCGATACCAGACGTTGGAATTATTTTCTTATGCGATATCTGTGATGTTGACGTACGTTGTGTTACGTCGTTAGTTATTCATTGCTGTGTTATAGGATAGAAGTATGTCGGTTTAGTGGGCAGTAGATTTGAGCTTCTACGTTTTCGATGTTGGTATATGTAATTTTTTTTATATATTGGCCTGAGTGGATTTTAGAATTTTATTTCATCGCTGTGCTCTTCGAGAATGGTTTATTCGATGGTGGATGTGAGTAACGGGACTGACGTCTGATTTGTGTTTCGTTATGAGCTAGATGGGTTAAATGAGGGGATAGCTAAGTGACATAAGTCCGAGGTATGTGACAAGGTTAGTGGGTGAGTTGAGACGATTATTTCAGAGATATTAATCCGAGGAATTGTGTAGTGTGGAGAGATAGCTAAGTTTGTGTATAGTATAGTTAGGCCTATATTATTATATTTTACTGAAATTTATAAGGAATTTACTTTACGATACCACTATTTATAAATTTATTGATTACATTATCGTATTTCCTTTGAATGTCCAAAGCAAAAATTCCGTTTTCAACACGAATCCTCTAGTCCAGTCATGTCAACTGTGCCATAGGCGCAAGCGCGCGCTTTAGAGCTCAGGAGGACGGAAAGGAAAGGAAAGAGACAGACGAAAGAGGTAGTATATGCCGCTTGGTCGAGATATGTACAGGGATGGCCAACACTGATTCAATGGACAAAGGGAAGATATCTTATTAAAACTGTATCCATGTTAATTTTTAGATTTGTCTGAGAAGTATAAGTGCATTATAAGAATGTAAGTTTTAATTTTAATGCTCATTTTTCACAAATTTACTTTTTTATTCAAAATGAACATTTTCTCAACTTTTTTACAGAAAAATGAAATTTTCAGATATGTTTACTTAGTAGACTTAGGTACTGAAACAATGTTTTCGTAAATCTAATATATCTTAAATACGTAATACTGAAGATAGGGTATTAACATTTTTAAAATATTCGCATGGTAATTGTTTGTGAGGAAATTCATAATTAACAAAAAAACTAGTGTTGCATCATAAACAAAAGATATGTACCCATGTGTTGTAAAAACGTCAGCTCTATAGCTTCAGCAGATTTCGAGAAAATATTCTGATAGGAAGTTGCGCACTAATATCACCTTAAAAGCATAATGCGATAAGAGTTTTGTTATGTAATATTGGTTAGTGAAAAACGTATACCTAGGTAACTTTGCTTTGTACTATAATACTGTTTTGATTAGTTTATCGATTACTTTTATAAGGCTAAAGATATCATCAATATCAATTCCAACTTATCATGTCATACTCAATCTCTTTCTTTGGAATATCACTTTCTTTATGAATGATGTGTTTCATTCACTTAATAGTCGACCTGGTTGGCGAGTTGATATAGCACTGGCTTTCTATGCCCAAGGTTGCGGGTTCGATCCCGGGCCAGGTCGATGGCATTTAAGTGTGCTTAAATGCGATAGGCTCATGTCAGTAGATTTACTGGCATGTGAAAGAACTCCTGCGGGACAAAATTCCGGCACATCCGGCGACGCTGATGTAACCTCTGCAGTTGCGAGCGTCGTTAAATAAAACATAACATTTAACATTTCACTTAATACAGTATACAGACGTGGACAAATTATTAACAAAATTGGCGATTTTTTATGATAATTCTATTTACAAAATTTGACTTTTCAATTTAGAGTACAGTTGAAAATTTTGCATATTTCCTTCATTACAGAAGACAGAAATATGCAAAAATGTCAACTGTAGTTTAAATTGAAGAGTCAGGTTTTCTAAAAATATATAATAAAAATCTTCAATTTTGCTAATAATTTGTAAATTAGCAAAAATTCAACTGCATTGAAGAGTCAAATTTTGTAAAAATATAAAACAAAAATCTTCAGTTTTGCTAATAATTTGTAAATATCCAAAATGTCAACTGTGGTCCAAATTGAAGAATCGAATTTTCTAAAAATATACAATAAAAACCTTCAGTTTTGCTAATAATTTGTAAATATGCAAAAATATCAAATGTAGTCCAAATTGAGGAGTTAAATTTTGAAAAATATACAATACAAATCTTCAATTTTGCTAATAATTTGGAAATATACAAAAATGTCAACTGTAGTCTAAATTGAAGAATCATATTTCGTAAAAATATATAATAAAAATCTTCAATTTTGCTAATAATTTGTCCACGTCTGTAGTTGTAGGTACTATGGAATTTATGTGAATATTCCTTCTTTACTCTTTATTATGTTATTAACATTTAAAACACAACTGCAATATTAAGAAATTAGTGTTAGTACTTTTGTTTTGTAGATAATATCAAACAAAAAGAAGCCATAAAAAATAACAACATAAAATTTCACGTTACGTTTGAAGTTTGTGCACCACTTTTTTCTTAATCCAATAGGCCGCTTATTCATAAGTTATACATAATCCTGCCTCCTTCTTGATGCCTGCGACGACGTCAGGTCAGAAAAATGCGCTTACTTTGACATCAATGCTAGTCACTAGGGCCTAGTGTCTTTTATTGTTGATGTCGCCATCTTGTGACGTCATAATTTGTGTAATGAGGTTTGATACGCGGGTATCGTAACGTATACTATTTCCAGTTTGTCGTGAAAACGAGCCGTCAGCTGAAGTTATGTCTTGAGTGATAGGACATAAATAAATATTTAATATATGACACACAGTCTATATTCTACGCTATAATCACGTACGTCTTGTGTTAGTATCAATAGAAGCACTTTTATTTTATGTCGTCTTTAAGCTATGGAGGCTATAACAGGTATATTACATGAGGATGGAGCAATGAGGTACAAATAAGATAATGGATTATAATATGTGAAATCTACCTCTCAAAGGAACAAAGAGGGCCTCGAGTCTGTATATAATGGGTTCATAAACTGCAGTTAGATTTTCCGGACATAAAAATAGTACGCTTACTTACCTTAGTGTAATGAAGAATCTTCCTCCCTAAACGCGTCACGTGCTGCAAGAATATCTCCAGAAACACAAAGAAGTCCTTCACCAATGACGTTCAACATGTTACCAAGACTTCAAACGTGGACGGATTGTTCACACAGCTAAGGTTTCCACTTTAAACTATAAATACACGTAGAAATCTAAATTCTAAGACTGTCATAATCTTACTACACTAACCGCACGATCACCGAATGTCTCCCAAATCTTCGTTGAGAAATATGAAATGTGTGTAAAGTAGATGTATGCGGATCAAGACACAAATACTACTCCTCTTTTGCTTCTCCTCAGATGAAGTATATAATCAGTATGTCACAGTTCACTCACTGTTTTCTCGCGAAACATCGGCCCGATTTCAGAGTACAGTACTCTGATCGCAAACGTCAATGACTATAAAATATACTGTAAGAGAACTTTTATCACTATTTTACAACTAATAATTTTCTTAAAATTGTGTAATTCTGGTATTTTCTACTAATTTTACTCCGGTCATATGTTTTCCACGCCGCCCAACTCATGGCTATATCTCATGCAAAATACTTTCTTCTAACGCAGTGGTTTACAAACTCAAGAGTTACCGAAAGTTATTGTTGTTCTTTCCTCAAAAATGCATTACGCGTAATATACAATTACAACCCTTTCACATCTTTATCATTAGCCTCGTTGAGTGACCGAACAAGAAGAATAACACATTTTAGTCATTTACGAGTTTCATATTTTAATTTTCCAGTATTACAAATATCATATACGCATTGTGTGTAATTTTCATACGAGTTATGCATAGAATTAATATTTTTTGTTTCGCCTCTTCCTTACAAAAGTTTTAAAACCACTCCCCCACAGATACGTACAGTATTTACTCGACTTTCCACTAACAGTAACCGAAGAAGACTGTTCGCATTCCGGTCGCAACCTGGACTGAACACGGACTGAGTCATCGAGCCTTTTGCGTTCTTGACATTTACTTTCTGTCCATCCTCGAGACAGTTATATAGTCAAATGTAGTTAAAAAAATCCAATGGCATTCGAATTGGTTATCGAATTTATACAAGAACTCAATAACGGACGAACTTCGAATTCAGAGAAACTGATCATGGCGCCAAAATATCATAGAATCTATGAAAATTAAAGCAGGTAGAAGATGTAGCAGCGATCTATCTAATTTTGCACAGCCTACATAATAGTAGTAGTATTAATAGTAATAGTATAGCAGTAGTAATAATAAAAATAATACCAGTAATATTACTAGTAGTGGCAGTAGTAACAGTAGTAGTTATAGCAGCACTAGTAGTAGCAGTAGTAGTAACAGCAGTAATACTAGTGGTAATAGTAGTAGTTAAAGTAGCACTAGTAGTAGCAGTAGTAGTAACAGCAGCAGTAGTAGTACTTATAGCAGCACTAGTAGTAGCAGTAGTAGTAAAAGCAGTAACACTAGTAGTAATAGTAGTAGTTATAGCAGCAGTAATAGTAGTAATAGCGGCAGTAGTAATAGTAGTTATAGCAGCAGTAGTGGTAACAACAGTAATACTAGTAGTAATAGTAGTAGTTAAAGTAGCACTAGTAGTAGCAGCAGTAGTAGTAACAGCAGTAATAGCAGCAGTAGTAGTACTTATAGCAGCATTAGTAGTAGCAGTAGTAGTAAAAGCAGTAACACTGGTAGTAATAGTACTAGTTATAACAACATTAGTAGTAGCAGCAGTAATAGTAGTAGTTATAGCAGCAGTAGTAGTACTTATAGCAGCACTAGTAGTAGCAGTAGTAGTAAAAGCAGTAACACTGGTAGTAATAGTACTAGTTATAACAGCACTAGTAGTAGCAGCAGTAGTAAAAGCAGTAACACTAGTAGTAATAGTACTAGTTATAGCAGTACTAGTAGTAGCAGTAGTAGTAAAAGCAGTAACACTGGTAGTAATAGTACTAGTTATAACAGCACTAGTAGTAGCAGCAGTAGTAAAAGCAGTAACACTAGTAGTAATAGTACTAGTTATAGCAGCACTAGTAGTAGCAGCAGTAATAGTAGTAATAGCGGTAGTAATAATAGTAGTAGTTATAGCAGCAGTAGTAGTAACAGCAGTAATACTAGTAGTAATAGTAGTAGTTAAAGTAGCACTAGTAGTAGCAGTAGTAGTAACAGCAGTAATAGCAGCAGTAGTAGTACTTATAGCAGCATTAGTAGTAGCAGTAGTAGTAAAAGCAGTAACACTAGTAGTAATAGTACTAGTTATAGCAGCATTAGTAGTAGCAGTAGTAGTAAAAGCAGTAATACTAGTAGTAATAGTAGTAGTTAAAGTAGCACTAGTAGTAGCAGCAGTAGTAGTAACAGCAGTAATAGCAGCAGTAGTAGTACTTATAGCAGCATTAGTAGTAGCAGTAGTAGTAACAGCAGTAATAGCAGCAATAGTAGTACTTATAGCAGCACTAGTAGTAGCAGTAGTAGTAAAAGCAGTAACAATAGTAGTAATAGTACTAGTTATAGCAGCACTAGTAGTAGCAGCAGTAATAGTAGTAATAGCGGTAGTAATAATAGTAGTAGTTATAGCAGCAGTGGTAGTAACAGCAGTAATACTAGTAGTAATAGTAGTAGTTAAAGTAGCACGAGTAGTAGCAGTAGTAGTAACAGAAGTAATAGTAGTAATAGCAGCAGTAGTAGTTATAGGAGCACTAGTGGAAGCAGTAACAGCAGTAATAATGGTAGTAGCAATAGTAGTAGTTATAGTAGAAGTAGCAGTAATAACAACAGTAATAATAGTAGTAATAACAGCAGTAGAATAGTGATTTTTGTGGATATCGATAGGAAATCTAATACAGGATTATTTATCCCCCTGGCGTATTTCAATAGTGTGGACGATTTGCGTGTAAATTTAATTAAAAACAAAAACACTAATTTAAGCCACTGCACCATGCGAACAGATTATCATGCGTAAATAAAATTAACAATAAATATTTAATCTGTATTATATCATTCCAGGTACACCTTCCGATACAGCCCCGTTGTAATCACTAAACATTTGTAGAAAGCACAAGAACAGAAAATATTCCCTAAAACTTCTCCATTTGCTAAAAAAAAACAAATAGCGAAGATTGGTTTCCCTACAGTCGCTTCATCTACACAAAATTTCATGAGAACCTCTCAGCGATTGAAAACGATTCCCTTTATGAAGCGTGTGAAACGCCACTCATCATTGGATGTGGCCACACAAAGGCTGATAGCGTTTCATGTTTATTACATTCTCGGTAAAGAAGAAACAATATTTATACAGATTTACTGTGCAGCTGCAGGTATTTACATTGCAAACATACCTTACATAACCGCTAAACACGCGCTCAAATGGTCAAACCACACAAACACACATTATATCGATTCTTTCAAACCGCTCAAGTTATAAACCATGTACCTGTCATTACCAACGCAACGGGAAATGTAACAACTGTTCGGCAACATAAGAAATAATCTGGCGCGTTCCTATCTATAGTGCGACGAAGCGTTCAGCCGTACAGGCGAAATACACAACTGAAGTCTTATATCATTCCTGACAATCGCAGAGCGCACGTAATATCAGACTGCCAACCTAACAGAGATGAAATGCTGGTGGTGGGAATTTAGTAGGAAATAATATTATTATTATTATTATTATTATTATTATTATTATTCATGTTATTATTCGGTTGAGAATTTTTGTCATCCAGCCTGCTCTCAAAAAATCTGAAAGTTGGCCTATCCAATGGTCTTTTTCCCTCCAGCCTCCCAACTAATGCTCTATATGCATTTCTGGATTCATCCGTACGTGCTACATGCCCTGCCCATCTCAAACGTCTGGATTTAATGTTCCTAATTATGTCAGGCGAAGAATACAACGCGTGCAGTTCTACATTCTGTAACTTTCTCCATTCTCCAGTAACGTCATCCCTCTTAGCTCCAAATACTTTCCTAAGCACCTTATTCTCAAACACTCTTAGCCTCTGTTCCTCTCTCAAAGTGAGAGTCCAAGTTTCCCAAACATACAGAGCAACCGGTAGTAGTGTGTTTTATAACTCCTAACTTTCTGCTTTTTCGAGAGCAGACCGGATGACAAAAATTTCTCAACCGAATAATAACAGGCATTTCCCATATTTATTCTGCGTTTTATTTCCTCCCAAGTGTCATTTATATTTGTTACTGTTTCTCCCAGACATTTGTATTTTTCTACCTCTTCAAAAGACAAATTTCCAATTTTTATATTTCCATTTCGTACTGTATTCTGTTCACGAGACATAATCATATACTTTGTATTATCGGGATTTACTTCCAACCTATCTCTTTATTTGCTTCAAGTAAAATACCCATGTTTTTCCTAATAGTCTGTGAATTTTCTCCTAACATATTCACGTCATCCGCATAGACAAGCAGCTGATGTAACCCGTCCAATTCCAAACCCTCTGTGTTATCCTGGACTTTCCTAATGGCATATTTTAGAGCAAAGTTAAAAAGTGAAGGTGATAGTGCATGTCCTTGCTTTAGTCCTCAGCGAACTGGAAAAGCATCTGACAAAAACTGGCCTATATAGACTCTGCTGTACGTATCAGAGAGACACATTTTAATTAATCGAACTATTTCTTGGGAATAAGAATATCATATAAAACTTCTCTCTTAACCGTGTCATATGCCTTTTTGAAATCTATGAATAACTGAATCCTTCTACTCCCATTATTCTGTAATATCTGTCGAATACAAAAAACGTGATCAAGAGTATCCGCACTAATTCAAATTTTATTTGCAGCCGAGTGAACCAAATCAGCTAGAGAGATTTTGTTAACTGTCTTACAAAATTTACCTTGTAAACATCTTAGTATGTCATGTCAAATCAAAACATTTCTAATTACACTCCTAATTCTTTGAGATCTTAAAGAATGTCGCCGATATAGTAAATAGAGAAGACAATCCAGATAATCGACTAACTTGCTAAGAGTATTTCGTGCAGTTCATAGAAGTGTGTTATTGCTTTTATCTGAATCAAATGACAATTCCAGAGTGAGGTCAAGGGCTAAAGCTTTGTTTGTGAATTTCAGAAAACAGATGAGTTGTCCACAAACTTTTATCAGCTCAAGTTTTCTTTCTTGCCGCGCTGCAGTATTGTGTGGGCGGCTTCACATGCGGTCAAGCCGACTTCACATAACTCAAAGAGTGTGACACGTCGCCTCCCACAGAGGTCGCGGTACGGACCATTCCTCAACGTTACATGTATCTGACAATCGCACACATGCAGGGGAGCGGAGAGACTGTGATCTGGAACACTACTTTGATGCACCTTCGTGTAAAGCCAAATATGGAATGATGTAAT
Organism: Periplaneta americana; assembly: GCF_040183065.1. Classification (NCBI taxonomy): domain Eukaryota; kingdom Metazoa; phylum Arthropoda; class Insecta; order Blattodea; family Blattidae; genus Periplaneta; species Periplaneta americana. The sequence goes on along the minus strand of NC_091120.1, from coordinate 161,765,067 downwards.
ATGGAACACAAAATCTGTGTCTTGTGGCTGGGAGAACAGAAAATTTACTTAGCTCGTGCATAAGCAAATGCAATGGATAACGATGAAGAAATCCGTATTTTAGTATATACAATTATTAAAATTATACCATAATTTTATTTACATTTAAATGTTTTTTATTAAAATTTCGGTCCAAAAATAGAGACGAAAATGTTTGTCATTGTAATGTGAATGGTGTTATGATATGGATAACGTTATTTGGAGTGAAAATTTAGAAAAATGACTTAAGTGTAAATAAAATTATCTGATCAAAGAAAGAAAGAAATTGAATAGTATGATACTAACGCCAGTCAGGCTTTAGCCAAAACAATAAAATGGCATAATACGTTTGCCAACACTTGGTTAAAAAAATTGTATAGGAAATAAAGTAACGCTAAAATATGAGGAAAGCGAAAACTTCTGTCATTGTAAAGTGAGTTTTGTAATGCTATTGATAAATTATCTGGCCATACATTTTTATTAAAAGCTCAGTTAAGTGTAAATAAAATTATAAATAGTAACTTATCGAAAAAAAAAATAACGAAAATGAATATATTCATTTCATTCATAGTGTTCTGCCCAAGGGTAGGTCTTTTTCACTGCAAACCTATCACCCTCCAATCTTTCTTATTTTCTGCCTTCCTCTTTGTCTCCGCATATGATCCATATATCTTAATGTCGTCTATCAGCTGATATCTTCTTCTGCTCCGAACTCTTCTCCCGTTTACTATTCCTTCCAATACATCCTTCAGTAGGCAGTTTCTTCTCAATCAGTGACCCAGCCAATTCCTTTTCCTCTTCCTGATTAGTTTCAGCAGCATTCTTTCTTCATCCTCTCTTTCCAACACAGCTTCGTTTCTTACTCTGTCCATATCACACGTTCCATCCTTCCCCATATCCACATTTGAAATGCTTCTATTCCCGTCCCTTCACTTCTCCGTAAGTTCATGTTTCTGCCCCATACAACGCTACACTCCACACAAAACACTTTACTAGTCTCTTCCTTAGTTCTTTCTCCAGAGGTCCGCAGAAGATGCTCCTTTTTCTATTAAAAGCTTCGTTTGTTGCTATCCTGCTTTTGACTTCTTGGCAGCAGCTCATTTTACTGCTTATAGTACACTCCTGCTCTACTGCCTCATTTAGAATTCGCAAGTTTACCTTCTTTACTTTTCTTCTTATGACGATGGTCTTCGTCTTGTTGGCATTTATCTTCATTCCATACTGCTCACAGCTGTCATTTAGCTCCTGTAGCACATCCCTTACCATTATCCCCTCTTCTGCTAACAACGCTATATCATCAGCAAATCTTAAACATTTCATTCTTCTTCCTCATACCATCACTCGGGAGGAAATTAAACGCAGAATAAATATGGGAAATGCGTGTTATTATTCGGTTGAGAAGCTCTTATCATCCAGTCTGCTGTCCAAAAATCTGAAAGTTAGAATTTATAAAACAGTTATATTACCGATTCTTCGGTATGGTTGTGAAACTTGGACTCTCACTCTGAGAGAGGAACATAGGTTAAGGGTGTTTGAGAATAAGGTGCTGTGAGGGCGGTGGTACGATCATCCACTCCTCCTCTTTATCTTTCTTATATTGGCTGCTTTCGCCAGGTGGACGGCACATTGAAAGGATTGGGTGTGCGCAGTGGAAGACTTTTAGAAATGAATAGCGTGAATTTGTAAAATAAATATAATTAACAATAATAAGTAACAATGTACATAAATGAAAAATGAAATAACAATAAACATGAAATAGATGAGTGAAAATAGGACAAACTAATCTGAAATGATATCCGCAGGATATGTAAATCATGTAAGTATCACAAGGCTGAGGCCAACACACTTATAAGTGATTAAACTATCTAATATGGCCGTCTCTCGACCATCAGTGACTAACCTATTAACCATATGTTCATGAACCACTCTCTAAATATATATATATTAACTATCTGAGTATGAATCTGAACACAACACCCAGCCAGCACATTAACTTAATACATGATCCATTCGACCATAGATACCACTCAGTCTGACTAACCAAACTAAAAATACATGTACACTCAATAAGAGACAATCTCTACCCAGCATAAGGCATTACATGACAGATCACTATACATTACCCATTGCACATATTGCTCACATAAACTGTGCAAATAGCACTAACACAAATCTCTGCACTTTACAAAATGAATACCCAACGGAGAGAGAAAGGGATGGAGACAGACGCACGTAATAAGTAACGGACGATAATTCCAATTTCAAGGATCATTTAAATAGCAACTAAACTCGACGCACATGATAAGAAAATAGCGGCGAAGGAAAGCAACAATGAAAATGGAGCAGGGAAAACACTAAAACCATATGTGAGACCGTAATCGCTGCCTTACCACTCTAACCGTCTCGGAACATGAACTCACATTTCAAATCATATCTCCTTACATAATTCCCAATACAATTTACCTCAAACACATATATCTCACAAATATGTTACTCGATGCAAATACTAAAACTTGCCCCCAAGACGTATCACTAGCAAGCGATATTTCAAACTACGATCCACTAAAATCCCAAACACACACGACGCAATTTAACTACTCCACTGATCTATCTCCAGCACGTACAAAGCCCGAGTCACGTTGTCTATATCTGCCGCGTACCAAAATGCTAAGTCTTGTTAAATGTTTCTGTCGCGTACGAGAGCTTGAATCTGAGCCAATTGTTTCCGAATATCTCCCGCGTACGAGAGCCTAAGTCTTGTTAAGTGTATCTGCCGCGTACCGGAACCCAAGTTACGTTCCGTGTATCTCCGTTAAAACAGGTAAACTCTCTCCCCCTCTATCCTCGTGAGACGTAATGACCTGGCCAATAGGATTATTTGGAAAGAACAAATGAAGGGATTGATAGCGCTATCTATTCTATGACGTCTGAGAGCGCTCTGACGGATGAAGTGATGTACTAGGTAAACGGCCTTGGTAGAAGGCACGGCTCAGTGCTTAGGAAAATATTTGGGGCTAAGCGGGATGAAGTTACAGGAGAATGGAGAAAGTTACACAACGCAGAACTGCACGCATTGTATTCTTCACCTGACATAATTAGGAACATTAAATCCAGACGTTTGAGATGGGCAGGGCATGTAGCACGTATGGGCGAATCCAGAAATGCATATAGAGTATTAGTTGGGAGACCGGAGGGAAAAAGACCTTTAGGGAGGCCGAGACGTAGATGGGGAGATAATATTAAAATGGATTTGAGGGAGGTGGGATATGATGATAGAGACTGGATTAATCTTGCACATGATGGCGGGCTTATGTGAGGGCGGCAATGAACCTTCGGGTTCCTTAAAAGCCATTTGTAAGTAAGTAAGTAAGTAAATACAATATATTTTGCATTGAAAATTTAGAGCAATATTATTTCAAAGCCTTCGCAAAACTATACTGTAATGGTGACTAAGTAACAATAAGTGCACTGTAATGGGTCTATTTCAGTATAGTTTTATGTTATGAAGAATGGTTTCCCTAGCAACAAGTCTGTGTATGGAAATTCTAACTTTCAAGGCCAACAAAAATTGAAATGTTCAGAGCCATAGTGAGCCAAGCGCCATTTATTAAAAACAGAGAAAGCGAGGGTTAAAGTTAAGTGAATACCATAGTTTAATGAAGATTGACAGATCATTTAGTTTTAATGTGTATACTTTATATTACTTGCTATATATTTCCACTGAATTATGGTGATAACTTCATTTTAACCCTTGCTTTCTACGGTTTTAGTAAATGGCGCTTGGCCCACTATGGTTCTGAACCCTTCAATTGCTGTAAATACAACAGAAAACGCGATCGTTCAAAAATATTTTACCTGTCCGCTATTATGTGTTAGTGTCTCTTATCACCTGGTTTCGGTGACTACTGCTGTATATCTCGTCACTCAGTTCGCAAACGCTTTCTGTGCGGTTAATGCCACTAGGTAATTAACTCTGAGTTGGAACGATGGATCTGGTAATTGGTAATTTAGTAATTTAATAGACATCACGCATCCATTTATCATATTACTAGGAAGTGATTATTATAATGACGATGTTGATTATGATAACTCATGATAGACCGGTCCTCAAATCACTACTTCGAATATCGTTCAAAGTTTTCGTTACTTTTTAATACAGTTTATAGAATAGTTATCAAAGTACCCCTCTTCAAATTTATTTTCAGTTATTCCTTTTGCTGCTTTCTTATTTCCTGGAGTAAATTTAAGACGAGAAGAGTGGAGTAACGGTTAGTATGCCTGAGCGTTAAACGAGCGAACCTGAGTTCAAATACTGGTTGGGATATGTTATGCTATCTGGTTGAGGTTTTTTCCGGAGTTTTTTCCTCAGCCTAATATGAGCAAATACTGGGTAACTTTCGGCGTTCGATCCTGGACTCATTTCGCTGCCATTATCACCTTCATCTCATTCAGATGCTAGATAACGTTGAACACGCGTCGTAAAATAACCAATTAAAAGAAGACAAGAAGATGCCACCTCGGTTGCTCATATGGCAGAGTACTGCTTTAGGGTAAAAACGGACCCAAGTTCGAATACCGATGGTGGCAGAGTCGTATTTATGGTGAATAAAGCCAAGCTTCCTGAAGATTTCCCTCGGGGTCCTCCCGTTTTGCTCCACCGTTCCATCGTCAATTTCCGTTTCAATGTTCATTTTCACGTTTTCAGTAGTATTTAACCAAAATTGTGTGGCGTGATGTAGTTTGTGACAGGCATACAGATGATATCACACAGCTAAGACACCATGCCTACAAAAAAAGCGTCCGTTCCTAGCTTTTAGACCCCTCCTCTGTACAAATTAAAAAAAGAACGAGAGGATGTTGTAATAGAGCTGAAATTTTTACTTTCTTTCTTATAGCCTACGTAGTTTAAAGAAAAAGTATTGTAAACCTGCAAAAAAATCGATTACGAGATACTCGCCCAAATAACATTTTTTTGAGATCCATGATACCGCAAAAAAGTTTTCGGTATTATTGTGTGTCTGTCTCCCATCGCTCTGTCTACAGCGGTTTCCCCTCAAGTATCTGTCGAAGTTTGTTCATATTCATTATCTACAAGCCAACATCGCCATGCCATGCCGACAAGTATTAGGAAGAGGCAAAAATTTATTTGTTCCAGAAATAAATTTTGTCCATCTAACACAATTTTTGTGGAAATTCTTAACTTGAATGGATATAATATTTCCATATAAATAAATATTTATTTGTAACTTATTTAATCATTTATTTACTCAATAGCTTATTTATTTATTTAACTATTTATTTATCTATTTATTTATTTATTTATTCGTTCATTTATTTATTTACTCATTTGTTTATGTATTTATTTACTGATTCCTTTTCCCTTCATTTATTGATTTTCTCATTCGTTCATTCAATTATTGATTTACTCATTCGTTTATTTATTTATTTACTCATGCCTTCATTCGTTCATCTATTTATTGATTTACTGATTCGTTCATACGCTCGATCGTTTATTGATTTACTCATTCATTCATTTATTTGTTTGTTGACTTAGTCATTCGTTGCTTTATTTATTGATTTACTCATTCCTTCACTTATTTATTGACTTATTCATTCATTTATTGATTTACTCATTCGTTTATTTATTTATTTACTCATTTGTTCATTTATTTACTCATCGTTTATTTATTTACTCATTCCTTCATTTACTTATTGATTTACTCATTCGTTTATTTATATACTCTTTCGTTCATTTGTTTATTTATTTATTTTGCCGTTGATTCATTAATTCCTTCAATTATATATTGATTTGTTCATTCGTTCATTGATTTATTTATTTTGTCATTAGTTCATTCCTTCATTTATTTATTGATTTACTCATTCGTTCATTTATTTACCTATTTACTGATATGTTCATTTATTTATTGATTTACTCGTTCGTTTATTTATTTATCTATCTATTTATTTATTTTGCCATTCGTTCATTCCTTCATTTATTTATCGATTTGTTCACTCGTTCATTTATTTATCCATCTATTTATTTATTTACTTATACGTTCATTTATTTATTTACTCATTCTTTCATTTATTTATCCATTTATTTATTTACTGATACGTTCATTTATTGATTTACTCGTTCGTTCGTTTATTAATTTATTTATTTTGTCATTCGTTCATTCCTTCATTTATTTATCGATTTATTCATTCGTTCATTTATTTATCTATTTATTTATTTACTGATATGTTCATTTATTTATTGATTTACTCGTTCACTTATTTATTTATTTATATTTCCATTCGTCCATTCCTTCATTTATTTATCGATTTGTTCACTCGTGCATTTATTTATTTATTTATCCATCTATTTATTTATTTACTGATACGTTCATTTATTTATTGATTTACTCGTTCGTTTATTTATTTATTTATTTATTTTGTCATTCGTTCATTCCTTCATTTATTTATCGATTTATTCATTCGTCCATTTATTTATTTACTGATACGTTCATTTATTTATTGGTTTACTCATTCGTTCATTTATTTACTTTGTCATTCATTCATTCCTTCATTTATTTATTGATTTACTCATTCGTTTATTTATTTATCTATTTATTTACTGATACGTTCATTTATTTATTGATTTAGTCATTCGTTCATGTATTTATTTATTTATTTATTTATCTCCTCCGGAGAACGTTTTATAACACAGCTATGCATATCTCTATCCTGTTAGTTTACTATAGTAGCGATTATTTCAGCGGTCGAATAACTCAAATAGTGTAGCGAATGGCTACGGACTGGAAGGTCCCGTGTTCAAACACGGATGGTTGCGGGACTTTTCTCATTGTCAAAACTTCTAGAAGACCCCGGGGTCCATCAGACTCTTCTCCAAATGAGTACCACATATACTCCTGGAGTAAGAGGTGATCAAATAGTCGTGCCGATCGAACCATCCCATTCTTGTGCCGAAATTATGAAGGCATGGATCTCCATAAACCTATGCGCCTTCATAAAGTGTAAAGGTAATGTCTTCCCTAAGCTACAAACATGAATGCTTCATTAATAATGGCAAAAATAGTCGTATAACAAAAATAAGAAATAACCGTGGAGTAAAGAAAATGTAAAGCGACGACAAGCAAAAATTTTGCTGATGACTACGTAGGCCTATATTTTACGTGTATAGCATTTATGGATTAGGAATCTGGTCTCTTTCCTTCACAGATATAAAATCACTTAGTTTGTTTCTATTTTGTGACTACTACCACCAACTTCAGGCAATGACAAGCTCTGAATCTAAAAGCAGTATTAAATAAAGTAAACAAGCACAAAATATATGTTACGGGGCGTCTTATACATTAATCTTGTTGAGTAAAGTGGCTTATTGAAGTGATTTCCTGGAGCACTCAAGAAGTTATCTGTGCCAAATATCAAGACATGATGAAATATGTGCCCGGGGTTCGAATATGGACGTGGCAAGCAATCTCAGTAGAGTGAACTATATGTCTGAGTAATGTTTACGATCTGCGGTCCTCGACTTTGTAAAATATGTCAAGTATTTATTGTGGCGGCAGCTAAAAGCTTTGCCCAACAAATGTGGGTCATCCTGTTCGACCCACTGAAGCGCTGATGTGCGGGGTAAAGCCTGATCCACCAGCGTCCCTCTGGGAGGAGCGGGCCTTCACAAATGGAGGAAATACCAACCTCACGGGATTTAATCCTATCATCGAAGACATTTTTGTACGAAAAATATTTTACACTGTGTCGCCGTGTAGCATTACCGTTATGACGAGTGAAATGGCAACAGATAGTCCACATACAGACTCTCAGGACATTTTTAAAAGGATGAAGTCAGATCATTTTATAAGACTGTCTTGCAAAAGGACACAAATACTTAGGGGATGACCGTGTTTGTAGAACCATAAGTACGAGTATGTGCGTATGTTTTTGCGTGTACATTTGAAAGAACTTTTAACTAGGTATCTCTGTAGTAAGCCGCCGGCGTGGCTCAGTCGGTTAAGGCGCTTTCCTGCCGGTCTGAAGTTGCGCTCGGGCGCGAGTTCGCTCCCCGCTTGGTTGATTACCTGGTTGGGTTTTTTTTCGAGGTTTTCCCCCAACTGTAAGGTGAATTCCAGGTAATCTATGGAGAATCCTCGACCTTATCTCGCCAAATACCATCTATCACCAATCTCATCGACGTTAAATAACCTAGTAGTTGATACAGCGTTGTTAAATAACCAACTTAAAAAAATCTCTGTAGTATCTTAGGGTTACATCAGCTGCTTGTCTATGCGGATGACGTGAATATGTCAGGAGAAAATCCACAAAAACACGGGAATTTTACTTGAAGCAAGTAAAGAGATAGGTTTGGAAGTAAATCCAGAAAAGACAAAGTATATGATTATGTCTCGTAACGGGAATATTGTACGAAATGAAAATATAAAAATTGGAAATTTATCCTTTGCAGAGGTGGAGAAGTTCAAATATCTTGGAGCAACAGTAACAAATATAAATGATACTCGGAAGGAAATTAAACACAGGATAAATATGGGAAATGCGTGTTATTATTCGGTTGAGAAGCTTTTATCATCCAGTCTGCTGTCAAAAATCTGAAAGTTATAATTTATAAAACAGTTATATTACCGGTTGTTCTTTATGGTTGTGAAACTTGGACTCTCACTTTGAGAGAGGAACATAGGTTAAGGGTGTTTGAGAATAAGGTGCTTAGGAAAAATATTTGGGGCTAAGAGGGATGAAGTTAGAGGAGATTGGAGAACGTTACACAACGCAGAACTGTACGCATTGTATTCTTCACCTGACATAATTAGGAACATTAAATCCAGACGTTTGAGATGGGCAGGGCATGTAGCACGTATGGGCGAATCCAGAAATGCATATAGAGTTTTAGTTGGAAGGCCAGAGGGAAAAAGACCTTTAGGGAGGCCGAGACGTAGATGGGAAGATAATATTATAATATTGAGGGAGGTGGGATATGATGATAGAGAATGGATTAATCTTGCTCAGGATAGGGACCAATGGCGGGCTTATGTGGGGGCGGCAATGAACCTCCGGGTTCCTTAAAAGCCAGTAAGTAAGTAAGTATCTTAGGGCAAGTATGTATGTATGTATGTATGTTGGACAGAGCCAAGTTTGTGAAGGATTTTCTCATTATTCTTCCATTTTTCCTTCATTACACCAACATTTTCCACATTTCCCCTCTCATTTATCAATTCTATCATGGATATTGCGCTGTCTCTACTGTATAACCGGCGTGTGGGAGTGCTGACTCTGACAGACAAGTTGTCGCTTTCCGGACGGGATATAAAGTGCTCAATCACTATTTCCAGGAATTAACGCAGTGAATTAATGTAATATTCATAAATTAATTTTGATTATGACTAGGGCCGTGACATCGGTATATTTGTATTAGTCTGAGGTGAACATAAGACGCTGGACAGAATGTAGTCGGCGTTTCAAGTAAAGGCAGCGGAAGCGAATATTACTCACGCCTAAGCAAGCACGTTCCGTGTTTTGTATACGATTATTGCGTGTTATAAAATCAAGACAATGCAATCATTGTATAATAAGGATTAATATCGGAAGATCTAAAATGCTGGTGAGGTTGAGAATAATAGTCATACTTAAATTGTCACAAAGTGGTAAAGCGTAAGTCTGAAAAGATGTTTCTCTTTAGGCCTATATTTAGAGTTTTGCATTACAGTTTTAGAATGCAAAAACGTACATAGCGTACAATTTTGCTTTCCCTATATTTAACTGTTACATTAATTTATTTATCACATCTATTCTGTATCTTACTTTTCTTGCATGTTGTTCGCCTGGTTTCGGTTGCTGCTGCAATGAACAACAACATTCATTTTCAAACTTTCAAATGAAAATAACCGCCGAGTGCCGGATAATATAACCTTGTATGCGGAAAAACTGCGTTCTACATCGGCTGAAATTAAGGGCGCATATGTAAAATATATCACATCATCAATTTCATTTCTACATCAAGTTTATAACAATCGCACTTGGCATCTGATAAAACCTTTGCAATTTTGCATAATGAGTTGAAACCACGGTCTTTTTGTATTACTCTTTGATGCAGAAATGAAATTAATATGAAATACCGTATTTTCCACGCTGTTTGTGACTGAGACGCCCTTGCTGGAGGTGCAACAGGCTTGATACTTAATGCATGAGGGTCGGAAAAAAGCAAACTGCCTGCAATTTTCGAGTAAACGCAATAATGTCCGTCATGCTTGATAAATGACTTTCTATATATTCGTATGAGCCAATTTTACTCCGTCCAAATGGCAACAGATTATCTATGGCAAGGAGACGAGATTTACCATCGAGGCAAGGCATTTTTGTGTTACGTATTACAGCGGTGGCGAAAATGTAATCGTGCGCCGAGCCACTGTGTAACCTGCAACGTGCATAGCACCTATGGAGAGAGGCGGACACCCGAAGGGGAATTGAAGCAACTGTCTGACTTATTAATGGATTTTCATTTTTCTTACGTCAAGCACTTAAATATAATTTTATACAGTACAAGGCTACAAACTAATGTTTAGTACGTGTAACGAAGAAAGAAATGAACAATATCACAGCCTAAAATTAACTGTCTTCAGAATGTCTCTGCGACAAAGTTTCAAAATCAGGAATTATGTCACTTACTGCCAGTCGTAGTTGATCACGAAGGTATTTGTCTGTCAGTCGTGATCTAAATTTGGTTTTTACTATTTTAATTGTTGAAAATAATTTTTCACAAACGTAAGTTGTAGCGAACATGGCTTCAACAGAGCAAGCAAAAGAAAGAAGCTTCGGATATTTATTTTTTGGCAAAGATTTGAAAGTTCAATATTTGTCAAGTCCTTACATCTAGCTTTCATTTGACATCACATAGGCTAGTAAATCAGTGAGTTCAAATTGAAGAGCTAGCCGCATTATTCGTACATTTGCTGAAAAAGGATCGACGTACAGAGATGATGATGATGATGATGATGATGATGATGATGATAACACTTAATCTTTTAATGTTTCATCAGTAACATGATGTATGATGCTGTTTTATGTTATACAAACGTTTTCCTCGTAATACTTGTGAACAAATCATGCATTTAATATTCTCATCATATTGACAGCAAAAAGATGCGTCCTCCCATCCTACTTGTAACTTTCGTACATGAAAGACATATGCCACTCGCAGGTTAGAGACAAATACAAATGGAACGGAGTTTGACTCCAGTGAGTGAGAGGGTGGGGGTTGGCGGAGGTTAGACGCAGCTATCACTGCGAGTCACGTTCTCGCCACCGGCTGAGTACTATATGAACTTGAAAACTTTATTATTTGATTTTATATTTTTTCCACAGACAATATCACAAAAAGATCTGAGAATATCGATAAATTTTCTAGCTACGTATTAGTTTAAGAATTTATCTACGAATCTCAGATCCTTGAATGACATTAATAGAACCAATTTCCGAATGCGATGGGAACACTAGAATATAAATAAAATTCATAACGTAAGCTTAATAAAACTTATTTACATTATTTAGACTATATGCAAAATTTTCTAATGCAGCATGGACATGGATAATAGCGAAATTATGTTACTTTTTTAACTGTTTCGGAAACCTCTGAAAAAAAAAAAACATTCAATGATAGAATAAGCTAGCGAATTACTTGACCAACGTCTTGTTACATTAGGTTACATAACCTATTCTTGATCATTTATTGAAAACACAATTAAGGTTATTAATTCTGTTACGCAGACGTCCTGGTTCGAGTCCCGGTCAGCCTGGGACTTCCCATTGAAAAATCCATGATGACAATTAAGACCAGGGAGCGAAACTTTGTGCCCGATGAGAGAGAGGCAAGTGGTTTCAGATTAACTGTGTTCTAGAGTCCATCTACTGCGTACAATAGAAGGCGGCGTAGGTCGTGTCCCCTTGAACTACTGTGCCTTAGTTGTTCGCCGTTTACTTGCTTTGTGTTGCACTCGATTAATAACTTTTTAATTGTTTATTTTACGACGCTATATCAACTGCGACGAGTAACTTACATCATGGGTTAGAGACCACAGAATTTCGTATTAATTTCGAGAAAAAAAAATCGTTATAAAAATATTACATTTCGCGTTTTATCGCTAATTTAGTTGTAATCGCAATAATTTCGTATAAATTGAAAAGCGATTTTTGCATTAAATTCATTCATTCATAGTGTCCTGCCCAAGGGCAGGTCTTTCACTGCAAACCCAGCATTCTCCAATCTTTCCCATTTTCTGCCTTCCTCTTTGTCTCCTCATATGATCCATATATCTTAATGTCGTCTATCATTTGATATCTTCTTCTGCCCTGAACTCTTCTCCCGTTCACCATTCCTTCCAGTGCATCCTTCAGTAGGCAGTTTCTTCTCAGCCAGTGAACCAGCCAATTTCTTTTTCTCTTTCTGATCAGTTTCAGCATCATCCTTTTTTCACCCACTCTTTCCAAAACAACTTCATTTCTTATTCTGCCTGTCCATTTCACACGCTCCATCCTTTTCCATATCCACATTTCAAAAGCGTCTATTCGTTTCTCTTCATTTCGTCGTAATGTCCACGTTTCTGCCCCATACAAAGCCATACTCCAAACAAAGGACTTCACTAGTCTCTTCCTTAATTCCTTTACCAGAGGTCCGCAGAAGATGCTCCTTTTCTATTAAAAGCTTCCTTTGCCATTGCTATCCTCCTTTTGACTTCCTGGGTGCAGCCCATGTTACTGCTTATAGTACACCCCAAGTATTTGAAGCTGTCCACTTGCTCTACTGCCTCATTTTGAATTCTCAAGTTTACCTTTTTACTTTTCTTCCTATGACAATGCTCTTCGTTTTGTTGGAATATATCTTCATTCCATACTGCTTACAAATGTCATTTAGCCGTAGTAGCAAATACCTTATTTACATGAAAAAATAACTATGTTACGTATGAGGCGCCAAAATAATCATAACACATTTTTCATACAACAATTTATTCTACATATTAAAATTAAACACAACTTTGTAACACTGAGGGAAAAAAAGAAATATTTGTATTATGTAGCATCTGCTGTTTTTATTTGTGGAATGAAAGCATAGCAGAAGTCACAATATTATTTTTCTCCATTCTGCGCCTCCGGTCACTAGCGTTTAAATTATACATTGAGAAAAACCTTTCTGCGTTAACAGATGAACACGGAACCCAGACACATTTCAACACAGTAGATGTAAATTCAGGGTAATTCAACAAGAGAGCTCGTAATGCCTCAAACACTTCCACTCTAACATTGGAAGTCCTGGATGATTGTTTCAAAACTATTTCTTTCAAAGTAACAAACGCTACACTGCAATGAGCAATTTTTATTTCCTTGAAGTAACTGGTTGTTATAACCCTTTCTGTGAGTGCATTAACATTATCAACAGTTATCTGTACTATATTTTCTGGGTTGAAATGTATTTATTGTATTGTATTGTGCTTCCTCAAAATAGAGGCTGCCATTAGACAAAGCATATAAAACAATATAAATGATAAAGATAACAGAGTAAGAAAAAAAGTAAGCAAATACACAAACAAACAAACAAACAATGGCAATTTACAGAATAAAAAAGTTACAAGTAAAGAAGCAATGAAAGCTAATAAGAGAAAGAACAAAGATAATGTTGCGTTAGTTTTCTGAGTACACTGAATTAGAGTCCATATAGGTGGTTTCGTAAGAGTTTGACTGACTCCCTAATTATGAGGAGCGTCAGTTCATTCAGAACGATTTGTGCAGTCCTAGGGTCTTACAGAATTGAGAAGAGAAGTTAGGTATCGTTCCTCTCGCTCCAAACATCAATCCCGTAACACTGATATCGTGAAGTTGGTATTTATCTGTAGTAATGTCACGAGAGGTCTGCGATTTGCCGATAAATCCACGAGCGAAGCGAGTGGATTTATCAACAGTAATCTCACTAGACGTTTTGATTTATCTAGAGAAAATCAAAACTCGAGTGGGATTCAATTGACTATTACACGATTAGAAGAAAGTATATAAAGATTAAAAGTAACGAAGTACTCCAATACAATAAAATATTAATTGACTTACGAAAATACAACTGTCTTCAAATGTATTATTGTACCATCTCAACATTACAAATATTACGCTAGATGCATGCTAGATGGCAGTAGTGAGCAATGCCTTCTCGTCGAGAAGTTCTCGATCTATATACACGATGGCAAGGTTACTAGTCAAGAAGGCTTTGTTGATTCAGTTTCATTTTTATTAAAATGCAACATTCCACTTCAATTATCCGAATCCCAGTAATCAACGTCACTTGGCAGATGATTTTCAATAAATCTTAATATTAAACAATCTCTGATACATGACTATCCATAATATCATATAACAGAAGCTATAACATAACCTAACTAATATACACAAGTGTTAGAAAAGTTTTAATTAACGACGATGACATAAAAAATAAACATGAATAATTTTAAAAGGAATAATTATTGAATGTACAATGTTCGAATTTGAATGTGGTTGGTGGTTCAATTGATGTTATATTGGACGTGTGCGTAATAGAAGTGGAACTCGTTGATTTAGGCCTACATGGTGTATTCAACTTATTCAGAATTTCCCAATGAATAATTTTAAAAGGAATAATTATTGAATGTACAATTTTCAAATTGAATGTGGTTGGTGGTTCACTTGATGTTATATTGGATGTGTGCATAATAGAAGTGGAACTCGTTGATTTAGGCCTACATGGTGTATTCAACTTATTCAGGATTTCCGAATGGTGCTCTTCATTTATTTGTAAATCGGATTTCAGAAGATGCATAGGTATGATCAGAGATTTTTATTAATTCTTGTTCTTGAATGCCAATGCGAGTCATATTTGAAACTGCTGTGCATCGACTGGAGTGTTTTTTTTTTTTTTTGACGTCCAGACCAGCGCAGTTTTAAATGTTGGCAAACAAAGAAACAAATGCTAGGGACGCGATAAAATTGTGCGATAAGCAGCCATGATTGGCTGCAATACGTCCTTTCGTACCGTTTTATTGGTCAAAAGTAGTATGACGTAGTAGGAGTGTAATAGTCTTGGAAATCTCAGACCTCGAGTGGCATTTATTAGGACTATTTCGAGAATAAAATAAAAATGTAAATAATATATCCCTAAAATTCGATCACAAAATGTTAATAATTATTTATTAATGAATACTTAACCAATTCACACATTGTGAAGTTGAAATATTTATAGATGAATATCGATTACTGCAATACAGATATTCGATGTTATTATTCAGTAATGCCAATTGCGAAATACAGGTTTAACAATGTTAATTACAGGTACTGAACTGTTCTCTTATTATTATAACATAAATACATTTTCATTATCTGCTGAAATCATAATTTAATTTAACAGTAACACAGGGGACAGCTATATACCAATGCTTATGTATTCACAGCGAGACATGTTGCTACACAGTGAAGCCATCTCTGTATAGATAGGCCTAATTAAAACACGAATTTTACTACGCAATATGAAGACAGTTTGATCAAAGACCTTATTATTACTATGCAAGGTCTTTGGGTTTGATATGCGATGATATTACATAAATTTGAACATCTGACTTTCTATTAACTGTTTCATTTCATTCACAAAATACAAATTTTATAGGCTACTTATATGTTATGTTACCTGTGGGAGCAGGATCAATGTCAGCTGTGTCTTATTTCGACCGTTACAATCAGTGCTACACGAAAGCATTTTTTATAGCTCGACAAACGCATTCTCGCTGTAGTGTGTAACGGAACTAAAGCTGCATCTACACAGTTCAATATTTCAATCGCGTATGCGTGCAATCTGGGAAGAATATTGAAAGAATCAAGCTTAAAAGGTACGTTCAATTAAGATGCATGAAGATTGCGCCGTTTTGAACGTCGTCTTCACTGCGTAAATATATTAATTAATATTAAATATCAATCTTGCATTCATTGCCTTAAAGTTGAAAGAAAAGTTTAACCGTGTAGTTGCATCTTAATGTATTCATGATCATCAATTCACGGGGAAACAGTTGGCGACAACGACTAAACAAAAGAACGACCATGCGATAAATTGAAAGCTATAAATCTAGCTGCAAAAATTATCGCAAAGTGTGATGTGATTGGTTGGAATTCAAAATTTCATTACACTTCATTGGTCGAAAATGGAGTGACGTCATATAAACAAAATATTCTGTATAATAGCCCATTGGCTGGGTTGAAATTTATTTAAATTTACAAACAATTATGAGTGATCTAACTCGTATTTTTTAATTTTCTGAGTCACCAGTTTACTAACATGCTTAAATAATTCTTATATTCCAGTCTTCAAGTCCAAACTGAAATGGTTAATTAATTTACCTACCGACTCCCCTACATTACCAGAAATTAGTATATATTCATTCCACGCTTCATGCCATTATACGAAAATCTGTGGTCGCTACCTATCCCTCTCCACCGCTGACCATGACTCTACTCACACGCAAGTAAACAAATCCGTACCTATAGTAAAGTAACAACAAACCTGTTTCATCGGGCAACAAGTTTCTCTGCCTGCATGTGACGGACAAGGTTGCAGTTGGGGTTTTTCTCGGAGTTCTCCCGTTCCTCCACATTAGGCATCGAGCTACATCATTCCGTCATCATTCCATAGTATTCCCTGAACGCAGGCTGGCGAGGCACGAAACTTTGGTACGCAGCGAACTTTAGTATAGTCAGTCGGTGTGGGTTTAGCAATGCAGTAAACTTGGGGGATACAGCAATAGATAGCGCAGTACTGGGTCTTGGCGTCCCCCCCGGATATTCAATTAAATTCAATGGTTATTAATTATTACACTTTTGATATTTTTATTCCTAAAGCACTTAACTTTCTTTTCTGTAGCATGCTCTCCATTTGCTTTCTTTTAGAGTTTCTTGCTTCTCTAGCATATTTAAATTCTTTATCTACTATTACATCTGCAGAACTGTAGCTCCTCAGAGCGACTGCTTTACTAACCCTCCTTACCCCATCCACCTTTTCTACCAGAGCGGTCATACGTTCTAGTTACGCTCGGCTGCATCAACATTCCTTCTCGCGGCGGCAGGTATACAATACGCTATCAAGAATTACAAATGAACAGATAATAAAATCCTTAGGAACATACCTTTAGAAAGTAAGAGAAAAATGAATGAGGGAAATAAAAGAGTTAAAAGACATGTAAAATAAATTTTAAAATATGTGTGTGCATATAATATAGGAAGGTCTACCTATGTATATCTCGTTCTATTACTAGTAAAGCCTATCAAGTCCAGTTTTTGTGTAAAATAAGTTAAGTACAGTCCCCGACTTGTGTTTCCGTGCTCTGTAAAGTCCGAAATGTTGCATGCAGGAAACAATCCAATTACTTTATTTGAAGAATTTATTATGATTTTTCGTGCATTAATAAAGTTTTAATTCCTGTTTTTTTACAAAACTTGCATTATTGGTCTTAACTGGCTTTACCAGTAATAGGAATATTTCTACTCATTTCAATATTAAACCACATTTCAACAAAGCCCGTATTAAGAGTTATGGAATGCACAACCTTTCGGGTAAGTTCTTTATTACGAACTGTATAGTTTATTGATTATTTATTTATATACTGTTAAATTAAGGACGTCATTCGTTGTGTTCATTTTGAATTGAAATTAATAGTGACTTTCAAGGTTCATTATTAAATGCTATAAATTTATGTTTCTGTAGGTGATGATAGAAGGAAAGTTTTCGAAAATCTAAAGCAGGTCAGGTGCAAAGAAATCTCAAAGAAACTACCGACATGAAATCTAGCATAATTGTAAATCTTGAAAAGAGATAACGTATTATAAACACAATGAATTTATTACAATCCTTTTCGAAAATTACAGTGCCGCCACAGGCAGAGAATATAAACAACTCTACGCGGAAGTCGATCATCCCCAATAGAAGTGGAGTGAGGCTGACGTCATATTTCCCCTACTTACGGGTTTTGCAGGCCTGTAGTAATAGGTTGAAATTTCGTTGATATTCCCTAAAAGATTTCTCTTTTATCATTTTTGCCGTCAAATTCTAGATGGTTTTCACAGTATTATTCTTTACATACAGTCAGTAAAAAATGTCTCCGTACAACCTACCAATTTACTCTCTTTTACATAATAACATATGCATAAGTAAAACAAAAATGTGCTGTTCCATTTGTATAGATTAACCTGATGTGTACTAACGGAATTATATAGAACACTTTGAAAAATAAACAAACAAACTTGTGAATTACATTAAATGAAACTGAAAACCAAAAACATAATTAAAAAAAGTCTCCGTACACTACAGTTTATATGCATTCAAATCACCAACCACTCTTCATTCGGTGGTCAGTTGGACCTTCTTTTGTTTTTATAGCATCACTCATGCATTAGGCATTGTTTGTACTAGTTTTCTTGTTTTCTCTGGCTCAATGTTGCCCCATTCCTCTAGAATTTTCCCTCAATTATTGCTTGCTTCTTATCTTGTGTTTTTTCAGCCTTCGTTTCATTTAATCTCATAATTGTTCTATGGCGGTCATGTCAGGGGATTGGAGCTTTCTTTTTGTATTGTACAACAACCAGAGCTTCAATTTGAGGCGGTGTGTTTAGGGTCATTGTCTTGATGAAAGATAATTGTCTCGCTGATGTTGAGTTTTTCAGCATTGTCGTGTAGGTTTTTCTTCAGGATGTTCAAATATTGTATGCAGTCCATAGTCCCGTCCACAAAAACCAAATTTCCCAAATATGCAGCACTCATACAGCCCCAAGCAAAAGCACTGCCTTCTCCATGTTTTACAGTTGGGCAAAAATTCTTGCTCTGTAATTGTTCACTTGGCTTTCTCTATACCATTGTCCTACCATCCGAACCACTGAAGATGATGGACTGAATTCCAGAAGCCCTGCGGTTTCTTAACATGCTCCTTTGCGAAAGCCAGTCTCTTCTGCTTGTTGACGTTGCTCACATAGGGCTTCTTTCGGGCAACTCGGCCATGGTAACCTACTTCTCTTATGAAATTTCCTATAGTCTGAGATACCACCTCTACCCCATAACCTTCTTTAACCGTGGCCGCCAATCTCTGTGCAATTATCTTTGAATTTTCTCTGACGGATCTCAATACTGCCCGTCTATGGTTGGATTCCAGTTTCTTGGATCGTCCTGATCGACTTTTACTAACCAGTTATTTTGTGTCATTGTACCTTTGAAATATATATTGTACAGAAGATGGTTTTTTTTTTACATTTTCTGCTATTTTTTATCGACTGACCCTCCTTTCTCAACTTAACAATTAACTCTCTAATTGGTATTGGTATTTCCATTCTAGTCCCAAGTTTTGCTGCGTCTTACCTTACTACAGTCACAGGCAACTATACTGACTCTGTAGCTTTCTGAACAACAACAAACACAGGTTCTCTTACACCAGTGCTACCCGTACGGAGACTTTATGTACTCTCCTTTAGTTTTGAGTTGCGTTGTGTCGTGTTTACAAGAAAATGTACGGAGGTAACTTCGCCGTTTTCTGTAGGTATTAACCGTAAACAGACTATATTTCACGTAACAGTAAAATATATTTTTTACTATATATTTAATCAGATTTTTTCACAAATGTTAATATGTGAGCTTGGTGTACGGAGACATTTTTTAGTGACTGTACATATTCCCGAATCATGAAATTTCCCCAATGTTAGAAAAAATGTTGAACGTTACTCTTTTTCTGTTTTTGTGAAATTTACAAGAAATGGAGAAATATCTCAATTTACCGCAACATAATTTGACGGTGATTCCTTTTGCGTTACACTGTAACATCACGTAGAAGAAATATCATGGACGTAAACTGTCAGTCTTTTGCGCAGTTCGCTTTGTTTTCATTAGGGATCGAACACATTTATTTAGCTTACGTCGTCCTCTTGATGGTAGCGTAACGATCCCGGCCTCATCGGAAGGACAGAAATATGCAATTAGTCCTTAAGGTCTGCCCGGTGCTGTGTGATTAGTGCAGAAGTTTTCACGGTTGTTATCTGTGAATTAGCAGCAACACAACTGTGTGCTGTAAACCCGCAGTTCGTTGAGCGGGTTAAAATGATTCGATTCGAATGTAATAATGCGTAAATGAAGTAAATTAAGATACATTGTGACGCTCTGTGTAAACAAAAGTGACCGCGTAATTCCAACAATTACGTTCATTAGGGCGCCTTTAGTCCAGTACAGCAGCCAGGACGTCAGCTTCCTCACACTTTCTACACTGAAGATCCGTGTTCAAATCTAGGTGACTACAAGTGGAATCGTTTCTGCAGTGGTAGCGTGCACTGAGTCATCAACCTTTCACTCGGAAGATCTGGGTTCGATTTCCGGCGAGGTCTGAGATTTTTCATAAAAGTCCATAGTGAAGTTCAGACTTCAATTCCCACCTGAGCTGATTACCTGGTTAGGTCTTCCCAGGTTTTCCCCAACTGTAAGGCGAATTTAAGGCATTCACATGGCGAATCCTCGTCATCTCACAATAGCGTTATTACCAATTCCAGTACACACTAAATGGTCTAGTAGTTGATATAGCGTCGTTAAATAAGCGACTAAATGAATATGTAACGGTATTTATTTTACAATTAAGAAAAGATTGCGAAAATGAAATACAATTCCGAAAATGTAACGTTCTTCATTGGATACCGTTAAGCACAACATACGATGTACAGGGACATCATTTTATTTTTACTTCAATTTTTATTGTACCTGAGTTTTTGAATGTACTTCACTCCCACCCCTTCTACTAATGAAGTTTCAACTGTTTTCCAGACAGAATCAAGGCCGCTTATAGTAAACAACACTGAGTTACTGAGTATAGTACGTTCCAGAAATATGTTCGCGTTTTCCAGTGACGAAAGAACTTTTAATATTGAATCATATTTTCGCACAGGTACTGTCTGTTTGCCTACGTCACATCCCGATTTCCCCCACCTGCTTCTGCACGGCCCTCTGTAAAAGCAGGGCTGTCTTAGCTCTTTTCTGAAAACATTAATTTCTGTTAGGAATTGGACGTTTACGTAATATTATACAACTGTTTAAAATAACTTAAATATAAGGGCCTAGTTAAGTAATTAACTGTCACGTGATTTCCCCCCTTTCTACGATCCTGCGGCATAACCACTTGGACGGAGAGTAGATAGCATGTCCGAGTAATTTTATCTATGCGGGTCGGGCAGAAGTGAAGATTGAATTTACATTACAAAAGGTACTCTTTTATAGAGTAGGTACAGAATTATTTCAACATGAGTTACTAGTACGAAGGACGAAACTGGTAATTTGAATTAGATGCAATAGTCTATAGTGCGATAATATGCACAAAAGAACTGAAGCCTGTAGGCTATCGAAATGAATGGCTACCATCTTCAAAAATGTGTTTAAATATCCATTTTATGATTATTTTTCAATTGAACTTCATTATTCTCTATATTGTACACTAATATGCTGTAGACAGTATAATATACACTACATAATGAACACGTTCGCATGGATTGCTAAGTTCGTGAGTAAAAACACTCATTCTTAATACAGTACTGCATTTTGATTAAATAAAAATCTTAATGAAAATTATCGAACTCAAAATCGCGATATTTCCTAGTTTACGTAAATGGATGAAGTACTTTTCTTCCCTCCTATACCTAGTAAAGTGATGTGTTTGTGTTTTACGCCAGTATCATCAAACTCCAGTTGTGGAAGGAGGTAGCGAACGGGTTTTCCGGTTCTCTAAAGGTATAGCCAGGTTAATATTAAAAATGTTAGTAAAAATAAAATGATGTCCCTGTATAATACATGCACACATAATATGTATATGCACATACATACATACATACATACATACATACTGTACATACATACATACATACATACATACATACATACATACATACAGTCCACATCTGTGGAGTAACGGTCAGCGCGTCTGGCCGCGAAACCAGGTGGCCCGGGTTCGATTTCCGGTCGGGGCAAGTTACCTGGTTGAGGTTTTTCCGGGGTTTTCCCTCAACCCAATATGAGCAAATGCTGGATAACTTTCGGTGCTGGACCCCGGACTCATTTCACCGGCATTATCGCCTTCATCTCATTTAGACGCTAAATAACCTAAGATGTTGATAAAGCGTCGTAAAATAACCTACTAAAAAATACATACATACATTATGTCGTCCACACCTTTGGAGTGACGATTAGCGCGTCTAGCCGCGAAACCAGGTGGCCCGGGTTCGATTTCCGGTCGGGGCAAGTTATCTGGTTGAGGTTTTTCCGAGGTTTTCCCTCAACCCAATATGAGCAAATGCTGGGCAACTTTCGATGTTGGACCCCGGACGTATTTCACCGGCATTATCACCTTCATCTCATTCAGACGCTAAATAACCAAGATGTTGATAAAGCGTCGTAAAATAACCAACTAAAATAAAGAATAAAATACATGTCTCAATTTTTGAAGTAGAGCTGGATATGAAGTGATTGACTTGATGAAGGATTTAATATTGAACGATTTGAACAAACTGAATCTCGAGTACAGATGTGAAGGCTGTTTCCGGAACTCTTCCCGAATTTCGAGCAGTGATTTTGGCATTCTTCTCAATTTAACAGGGTCGAAAATCAAGAGTAACCCTTCATTCAGAAGAACTATTCCAGCCCATGACCGTGTAGCTGTTGACAAATTAAATTCTTTAGATTTATTTAAACTTTGATGCACCATAATTGAGTGCTATTTCCACGGGCGCGTTATGCCTTTTATTAACGATCCTTATACTCTTCCAACAAAACAGACACATCGTGATATACCTCGATTAAACGAGCAAATGCTGAGTAACTTTCGGTGCTGGACCCCGGACTCATTTCACCGGCATTATCACTTTCATTTCATTCAGACGCTAAATAACCTTGATGTTGATACAGAGTCGTAAAATAACCCAATAAAATAAAATAAAAAAATAAAAACCTCGATTAATGACATGACTTCGTCATTTTTTCACTACATCTTGTTCAAGTGATGAATCTCATCAGTTCAAGCCGCCAGAGGCCAATCGGCTGGTCCCCACTACCTACTCTCTTCATAACTGGAGCGGCTTCCTTTGAAGCGGACAGACACTAATTGGGTTCGAGTTGGCAAGCGCTTGATACGATTTTGCCAATTGTTACAGGCCAATGAACACGTCTACACCAGTTCTAGTGATGCCTTATGTCAGTGATGTCAAAGCAAGCGCATTTTTCTGACCTTGACGTTGTGCGCGGGCATCAAGTGCTAGATATGGAAGGAGGAAGGATTATGTATATGAATAAGCAGCCTGTTGGATTAAGAAAACAGTGGTGCACAAACTTCAAATGAACGTGAAATTTTATGTCGTTATTTTATATGGTTTCTTTCTGTTCGATATTATATAATTATAATTTCTGCAAGACAAAATTTCTTAATATTGCAGTTCTCTTTTAAACGTTAATAACATAATAAAAAGTTGAGAAGGAATATTCACATTAATTCCATAGTAGTATAACTATACGGTACTAAATGAATGAAACAAATCAATCCCAAAGAAAGTGATATCCCAAAGAAAAAGATTGAGCAAGATATAATAAGTTGGAATTGATATTTATGGTGTATTTGGCCTTATAAAAGTAATCAATAAACTAATCAAAACAATATTATAATACAAACCAAAGTTACCTAGGTATATGTTTTAACTGTAACTAATATTAGGCCTACATAACAAAACTCTTATCACATTATGCTTTTAAGGTGATACTGGTGTGCGACTTCCTATCATCAGAATATTAAATTACTTTCTCGAATTCTGCTGAAACTATGGAGCTGACGTTTTACCAAAATATGGGCACATATATTTTGTTTATGATGTAACAGTAGTTGCTTTGTTAATTCATTTCCTTACAAACATTTTCCATTCGAATATTTTCAAAATTTGTAATACACTATCTTCAGTAATACGTATTTAGGGAAATATTAGATTTACGGAAACATTATTTCAGTACCTGTAAGGCTTCTAAATAAGCATATCTGAAAATTTCCGTTTTCTGTAAAGAAGTTGAGAAAATATTATTTTTCAATAAATAAAGCAAGCTTGCGAAAAATGAGCATTAAAATTAAAACTTACATTCTTATAATCCACTTACACTTCTCCGACAAATCTAAAAATTAACATGGATACAGTTTTAATAAGTTCTCTTCCCTTTATCCTTTGAATCAGTGCTGGCCATCCCTGTATATAGCTCGACCAAGCTCTCCTGAGCTCTAAAGCGCGCGCTTGGCTATGGGCATCAGTTGACATGACTGCCATGTGCTTTAGCTACTGAGCTACCCGCCCGTTAAATTTCAATTAACGAATCAGATATAATTTTCTATGCATTGATTAATAATATTTTCATGTTGGAACACTATAGCGTAATCGGTTTGTATTCTCTCGTTATTATTTCTACCTTAGAGCATAAAACAGCATTTGTCTTGTCTCAGCCTTTCCTCTAAACTCAGCAAATGAATAATAATTTGTTATGAAACAAGTTCATAATGTTATACGTTATAGCATGAATCAATTTTTAGGGAACGAGCCAAGCCAGTTTCCTAATTTTGACGAGAGCAATAACTGTATAACATTATAAACGTGTTTCATCTATACTAATAATAAATCTGTAGCCGAAATTTTTCTGGTAATTTTCGATTTTCCAAAAATAATTGGTCCTAACATATATAATTAACCACCCTGAAACCGAAAATCGCATTTTTGAAATTTTTGTTTGTATGTCTGTCTGTATGTTTGTTACCTTTTCACGCAATAATGGCTGAACCGATTTATATGAAAATTGGAATATAAATTAAGTTCGTTGTAACTTAGATTTTAGGCTATATGGCATTCAAAATACTTTATTTAAAAGGGGGGTTATAAGGGGGCCTGAATTAAATAAATCGAAATATCTCCCTTATTATTGATTTTTGTGAAAAATGTTACATAACAAACGTTTCTTCAAAAATGATTTCCGATAAGTTTTATTCTTTACAAAATTTTGATAGGACTGATATTTAATGAGATAAATGAGTTTTAAAATTAAAATAACGCCATCTAAGACGGTGCAATGAATTAAAAACAAATGACTTCGTCTATAAGGGGCCTTGGACAACAATAATCGAAACAGGGGCCTTGGGCATCAACAATCGAAAGCTATTAAATATTGCCTACAGAGAATGTTTCTGTGTTTGTATGAAGTAATATCAGAAGCTAAATTAACCGATTTGTATAATTAATTATTATTTCACCATTGGAAAGTGTAGTTTCTCTAGATGGACATAATGCTATAATGTTATTACAGTAACGTCTGAGTAAATCGAGGACAGGTAAGATTAAAAGAGCTTCTTATGCACAGAAAATTTGACAGGCTATTTTGTACATTCGTTTTCTGTATTTCTTAAAATAATATGTACACTCATTTTAATCTCAGAGAATTAACGAACAACGAGAGTGTATTGATTTAGTATGCAGTAATAGTACGTTAGCTTAGCAATCCATTATTTTATAATTCAAATTTTAACTATGCTCAATTGAATCGTGTTAAAATACATAAAATATATATGCAATAAATGCAATGCAAAAAAAATTGGGTAATGAGCGAAGCAGATTATCTTGCGCTGTTGTAAAAATTGTTCCCTGGATCAAACGTCCTATTTTAATTATGTAATTACTTTATATTTATTTCTAACAGGTGCAGCGGAGCGCACGGGTACGGCTAGTACAATTAATAAAGATAACATCAGATCTGTAATGATGGGTAGTTTGATATCATAGTCTATGAAAAAAGATTACTATGACAACAGCAATGTATTAAATATTATAGCACGGCAAATCGTTTCATAATGTTAACTTTATGGCACAAGTTATGCCATCATAATAGATGTCATGATGTTTTCGTTGGCATGGTAATATTTTACGGTTCTGGTACAATAATATGGCATATTATGCACGATTTACATTAAAGATAGAGACTGTTTATAATGCTGAGTACAAAAAACACTCGTTGTTCAGTTTTTGATCCGCGCGTCTCCAAGTCAACAGTTCACGAAGAAGATACGAGTATTTTACTGACATTTGCTAGTGAATGCAAAAGTGGTCTTGACAACCTAGTAATAAGGAATTAATCGTTTATTATAAATAGCAACCCAGTCTTACGGTCTTTTCTGGCTTTTAAATTCTTTTTAATGAAGGAGTAACTCTGGCTGTACATGGACTTCTGAAGAATAAACTTTCAAAGAAAAGCAGATTCTCTTTTATCATTATGTATTAGAGTTGGGTCGATTCGTGAACGAATCGTTCATTCGAACGACTAATAATAAAGAATTGTAAGAATCGATTCGTGGTATCAACGAATCGTCGTTCAAAAGAATCGTAACGAATCGTCGTTCAAAAGAATATTAAGGAATCGGCATGGTATCGTAACCCACGATTCTATTCGTTGTTTGATGTAACCTGTCAACGGACATTTCCGAACCGTGTCGAATGCTCCCGAGCGAGAGTGAAATCAAAATATGTACTGCATTTGTTAAGTATGGAAAATAATGAACACAAACCTGAAATTTGCATAGTTAAATAGAGATGTAACGCAAAAAATGTACTTCGTAATAAGGTTCAGTTGATAAATTATAATTTAGAGACATTATCTTGGGTAATTTTGTAGACTAGTGAAGGTCATACTGAATGGTTCCAGCGAATGAGAAAGAGACAATCCAATGTCTCGCCTCTTATGCCATCTATGAGAGAGATGTAGAACGTTTTTGTTCTACGCGTGGTTTGCAAAGGAAAGTGTCTTGCGACAATTCAAAAGAATAGTTGGAATCGCAGACTGGGAAGAATCGTGAACTCGTTGACGATTCAAAAGAATAGTTGGAATCGCAGCCTGAGAAGAATCGTGAACGAATCGTTAGAATCGATTCGTAATGTGTGATTGAATCGTTGGAATCGACTTCTGAAAAAGAATCGTATTGCCCAACTCTATTATGTATGAAGTTTCCGATAAGCAAGTTATAATCTTAAGTATATTGAATAAATTAAACGGTCTGTGCTTATCTAGTATTAGATTTATAGCATTAACGTTTTCAGTACGTGTGTACCATTTTCAAATGCGAATGCCTGTTACATTTAAATAGGTCTGCTTAACTGTGGAATTGGAACATTCATGAACATCAATGATGCTGTTAATAAACTACATAAAAACACAACTTAAGGATAAAATAGATAAACAATGGTTAACAATGGTTCACGTGATCACTTCGATGACAACTCTAACAACATGTCAGTTTTTCTGAAATATTATTATTAAGTGAATAACTAATAAATAGTTACACTCAACTAAAGATTAAGAAGATTAAAATTGAGATAAAACGAATAATTTTATCCTTCTAGGGAGAAGATCTCAAAATATCAATATTCATGCATGGACAGAAGAATGATAGAAACACATACTTGGTGGTCAGTAGTAGTAGTAGTAGTAGTAATAATAATAATAATAATAATAATAATAATAATAATAATAATAATAACAATAATACTTTATTCAGCGTGGCAATTAATGTTTCTATATACTCCCAATTGAACCGTTGAGCAAAGCAAACATATTACATTTTGTCCGACAGAATAACAAAGAAGTTCTCCTTCTCATTCTTTACAAAACCACCTATTACTGCTTGTAGAGACAGAGTTTGTAGAGCGACATGATACCGCCATTGCTTGCCTTCAGTACGTGAATGAAACATACAGCAATGTACAGGAAACTCCTTGTACCCGTTTGAATATCTGTGATTACACGATGTAATCACGACATCCGCTTTGGTCACCGCTGGTCTAGAGGCTTATTTTTAATTAACACGAGTTTGCAAATGCTGCAAAATATTTAAGAGCTTCTTTTGCAAGCTCGGAGTATTCTTTTCATCCAAAACAGGTCTACGGTCTGCGAGAAAAATTAGTTTCAACATTCCATCAGTAGGCATATGTTTGAATGAGTCTTTCCTAAATAGGCTATACTGTATATATAGTGAGGAGGTCACAAATAAGTTTCTCGCCTAAAAGTGGGTCGCGCCTTCAAAAAATTTGCAAACCACCGACCTATAGAACTGATTCCTAAAACGTGCGTCATACTTTATGATTCACTCTGTGTATATAATTTGCGTAGCTTTACTGGTTAACTGAACGACGCTTTTGAACTGAATGCTGCCATTTCTTGAACATCAAGCCACAGATATTAGCTACACAGTGGGCCAAAAAAACCGCATAATATTAGATATACTCTTACTTACTTACTTACTTGCTTTTAAGCAACCCGTAGGTTCATTGCCCCCCTCACATAAGCCCGCCATTGGTCCATATCCTGAGCAAGATCAATGCAGTCTCTACCATCATATCCCACCTCCCTCAAATCCATTTTAATATTATCTTCCCATCTACGTCTCGGCCTCCCCAAAGGTCTTTTTCCCTCCGGCCTCCCAACTAACACTATATATGCATTTCTGGATTCGCCCTTACGTGCTACATGTCCTGCTCATCTCAAACGTCTGGATTTTATGTTCCTAATTATGTCAGGAGAAGTATACAATGCGTGCAGCTCTGCGTTGTGTAACTTTCTCCATTCTCCTGTAACTTCATCACTCTTAGCCCCAAATATTTTCCTAAGAACCTTATTCTCAAACACCCTTAATCTCTGTTGCTCTCTCAAAGTGAGAGTCCAAGTTTCACAACAATACAGAACAACCGGTAATATAACTGTTTTATAAATTCTAACTTTCAGATTTATAAACAGCAGACTGGATGATAAGAGCTTCTCAACCGAATAATAACACGCATTTCCCATATTTATTCTGCGTTTAATTTCCTCCCGAGTGTCATTTATATTTGTTACTGTTGCTCCAAGATATTTGAATTTTTCCACCTCTTCGAAGGAGCAATCTCCAATTTTTATAGTTCCATTTCGTACAATATTCTGGTCACGAGACATTATCATATACTTTGTCTTTTCGGGATTTACTTCCAACCCTATCGCTTTACTTGCTTCAGTTACAATTTCCGCGTTTTCCCTTATCGTTTGTGGATTTTCTCCTAACATAGTCACGTCATCCACATAGACAAGAAGCTCATGTAACCCGTTCAATTCCAAATCCTCTGTGTTATCCTGAACTTTCCTAATAGCATATTCCAGAGCGAAGTTAAAAAGTAAAGGTGATAGTGCATCTCCCTGATTAGATATAGGCCTACTCTATTTTTGGAAATACATAACATTAATTTATAATGAATATACTGTTGGAAAGAGTAGACTTTAAAGATGAGCAGGACTTTTTATTATGTTTTTGGGGCTCAATTAAAATCTTATGGAGATCAATATAGAATGATGATGCGAAAAATGGCATTTTTGAAGGCAATTTATTACTTCAAAATGCAGAAACTAAATGTTGGTAAAATTAATAATAATTAACGATCTTTCAAATAATCAAAATTTAAAATGATGCTCTATATGACTGCCATTTGTCCACACAACCATTTGTAGGAGTCTTGTCCATTGTCCAATAGCTCTTAATATCTGTCTTTGATCTAGCCTGTCCCAACATTCAAGAAGGCGTTGTCTTAAATGTTCAATATTACGAATTCTTGTTTTGTATTAAAATGCTTTTTGTAGTTGACTCCATACAAAATAGTCCATAGGATTATGATCTCGTTTGAAACTCCAGCGGAAACCATCAGAGATTCTGAGAAATGTGATCTTTCACGCAATAATCTCTCAGGAGGAATATCATGTCCGTATCTTGCTAATAAATCGTTGTACAGTAGTGGCAAAAAAAAACCGGACCGACCCTTTTAGCTAATTTCAGAGTCAAAGATTGAAATTTTGCTAGCCACAAAACACATCCATCTTGTATAATTAATTGTAACAATGAAATTTACTGCATTTGTTCGATTTTTACCGTCTTTTGTTTCCTTCAGTGCCTCAAACTTACAGACGAAAAACCTTTGAGAGTTTTATTTTCATCTGGCATCAATATTACAATTCTACCTCTATTCGGCAAAGATAACTGCGTATTTTTACATTAAATAGCAGTACATATCTATGGCTTCACTATATATATATATTCAAATTACTACAGTTTAACACAATACACAGCACAGGATTCTTTTGTATCAGCTACAAGGGTCGGTCCGGTTTTTTTGCCACTTCTGTACACTTGAAACAGACCATTCTCGCTGAGCGTAGTTCCTTACAATTTGACGGGCAGATAAATTATCATATTGGTGCAAATGTTCAATGAAATTCCTGTCTTCGTTAAGCGACCCATTAATCACAAAATGAGAACTCAAGACGGAAGAAAGAAACGATGATAGCACAACAAACGCCTTAGCCTGCTGAACTCGTAAGACCATAATGCTTAGTTCGGAATAAACGGTCGATTTTGCACTGTTTTACAAAAAATAGA
The DNA here is from genome assembly GCF_040183065.1 of Periplaneta americana. NCBI lineage: Eukaryota > Metazoa > Arthropoda > Insecta > Blattodea > Blattidae > Periplaneta > Periplaneta americana. The sequence goes on along the minus strand of NC_091120.1, from coordinate 161,734,516 downwards.
AAATAATGTTTGTGCGAGATCGTGCGTATTTGCTTGGTTTCCGCACAAAACCAATCCGCGGAAAGTCTAAAAATTCCACATTCAGTATTCACAACCTAACACACATAACAATTTCACTCTTCTTACCGCTTAAGTGACATATTGATTTTACTGATTTAGGCTTTTAACATATTATTTTTAGAGACGTTCAATATAGCAATAATTAAAATTGGAAACTTACCACTGCAATTTCACCTAAATTGCACTGTTAATTATTGTTTTTAAATATTTGCAAAAATTAAGTAAACTCTACAACTCCACTAAAGTTACTGCATTCGTGATGCAAGTAACATTAAGGAAGCCGTGAAAAAATCAACAAGATTCCAGACTCATCATAGACTGGGGGGGGGGGAAGACAGACGTATATCACGGCCTGCTGGAGTATAGTAAACACAGAAAACATTTTAAAGCAACAATGTTGAAGATAGATATTTTTGTTTTGCAAATTTGCCGTCATTGAACAGAAACCAAGATGGAGATTTCATTGCAACTAATTAGAAATTCCTCTTTCAGGTACGTAATAAACGATCTTCGCACAAAATAATGTACGATATGTTTTCTCTCAATTCTTGGAAATTAAAAAAAGCTCAACTACGTTTCGCTTTTTCAAACTTTTCCTCGAACATGAAAGCTTCAACATACCGCTCTTGTAACGCATATTACTATTAATAAATAGTACAAAATTAAATATTACAGCACTTTCCCGGTCTACAAGGACTGTGAAATTTGCCTGTGAAATAAACTTTCAAGTGAAATCATTAACTACTGGAATATAATCATTTAAATTTTGTGCCTTTTTTTTGCCCACTGTGTACATTACATCCCCTCAGTCACGATTCCTGTTGTTTATCGAAGAGAACAGGATAATGTATTTCATCTCAATGCTTTTACATATAGGTGAGGTCGGCGCAAAACAAATACCGAGCGAGTTTACAAAGATGGCGGGACATTAATCGTTTGAAATTACTGGCAGACAGGTTAAGCCGCCTTCTACAAACAACTATCTGGGATTCCAAGAGATAAATATTCGCAATGCATCCGAGGAAGTGACTATTACCTCCGCAACGTAATTAAATGCGTACGAAAACATAAATTATTACCCCTTTTCGAGTTATTCCCCTACTTTTTATACGTACCTATTTGTTTTATTCCAGAAAGAGAGGATGGGTAAGAAGTTGTGAGTAATTTTACAACTAACTAAGTTTGTTTCACTAACGCTTCGGTTTGCTTGAGGTTGGGGTTTGAGGGGAAGGGTGAGGGAACAAGCAACTTGGTTGAGTAAACAGATAGGGAAAGAGGGTCGAGATACCCCGTTATATAGGCCACAAGCCTTGCCTGCAACAACGAAATAATGCGGCTTTGCACTCACATTCGGTAGCATTTGTGATTACAAGTCCGAAAGACTAGATTCGAGTCCTGACATTGAAGTGGATGTGTGTTAAGATGAATTGAGAATGAATAATTTTCATTTCTCACAATACAGAACACTCTTGACTATGTCGACATTGATATTCTAATAGCAAATACCAAACGCCACGAAATTGTGACGTAATAGAAATGCAAACCGCGCACCAATATCGGAAAGAGATGGTTGGCGTATCTCCTCGGCTAATGCAGTAAATGACAGTGCAGAGACGAACTGTGGCAGCAAAAAACAATATAATATTCTAATACTCTCTCTGTTAGAAAATATGGTAGGTTATAGAGAGTATTCCGAATCTCAGCAATCAGATGCCATCACGGTGTTCCGAATTTCTGTCATTACGTCACTGGTACTCCACCGGTGTCGCACCGGTTCCATCAGCTTGCAGAGGTGGTGGCAGTATCCATCAGCCACCATCAGTGAATCTGATGATTCTTGCATAGGGCGGGAATTAGCAGACGAATGACATTGTGCACTGCTGTGTTATGGCGGTGTGTTCTGCTGTATTGTTTCTAATGAGCATAACGTAAAAACAATATGTTAAAAGGCTTATGAGCGAACATGTAAACGGACCAGATATTACTACTGTTCAAGAAATAAATTGTTTGTGCTCTCTTTTCTTTAAGCGAGATGACAGCACGGAACTTTCGCAAAATCTTGCTAGCGTAGCACAATAACAACTTGTACAGCCGCCATGATAGCCATTGAACCTTCCAGCAGTTTTGTCCTATTCCGCTGCAGCGTGACGTCATTGTTGTCCACCGGTCCGGTGAGATTCGGAATACGCTGATACAAAGATGTAATTAATTCTGTTCCAAAACATGGTATACCGGTACATTTGTTACAGTTCTCAGTAATATAATGTAACTTTAATACATCTTCTAGATACTTATTTCTTTGATAAATTAACATAAGAAAAACACAAAAATTAGGTACTCGTACATTTCTTTCTGTGTGATGTCAAATTAATAAAATATAAAATAAACATTGTTTTAAGAAAGGCCAATTAAAAAAGTTTTGTCGCACAGATATTTTGTCTCAGAAAGGAGGCATTGCGCATGATCAGACATAAAAGGAAACAAAACTAATTTTATTACCTCAACTAGTCCTCCTGTGAATCAGGCCGCTCGTCCTCTGATCATGCGCACTGCGTCCTTTCTGGGACAAAGTATCTACGACAAAACTATTTTCTAAAACTGTACGTACTGCTAACTTTGTAGAATTTTTCTATCTCTCTCTCTCGTTGTTTTAACCTTGAATAACACTGATGGAACTCCACCTTTACATACAAACAACTTAATTCCTATCTTATGTTTTATAGGAGAACGTTGTACGTAAATAAAAAATTATGTTTATTTCATTCATTAACATAAATAATTGGACTTGCATGTAATTAATCAATGTAAATATATTTAGGATATGTAATTAAGTTAATATACAATTAATTACATTTATTTGTAAGTGATGTGTGATGAATTAATATGATGTGTAATTAATTACGTTGGTACGCAATTAATTGAGTGTGCAATTCATTAAAATGGCGTGTAAAGACATTAAAAACTAATTTTCTTCGTGTATATAATAAAAAATTATTACATTATACTATATTTTAACAACTTCAATTCTGTTACATATTTCAGCATTAAATGATTATTTCCTAAGAATTTTTATACAATCACCTACTTACAGATTTTAAAAAGTATACCAGTTCTTTCATTTCTTTTTCTTTTATTTCATTTATTAATGAATTATGATTTCTGAAATAATTGTACACCAATTTTCAGCCTTCCTATTGATAAATGGAAAACCTTATGAAATGAAAATATATAGGGACATCACTTTATTTTTACTTCAATTTTTATTGTACCTGAGTATTTGAATGTACTTCACTCCCACCCCTTCTACTAACGAAGTTCAACCGTCCTCCACACAGATCCAAGGCCGCTTATACAGTCATAGTAGCCTTACGGTCAAGTAAACAGTACGTTCCAAAAATATGTTCGCGTTTTCCAGTGACGAATGAGCTTTCAATATTGAATCATTTTCGCACAGGTACTGTCGTCCATTTGCCTACGTCGTATCTCGGTTCCCCCCACCAGCTTTTATTCGCCAGCTAGTGGCTGGGCTGTCTTAGCTCTTTTCTGAGAACATTAATTTCTGTTAGGAATTGGACGTCTACGTAATATTATACCCATACAACTGTTTGAAATAACTTAAATAAAGGGGCCTCGTTAAGTAATTAACTGTCACGTGATTTCATCCCTTTCTACGACTCTACGACATAACCACTTGGACGGACAGTAGATAGCATGTCTGAGTAATTTTATCTTTTCGGATCGGACAGAAGTGAAAATTGAATTTACAGTACGTAAGGTACTCTTTTATACAGTAGGTAAAGAATTATTTCAACATGAGTTACTAGTACGAAGGACGAAACTGGTAATTGGGATTAAGTACAATAGTCTATAGTGTGATAATATGCACATTAGAACTGAAGTCTGTATCGAAATGAACGGCCACCATTTTAAAAAATGTGTTTAAATATCCATATTATGAATATTTTTCAATTTAACTTCATTCTCTATATATATTGTGACGGCCACGTGAGGTTGGATCTCACGACCGACGGAGGCAGGGCTAAGTCGGCCGTGTTTTGGGCGGGTTGCGCGCGCATCTGCTTCCTGGGGCATGCGCTATGGAGGGGAGTGGAGTGGGGAAAGAGCGACTGCGGCAGAGAGGAGAGATATCCGGATGATTCGAGAGTGGAATCTTTCGCAAACTCTCCAGAAACTATAGTTTGGTTATAAAAGAGAAGACGCAAGTGAACGTGAGTCAGTCAGTCAGTAAGCCAGTCTTGTGTAGCAGTGAAGCCAGCTTCGAGACCAGAGCGCGACTTGAGTTGTGTCCCTAACTGTGGAGCCTGAAGCCCTGAGTTCGAGTGCAGTGGACCACAGTTGGGGGACCTGAGTTCGAAGTTCAGGGGATCGTCTCTGAAGGTCTGGGGTTCGAGATTCTGTGAACGCGAGTGACTGAGCTAGAAGAACTAGCCAAGACAAACGAGCTGTGAACTGAGAACTGACAGTTCTGTGTTGTAAATAGTGCTTTGTGAATATTAGTTAAGATTAACAGTCCATTGTTGTTCGTAATAGTCCAAGTAAATTGTCATTGCCGTCAGTGGAGTGCACTAACGAATACTGTGTTACTGTGTGGAGAGCAAATCCCATTATTGACGGGAGTGAAATTAAATTGTAGAAAGTGAAGAGTTATTGTTGAGATAATAAAATTATATTGTTGTCTAATTTAAAAATTTACAATATTATTTTTCAATTTAACTTCATTCTCTACATAATAATAATAATAATAATAATAATAATAATAATAATAATAATAATAATTTATGTGAACGATCATAATAATGATACACTTTTGGTTGACACTCCCGATGAAGCAAAAGCTTGTAGGCCAGGAGTGGAGTTTATATTGTATGCTAATGTGCTGTAGACAATATAAGATACACTGCAGAATGAATGTGTCCACATGGACAGCTCAGTTCGTGAGTAAAACACTCATTGTTAATACTGTACTGTATTTTTATTAAAGAAAAACCTAATGAAAATGATCAAACTCAAAAGCGAAATATTTCCTAGTTTACGTAAATGAATGAACTACTTTTCTTCCCTCCTATACCTAGTAAAGTGATTTGTTTGTATATTACGCCAGTATCATCGAACTCCAGTCGTGGAAGGGGGTAGCAAACGGCGTTGATCCAGAGGTATAGCCAAGTTAATACGAGTATTAAAAATGTTAGTAAAAATAAAATGATGTCCCTGTACAATTAAAAATAGACTCTGTGCAAATTAAGAATATGTGGTGAGAGTTGTTACATTGTAGTGTGAGTGACGGTGGAATGAACCATTTTGATTTTTATTTAATTAGGATGATAGGGACTGGATTAATCTTGCACAGGGTCCGCTGGCGGGCTTATGTGAGGGCGGCAATGAACCTTCGGGTTCCTTAAAAGCCATTTGTAAGTAAGTAAGGCCTACTTCGTTAAATATTTGTCACAACTGTGCCATACATTACATCAAATTCAACTGAAGTTACAATTCTATTCTATCATCTTATTTAAGCTCTTAATTATTTTGGTTCTCGCTGTGGTAGTTCTGTACGCGGTCTTTACCAGAGAGTTTACTATGGAAACGGGCAACTGTAGGGAGCAGACAAGAAGCTGCTGACGTCACCAGTCGTGTTGCACCTGGCATTGGTCCTGGGATAAGGGACCGGTAAAAACAGGACGCTCGGGATCCGATGACGTAGCAACATTAAATCCTTCACTTTGATGTAGCCGCCAGAGAAAAACACTGCGAATTGAATTAGGACAGTGTCACAGTTCTTTGTTGCAGTGTTTGTCAACCAAAGAATCGCGACCCCGGCATGGCTTAAAAGACTGGATAGAAAACTTAAATGAAAACCTTAAAATTTGTATCAAAATCAGAATACTACATTATGCAACGAGCCTATAATGGTAGTAATTAAGACGCGAGTATGTTTATGAAACGAGCGCAAGCGAGTTTCATAATTTTCATACGAGCATCTTAATTACCATTATAGGCAAGTTTCGTACAACTTTTTATGCTCGACCATATTTCTAACTTGAAATTATTCATAAGTATTCATGTTATTCTTATCTGACTGAGGAGCGGAACTGACCTTGTGCAATATCTCATAAATTGTGAGATGTGCGCAGACGCGAAAGTATTGATTTTTTTCCGAGACACAAATGTCATTGACCTTGTATAATCTAGGGAGTAAAATAAACATTAATCTTGATATATCCTTGAAATTGATTTAGACATTGAAAAACGAGATGACAAATTAAATTTATTTGAATATTATTTACAATTAACGCTAATTATTATAGTAACTGAACATAACCTTCTGCGACAGTATTGGATTTCCAGCCCTCGTGAAGTTTCGCTAGTTGTCTTTCGATTGCATATCCGAGAATAATCGATACTTGCGCTTTCATATTGCTACAATGGTGTTTTCTGATTGGTGGAACACCTGAACTTTAATAAATAGGTGCACTTTAATGAGGTCCATTAAATTACTACATTTCGGCATGGTCGAGCATAAAATATCCAGCGTCATAGTTCATAGTTACAGTATTTCTCAACCACACATTAGCGACTGTGTCATGGATTAGAGGACCCGAAAGTGTGCGAAATAAAGACTGAACGGCGGTTCAGTGCTAGAGCAATCTCGGGTTCGATCTCCGGCCTACCCCCGATTTATGGATGTGTTGGGCAAGCCCATGGTACAGGTAACACAAGTGTTTTCGCCCTTGTGGCATCCCAACAAATCTACATCATCTTTTCATCTCGTCGCGGGTGTAGCGTACACCAGCCTCCTAAAGCGTAATACTCTGGGCAATGATTCTATCGGTAAATTGGTCTACACGACTGGCTTCATGTAGGTGAATGACGAAGAGTCAAGTACCCGCTATTAGAAAAACTGAATTTCTAAGAAACAGATGCTAACGAGACAATTCTTGCCAGTTTTCTCAATTGGTGAATTTGAGCCTACATTGACGGAATGATTTGAAAACATTCGAATTTAAAATTTCAATAAAATAAATAGGGGTACCTAGCTTTCCAAGTTACGGTGAAGTATTTATTTTTTTTTTCCGTTTTTTTATTATTTTCTTTATTTATGTATTTATTTATTGTATTAATTATTTACTCATTTATTTACATATTTTCGGATTCTTTATTTACTTAACTACTTCTTGTTTCCTTAATTACGTATTTATTTATTTCTTTGTTTTTTATTTCTTCTTTATTTATGTATTTATTTATTGTATTAATTATTTACTCAGTTATTGACATATATCCGGATTCTTTATTTACTTAACTACTTCTTCTTTTCTTAATTACGTATTTATTATTTTTTTGTTTTTTTAATAGTTAATTTATTTATATATTTATTTATTTATTGTATTAATTATTTACTCATTTACTTACATATTTCCGGATTCTTTATTTACTTAACTACTTCTTGTTTCCTTTAATTACGTATTTATTATTTTTTTGTTTTTTATTATTTTATTTATTTATATATTTATTTATTTATTGTATTAGCCTAATTATTTACTCATTTATTGACGTATTTCCGGATTCTTTATTTACTTAACTACTTCTTGTTTCCTTAATTACGTATTTATTATTTTTTTGTTTTTTATTATTTTATTTATTTATATATATATATATATTTATTTATTTATTTATTGTATTAGCCTAATTATTTACTCATTTATTGACATATTTCCGGATTCTTTATTTACTTAACTACTTCTTGTTTCCTTAATTACGTATTTATTATTTTTTTGTTTTTTATTATTTTATTTATTTATTTATTTATTTATTTATTTATTTATTTATTTATTTATTGTATTAGCCTAATTATTTACTCATTTACTTACATATTTCCGGATTCTTTATTTACTTAACTACTTCTTGTTTCCTTTAATTACGTATTTATTATTTTTTTTGTTTTTTATTATTTTATTTATTTATATATTTATTTATTGTATTAGCCTAATTATTTACTCATTTATTGACATATTTCCGGATTCTTTATTTACTTAACTACTTCTTGTTTCCTTAATTACGTATTTATTATTTTTTGTTTTTTTTTTTATATTTTTATTTATTTATTTATTTATTATATTACTTATTTACTCATTTATTTACATATTTCAGGATTCTTTATTTACTCAACTACTTCTTTGTTTCCTTAATTGCGTATGTATTTATTTGTTTGGTTTTTATTATTTTCTTTATTTACGTATTTATTTATTTATTTATTTATTGTATTAATTATTTACTCATTTATTTACATATTTCCGGATTCTTTATTTACTTAACTACTTACTTCTTTGTTTCCTTGGAATGGAATGGAATTTAAGTGAGGGGACACGGATGGCCCAGCACTGCGACCTGTTGAGATCTATTGCGCTAACCCTCGATATGGAATGAGTTGCGTGCCATAGATCCCCAACGCGCACCAACCCAACCACGTGACTTCCTGACGACCGGTCCCCACAGCCAAGAGAAATCCATATACCATTCCCGCTTCGGCAACTTCCCCAAGGCCCCCCTGTCGGTGCGAGGCGAAACTCCTCCACCTCGAGTTCTCGTTGCAGAAGCCATCCAACTTCATTCAGCTACAACCACGGAGGCCGCCTGTAGAGTGATCTGAAAAACCAGAAACGGGGTGATGAGGAAAGGATGGTGGTGGAGTGAAGGAAGTGGCAAAGATGATTCTTTATTTACTTAACTACTTCTTTGTATCCCTAATTACGTATTTATTTATTTTGTTTTTTATTTATTTTTTTACTTATTTAATCATTTATTTACATATTTCCGGATTCTTTATGTACTTAACTACTTCGTTTCCTTAATTACGTATTTAATTTTTATTTATTTATAGATATATTATTTGTTTAGTTATTCCTAGGTAAAGCGACAGGTTCAAATTAAATAAATATGTTCGATTGTATAATATAAGGAAAATAAATTAAGCATTTATTGAAAACTACAAGACATTTTATTATTCAAAGTCTTCCGCTTTTTCTGTCAGTTACAATATAAATAAATTTCCATCTGACATATTGCAAATTTGTAATATGAAGAAGTTTAAGATTGTGTTAAAGGATTATTTATTTTCACAACGTTTTCAATTCAAGGATTTTTTTATTAACGCGTTCATCTGTACGTACATCGTATGGGACTGCTAGTAGTAAAAAAAAAATAAAATATATTTATATATTTATTTGTTTACTCCTTATTTTCTGTCAGACTACTTTATTTATTTAATTATTCGCTTACTGATTTCTTTACTTATACGTTTGTTTAATTATTTACTTCTACGTTCGTTCGTTCATTTACGTATTTTACTTGAAGTACCTAGTTTAGAAGGCAAATAGCTTCACAAAGACAATTTGTCTAAAATAATTTTTAATGGTTTCAGTGAAGCTGAAAAGTGCATTACTTGAGCGTCTTGTAATTTGTTCTTCTGCATCGCAGTATATTTTCTTTATGTTTTGTATAATGAGGAAAAACTCAAAAGAAGAAATTGTGGCTTGGCAAAAAAAAAATAGGAAAGACTGGAGAGGTAAGGGAGAAATCGGAAGACATCGCGCAATTTCCCGGATGTTTGAACTAGACGCTTAAACTCTATTTGAGAAAGTCGCTCACGTCTTTTGAGCGCTTGATATTCCATTGAATTCTGATTATATCCTTCACGAGTTTAACTCGGGGCCGCTCCTACTCTGCATCTTAATTGAGGTGTTGCATCCTTACCAGCCCAGAGCAGCGCGCTCTTCCTAACAAGATTATTACTGCGATGTCCAGGGCGGATGCTACCTTCTTCTGTAACATTTTACGTTCCCGAGGGATGTACAAGCCAGTAACATTACGCTTAATTCCGGTAATATGGCATTTTACGCGCAGGCTAGTTGAAATATGAGTGGACTGACTTCGGTGCTAGTATGTGTTTACGTGGATTGGTATGAAAGTCATCCTTCCTCTTTTCTTTCTTTATTTTTTACTTTTTTTTAACCTGGCGACCCATAATCCTGAGAATTTCATTTAGTGATCACAAGAAATCGAAACAATAACTGTTCAAAATGATGGATGTTTCCGACATCTGTATAACCAAAAAGAGATGTGATTGAACTCGTCACTGTAGAGAAAATTACTTCAATTGAGATATACGAGTATACTGGTCTAAGAAATATGTATCGTGACAGTACTGCAGACATCAGTACAATTAGACCCTGGGTGAGACACTTCAAGAGCGGAGAAAACAGGGTTGCCAGATAAATGAAACGCAATCGTCGTACCAACTTATGAAAAATGTCGTACTTTAGCATAAAATTGTCCTACATTAATCATTTTACTATTTTATAGATAGTGTGTACAAATATATTTCACATAACACCCATAAAAAAGTGGTTCATAGCCCTATAAATTTATTTTTATAAAATTTAAGAATATTAAAGATATTTTATTAATTTGTCCTACAGAATAATATCTGTAATATTGACAATTAATATTTGAGGAGAAAAATTCACTCCGGCGACGGGGATCGAACCCGGGTCCTTCATTCTCCGTACCAAGCGCTCTGACCACTGAGCTACGCCGAATTCAATCCACAGCACCGGACCGAACCTTCCTCCTTGAATGTTTTCCTTTTAACCTGACTCCAAGTTAGGCATATATGTTGACGTATATGTCCAATGTCAACTGCCATTATATTAGGAGCGCACTCAGTTGAGTGACCATTATAGCTAGCAGTGCATATTTCTATACAGATTACTGTGCACTTAACTGCGGAATCCCGGCCAAACAAGTCACTCAACTGAGTGCACTCCTAATATAATGGCAGTTGACATTGGACATATACGTCAACATATATGCCTAACTTGGAGTCAGGCTAAAAGGAAAACATTCAAGGAGGAAGGTTCGGTCCGGTGCTGTGGATTGAAATCGGCGTAGCTCAGTGGTCAGAGCGCTTGGTACGGAGAACCAAGGACCCGGGTTCGATCCCCGGCGCCGGGGCGAATTTTTCTACTCAAATATTAAATATTAACTATAAATTTACATTCATTCATTCATTCATAGTGTTCAGTCCAAGGGCATATCTTTCACTGCCAACCCAGCATTCTCAAGTCTTTCCTATTCCAGCAACCATTTCTTCATCCAATCAAGAATTTTAGTAATTAAAGTTGATATCCACAATGGCATTTCGCATTCAAATTACCATTTCTTCATCAACACTATCATTTTCGGTAAAGCATGCATAATGACGCTTGGTCGGAAACAACATTATTATATTGAAAGCAAGCAGAAACTTGCTATTTGGCCGGTGCAACGGCAGATATTTAATAACAATCAGTGCGGCAGCTGATTACATGAAATTAATCTACCTACAGTCGACTCAAATCGGACACCGCTAAAATGTCAGCGCGTCTAGATTTCTTAATCCTAGCGCGGTACTATTTCATTCATTTAAAAAAATAGTTACTTCTATTGCTGAACATACTGTATATTGAAATTAGCAGATCTCTGAACTCGTGTTACTTTGATATAACCGCGCCGTACATGAAACCTGGAGCTCAAGATGACGAATTTATGATTTGCATGGCAAGTGTAGTCACCATATTGATTTTCAAAGCATCTTTTATCCCTTTAAAGCATGTATATATGTGCGATCAGGGATATTAGTCAATGACATACAGAATGAAGAAAAGCTGTCTAGAAAAGGGGCAAATTAACTGTTTTTTTATTATAGTCTGACATTGTGAGTTCCAAAATAATTTTGTCCCTTCAGTAAAATAGTCGTACAAAATTGCGTACGACTTCGAGTTCGGTCGTACCTCGTACAATTAGTCAAAATAGTTGTACGTATGGCAGTCCTGGGAGAAAAGGACATGCTGACAAATACCGAGACGGCCGGCAAGCAACGGCAGTGACAGAATACAAGGGTTAATTTGACGCACTCATCAAAGAAAACCGCCGTATCACAACACGTGAACTATGTGATGCAGTAAACATGAAAACAAGCTTTGATAATCTTCATTGAGAAGTATGGTTACAGAAAATTGTGTTCCCGGAACGTATAGCAAAATATTGACAGACTAGCAAAAACAGGCCGGAAAGACATAGGCCTACGTTCATTTGGAGCTTCTGGAGCAAATGAGAGAGATATTTGTCTGTCACGTATCGTTACAGGAGACGAAACCTGGGGCCAAGCATTATGAGCTCAAACGAACTGTTCGTACAGCTGGCGTCAGCGTTTTTGACGTGTGTCCTAGATATATTGTGTCCAGTTTGAGAGCATGTTGCTAGAGCAGCTGAGAATGGTACCACTTCCTATACACGTCACATCAGCAATTAGCCAAAGACAGTTGTCACTGACTGCGGCAAATGTAAAACACTCGCACTTAACGTTCCCATTACTTATTTCACACGCCAAAAACGGTGACGCGGACTGTACTCATCTCCGGAAGTCCAAAAAGGATTTTTACCAGGATAGAATACAGCGTGTTGTTCACAAATGGTGCATGTGCGAAGGAAATAACGTCGACTTCGTAGAAAAATAGCAGTGTTTGTGAAAGATGTAGGAATGCTTCACTTGAATGTTATACTCATCAGTTATAATGCTATTTATGAGCCTTTTTTTCTCACTTAAAACCGCCCGGTTTCTCTTACTTGTATCGCCGAATTCTCTATTGTTGAATCAGATGGCTATAAAACGTCAGAATACTTGCGTAGACAAATATCACGAAACTTTTTATATCGTTCCGTTGCAAAAAAACTTATCATAAATGAATATTTACTGTTACAATGTGTTATTAATATTGCCACAAACTAAGATTAACTTCTCTGAATGAAAGTCAGCTGTATACTAATGTTTTGTCTTTGACTTCCCTTTAGCCTATATTATCTGTTCTACAGCGGTGTTTGCCTGGGCGAAACATGTTTCCTGATTAATTCTCTGTAGATGAATAGATATATAAAGGCTGCGTGGGTGATACACGTGAAGTGACAGTGATGGATGGACAGACAAATACAAATAGATTTCTAGTTATGACTGCATGATTATTTTATTAATATAGGCCTATTTATTATAGTATTGCATGTTTAATGCTTTCCACATAACATTTCTGGTATAAATTAGCTTTATTCTCCCTCCGCATTCATAATTCGTCAACAATCGAATATTCCAGTTACTGCCCACTCTGCACTGAACTTTAATTGAATTCACATTCAGCTGTTCAGCCTGCGTGTAGGCTACGTGCAACACACATATTGTTATTGCTGTATTAGTAGAAAGATGATAGCAAATTGCCTACATAATGATTATGGATAATAGATTAATAAACATGTAGATGGTGATTGTATTGAAATTATGAATGGAATTTCTGTACACTAGAACGGACAGGTAGATTGTGGCGTAACGCATAATGGACTTTCAATTGAATATGCAGCATAGATTATATACAAATGCAGATATGCGTTGCTTGCTTTGGTTATTTCATTGTCTAACAGGCTACAGGATTGGCAACCTGTGGTACGGGAGCCAAGGGATTCTAATTTCCTCATCTCACTCCTCTCGTTCCTTTTCTTCTTTTCATCTTCTTTTTCTTCTTCTTCATTATCATCATCGTCCTCATAATAAATTGTGAATGATATTATTATCAATATCAGCTGTTTTCAATATCGTTTCTATAACTCGCTCTGAGACACAGATATTTTAAAAATGCTCATATCTTCGTTCAGATAGCAGTAATAACTTTAATAACAGTTATAGCTTTTAAATAATGTGTTAAACTTTATTACAAAAAATGTTTTATATGACTTATACAAGGACTACATCTTATTTAAGAGGTAATTATACATTGAACGATGAACCATTACAACGAATATATTGTGTAAAAGATCTCGGTGTAACTATTAATCATAATTTGACTTTTAATAATCACTTATTTAATATAACAAATAATGCTTTCAAAAATCTGGGTTTTATTATTAGAAATTCATAAACTTTACAGAACACTTCGACTTTGACACTCCTTTTTAATTGTCATGTTCGCGCTAAATTGGAATATGACTTTGTAATTTGGTCACACACTTGCAAATCACATAGTAATCAAATTGAAAAAATTCAAAAACGATTCTGTAGATATCTGTATTTTAGAAGATATCTTTGTTCAGCCCTCCATAACAAAATTTCGTACAACAATCTACTTGCTGAATTTAATTTAATGTCACTTGCCAGTCGTAGATTACTTGCTGAACAGTTTTTATTATATAAAATATTCAACGGTCTACTGGATAATAGCGAAATATTATCACAAATCCAGTTTAACGCTAGAACATCACATTTAAGAAATCGTCAATTGTTATATTATAAAAAACCAAACACTTCATCGCATAAAATTTACCAGTGTTATAAATGTGTTCAAATTTCAATGAAATATGTGAAACGTGGGATCTAGATTTCTGCATTTCTTACATGGAATACAAACATTTTCTTATTAACATACTGAAAGTAGTTGATTTTATATAATATTGTTATTTGTTACTCTGTAATTTGCCAATTATAGCCACATTTTACATTTTTGGCTATGATATCTATATTTAACTATGTTTCATTTATTTTAATTTGTATTTTTCATTTATATCTATATCTGTATCTTTCATTTAGGTAGTATCCATTGATCTATTCTTTTTTTTTCTTTTCTTTTCTCATTTTCCATTTTAATTTGTATTTACACTTGTATCTGTTTCATCTCTTTTTCATGTTATCTATGTTTTTTTTTTTTTTTTTTTTTTGTAAACGAATAACTGTACTGTCTATTATAATTGGGGCTTTGCCCTGTTATAGGCATAAATAAATAAATAAAATAAATAAATAACAGTAAGATTTTCTTGAAAAACATCCTATTTTCGGTTTAATGTCCGTTTCTTTCTGTTGCACAATTATCTTAGCTCGAAAGGTGTTTTTCCAAAGTGATAAATCTGCGATGTTTATAGTATAATTACGATATAACTGTGGTAAGTGCATTTTAACCAGGCAGTGCATTTTCGTTCCCAAACGTACAGCGAATCGAGTAGTTTCTTCTGGTAGCTACATCTATTACGTCACATGGATGCGTAAGCAAGGTCGAATTGCAAGCAGGTACGCATGGGGTCATTAAATAATGATGATGTAATGTATTATAAATTAATAAATAATTATTATATGCCCCTTAACGTCATATGACGTAGAAAGAACATTCTCTTAGTTTAAACAAATTGTATGTAATGTTCGTAAAAAATATGCATTTCATAACCTCAGAATATATGTTTTCGTTCACTGCAAGGGGATAGGTTTTGATAAACGAATTATTTGTATATATTGTGTAATATATATATATATATTGATAATTTGTATATTGATGTTTGTTATTACTATTATTTTGGCCCTGTAACGTCATGTGACGTAGAAAGAACGGTTTCTTAGCTTAAACAAATTTTTAGTGGTAGTTATGGTAAAGGATATGAATTTCATAATCTCAGAATATATGTTTTTGTCCACCGTAAACTTCTTTCGTTAAATGAATTACTGTTATATATATATATATATATATATATATATATATATATATATATATATATATATATATATAGAGAGAGAGAGAGAGAGAGAGAGAGAGAGAGAGAGTATTTACAGTTAATGTGTATTATTTTATTATGTTCTATAATGTATAATGTATACTATTATATACAATATACTTGTATAGTATTATATACACTATACTATTACTTACTTACTGGCTTTTAAAGAACCCGGAGGTTCATTGCCGCCCTCACATAAGCCCGCCATAGGTCCCTATCCTGTGCAAGATTAATCCAGTCTCTATCATCATATCCCACCTCCCTCTAATCCATTTTAATATTATCTTCCCATCTACGTCTCGGCCTCCCCAAAGGTCTTTTTTCCCTGCGGCCTCCCAACTAATACTCTATATGCATTTCTGGATTCGCCCATACGTGCTACATGCCCTGCCCATCTCAAACGTCTGGATTTAATGTTTCTAATTATGTCAGGTGAAGAATACAATACGTGCAGTTCCGTGTTGTGTAAATTTCTTCATTCTCCTGTAACTTCATCCCTCTTAGCCCCAAATATTTTCCTAAGCACCTTATTCTCAAACACTCTTAACCGATGTTCCTGTCCACACCTGTGGAGTAACGGCTAGCGCGCCTGGCCGGGAAAAACCAGGTGGCCCAGGTTGGATTCCCGGTCTGGGCAAATTACCTGGTTGAAGTTTTTTCCGGTGGCTTTCCTCAACCCAATATGCGCAAATCCTGGGTAACTTTGGTGGACCCCGGACTCATTTCACCGGCATTATCACCTTCATCTCATTCAGACGCTAAATAGTCTAAGATGTTGATAAAGCGTCGTAAAATAACCTACTAAAATAAAGACCTCTGTTCCTCTCTCAAAGTGAGAGTCCAAGTTTTACAACCATAAAGAACAACCAGTAATATAACTGTTTTATAAATCCTAACTTTCAGATTTTTTGACAACAGACTGCATGATAAAAGCTTCTCAACCGAATAATAACAGGCATTTCACATATTTATTCTGTGTTTAATTTCCTCCCGAGTATCATTTATATTTGTTACTGCTGCTCCCAGGTATTTGAATTTTTACACCTCTTCAAAGGATAAATTTTCAATTTTTATATCCATTTCGTACAATATTCTCGCCACAAGACATAATCATATACTTCATATACTTTGTCTTTTCGGGATTTACTTCCAAACCTATTTCTTTACTAAGTAAAATTCCCGTATTTTCCCTAATCGTTTGTGGATTTTCTCCTAACATATTCACGTCATCCGCATAGACAAGTAGCTGATGTAACTAGTTCAATTCCAAACCCTCTCTGTTATCCTGGACTTTCCTAATAGCATACTCTAGACCTAGAGCAAAGTTAAAAAGTAAATGTGATAGTGCATCTCCTTGCATTAGCCCACAGTGAATTGGAAACTGACCTATACGGACTCTGCTGTACGTTTCACTGAGACACATTTTAATTAATCTAGAGTACATCTAGACCACGAAATCACTGCAGATAAATCCAGTTGCCTATAGAGTAGGTACTGAATATGTTCCATAGTAGCGGTCATTTACGAGAGCAGAAGTCGGTATGTTGATATTTCATTTGCATACTTTCAGAATAAATTGACTTGTAAATACCAACATGTATAGAATTTCCCGATACTTAGAGTCAACCGCAGGAACGAAGACAAAAACTCGCGGATGGAGGGGTAGACAGTTTCTGTTCCAATGTTGCCAGACGTAGGTACATTTTACTCTCCTCAACGAAATTTCTGTAAATATGTAAAAATAACTACCACGCTTAATGTAACCGTATTCACTCGTTCAGTAAATCTTAATTGGATGATGTCCGAAATTCAGCAGTCGTTTGTCAGCTGCATACAAATAAATAGTTCCATTAATGTAAAGCTAGCTTCTTAAACCATTAATTTAATTCTCGCAAGATATTAATAAACAATCAAGAAAACCTCTACATCGACTATGTTCGTCAATGCCAAGTGATGACAGTAAATATTTTAAGGAGAAGACTATAAACAGAGAGAGAAATAAATTTAATAGGCCTAATAAAAATAACAAAGGCAATATGTGTCAAAAAAATGAAACTGACATCCAACAAACCCACATCGTTATGAGATACCGTAACTACTTTCTTAAAAAACATATTTTGGAGTTCATATTCGTAAAATCTTGTGAAATAATTTTTAACGATTTACAGTGGCCATAGTCTACATCACGCCTGCACAAGGTTTGCGCTGTCCGAGCCGGCTCACAGCTCATGAGCGGAATGCAGGTATTAGCTGCGCTCTGTATAAGGGTGGACTGGAAGAAGGGGTGATCTCGTACAAAATGTACACAAAAGGAAGTACTAGTACGAGTGTTTATGAAATGAATTCTCGTTCAGTGTTTGCAAAACTATTATTAATTAATAGAGAACTATTTATTTTACAGAAATAATAGAAATTCTATAGCTACTTAAATGTAAAATATAATTTTGTTATATTTTATTTGTCTGTACATCAAAACGGGGTTTTATGCTGTTGACAGCTGAAAGGAACAGTAGCCTACTGATCGTAATGAAACATCAGTTACAGATGTTCGATGTCTGCCTTATTAAAGTTGACTATAGAAAACAGTTGCTCACAAGTATAAATGTTGAGCCAAACATAGCAATCATTTTCACAGCCAGCCGGTGTAGTCGTGGATATTATTGCTAATGTTTAGTCATGTAAAACTCAACCAGGCTAGTAGTATTATTCAAACGATCTTTAGCCCTTAGGTCACATTGAAGATCAATAAGTTCGAGCTGTAAATCGTTAAATGTTAAATGTTATGTTCCGTCTTTTAGATTCCTCCATACTGTACTGTAGCAGTAGGTAAGCAACGTGAAACAGTTACTGAGAATAGACCTACACACTGCACTCCACTAGAAAACTGAGTAGTCGTTTCCCTCTCCTCTATCTATAGCGAGTCTATGTGACCCTAACGTATCTTCCTCTCCGTTTCGGCGAGCGGAAAACACGGCTCACCCGCTCCGAAAGAGCGCGCGCGCTCGTTGAGCGCTGTTTGTGCTGGTATGGTCTACAATATACCTAGCAACTTTCATACATGAAGAAGCTTGGTCTACACCAACAGTTAGTGTAATAACTTATTATTTTAAATTTTGGCACTACAGTCGTTGTTGAGAGACACTTAAGGCTGGTTCACGATAAACCGGGAACGGACACGACAACGAGAACGAAAACGAAAATAATGTTAAATACATTATTTTAACATTATTTTCGTTCTCGTTGTCGTTTTCGTTCCCGGTTTATTGTGAACCAGTCTTTACCCCATTGTTAATAAAAGTATGACAATCACGTTACATTTATTTTGGAGTTTTGTATAGTCTACTCCTAAATCACTTTTAAAAAATCGTGGCAGAAAATCCTAAACTTGAAGATATTTCACTGTATATACTATACAGCAGTTACATAATTGGTGTACATGAAATATTATCCCTATATGCCCCTAATGTTATTTTGTCAGGCCGATACGAGAAGTCCATTTTTGGAAATCCTCCGTGAGACTATCACAAATTTTGGACTGAAGGAGAAAATATTTCAGTGCGTAATAGCGATTTTTTCAAGATTTTCAGACAAATCGTTTGCAATAGTGGTGATGATGTTCAGTGTTGCAGTAATTGTGTACATATAAGAGACTTTCCGTAAGCGTCTAGCGAATTCATTAGAACGATTATTCAAACACACGTCTGCTAGCTGAAATAGTAGTCTTGAAGGGGAGTAACCACGTGGATAGTACACGAGAAAATCTTGTCCAAAGAAGTAGTAGGTACGTGAGAAATACTTGACCAAGCATAAGGTGATTCACTACTAATAACCCGCGCTTTAGAAATCAGTTCTTTGGGCTATTTTGAGCATAAAATGTCATATGAATATTGGTTCGATTATTATCAACCGTTAGGGAGTTACAGCTGATTGAATTATACGAAAGTAGCAGTGGTTTTGAGCATAAATAAGAATTATTCACTTAAAATACACAGAAAAATTCAAAATACTGTATTAATCATAAAATAAACACACTTCACTTTGGAAGCAGATTTTCACTTCAATGTACTTGGTCGTACAGATGTGAATCGCGCGCGTAGTGTTTCGTACTTCGGCAGCAGCATGCGTAATATTAGCAGAGCTATCTTCCCCTTCTTCCTCCGTACTTGACGTCACAGCGTATCCTTCCGTTTAGTTTACGTTCCAATGTTTGTATTACAATGAAAGCAACTCTAAAACCTGATTCACAGTATGAAGTTTGGGTTTTTACGAATAACTTTCAAAGTAATGATAATCGGACCCATGTTCGTATGACATGGCTTGCAGAACTGATTCCTAAAGCGTGGAACATTAGTTGTGAATCACTCTGTAGATAGCACCTACGTAAGAACAACTAGACTAATGAGATTGTTTTACGTGAGGAAAGGTTGGACAAGGAAACAGTACGTGAGAGAACATGGGCAAAGAGCTAGTACATGGAAGCACGGCCAAATGGATGGAACTGTAACGGTCAATAGTAAATACTATTCACTCTTCCACCGTCACTCTCCTGCTCCCACTTCCACTTCGTCCTCAAATGTCACAATCTTACTCTCATTTCCTATAGGTTCTCCTCCACTCCCATCTCCCTGCTCCTATTCCACTGCCAATCTCCTTCTCCTATTTCCACTGCCACTCTTCTGATCCTACTTCTAATGCCACTCTCCTTCTCCTACTTCGACTACCACTCTCGTGCTTATATTTCCACTGCCACTCTCATGCTATTTCCATTGCCACTTTCCTGCTATTTCCACAGCCACTCTCCTGCTATTTCAACTGCCACTCTCCTGCTCCAACTTCAACTGCCACTCTCCTGCTCCTATTTCCACTGCTACTCTCCTGCTCGTAATTCTACTGCCACTCTTCTGATTCTACTTCTAATGCCACTCTTCTGCTCCTACTTGCACTGCCACTCTCGTGCTTATATTTCCACTGCCACTCTCCTGCTCCTATTTCCACTGCCACTCTCCTGCTCCTATTTCCACTGCCACTCTCGTGCTTATATTTCCACTGCCACTCTCCTGCTTCTATTTCCACTGCCACTCTCGTGCTTATATTTCCACTGCCACTCTCCTGCTTCTATTTCCAGTGCCACTCTCGTGCTTATATTTCCACTGCCACTCTCCTGCTCCTATTTCCTCTGCCACTCTCGTGCTTATATTTCCACTGCCACTCTCGTGCTTATATTTCCACTGCCACTCTCCTGCTTTTATTTCCACTGCCACTCTCGTGCTTATATTTCCACTGCCACTCTCCTGCTTCTATTTCCACTGCCACTCTCGTGCTCATATTTCCACTGGCACACTCGTGCTTATATTCCCACTGCCACTCTCCTGCGCCTATTTCCACTGCCACTCTCGTGCTTATATTTCCATTGCCACTCTCCTGCTCCTAATTCTACTGCCACTCTTCTGATTCTACTTCTAATGCCATTCTTCTGCTCTTACTTGCACTGCCACTCTCGTGCTTATATTTCCACTGCCACTCTCCTGCTCCTATTTCCTCTGCCACTCTCGTGCTTATATTTCCACTGCCACTCTCCTGCTTCTATTTCCACTGCCACTCTTCTGATCCTACTTCTAATGCCACTCTCCTCCTACTTCCACTGCCACTCTCGTGCTTATATTTCCACTGCCACTCTCCTGCTCCTAATTCCACTGCCACTCTTCTGATTCTACCTCTAATGCCACTCTCATGTTCCTATTTCCACTGCCACTCTCCTACTCCAACTTCCACTGCCACTCTCCTGCTCCTATTTCCACTGCCACTCCTCTGATCCTACTTCTAATGCCACTCTCCTGCTATTATTTCCACTGCCACTCTCGGGATTATATTTCCACTGCCACTCTTGGGCTTATATTTCCACTGACACTATCCTGCTCCTACTTCCACTTCCTGCTCTTACTTCCACTGCCACTCTCCTCCTATTTCCACTGCCACTCTCCTATTTCCACTGCCACTCTCCTGCTCCTATTTCAACTGCCACTCTCTTGCCCCTACTTCCACTTTCACTCTCCTACTCCTACTTACGTCCATTTCGGCCTATTCTATTTCGCTCTTCTGACCCATTTTCATTGCGCACTGTTCCATTCCCTCTCTCTTGCTCCCATTTCCTCTCCGCACCCTGCTACTCACTCTCTCACTCCCACAACCACTGCTCTTACTCTCATTCCTATTACTACTGCTCTCATGGCCTCCCCTCTTACCATGGGGTAGGACACTAGTTGTTATGGCTAGACGTATAATAATCGGAGAGTGATTTTTGTGACATGCGCGAACGCTTTTAAAACTTCCCTGCTCTTGAAATCAAGTTGGTGTAAAATAAGATTATAAATAATAATCTTTGAACATGGGGTCTGGAGTTCAAAATCTATAGCGTATCAGGGCGCATCTGCCGAGAGTTGTTTGGGGTTGGGGTGCATTGGACTGGAGCACGTTGACAGGGGACGCCATCTTGTCGTAACATTATCACACTGGGGACCGTGATAGAGTGGTTAACCTGGCGTGTAACTTACATGAGAGAGCTTTAATAGTCCCCCCCCCCATCGGTACATGTGGCGATGTTTACCCGCGCTCCACCCCCTAATCTCTAGCTCTGGCTGCAGAAGGTTTGGAATTGACAGCATCACTGATTGCAGCAGTCGAGTACACCGGAAGCTGTCAGTCTGTCTGCCTAATCACACACACCTCTCTCACATGAACATGTTACACGGAACCCGTGCCTATGTTACATGCCGGCTGACATTTTGAGGGGGAGTATGCTGAAAAAACATAGTTCTTGTTTCTCTATTACACCAATACGGAATCAACATTTCATATAAAACCCTTGGATAGTGCTAAAAACTGCAGCATACCACCTAACATTATGTGCTATTCCTTCAAAAACAGATCCACACATAGGGATATGAGTTATTAATAATTCATTTATTTATCTCATTTTATTTATTTATTTGTATTTATTATTTATTTCCTTATTCTTTATGTATTTATTTTATTTATTTGTATATTACTTATGTACTCATTTATTTATTTATTTATTTATTCATTTATTTATTTATTTATTTATTTATTTATTTATTCATTCATTCATTTATTTATTTATTTATTTATTTATTTATTTATTTATTTATTTGCTCACTACTTCATCTATTTACCTACCCATTCACTCATTTATTTATGTATTGATTCACTAATCTATTCTTTTACTGATTCCCTAATCAATTTATCTACTGATTCACTCATCTAATTATCTACTGATTCACTAATCTATTTATCTACTGATTCACTAATCTATTTATATACTGACTCATTTATCTAGTTATCTAGTCGGTCGGTAGCGCAGTGGATATAGCACTAGACTTCTATATTCGAGGTTACGGGTTCGATCCCGGCCCAGGTCGATGGCATTTAAGTGTGCTTAAATGCGACAGGCTCATGTCAGTAGATTTACTAGCATGTAAAAGAACTCCTGCGGGACAAAATTTCGCCACACCAGCGACGCTCATATAACCTCGGTAATTGCAAGTATCGTTAAATAAGCCATAATTGTTTTCTCTAGGGCAATAGCTATGTAGCTAGTCGGCGATATATGCAATGGAGGGGGAAAGGAACTGGCCACACTACCCCATTTATCTCCTGGTCTAGTTGCCTCATAAATGGTGTCTGCTTAGTGTCACTTGTCACCTGTCTTCGGACAGTTGACTAAATAACAACTCACGACACAGATTGCAAGCAAAATTCTTAGCCACGGCAATGTTATGTAATTTATGCTTTCCACAATCAATTACCTGCACTACAGAAAAAATATTATTTCTTGCGTACAAATTTCTATTCTGAATACTGAAGTTTTGTTGCTTACATTACTTTTACTTTTACGTTCAAGTTCCCAGCTTTGACATGATGCAGTTCGTAATATTATTAGAACTAGTGGCTTGTGCAGCAAATGCTGCAAACTAAGTTCATTAGAAGTTCAAACTAATTTTTTTTTTCAAATTTATTTCCAATGAAGAATACCAGACATTTTGAAAGTTATTTGCTTCCATAATAGTGAAACATACTCCCTCTGAATGCTTTTTATGCCAAATACATTTCCTTGAACCTATCCATCTTCAGTTCTTGAGTTTCAATGCGAAAACGCAAGTAACAATGTTAGGACGATCAGGGAATTTTTCATGTGGGACTAATGCAGTAGCTATTTCAGGTCATTGCGGATTATAGGTGAGAGTTAAGAAAATTTCAGGTTTGATGAAACCAAAGAAATAGGAAATTAATTTTGATTTAGTTTTAAGACGCAGCTAAAATAGGAAGCATGACTCATTACTACCTAGGAAAATTAGAGAATCACACATATAAATATCTACATCACACTGCCATTAAATATATGAAAAAACCCACATCACGTGACTAATAACTATAAAAATATTTCATTTTTAATAACAATATTATTATCTTACGTAAGTTTTATAATTTTCAGTAACAATAGTATATATGTATATATATATAGCTGTTACTCAGTAAATTATAGAAATAAAGATCTAATTTAAAATATTCTTTCTCCGCGTCTACTTATATAAAACCTCAAAAGGTTTCACTTTCATATCATCAATATAGTATTAATGTGTGTAATTAGTGGCAAATAGGTCTACTCACATAATATTGTATTAACTATAATAATATTTCATTTTCAATGATAATAATCTCATCAAACATTCTTAAGTTTTGTAGTTCTCAATATCCAATACACAGCTGTACTCGGAAAACTACAGACCAGAGAATCAGACATTTAAATATATTTTTATACGCCATCAGAACTCTAAATGTGTCAGCAATCCTGCAGGTCATGGCCTTAGTGTAATATTGTTTATTATAGTGTGTGTTTTGTTTTATTCTGAAAAGCCATATTTTTCAAAATTGACGACAGATGGATTTTGGAAAATAGGAAAATGATTTAGGAAAATTGACATTTCACTGAAAACTACTATTTTTCTGAAAAAGCTTTGGGTTCCAAGCTTCAAAATGAGGAGTCATTTATTAAAATCCGTTCAGCCGTTTTCCCGTAATTTCCATTACCAGTTCAAATTATATATATAGATGTATGTGCAACTTTCTGCACCGTTTCGTTTTCCTACAACCCGTATTTCAATGTAATATAATATACCATTCTCATAATTATTTGAGTTTGCAGTTGCACTAATCCGTACGGACTTTTCTACTGGTATCCATTCTGTCAGAAAATCACAAGCAGACGAGTTATGAGGCCCGCATCCCTTGTCACGATCCCTGGGGGTACTAATGTAAGCCGAGTTACCGGCCCTCGCGAAGGCAAAGCAGAGGGTCTCTTTTGCATGTAGAGGTTCCAGATTAACCTTCTGGCTTTTATATTTCGTTCTCTCTACAAAGAGTCACCATGTCTAATCCAAACTGTTACAATGAGCACTTCACGAGTGTATTAATGTAGCCTACTTCAGCAAGAGGTTCTATACAGTGCAGTGTTGCGAAGTCCAATTTGCGAAAAACCACTGCACGCTTACAAAAACTCACCGAATATGTCAAAAAAACCCACCAGATTTTCATTCCTATAGATTTTTTGCACTTTTGTTAAATAATACGCAGGTAAGATATAATAGTATGAATAATTATTAAAATTATAAAAACGTACACCACTCCGTCTTAGTGCAGCCCTAATTAAAAAATTTACTGAAATTCCCAAGCTATTTCTAATTTTGGTTTAATGCACTTCTGAATTTCACCAAGCAAGACATACTGTAGACCCTAGCGTTGATGACACGAACTCGATAATTCTTTCATGCTCGACCATGCCGTCATTAAAGTACACCTACTCATTAAAGTACAGGTGTTCAGCCAATGACAAGTCAGCTTTGTACCGTTATAAAACCGCAAGTATCGATTATTCTCGGATATGCAATCAAAAGAGAATTAGCGAAAAGTCACGGAGGCTGGAAATCCAATACTGTCGCAGAAGGTTTTGTTCTGTTACTATAATAATTAGCGTTAATTGTAAATAATATTCAAATAAATTCAATTTGTCATCTCGTTTTTCAATGTCTAATTTAATTTCAATGTTATATCAAAGTTAATATTTAGTTTACTCTGTAGGTTCTTATAGGCTATCAAGGTCAATGTGGACATCTGTTCCTCGGAAAAAATCAATACTTTCGCGTCTGCGCACATCTCACAATTTACGAGGTATTGCTCAAGGTCAGTTAGATACAAATAAAATGAATAATTTCAAGTTAGAAATATGGTCGAGCATAAAAAGTCGTATGAAACTCGCCTATAATGGTAATTAAGAAGCTCGTATGAAAATTATGAAACTCGCTTGCGCTCGTTCCATAAACATCCATACTCGCTTCTTAATTACTACCATTATAGCCTCGTTGTATAATACACTATTAACGGGTTTTAATTTGATACCACTTTGTACTGGAAAACTTTACAAGTACTGTAGTAGTAATGCTGAAATTGTTTCGTTTCTTTAAGTTCATCGCGCACAACTATACTTCAACGTTTTAAGTAACTTTTTGGACTGTATTGAATTAAGAAAACCTTGATTTGTTGTAGAACATAATGGAAACAACGCCGGGTGCACACAGAATCAGACGCGGCGCGACGGTCGCGAGCAGACACAAGGAGACACGGAGAGACAACATCGAATGACTGCTAGTAGTTCGTCGCGAGGAGACTGTCTGGTAGCTGCAGTGTATTGCGCATGCGTTAGCAGTGGCTATGATTGCAAGCTTTCACCACAGTTTAATATCTTCTTCATCCTGTGCTTTCACCATCTACAGACACTATTGTTGTTGTGTAGTGCACATTATTCATAATGGAGCTCGATGCGGATAAATTGGTTTTAGTACAGGAAAGATACGTTCTGTAAAATCTTTGTAACAATATCACGACAATAATGTGGTTTCTAAAAATATGTGAGAAATTGCAAATGAGATGAAAGCACCAGGTGGATAATAATAATAATAATAATAATAATAATAATAATAATAATAATAATAATAATAATAATTTGTAGTAGGCCTACTTCTATGCTCTATACTTTTATTTATAGATACTAGGAAATGTTATGTTTCTTCTGGAATTAATTATGTTTTGTTTAGTCTTTTCCAATTATTTCTAATTGTGCTATTTCTTATTCTTTTTCTTCTCCATTGTTTTATTTTTATTTTTTTCCTATATAACAACAATTTTATGGTAAGCTTTGTCTTCTAGGCAGCCTTCAGTTGGAGGAAGCTGAATAAAATTTATTCGAAATAATTAATATACTATTTTGCGCGAGATCGTGCGTATTTGCTTGGTTTCCGCACAAAACCAACACGCGGAAAGTCTAAAATTCCACATTCAGTATTTCCAACCTAACACACATAACAATTTCCCTCTTCTTACCGCTTAAGTGACATATTGATTTTACTGCTTTAGGCTTCTAACATATTATTTTTAGAGACGTTCAATATAGCAATAATTATAAATTGGAAAATTACCACTGCAATTTCACCTAAATTGCAATGTTAATTATTGTTTTTAAATATTTGCAAAAATTAAGTAAACTCTACAACTCCACTAAAGTTACTGCATCCGTGATGCAAGTAACTTTAGGGAAGCCGTGAAAAAATCAACAAGATTCCAGATGCCAATGTTATTACTGCAATATCTTATATAAATAATATTGTTAAAATATTAAAATGAAAAATAAATCATTACATAACCTTACCGTTTGTTTTAAGTTCGCATTTATGGACTGGGGGAAAAAAAAGACAGACGTATATCACGGCCTGCTGGAGTATAGTAAACACAGAAAACATTTTAAAGCAACAATGTTGAAGATAGATATTTTTGTTTTCCAAACTTACCGTCATTGAACAGAAACCAAGATTGAGATTTCTTTGCAACTAATTAGAAATTCCTCTTTCAGGTATGTAATAAACGATCTTCGCACAAAATAATGTACGATACACGAGCGGTATGTTTTCTTTCAATTCTCGGAAATTAAAAAAGCTCAACTACGTTTCGCTTTTTCAAACTTTTCCTCGAACATGAAAACTTCAACATACCGCTCTTGTAACGCATATTACTATTTCTTTATTGTGAGTCGTGAAGTAGTTATAAACATACAAAATGATGTTTGTGCACTTCATTAGTAGTATTTAATTTTAAGATTCTTTCAATTCTATAGATTTTTAGGCGTATTAGGTATCCTTAGGATATAATAACTAAAAACACAATGAAATTTCTCATATAGACAGTCCTTTTTCATTGACGCCATTTTCTAGCCTAGGCCAGTTTTCTAAATCCACACAGCCAGCAAATTATTTGTCGCGAGCAGACCGTGTTAAGCTGTCGCGAGGCGTTGTAAAGCAAAATGTCGCGTCTCGTCTCGCCGCTTCTGTGTGCACCCGGCCTTAGTCTAGCAACATTTTTCAGTATTTCCATACATTTACGTATAACAACTAAAGAAATATCCGTCGTCGAATTAATTTCCCACTTTGTGTATTAAGGTAAGACTCTACTGAAAATCATGAAAATTTTTCCAAATTTCTTTTTTTTTTTTTATAGCTATTTCACTTATTCAGAATTTATATTTTCATACCCCAAATGGATTCAGCTCAATTCTGATTAAAAATACTCGTATGTTTACACTTTTTAAATTAAGGCCGGAAGGGGGCGTGGAATTTAAAGAGCTGTCAAAATTGTTTTTCATCGAAAAATTCTTTTTTAAAATGTCTGATTACAAATCTAGTAACTTTTTGTTGGCTCCCTGAAGTTACTAGATGAATGTAGCGGAGGAGAATATTAATTTACATAAATATTCATTTTATTTTCAAATCTATTTTTCTGTGTTAATTTTTATTGATTCAACACCAACTTTCTTATGCCAAATATTAATCAATCTGGATGAAATTTTTACTGCAAGTATTTATGAGGTAGCTGCATGTTTCTATGCATTTATTTTGTGAGAAATGTTGCTAGTTTATTTTATTAATATTTTTCTTAATGCTACTAGTTTATTTTATTAATATTTTTCTTAATGCTACTAGTTTATTTTATTAATATTTTTCTTCAGAAAAATATTAATAAAATAAACTAGCAACATTTCTCACAAAATAATGCATAGAAACATGCAGCTATCTCATAAATACTTGCAGTAAAAATTTCATCCATATTGATTAATATTTGGCATAAGAAAGTTGATGTTGAATCAACAAAAATGAACACAGAAAAATAGATTTGAAAATAAAATGAATATTTATGTAAATTAATATTCTTCTCCGCTACATGAATCTAGTAACTTCAGGGAGCCAACAAAAAGTTACTAGATTTGTAATCAGACATTTTAAAAAAGAATTCTTCGATGAAAAAAAAAAAATTTGACAGTTCTTTAAATTCCACGCCCCCTTCCGGCCTTAATTTAAAAAGTGTAAACATACGAGTATTTGTAATCAGAATTGAGCTGAATGCATTTGGGGTATGAAAATATATATTCTGAATAAGTGAAATAGCTAAAAAAAATTTGGAAAAATTTTCATGATTTTCAGTGGAGTCTTCCCTTAAGACTGTGTACTGTTTTCAGTTCCAGCCACTGGGTTGTGCGTTTAATTGCAGAGTACATTGATAAGGCATCTAATATTGCAAGACAAGTATTTTGAAAAGATAATGGCCATCGTCGAAAGAGTTGTGTGTTATAATATGCAATCTGCCTTAAAGATGTGTTTGCTAATTATTGCAAAATCACTAAAAAATTTCCTATGACATTAAAAATAAACTAGATTTCCCAATGCCCACCGTTTAATGAATTTTAGCCACTGACGGAGGACCAAAAAATCTAAATTTAATAGGTAAACCTCAGTGTTGGCAACACTGGTTCTATACTGTTTTCGCTGTAAGAAAAATCCTAATGTAAACATAAGCACATTCCTTCATACCCGTGATTGGTTCCCAGTCGAAACACTCACATGAGGCAGGAAAATATAGTTCGTATTTGGAAACCAAAATCTTCTATTATTTGAAAATAAAAAATTGAATTCTAGTTGTTAAATAAGATGAAACATTTAACTTCACTCATATGTAAAACGCTATGTAAAGGAAAAGCTACTTTTATATTTTGTTATGTACTATGAACGCGGATGCATACCAACAGTAATACCGAGGTAGTCTGTTCTAGTAACAACCTGGAGTCACTTGAGCTCATAGTTGTTCAAGTAAGCACGTGGTACTGAAGTATGGCTTCTGCATCCTCGGTGTGTATGGTTATTAAACATAAGAGTGGAAACTCTCTCAAAAGCGGAGAAAAACAAGTAGTCTGAAATGTATACAATAAGTAATGTGAGTTTTAATTATAGTAGCATAATTATAAAGTAAATGTTTCCTAAGCAAATGAATGCATAGTAGTGAGGTTAGGCCTACTTGATGAGTAACAGGAAATGTTTAACATGAAACAGAATGTACAACAGTAGGCGGGAACACGTACTGAGAATCTATGGCGCCAAACAGCGGCCAATGAAGTCTCACTTCAGTCACGTGATATTGTTTACATTAGGATTTTTCTTACAGCGAAAAGATTATATATCTATGAAGAGATAGACGAGCTGTATTATCGGTTTTGCCCCACTTACATTCTTAAAACATAAAATAGGAGCCTTTTTTGACATAGAACATGTCTTTCCACGCAATGAATATGGGCACCCGTTCCGGCATCAGAGATAAAACAAAAAAATAACAGCGTTATAAATGCTATTAGTAGAGAATGGATTTTTAAGTGCTAAAAAGGGAGATTTTGGACTATATGAAATCCAATTTAGGACTTTTAGGTGTTTAACGATTATCACTAGTCAACAACATTTTTTGTGCCGACAAACAGAATGCTGATTATTACCAAGTCTAATGCGCTGATTACGAATATGTAATCAGATTTCTTCCATCACGTCAGGTTTCTGAGCACTGCAACAGTGTTATATTTTATGAATAGCCATAAATACAGTGCGGACGGGAAGTAACTAGGTATTATTAATTGGCTGTAGAATTTTTAATATCGATGGAGCCATAATGAAAATTGTGTGTACATACAGTTCATTAAAATAGAGTTTGAACTTCTACGCGTCCGTAGTATAGATGTGGCCGTGAGGGGCGATTCGCGCAACAATAGCAAATATGGTCGATCACCTGTTTGTTCGCGAGCGAACGCAGATTGGTACACGTTATGAAGTGTGGAATTCCGTTGTTTTCGTTCAGAGATGGTGCCATACGGAGAAAGAAAGGAATGCCACAATCCGTCCAGAGACAATAAAGACTTGGAGCACGGATTTATTAAAATTTTACTGAGCTAGAGGAAGATCGTTTTTTTTCGTCAACTTATTAAGGGAATGTTCGTGGACAAGTTTCTGCATAAAACCGGTCCTTCTCTCGCTCAGTAAAATTGTAATAAATTCTCAAAAAGAACTATCACAATATTACTCGTATCACAGTATTACCAACCTTTACCTTATAGTTTGTTTCTCTGACAGTGAAACATTAGAGAAAGGAAAACGATTATGGATAAAAAAATATTCAAATCTAAACACATCTATATATATATATGTAATTTGAACTGGTAATGGAAATTACGGGAAAACAGCTGACGGATTTTAATGAGTGACCCCTCATTTTCATGCCTGGCATCCAAAGTTTTTCGGAAAAGTAGTAGTTTTGAGTGAAATGTCAATTTTCCTACATAATTTTCCTATTTTCCAAAATCCATCTGGTGTCAGTTTTGAGAACTAATTTTATTCAATCACGGCCGACTTGATTGAATTTCAGAACAAAACACACACTACAATAAACAATAGGCTATTACACGAAGGCCATGACCTGCAGGATTGCCGACATATTTAGAGCTCAATTCACTTTGTTATTAAAAACTGATTCTGCAGTGTAGGCCTATAATTTTCTGAGTACAGCTGTGTATTGGATATTCAAATCTACGAAACGTGAGGTGGTTTGATGACATTATTACCATTAGAAATTAAATATTATTATATTTAATATCATGATGCATCTATTTTTCATTAATTGTACATAATATTGATGCTATATTGATGACATGAAAGTGAAACGTTTTGAGGTTATGTAAGTAAATGTAGAGAATATCTTAATTTAGATCTTCATTTCTATAATTTACTGAGTGGCTGCTCTATATAACTACAAAACTTACGTAGGATAATAATATTGTTATTAAAAATCAAATATTTTTATACTTATTAACCCAGTGGGGTTGGGTCTTTTTCATATACTTAATGGCGGTGTGGCGTAGATATTGATATGTGTCATTGTCTTCAGTATTGGCTCGAGAGAGCGCAAAAATTACAGTTCCTAAGGAAAGATCAAAAGGTATTACTTACTGATAAAATAAGAGGCCTAGAAAATTTTGTAGTCTCCAGATCATTTCAGCAAGATCTCTTAGTAGGATAAAATGATTTTACGCTCTACATTTCAAGTTCTACATGCAGCAGCTATACGAAAATGCCATTGTTCGAAAGCTTAGCAAACCTGACATTTTTTTTAACTTTTGCCTACAATCCACAATGACCTGAAATAGTTACTGCTATCGTCCTGATATTGATACTTGTGTTTTCGCGTTGAAATTAAAAACTGAAGTTGGATAGGTTCAAGAAAAAGTATTTGGCCTAAAATATCCATTCAGAGGGAGTATGTTTCATTATTATGGAAGCAAATAACTATCAAAAAGACAAGTATTCTTAATTGAAAATAAATCTGAAAAATTTTTATTTGAACGTCTAACGAATATAGTTTGCAGCAGTATTTGCTGCACAAGCCACTAGTTTTCTTTAATTTCAAGAGAGGGAGGGTCCAAACTCGGTAACCTCCCCCCTCCCCACTTGCGTTCACCCCTGGCTAGAACACTTCACTACACGTATTCTCCAGTCTCTGTGATCCAGCTCTCGTTTGTTCGACTTCCAAGTGTTGACACAAGCCCTCAAATCATTTCAAATTTCACCACATTCATTCAGATTCTTAGAATTATTAGTTCTACCTAAAAATCAGATCCCTATAAGTAAATACCAATATTACAACTTGCAATGAACATATTCTACACGTTGTAATAAAAGAGCGGAGAGCAGGAGGCTGTTGTATGTTTGAACAATTGTCAACGTGCCCTTGGGAAACGAATTCATAGGAACACGTGATGCGGCAGTGAGAGGCGGGTTGCCGAGTGACGCCTGCTTTGACTCTCTTGGGGTAGGCTAATTGACGCTTCGCCGCTGCTCGGTTAGTTTGGTGCCCGGGGGTCCCCCTGATGACTGACGCGAAGAATAACAATAAAAAAAAGTCTCACACACGTGCAGTGTTTTAGTAACCAGCGGCTGTTATAAATATCTTATATGTCTCTTTCCTGTATTCATCCTACAATACTTTTTTTTTAAAGCTCTCCGTGTACCCATTACAATGAAGTGGATGTGCAAGTACTAAAAACCGAATTCTAATAGCAAAATTTGCCTCACATTTACCGACATAAAAACATGCCCTTTGATGTACAGTCTGAACTACAAATTAAACCGTATTAACGATAACATCCAGTGACACAGTCAGTGCGTAAGTGACTTTTCAACAAAAGCGTTGATGTATTTACTTTTTTCTTTTCGTTTTTTTTTTCATGTATTTCTCCTACCATTTTCGTCAATTCTTTCATTCTTCTTCCCCTTTATTATCCCCCTTAACTTCCTTTTCCTTAATTTCTATTCCATTTTTTTTCATATATATCCCTTTTCACCCTTCGTCATATTTTTACTTGTCTCCATTTGAAGAGTCCACTGCAAGAATGATGGATGTCATTTGGAATACATTTTTCAGGAGAAGCAATTGAAAGTTTGAAATGCTTAGCGCTCAAAGCTTAACTGTGATTTTCCGATCATTACTGGACAATGACTATCAGTGTTAATGCCATATAATTCTCTATGTACATTCTATATGTCTTAAGCTATGCAATGACAGTCTTGGTTCATTTTCGACAAGAAAGTGACATCCAACATTCTTGCAGTGGACTCTTCATTTTTCCTCTCAATTCTTTTAAATTTACCACCTTCTTTACTCCTTCTCCTTCCATCATTCTTTCTCTCTCCTTCATTCTTTACCATCTTTCGATCTTAATTTGTTTTTTTTTTCCAACTTTATCTTCATTTTTTCTTGTTTTCCTCTACGTTGCTTCTCTTTTTATACAATACTTTTAACGTTCTTTCTTCTCCCTTGCTTATCCTCTCTGTCCTATTCCCACATTTTCTCATCCCTCTCCCTTTCGTCTTCTCTTTCTTGTTTTCCATTCTTATCTCTTCAGTAGTCTTCTAATTTAGTCACTCCTTTGTTTTTATTCACCTGCATTCTTCTCGATCACCTTTTATTTACTACATTTTTAAGTTTTATTTATTGTCCTTTATTTTGGTGTGTTTTATAATTTAATTACATCAGCATTCTTTTCCTTCCCACTTAAATTTTATCCTATCACTTTATTTCCTTCTTTATTACTTCTTCCTTTACTATTTATTTCTACTCTTTTGACTATTTTAGAGTCCACTGCTGTGGATTAACGGTTAGCATGCCTGACCGTGGCACGAGCAGGCCCGGGTTCAAATCCTGGTTGGGACAAGTTATCTCGTTGAGATTTTTTCTGGCGTTTCTCTTCAATCCATTAAGAGCAAATGCTGGATAACTTTCGGCGCTGGACCCTGGACTCATTTCGCTGGCATTATCAACTTCATCTCATTCAGACCTCAGCAGTTGATAAAGTGTCTTAAAAATAATTAAAAAACAGTAGTTGGCAATCTACAGATTTGTAGGAATATAGAGAGGTCATCAATTTGAAGTATAGAGAGTATTATTACCTACAGAAGCGCAAATTGGACACTTATATACTTACTTACAAATGGTTTTTAAGGAACCCGCAGGTTCATAAGTGTGTATTTAAGCCAAGAAATTAAAAAAAAGCACACAAACGTACACAGAAATGCAAAATTATGTAGTCTAAACATTTAATTCTCCAAATTCCTTTAATCCTATAAAAAGACAAATAAACAACTAAACATTTATTTGGTTCCAAAAAAATTCCACATGACCTGGATTTGTGGTGTTTCTGCAATTTCTGCCGCTGCGAAATATACACTGAGCACTGGACGTGTGGGGTTTCTGCACTAGAGCTGGGGACGGAGCGAGTAGAACTGTTGAGTAACTCGGTTCTATCGGTTTATGTGCTTGGCAACGGAGCACCGAAAGTACTTGGTTAACCGTAGCCGTTACCGGTCAATTAAAACGTTCAAACACAGTTCACGTGTTTTAATTCTAGCAGACAACAACGTAGGTACTGTTGTATTTAAATATTTTCTGCTGCAGGACAAATTATTTCCTTATCCCCAAGGCGGGCTGAAAGGCCTCTAGTGTTGAAGAGGAGTTCATTCTATTATATGACCTGTCAAGTGGGCCTAATGAACACTGACAGTCTGAACATATTACTGTACATAATAACAATAATAATAATAATAATAATCATAATCATACTAATAATAATAATAATAATAATAATAATAAGGCCGAGACGTAAATGGGAGGATAATATTGAAATGTATTTGAGGGAGGTGGGATATGATTATAGAGACTGGATTAACCTTGCTCAGGATAGGGACCGATGTCGGGTTTATGTGGGGGCGGCAATGAACCTCCGGGTACCTTAAAGGCCGTAAGTGTTGTTGTTGTTATTGTTATTATTATTATTATTATTATTATCATCATCATCATATTAGAGTGTTTGATTAATATTAAAATATGTTAAAAAAGGAAGTGCATTATATTTTTCTTCTATTTGTGTTTATTGGATTTGTGTTACCTCATCAGTCATCATTTTATTTGTATTTATTTCTACGAATTATGTTATCTAATTACTTTAATTTATCAATAATATTACTCTTCACCAAAGAGAACATGGTTGTATTGAAGGCTAGTAATGTTATAAAATAAATAAACATTATGTTCTTCAGTTTAAGATCCCACGTTTTATTATTTTATCCACTTTCCGTAATAGAAAATAATTCTGTGTGTTATTTTCAAGTGTTTTAGGCAGCGCTT
Organism: Periplaneta americana; assembly: GCF_040183065.1. Taxonomy (NCBI): domain Eukaryota; kingdom Metazoa; phylum Arthropoda; class Insecta; order Blattodea; family Blattidae; genus Periplaneta; species Periplaneta americana. The sequence continues at coordinate 161,698,660 of NC_091120.1, read as the reverse complement.
CATGGAGCCCGTTTCTTTCTATCTTCTTTCTTACTTAGCTGCAGCGTTTAACGTTTACCTCACATGTTAATTTATTAGCTGTTAGTAAGCCTATTATAAATTATTTTATCAATTTTATTTCGTCTGTCATATACAACAACACTGAAAGGTAAATAGGCCTTTCATACAAAATAACTCCGCAAATAGTTGTAACCATTCAAATGAAATTTGCAACTGTCATTTTGCAATGATGAAGAGAAGCACTTTTTTCTCGTCAATTGGCAAAGCGAAAGCGCTTTACTACAACTCTTTTAAAACACGCTTGGTTTCACTTTCAAAGTACGTTCTAAAATCGACTCAATCTATCTAAATTTTAAATCTGCCGCCACAAATTTGTACTCGATTCAACCGAGTAATGACGTCACAGTAACTGCTCCGAATAGAATTCGAAGTCTTAATAGTTTCTCCTTCCTAGTAGCGACTATTGACATTTCAACGTCGAACATTTTTCTGCGGAAGCGTCGAAAAACTGAATCGTGAAATTGCAGAAACCCCACAAGTCACAATTCTTCTCAAATTCAGCTTTTCATATGGTTGTAATATTCATACATAGGCCTTTTTCAAGTGGTGCGGAATAGGGCTGGGGACGGAGCGGTTCGGTTCGGAGCGTGGTGGGAATATAATGGTGTAGCAGACGGTTGACTCAAACTCGTTTTCTACTGCGCATGTCGTCACCTGGGAAGCAGCAGCGGCGCGCTAATTCGCACCGCAGTGCTCGAGGAACAAAACAAACAGCTGTTGTGTGTACGTGCACAGTGTTAATTCTTTGTTTATATATATTGAATGTTATTCTTGTTTCGCTCAAAGCAATCTATGGAATAAGTCAAACAATAAGTTTAACATGAAAATATATTTTGCAAATGAGTTGCCAAGCAAATAAAATTTAGTAACATGCGAGAAAACTCATCGTGCTGTAAATTGACTTCATCCTCCCTTCTACAAGCCTACAACCATTGTCTTGCCAAGTCTTCATTCTTCGGAAACCTATAATATTTTACGTCAGTTCCTTTTGTTTTTCGATTGTAACTCAAAAAACCAGATACTGCATATCCAGGCATACTAATAGCATGTGTCACATTAATAGCATTACTGATACAAGAATAACATTCAATATAATATAATATATATAAACAAAGAATTAACACCGTGCACGTACACACAACAGCTGTTTGTTTTGTTCCTCGAGCACTGCGGTGCGAATTAGCGAGCCGCTGCTGCTTCCCAAGTGACGACATGCGCAGTAGAAAACGAGTTTGAGTCAACCGTCTGCTACACCATTATATTCCCACCACGCTCCGAACCGAACCGCTCCGTCTCCAGCCCTATTCCGCACCACTTGAAAAAGGCCTATGTATGAATATTACAACCATATGAAAAGCTGAATTTGAGAAGAATTGTGACTTGTGGGTTTTCTGCAATTTCATGATTCAGTTTTTCGACGCTTCCGCAGAAAAATGTTCGACGTTGAAATGTCAATAGTCGCTACTAGGAAGGAGAAACTATTAAGACTTCGAATTCTAATGACGCAAGCAGCTTGAGCTACACAGTGGGACCAGGACCTGTTGAAGGATAAAGTTCTTGGCGTTTGGGATTCAAAGGCAACTGCTGACAAATGGAAAACCTAAATATATAAAATATAGGTAGAAATGCTTTATATATTTGCATCACGATGAAGGAGCCTTGCCAATTCACAATTCTAGTTAACGATTTCCCACCTATCCTAGTATCGTCGGTTTACAAGCAAGTCAAAAATATTAATTCTGAAAAAAAGGCGTTTTGTTTCGAAAAAAACTAAATCTTCGAAATATTATTTTTATTAACTTGTTTCTCTTTATTTGTATTTAATTTTTCAATTATTCTAAGTTTATATTCATACATTATATACATTATATGTGCCTGTTCATCATAGAGAAAGACTTGGAGGACGCGCAAATAGGATTCCGAAAAGGAAGATCCACAATTGATAATATCTTTATACTAAGGCAAATCTTCGAAAAATGTAGAGAATATAATACGGATTTATACAACGTATTTATTGATTATACACAAGCTTTCGACTCAATTAAAAGGAACAAAATTATTACAGGATTACAACTATATAAAATTCCCCCGAAAATATTCAGACTGATTAGCATAACGCTAGCAAATACAACAGCTGTAGTTAAAATAAATAACAAACTAAGTGACAGTTTTCAAATTAACAGAGCAGTTAAACAAGGAGATCCGCTTTCTGCAACTCTTTTCATACTAATGGTGGACCTGATAATCAAACAACTAGAGATTAGAGGTAATATAAACACAAGATTGGTACAATGTACAGCATATGCAGACGATATACTACTAATAGCAAGATCAAAGAAAGCGTTAATTGAAAAGCTCGGAACGTTAATGGAAGAATCAGCACAATATGGATTAATCATAAATGCAAAGAAGACAATTTTTTTTTAATGTTCAACTGAAAATAATGAACCAGAAAACTTACAGATGGATAATACTATTTTTGAAGGAGTAAAATCCTTCAAATACTTGGGATCAATAGTAAACGACGAAGACAATGTCCAGGAAGAAATAAACAATAGAATTGTTATGGCAAATAAAGCATACTTTGCAAAGCTCAACCTATTCAAAAGCAAATACGCATCCAAACAAGCAAAATCAAGACTATATTTAACAGTAATAAGACCAATTGCAACATATACAAGTGAAACCTGGACGCAAACTGAATTGTCTAAGCAAAAGCTCCTGGTTTTTGAAAGGAAAATATTACGAAGGATATTTGGCCCAATAAAAGATGCAAACGATGAGTGGAGAATTAGAAATAATAAAGAGGTAAATATTTTAATACAAAACCAACACATAGTAAACTATATCAAAGCGCAAATGATGGCAAGGTCTGGCCATATCAATCGTATGGACGAAGGAAAAACAGTTAAGAAAATATATAAATGGAACCCCAACAGTAAAAGAGCAAAAGGAAGACCAAAAAGTAGATCGAAGGAAAACATAACCAACGATTTGAAAACACTGAATGTAAAGAATTGGCCAAATCTTGCTCATAACAGAAAGGAATGGCGTAAATTAATTGAGAAGGTCAAAACTTCGACCAAGTTGTAGCACCTACTGAAGAAGAAGAAGAAGAAGAAGAAGAAGAAGATATGTGCCTGTTTCTTAGAAGTAATTTTTTTGACTTAATGTGTTTTGTTTGTAAACTCACGGTATTTTAAAAGTTTGGAAGCGAACTCAACCATGTCCTCGAGATATACGTATAACTTGATACAAGCCAGAATAATCACCGACAAATCAAATCAAAATACCACCTGTCAGTTTCAACCTTTTTGTACTAAAACAACCTTGTTTTGGTATCAAAGAACAAAGTAACAAAAAGAAGCAATGACCGTTAAATTACTCGTATCAAACGACCTAGAGAAGAGGGGCTGGAACGAAAGCTAATACATAGTCAAACACTTGGCTGTCACAACAATGCGGTGCAGTTTTAAATACTCTGGGGTTCGATTTCCACAAGTCAAATAGCACAGAGGGTTCACTTTGTGGGGGCCACGCATGGATGCACTCCCGTTCCCACGGACTGGGAATGGGATGGGGATGAGGACAGGGTTGGGGTTGGGCATGGGAGTGAAGCTGCTTTACGTCGTGCCAGTTAGGATCTCCCTCCAACCATGTCAATTCGGCAATCTGCACACTACTTTTGATCTGTTATGTTCCCAAGTTCCATCCTCCAGTTCCCATAGAAACATACAACCAGCAATAATCACACGTATTGTCAATGATTTCAACTTAGTTTCCTAAGCAACAAAATGTACGCCTTTTCTAAGTAATTTGTTGTTATGACAATGGCAACGATAATAATAAATACATATTACTATTACTATTATTATTATTATTATTATATTATAATAATATTATTAATATTAACTGATAATAAGACGACGACCGTAGCTATCGGAAGAATAAAAAACGACATAAACGTGCGAATTCGAAACGAGACAGTAGAACAAATGGACACCCTCAAATACTTGAGGTGTACTATAAGCAGTAACATGAACTGCTGCCATAAAATGAAAAGGAGAACAGTAATAGCAAAGGAAGCTTTAATAGAAAAAGGAGCATATTCTGCGAACCTCTGGAAAAAGAACTATGGAAGACACTAGTGAAGTGCTTTATATGGAGTGTGGCTTTAAAGTTAAAGTTATGTTTTATTTAACGACGCTCGCAACTGCAGAGGTTATATCAGCGTCGCCGGATGTGCCGGAATTTTGTCCCGCAGGAGTTCTTTTACATGCCAGTAAATCTACTGACATGAGCCTGTCACATTTAAGCACACTTAAATGCCATCGACCAACCAGGTCGACTGGAGTGTGCCATTGTATGGGGCAAAAACATGGATATTACGGGGAAGTGAAGAGAAGCGACTAGAAGCATTTGAAATGTGGATATGGAGAAGGATGGAGCGTGTGAAATGGACAGACAGAATAAGAAATAAAGCTATGTTGGGAAAAATGGGTGAAGAATGAATGATGCTAAAACTGATAAGGAAGAGAAAAATGAATTGGTTGGATCACTGGCTGAGGAGAAACTCAACTCAAAAATGCACTGGAAGAAATGGTGAACGGGAGAAGAGTTCGGGGCAGAAAAAGAAACGAGATGATAGACGGCATTAAGATACATGGATCATACGCGGAGACAATAGGAAGGCAGAAAATAAAACATTGGAGAATGCTGGGTTTGCAGTGAAAGACCTGCTCTTGGGCAGAAAAGTATGAGTAAATGAAATTATTAAAAATAATCACTATGCCTATTATTATTATTATTATTATTATTATTAATATTATTATTATTATTATTATTATTATTATTAGTATTATTATAGGTTTCTTTTTCTTTTTTCATTTCAGAAAAATCGGCCATGATACAAACAATATGAATACAGATTCGGATTTAGGACACTTGAAATAACTATAAGCAGTTAGGTAGGTTAGTTTGTCGCGTTAAAAAAAAATATATATTTTTTTTTAAATTACAAACTTTGTCAATTTTAACGTTTTTTTCATTCTTATTTTTAAAAATTCAGAAAAAATCTGATGTGATACAGAAAATCTAAACACAGATTCGTATTCAGGGCACTTCAATTAACTAAAAACTGGCATTTTTGGTCATGAAGCAGATAAAAATTTTTCAAATTCATACCAGCGTTATTGCATGCGCTCCGCGATATTCAGGCTTTAGGATGAAGCATGTGTCTACATTTTGGTAACAGCGTTGCCAAACATCTATCACCGTGCATAAATTGATTTAATAAAAACTGAAGTATTAAAACATCGTAGTCAAGCCGTAAATGTGACAGAAACATTGTAGAAAATATTTAGAACTGGAAAGTCTAATGCAAATCGTTCATAAAATGTGTTGTTCTAAATGTTTTTGAAAGATAGCCCAATGGGACAAAAATGATCATGTAAAATAATTGAAGATCTCCCCGAAATAAGGATGTAACTAACAAAACTGTAATTCATGTTTCAGGAGAAAGGAAAATTATTTCAGGGGCATATTTCATTAGGCCTGTATCTATTATCATAGCCATTTGACTAAACAGGGATACAAGATTATTCAGCCATTGAATGCAACAATTTATCGTTAGCCTATAAATAAATGCTCAAAATTACTTTCTCCATGTACATCACAAGTTTCAAGAATTTTATGTTACATCTTTCTTCCGGGGTGGACATCAATTATTTCTGAGGAATCTAAGAACATAGGAACAAAATGGTAAACAAAATTGTCATTCATATTATGCTACAGATTCTTCCTTTAGAAGGACAGGCATTGACCACCTCCAACCTATACAGAGTGAGTAAAAAGTATGGAACAATGCTTGTAACTTATTTCTAATTTTATGAAGAAATATTTGTACAAAAGGGTATCAAAGAAGGAGTACTTTGAACATGTTTTCAAATACTATGCTTTTAATTCATAAAGGGTTTGCCAATGAGTCTGTTCTTTTAATGACACCATGTACTTATTTCTCTATTTTTGGATTCTTCAGGCCTCAGTACGTACAAAATCGTATATTTTATGCTCGACCATGACGAAATGTAGTAATTATACACCTGGTAGCAGCCCTTTAATGGACCTCATTGAAGTACACCTATTCATTAAAGTTCAGGTTTTCCACCAATCAGAAAGCAATATGAAAGCGCAAGTAACGATTATTCTCGGATATGCAATCGAAAGACAGCTAGCGAAACGTCATGGAGGCTGGAAATCCAATATAGTCGCAGAAGTTTATGTTCTGTTACTATAATAATTAGCGTTAATTGTAAATAATATTCAAATAAATTCAATTTGTCATCTTGTTTTTCAATGTCTAAATCAATTTCAAGCTTATATCAAGATTAATGTTTATTTTACTCTCTAGATTATATCAAGGTCAATGACATTTGTGTCTCGGAAAAAAATCAATACTTTCGCGTCTGCGCACATCTCACAATTTACGAGATATTGCACAAGGTCAGTTCCGCTCCTCAGTCAGATAAGAATAACCTGAATACTTACGAATAATTTCAAGTTAGAAATATGGTCGAGCATAAAAAGTCGTATGAAAGTTGCCTATAGGGGAGAGTCGGGTAGTATCGGACATCGGGTAGTATCGAACAGTGCGTTTTTTCATCTACCTGATTGACATGATTACGTTTCTCTATGCGACATTACTGAAACGTAACCATGTCAATCAGGTACTATCATCGTGTGGTAGATGAAAGAAACTCACTGTCCGATATTACCCGATGTCCGATACTACTCGACTCTCCCTTAATGGTAATTAAGACGCTCGTATGAAAATTATGAAACAAGGCTCGTTGCATAATGTACTATTTTGCCATTTATAAACTACTATTTTATAAAAAATTATCTCCTTTGATGGCAATGTATGTATACTGCACAAAGGGAAATTTTAATGCTTCAGTACATCAATTTGAGGAGGCTTTAGATTAAACAATTGCAGACAAAGGCTAATAGAAACAAGTGAATAAAGCTAATAAAAACAATTAAACATTACCGTTTAGACAGAAAGTAGCTTCATCGGAGAATATGATTTCTTTCTGGGGGTTAGGGTTCTGTTGAGCATGTCATTGAGGGTTTCAGCAAACTGTGTGTATGTCTATGAAAGTCATCTTCACTGAATTCTTGCAGCAGATGTACTGTACTTGTTATGGGAGCCATTTAACTCCTTCGTTAAGTTGCATATGGAATTTTGGCTGACATAGTCAACTGCAAGCTCGCTAGTGGATAAATGTGAGTTTTATCTAGTGCTAATACAGTACAATATCAAGAGCTTCTTCACATCTGTAATTTGTTTTGATCTTCCAGTCTCATTGAACTTCCTTAAAATTTTAGATACCGTAGAATGAGTAATGTTCCTTTCTGGACGCATTTCATTAAATAAGACACAAACCTATTCCTGGGTCCTCCTATCACCATAGCTAACCATCATTAGTATTTCAATTCGTTGTTTTTCTATAAGATTTGTACTAAGTATTAAAATTTCCCTTTATTCAGTACACATACATTATCATCAAAGGAGGTAATTTCTGCAAAACAATAGTTTATGAATGGCACAAAATAATAATGTTTAATAATAATAATAATAATGTTTTATTTTCGCTGGCAGAGTTAAGGCCATAAGGCCTTCTCTTCCACTCAACCAGCCTTAATCAATACAATACATAAATTTAAATTACAAATATTTTCACTACAAAATATGGTTTTGTAAGAATCTAAAAATGGAACAAAAGTACATGGTGCCGTTTAAAAAACAAGACTTATTGGCACACTCTTTATATGTGAAAAGCACAGTATTTTAAACATGTTCAAAATATTCCTTCTTTGATATCCTACAACTTTCGTATAAATAGTTTCTTCATAAAATTATAAATAATAAAGTTACAAGCAGTGTTCCATACTTTTTACTCACTCTCTACAGGGTGTTTCCGAGGTGGTGTTACAAACTTTCAGGGATGATGGAGAAGGGCTCATGTATCAATTTGAGATCACGAACCCTGGTCCGTAAATGACCGAGTCGGAAGTTATAAGCAAAAATAGTTATGTGGAAATGGAATTGTAATTTGGCACCACGTGCCCTCCTTCTCTTAACCTTTGGAACAATCGTGATATGGGCCGGATGTCTCCTACGTAGGTACTTGCCCCGATACTATCAGTGGGCTTGTCTACTGTTCCCATTGGCTCATCCGTATTCGAAAATCAGGTCTGCATATTCCGCTCTCGTATTCTCCTCCATTTCACTAGGACTGATCGACTGGACACTGCAACTTGTACACATACACTGCTGTCTACAGACGTGCATATCAGGACTGACCATGTCTGTTACACTTTACGCTATCTGCATCGCTTTAGTGTAGTTTCCTGTCCCCACCCCTCAGACAGCGCACTGAATGGAATACTGTAAGTAGACAACGTAAACAACGTCAGATGAATACAGTATGTGTAAGATGTACAGATAAATACACATAAATAAGGTGTACAGAGGAATAAAATTATTTCATTTCCACACAACTATTTTTGCTTGTAACTTTCGACTCAGTCATTTCCGGACCAGGGTTCGTGATCTCAAATTGATACATGTGCCCTTCCCTATCATCCCTGAAAGTTTGTAACATCACCTCGGAAACACACTGTGTATATATATATATATATATATATATATATATATATATATATATATATATATATATTCAGGTGGCTTACATAAAGCGTTACAAATTACATTAATTTAGAATAGAAAAAAATAAGTAGTGATTTTCTTCACATTCAGATGATGCCGCCTTGCAGATTGCGTCATGGACGGCATTCCATTGGGACGCACATTTAGTAATTCTGTTCTTACTACATGAAAGGCTTTCTTTGCGATATTTCCCATAGACGGCTACAATTTTCAACACACCAATTACCACCTACCTGATTCTAATGTTTCAAGTAAAATAACGACACTCAGTTATTGCGAGTTGATTATGGCGTATGTCCTTGCTCTATATCTTACACTGAATGGACAATCACGGTCAGTAAATATCAGAGTCTCATTGCAGGAAGTGCTTACAACCGCCATTTTTGTCCTGCGCTGCAGTTTCCTTGCATTGTCCGAAGCGACAGGCTGGATGGTAACGGATCTAGTAATTACATTTTCTCAGCGGTGGAAGGGGTTGAAAAAACCTCAACGGACATTAGATAGCACGATCCTTGACAGAAAAATTAGATTCTATGCAAACTACCGGAACGGTTCCAGCTCCGTGCCCAGATATTAATAACCTCTCAGCCTGCCAGTTAGACCTCCCTCGCTGCTCCTGTCATCTACGCAAACCACAAGGGTAATTCAGACACCCAATTCCATTTGTCTCTCTGTCCTACTTCTATGATATTTCCAGTAAATTTATACTTTTTCCCCCTTCGTTTTCTTCACAAAGATTCATAAACTAAATTAATTTTTTCGTAGATAATAACTTCTAGCTCATCGTTATTTGAGTGTCTAGGACAGTGGTGTCACGAATCAGCACAACTCATGACTTTGAAGTTCCTGGATATCCCGCGTGTTCCTCTGCATATAACTGAACGGCTACACAGCGTTCAGGCAGAGATGTAGAAAGTGTTAGTACAGTAAGTAAGGGATTATAGTTGTAGGACAGTGATTTCAAAGCAAGCCCATTTTTCTGACCTTGACGTCGTGCGCGGGCATCAAGCGCTAAGTATGGAAAGGGGAAGCAGCCTGCTGGATTAAGAAAACAGTGGTGCACAAACTTCAGACGGAACGTGAAATTTTATGTCGTTATTTTTATATGGCTTCTTTCTGCTTGATATTATCTACATTGTCTGTAAAATAAAAGTACTAATACCAATTTCATAATATTGCAGTTGTGTTTTAAATGAAGAATTTGCGGGAAAAACGATGAATGTCACAGTTTTCTTAAGGTTGATGTCATTATCTAATTCAATGGATCACTGCGAAATTTAATGTTTTCTTATGAAAAATGGTAAAAAGGAGAATTATCACCACGAATACAGTAATCCTTTCCTTTATTTTCTATAGAAATAACACTACATCTTTCAGTTATAGACTCAACTAGAGCATTATCTAATCCTTAAGATAAATGTGACATTCATCGTTTTTCCCGCGAACTCTTCAAATGTTAACAACATAACAAAGAGTTAAGAAGGAATATTCACATAAGTTTCATAATAGTACAACTATACTGTACTAAATGGAAGAAACACATCATTCATAAAGGAAGTGATATCCCCCCCCCCAAAAAAAGAGATTGAGTATGACATGATAAGTTGGAATTGATATTGATGGTACCTTTAGCCTTATAAAAGTAATCAATAAGCCAATCAAAGCAATATTACAGTGCAAAGCAAAGTTACCTAGGTGCTGTATATGTTTTAAGTGTAACTAATATTCCGTAACAAAACACTTATCGCATCATGCTTTTAAGGTGATAATGGTGAGCAACTTCCTGTCATCAGAATATTAAATTATTTACTCGAAATGTGCTAAAGCTATAGAGCTGACATTTTTACAACACATGGGCACGTATCTTTTGCTTATGATGTAACAGTAGTTGCTTTGTTAATTCATTTCCTTACAAACAATTTCCATGCGAATATTTTCAAAATTTTCAATACACTATCTTCAGTAATACGTATTTACGGTATGTTAGATTTACGAAAACATTATGTAATAAATAAATACGCCTATATCTGAAAATTTCACTTTTCTATAAAAAAAAAAGTTGAACGGCTGGGGGGATCACCGTGCAAACCACACGATACCTCCATTCTTGTTGGATGATCGTCACCTCTGCTTCGATATGTGGGCGTGAGGTCAGCAGCCGGCTGGTCGGTCTAGGCACTTCACGAGCTGTAGCGCCACGATTATTATTATTATTATTATTATTATTATTATTATTATTATTATTATTGTTATAAAAAGTTGAGAAAATACACTCAGGGACAAAAAAAACCGGACACTTTAATATTTTCTGGTATTTTGCAAAATATTATCTTCTCATACAATATTATGGTAGCCATCTGTTGTTATGGAGACGTGTATACATTGTTGATTGTTTTTTGTTTTATAAACAAGCCATTACAACCAAATATTCCAATTTTGCTTTCGTAGTCTCAGCTATAACAATTTTGTCTCAACCATTTTGTGCTTCATTATCGTTATCATTCGTTATTTCTTTATTTTTACATTTTGTGAGTTTAAGTGGGGTTGTAACATTTGTCTTAAAACAAGATGCGACCTGAAGATGTGGCTCGAGCTGTAGTCCTTTACGATAATGGACGCAGTGTACGTTACATTGCAAATGTTATGAATACGGCTAGAAGCACAACCCATGATAACCCATGATGCCATAAAACGGTATAGAGAGACCCTAGAATATCCCAGAAGACCAGGTTCGGGTCGTCCAAGAGCTACAAATCCAAATGAAGACAGATATATGGTGTTGAGAGTTCTTAGGGAGCGCAACCTGCCAGCTACTAGTGTAGCCCAGCAATTTGTTAACATGCATGGACGCCCAATTTCGGCCAAAACAGTTAGAAGGAGATTGAAAGAAAGTGGACTGATATCAAGTAGACCTGCAACTGGTCCCAGACTTCTCAGGATGCATCGAGTTGAATGACTGCGTTTTGCAAATGATCACAGGGATTGGAGAAATGGACAGTGGAGCTGTGTTCTGTTCACCGATGAGTCCCGTTTCAATCTGTGCTCACCTGATGGACGTGAAAGAGTTTGGAGAAGGAGGGGAGAACGATTTTCACAGTGTTGCATTTCCGAAAATGTGCCATATGGAGGTGGTGGAGTGATGGTTTGGGCAGGAGTGTGTACGGATGCTCGTACAGAGTTGGTTTTTGTTGAAAATGGAAGACTAACAGCTGATAGGTATATAAATGAATGTTTGGCTGATCATGTTGTGCCATTTGGCCAATTCGTAGGCGATAATTTTGTTTTAATGCATGATAATGCTCGGCCGCATATTGCCCATGCGGTCGGAGATTATCTCCAAGAAGTGGGAATCCATGTTCTTCCATGGCCAGCAAGGAGTCCAGACATGAACCGAATTGAACACGTGTGGGACATGCTGGGACGGCGTGTTAAGAATAGACACCGAGACCAGAATCGTTACAAGAGTTGAGGCGAGCAATTGGCGAAGAATGGGAACTTATTCCTCAAGAAGACATTGTTAACCAAATTGAGAGCATGCCAAGACGTATGGATGCAGTTATTCAAGCCAGAGGGGGTAATACCCGTTACTAAAAAGAGTTTTTAATGTTTAAGGCACCATAAAATGAAAAAACAGTTAGACCAAACGATGCCATAGTTATACGCCCTTTGTAATTTTTTGTAAATTTTCTTATTATTTTTTTCAAATGTTGTCGTATAAGGTGCTAAATGGAACATTATTTTGTTTAAATGGGTTTTGTTTCATTTTGAAATAATTGGCAACAAAATACAAGCAAATATAGAAGTGTCCGGTTTTTTTTGTCCCTGAGTGTATAATGCACTCTTATAATGCACTTATACTTCTCAGACAAAACTAAAAATTAACAAGGAGACAGTTTTAATAAGTTCTCTTCCATTTATCCATTGAATCGGTGCTGGCCATCCCTGAATATAGCTCGACCAAGCGGCATATACCACCTCTTTCGTCTGTCTCTTTCCTTTCCGCTGTAAAGCGCTCAGGCTCTCCTGGGCTCTACAGCGCGCGCTTGCTCCTGTGGGCATCAATTGACATGACTGTTGTAGGGTAAATCACAATCATATAATTTAAACAATTTATGTTGTAAGTGCCCGATTGTGAGATACAATAATCTTCAACAGAAAGTAAATTGTAATGAATTTACACAACTTCTACAAAAGATAAAGGAATAAGGCACAAATATTATTTCAAAGTTCAAATACCTATGATGTATAAATATATGATTTTATGACTATTTATTAGCCACCGGCGTGGCTCAGTCGGTTAAGGGCGTTTGCCTGCCGGTCTGAAGTTGCTCTCGGACGCGGGTTCGATTCCCGCTTAGGCTGATTACCTGGTTGGGTTTTTTCCGAGGTTTCCCCAACCGTAAAGTGAATGCCAGGTAATCTATGGCGAATCCTCGGCCTCATCTCGCCAAATACCATCTCGCTATCACCAATCTCATCGACGCTAAATAACCTAGTAGTTGATACAGCGTCGTTAAATAACAAACTAAAAAAAAATAATAATAAAAAATTACTCTTTATAAATTAACAGTACTTCACGTTAAATAATATGGGCTATTTTTTAAGGGAAAACAATATGTACTGTACTTGAATTATATTGCGTCACGAACCATTGAAAGAAAGAAAGAAAGAAAGAAAGAAAGAAAGAAAGAAAGAAAGAATATTGGTACATAAATGCATATACAAACTGAAAAACAAAAATTTTATTATTTCCTAAGCTTTCATTTCATTGCTCATCTACTGAAATTGTAATTTGAATAATGATAAAACACATTTATATTAATTTACAAGAGTTCATTTAAAGTAAATCAAGAGAGGTAAAAAATCAGTTAAGGTATGTCGTCAATTTAGTTTGGTTAAGGAAGAATTAAAAACCGCATTTATTTACATATTTATTTATTTATTTATTTATTTATTTATGTACTTATTTATTTATTTCTTACAGTACTTTTTATTTATATTTATTTATTTTTATTTATTTATCATATACTTATTCATTTATGTATAGGCTACATTTACTCACTGATTCATTTATTCAACTATTTACATATTTATTTATTTATTTAAATATTTATTTACTTATTTACTTCTTTATCTATTTATTTACTCATTTATTTATTTACTTATTTATTTAGTTAATCATTGATTCATTAATTCACCCATCCATTCACTTATCTATTTATTTATTTATTTACGTTTTTACCTATTTATGTAATTATTTATTTATCTATTATTTATTTATTTAGTTAATTATTGATTTATTGATTCATCCATTCATTTATTTCTTTATTTATTCGTTCGTTATTCATCCATTCGTTCAGTATTCATTCATTCATTCATCCATACATCTATTCATCCATTCATTTATTCATCTTCTTACTGCAACTCACTTTTATTCCAGCGTTGTAACCAAGTTCAATTTTGTCACTACAACCATTGACGACGAAATCTCCTCCATCTTAAATGAGATAAATATAATAAATTCCTCAGAACCTGGTCTTCGAAATTACGAATATTTTATAGTTCAGTTGTTTCCCCCAGTGGCCTATTTACTTAAAATTGCCCCCGACATGTCTTTCTCTACTCTATTTTATTCGATTTAAATGCATAAAATTCTTTTCCATTGGTCCATGTTTTTGTATAGCTGACACCCTCCGAGTATTACTCTAGAATCCACTTTTTTGTTGTATTCCTCTAGTTAACTACTGATTTAGAGTCTGCATTTTTTTTTAACCTCTGGGGTGGTGTAATTGTCAGATCCGTGGAAAAACCAGGCTTTTGAATTAGCAGGGCGGAATGTTGTACAGTACAGAGCCGTCTAGCGTTCGGACCTTGTACTAAAATGGAAGCGTCCTAAATCTCTTGCTCCCTGACAGCCAACATACTTACACTACCTAACACTACCACCGCCCAAAATTGGGCCGACGGGAGACTCGGAGGGAAAACAAATCACGTCACACGTACATCAACAATGCTTTTTTAGGGTTGCATTTATTCTCAGCTATATTAACGCTCTACAGGGTCTCCGAGAATTAATCCTAGAGTTTCATGAGGTTATTATGAATTAAAGTAACGTATTTAATCGATTTAAAATGCCTTTATTTAATGCAGTAACTCAGATTGCGTTCGTGAGAGTTTGTTTGGTCATTGTTTTTGTCGTCATAAGGAAGTCATTATTGTTAAATTTATTATTTGTAAAACCCGAGAGGAAACTAGTCTAAATTACAAATTCAGTGGTGTTGTAATTCCGCAAGAACAATGTTGTAAATACCTAGGATTGTATTTAAACTCCAAACTTTCTTGGGGAGAGCATGTTGACAATGCTACGGGAAAAGCATGGAGGACACTTCACTTTATTATGAGAATCTTGAAAAAGGCTAGCCTCAAATCGAGGGAAACAGCATATCTAACCTTAGTGCGACCGTTAATGGAATACGGAACTACATGTTGGAATCTCTATAGAATATATCAGATAAATTCCTTAGAAAGAATCCAGTATAGAGCTACTAAATTTGTTAAAGGTAAAAGAGAAGACGGAAATGATACGATAAAAGAAATTAAATGGGAAACATTGGAAAACAGACGTAGAAAAACTAGAATAACATCATTGTATAGAGCACAACTAAGTCAAAAAGCATGGGCAGACATAACGGCTCGGTTAGAGAAGCCAACGTACTATGGTAGGAACGATCATGATTTTAAAATCAAATGTAGGAAACAGAAAACGAATATAGGTAAATTCTCATTTTCAAATAGAACTATAAATTATTGGAATGACCTAGCTGCAGAGGTCTTTGAGGGCTGCCCTTCGTTTAGGAGATTCAAGAATAACTTAAAACGTTGTATATAAAATGTAAATTAAAATTAAGGTGACATTTATATTTTAAGGTGACATGTACTTATTTAGCCTGACGAGTTACTCTCTTGGTTTGAATTGTAAATTATTTAAAAATAGCTTGTAAGAGTATTTTAGACTAGAAATGTTTAGTTTAAATGTAGTTCTGTTTATTAGTATGAATAAGGGTGTAATTGTCTTATTTGAACTGTTGTATCAGTGAAGCGTGGTGAGTCAGTGAAGTTATGGTTTTACAGTGCAGTGAATAGTTCCAGTCTGTGATAATTTATAGCGTCAATGAAATGTGTTCTGTAGTGTTAGTGAAATGTGTCATAGTGCCAGTACAGTGAGTGAGATGAGAGTAAAGTGAAAGATTATTATCAGTACTAATGTGAAACTTATGTAGGCCCTAAATATATTTAGGTTGTAATGTAAAATTAGGTTCACTTATTAATTAGGTTATTTTATGTATTATTACTAATTGTAACTATTGTGTATAATTGTATAATTGTATTGTTATGGTTGTGAAACTTGGACTCTCACTTTGAGAGAGGAACATAGATTAAGGGTGTTTAAGAATAAGGTGCTTAGGAAAATATTTGGGGATGAAGTTACAGGAGAATGGAGAAAGTTACACAACACAGAACTGCACGCATTGTATTCTTCACCTGACATAATTAGGAACATTAAATCCAGACGTTTGAGATGGGCAGGGCATGTAGCACGTATGAGCGAATCCAGAAATGCACATAGAGTGTTAGTTGGGAGGCCGGAGGAAAAAAAACCTTTGGGGAGGTCGAGACGTAGATGTGAAGATAATATTAAAATGGATTTGAGGGAGGTGGGATATGATGATAGAGACTGGATTGGTCTTGCTTAGGATAGGGACCAATGGCGGGCTTATGTGAGGGCGGCAATGAACCTCTGGGTTCCTTAAAAGCCAGTAAGTAAGTAAGTAGGCCTATAATTGTATTGTGTACTGCTTATATTGTATGCACCACTGCCACCGGGTGCTTGCCCACTTGCAGTCTAAATAAATACATACACATACATTTCTCTTACTATGATAATTAAGTAACTCGAAAAGATTGCGTTCATTTTCTTTCATTGCTGTCACTGTTGTTGTCGTCATAATAGTCATTCTTGTTAAATTATATCTGAAAATAAGGGTAGGCCTACTAATAATCAGTTAAGAAAGTATACATGGAGATATGAAAATCCATACGTCACACACGATCACATTCGAAATTCTCCTAAAGTACAGCTTAATGGACAACCAGATTTTTGGACTCTTTTTCTTTTCTGAAACCAACAACTACTGCTAGGGAACTTTCTGATTCCTCAAATCGAGCAATTGGAAGACGCTGGGTTTCGGGTCATCTTTCAACAAGAGCACCGCCCCACTTTGCGCATCATTTGCAAGAAGAGTTGAGTCGTCGATTTTCACAGCGGTCGATTGACAGAAATGCATCCATCCCGTGGCCCGCAACAAGTCCTGTTCTTAGTCCATTGAACTTCTTCCTCTGGGGTTATGTAAACAAAATGAGGTTTCCAGTGGAAATATTCCGAATATTATAGATCGGTATGAACGTTTGTAAGATATCTGCTGTTCTCACCTCTACCTCCACTGACCCCAAAGAGTGTGTCAGTGTTGCCAACCTTCAAAGACAAAATTGTGGAATTGTAGTCTTAAAAATATATTATCTATAGTAATGTCACAAGAGGTCTGAGATTTATTAGGACTATTTCGTGAATAAAATAAAAATGTAGACAACATATCCCTAAAATTCACTTACAAAATGTTAATAATTGTATATTTATGAATACTTATCTATTCAGACATTGTGAAGTTGAAATATATGAATATCGATTACTGCAATACAGAAATTGGATGTTATTCAGTAATGTCAATTGAGAAAAGCGAAATACAGGTTTAATAATGTTAATTAGATGTACTGTGCTTTTCTCTTGTTATTATAAAATAAATACATTTTTATTACCTGCTGAAACCATAATTCAATTTAAACATTTTATAATATATCTACAAATAACCTAATTAATACATTAATTAAATGAACAATTGTTATGAAGGAGTGTCATTTTTATTAGATACAGTGAATATGGAATTAGAAGATGAAGACATAGACGTAGAAGTAGGATTTCGCACTTTATTTAAAAAATGCTCATCGATTTACGGGGAAACAGCTAGCCACACTGACGAAACAAAAGAACGACCATGCGATAAATTGATAGTGATAAATCGAGCTGCAAAAATTATCTCGATGTATGACCACAGTCTAGTATATACAGTCGCGAAGCTCAATACGTAGTAAATATGCAAACATTAGATAGTTGCTCACCACTAGGATCGCTAATATCGCCTCATTACAGGCAATGCAAAATAGTACCGTCACAGTCTATTGTTTCTAGCACCCTCAAAACTCAAGCTTCGTGACTGTATATAGTAGACTGTGGTATGACTGTGATTGGTTGAATTTTTTTTTATTGGGTTATTTTACGACGCTGTATCAACATCTAGGTTATTTAGCGTCTGAATGAAATGAAGGTGATAATGCCGGTGAAATGAATCCGGGATCCAGCACCGAAAGTTACCCAGCATTTGCTCGTATTGGGTTGAGGGAAAACCCCGGAAAAACCTCAACCAGGTAACTTGCCCCGACCGGGATTCTAACCCGGGCCACCTGGTTTCGCGGCCAGACGCGCTGACCGTTACTCCACAGGTGTGGACTTGGTTGAAATTCAAAATATCATTACACTTCATTGGTCGAAAATGCAATGAAGTCATATAAACGGAATAGTCCCAAATATACGCTTATACTGATTAACTAGTTAGGTTTTCTCAGAGGATAAACTACCACAGTTGATACAGAGTTGTTAAATAGCCAACTCAAAATTTAAACAAACCAGATAATATTCTACAGTGTTTCTGACACATTTTACGGACAAATGTTTCGAATAAATGAGGTAATTTACACAGAAGCCAATTTCTTACATTTTGTGACAAAATGGAGGATTTTCCTGACATAAGATTGAGCAAATATACGAGTTGATGCGGATGGATAAACGATTTGAAAGGACAGCTGACAAGAAAAACGACCTATGTCGCCTCTGCCGCAGTCATCGTGACAATGATAGTTGTGCCTACATTCGCACACCATTCAATTTGCTGGTCGCAATTAACGAATAGTGAAATTAATTAAACCAACTAGTAATTACGCCACGCCGGATTAAATTCCTCATATTGCTGCACAATGGCAGTCATACTAACGCAGACTCTAGCCCAATTTGCTGTGCGGTTTGCAGCTTCGTGAGCTACCAACAGAATTCCTGAAATACTAATAAAAAATCGATATCATAAAAATGACAAATTTTTTCACTATGCCTCCATTATACTTATACGTTTCGAAACAGTTTAGTCTTTTACTATGCTATCAATGATATCGCTGTTTAGTTCTTGAATACATATGGAAATGAAACCATTTGTTTACCTACCCGAGCGAAATATCGTCGGTTTACAAGCAAAACACATTAAGTCAAAAATATTACTTCTGAGAAAAAAAAAAAAAAAAACGTTTGAAAGCTCCTGACAGAACTGAATCCTCAAAACATTATTTTTTGTAAGTTGTTTCTCTTTATGTGTATTTCATTTTCAATTCTAATTTCATAGATACAAGCCTATATTATACTTATGACTTTTAAGGAACCGGAGGTTCATTGCCGCCCTCACATAAGACCGCCATCGGTCCCTATCCTGAGCAAGATTAATCCAGTCTCCACCATCATTTCTCTCCTCCCTCAAATGCATTTTTATATTATCCTCCCATCTACGTCTCGGCCTCCCCTTAGGTCTTTTTCCCTCCGGTCTCTAACTAACACTCTATACGCATTTCTGGATTCGCCCATACGTCCATATGTCAGGTGAAGAATACAATGCGTACAGTTCTGCGTTGTATAACTTTCGCCATTCTTCTGTAACCTCATCCCTCTTAGCCCCAAATATTTTCCTAAGCACCTTATTCTCAAACACCCTTAACCTCTGTTCCTCTCTCAAAACGAGAGTCCAACTTGCAACTTGGCGTTTATCAGAAATCTCAACGTTAACTGTATACTTTTCATATCTCACTACTTATATGATAGACCTCTTTTAGCCAATGTCAGTGTGTTCAACTCCATAAACATCAAATTCGCTACTTTTCGCTACGGTTGTGGGTACTGAATAAATACGGAGCAATAACATACAGTATATTATGTATAAAAGATCACAGAAATAGGTTTTACTGTTTACTGACATAATTTATATATATTTTTTGAAAATCAGAGTTGTGAATTATAATGATTTTATTTCATATTTATTCACAAATGGTTAACCTTTAATAAAGACTTTTTGTGAATACAAATATAATCAGGGCCTATGCTATTATTTTGTTATAACATATTAATTAATTTATAAAGACAAAGCCTGAAAGTAGTTGCTTTCAGTGGCGGCTCGTGATCATTTCTGTTGGTGGGGCCAGATATTTCACAAATTTTGCGATACGGTATACGTTAAATAATGCACCAAGATTTTTTATTTCATTTTAGTTAATTTTTTGCTTAAAAATTAGTTCACCACAATACAACTAAAACTACCACTCATTACTGCAGTACCATCATATGCTTGAGCTATGAGTTTATTTTATAAATTGAAAGATTGTTGACTTTACTTTAGAACCTCGCTCAGACTGTTAGCCGTGCGATTGTTTACCAATTTGAAAGAAACAAACCTTTCCACAGGTTTACAACCTTTCATGTACCTCAAAATAATAACAAATTGTCTTTTGCAGGTTATGTCTGTTGTTTCGTCAACCTGCACAATAACAAAATCTGTAGAATTAATATTCTGTTTCAGATCTTCGATGTATACCTCATACATACTGTCTCATAATTCATTTTGTATAATATGTAAAGCAGATTTAAAAACAGAAGTACTCTTTAAGTGTTCATCCAATACATTCTCAAGACTGGCAAGTAAAGATAACAAGTCTAACAAATTTCCCCGATTTGCAGAGCCCTGATTTTCGTTATGAACACTCAGTCATAATTCGTGAGTTCCGTAAAATACTAAAGAATCAGTTACTCTTCTTAGGCTGTCTCTCAAAGCTCAAGTCCATACTACACACTAGTGACTAGCAACTAGGTGACTTGTAAACTACACACTATGGAGCTTTGGAAATGTATGCTTTAAACATGGCCTTCTTCATAGATTATTTTTCTAAAGACCATGACATCACGGTGCAGCACTAAATTAAGAAGACAGTGTCCTAATGCAGTTTCATTACGAATTATGAGGAAAAGATGAGGGCTTAATATATTACAATAATGTTTAAAACATTGTACAGAAGGTACTAACAATGTCAGTGTTCAAAGTTAACGTGTTATTCTACATTATATTTACATTATTTCACTTCCAACGCATTTTCAGGTTTCATAACCCCATTTGCTGATCAGGTATCCATGTTTATTTAGTGAACAAGTCATCAATCAAGCAGGCATTTTCGTTGACTAGCTACTACGGACTTGATTGCTCTGCACTATGTAGCTTTGGATCATAACTTCTGACGTAACATCCGGCTATTTAGTCAACAATTTAGTTCACTTCAGCTGAAAATGTAGCTTTGAGACACGGCCTTAGTATATGCCTGTTTTTTGTGACCTGTTCGTTGTGTTTCTGGATTGAAAATGTGACCGCGGAATCAATTTGTGCTGCATATTTACTTCCCAAACAGTTTAAACTTACAAGCATTTTTTAAATGTATTACACTTTTTTCTTGTTTTTTGATGCGCTCCCTTAAATGTTTTACATCTTTGCAACCTGTCGACGTCCACAGTCCCTCGCCACCAAACAACAGACAACAGAAACAAAATAAACTTTGTTTTTCGTCACTTACAGTTAGCCAGCACTTCTTTGTAAACCACGAGCTGCAGAAAGTTTTCCTTTTCTTACTATCCGTCTGTGTAAAACTGAAGTCATTAGGTTGATGTGTGCGTAGTTGTTTAATTTAAAGTTCATCTTCTAATTTTAACGAAGAAAATTATGTTTTAATAGGTAATTCACTTTATTCATGTCTTCACACTTCGCTCGCATGCACTAGGCCTATTCAAAGTTCACACGCACACTTCTGCAATTAACCCACTGTTCAGTGGCACGGCGACTCACAGTACAACGAATAACTGCGACTGTCGCTTCCCTCCGGCAGACGGGCCCCAACGAGAAGCGTTATACTCGTGACGATAACTTCGTAACACTTCGTGAATCTCCGTCGATAGCGAACATTGCATACGTCGCACCATGGCAGGTGAGCGCTAAAGTGATTCAAGTTGTGTGGCCATTTGACGCGGGCCCAAGCTCACAATATTTAGTATCGTACAATCTTTGACGTTTTACTGACACACATTGCGCCATGACGAAATTTACTGAAACAATTATGAATCCAGTACACTGTCCTGAACAAAATTTACGCATTTTAAATACGAAAAAAACATTTCTGGGGAACAAAATATTGGTGGGGCACGGCCCGGTGGCCCCTAAGGATCGGCCGCCTCTGGGTGCTATGCTTATTATTCTCCCTGAAATAACGCACTACAAATTTTAATTTACTTGTATATTCATAAAATATTATTTAAAGATAGAACACATGTAAGTCTAATAAGCTTATTCTAATGTATTTCTTTACTTACAGACTCTAGTATACACTATACATAGTAATTTTTATTAATATTTTTTTTACTAGCACGTGACTACTACCCAAGATCACGCATTTAACATTGCTCAGCCTTATAGGATTTGACGGCAACAACTTTTATCAATTTTACTATGCTGCCATCTAGCTACTGCATAAGAAGTCACGTTGTAACTCTTCTTTGAATTGCATGGAGCAATTGTACTTCCATCTACCGGTCGTTCTCAATCGATGGTGGCGATCCTGGTGGTTGTTCTCTTTCACATCTTACGGATTTTAACATAGGGATTGTCAATCTCTTATAACTAGGGCCCGGATTTTTCGAAAATGCATATGCGCACATGCAAATGCATATTTTGAGGGTTAGTGCATGTTTCGGCATGTATTTAGTTTGTGTATGATCAATTATCTGACATTTCTGAACGAACTGTAAATCTAGTAATGAATTTGTATGTCGGACATCCCTTGGCACCACAATAACCTTCCTATTTCAAGTGAAATGGTAACGGGACCATACTTCCAGTCTCACAATACATGCAGGCAGATAGACGTTGCAAACCTTTTTCACAAAAGGAATCTCTTACATTCCTTCCTCAATGCAGTATCCTCTCAAAGTTTGTCTCGACAGGACCGCAAGTGTTCATCTGTTGACTTATTTTTCATCTACTGATAGTTTATACGGTGTTCTGTCAGATTAAACTAAAATGCCTAAAGATAAGTACACTAAATCTTTTTTAATTAAACAGTGGATTTCATGCAATAGTGACTATTCAAGTGACGATATTCAAGTGACCGTGATATAGTGTATTGTCAAGTATGTGAGAAGACTGAGAAATGCGAGAAAAAGTTTTTACTAGAACAGCATTCAAAAACAACTGCGCATCTCTGGTCAAAACAAAAGGGTAAGAACACGCAACAGGTACTTTTAACTCAGGCGAAATCACGGTCTGAAGTTAGTACATTTTCCGCTGACCTTTGTAAAGCTTTTGTATGCAGAATATTCCGCTGCATAAATTAAATAATCCACATCTACGATCATTTCTTAAAAAATATTGTCTTAATCAGAGGACACCGGACGAATCCACTCTTAGGAAAAATTATTTACTTTCGCTACATGCTTCTATCCTGGATTCAATACGGTCTAACATAGGAGGGAACTACGTATGGATTTTGGTTGATGAATCAACAGATTCGTGTGGCAGATACATACCGAACTTCATAGTGGGTAAATTATGTCCAAAACCCAGCAAACCTCATTTACTTTCATGCAAAGTGTTGGAAAAAACCAACCACAGTACAGTTGCAAGATTTGCATATTTTAGGTATTTTCAGTGCATATATATCCGGGACCTACTTATAATATATGTGATCAGGGCTACTAATGACATAATCGTTAATGTGCTTCCGCTTTTATAAGTGTATTATGTTTTTTATGTAGGCATAGATAATATAGATTCCTGCCCAGATAAATTCTGTGAAGTAGATGCAGTATTCTTATCACATGGAGCTTCTGATTTTATTATCACCAGGTTTGTAGCTTTACAGCATACATTTTTATTTTTCAGATCTACTTTTATTCTCATTACCGCCATCTCTAAGGAGACATTAGTTAGAGTTATACAAAATCTTATAGAAAAACGAACAAAATTTATTTGGGATGTTTCAGAGAAAATATACAAATTTAAGCTCTTAACATGAATTTTTTCAAATCCACTTCGTTTCGGGAGGAATTCAATTATCGCTGCTACGTCTCCCGAAGCCTCAAATTGCGCTACACTTGGGCACACTGGCCAATGTTAAACTTCTCAATGATAAATGTATGTATGTATCCAATGCCTACCCACTTCACTTTACGTGATTCGGGTTCCGCATATTGTGGATAGATGGCAGGACTGTGACCCATTTTTCTAGTTGCACACCACTTCGCCGGGCCATGCTGTACATTATGTATATCTGTGAAGTGTTATGTCTTGTTCTAGGGTGAGTATATGTGTAAGTGTTCGCGTAAGTGTAATATATAGAATGAGTGATGATGATGATGGAGAGGGGGAAATCCGGTGCCGGCACGTAGTCTACTCCTGTCGAAAAGCACCAAGGGGGCCGCCAGGCTTAACATCCCCATCCGACGGACGAATCACTATCAACAGTGACATATGCCTTCTCGTCATATGCACTGCGGAGAGATTTGAGATTTAATACAGGCATATTGTTGCACAATCTAGTGATTAGAAGTTGTGCACCGCCATCTCTCCTAGTTCCGAGGAAATTTCTAATCCCGCCGGGGATCGAACCCGGGTCGGCTAGTCTGGAGGCAGACACGCTACCACAGAGCTAACTCGGTGGACAGTCAATGATAAATAAAATCTTGTAAAAAAAAATATCACTTCAGACGTATTCTAAGTGAAATATTACGGCCGTGTCAACGTACATAGTACATGATGCCTTGAAATGTTCACGAGTATTTTTTATATACTGTATATGCCCGGTATATAACTCCTGACGTCCATTTTAAGAAAGAAGCGATGTGGTACTAGGCCTATATGTGACATAAGTCATTGTAGCATTAAGAAATTGAAAATTATGAGAAGAGAGGACAGATGAGTAGAGAGAATGTTTGTCTAGGCCAACTGCAAGTGAAACTTGGGTCACATTGCTACTTTATGTATTTGTGTTTGTAGAGTTCAATTTTCAATCTTTCCCCTTCCTCCTTTCCACCAGCTCCTTCCTTGACGACACGAATTGGACTAACATTCTGATTGATTTACGACCCTTGATCTACAAGAATACAGACTGAAAAAGGATAGAAAAGAATCAAAGAGGAAATAAAAAAAGAAGATTTCTAAGCTTCCGTGTACGCTATGACAGATAAAAAGGAATTCTAGGGAATTTAAAAGCGGATGATAATTTAAGTTCAATCGTTTCAAATCCAGTCGCTAGGCAGCAAGGCACACGCTATGCTGTGTAGAAGATTGATGCATCTCGAAAGCCACAATTCAATTGATTTGTCAACGATGCGGGAACTACAACATACTTTGTGAAGTTTATTTAGACTTCATATACACATACAGTAACTTCTCTCTCATCCGAACAGTAGGGTAGGTAATTATTATTGGCTACTCACAGTACAATACGTGCCTTCTTCCTCCCCGCCATGTACTTTTTTCCTCCCCCTATTTGCAACCCCGTTGTGCTATCAGTAAATTACAGGTTGTGTGTGGAAGAAGTTCACTATGCTTTCTAAGTCATTTACTGATAAACGCTCGAAGTTTAGTTATTCTTTAAAAGACAAACTGGATATTTTGAAGCGGCTGGATGAAAGGGAAACTATTTCTGGTATCCCGAGGAGTAGGCCTACAATTTATGACTGGAAGCGTAATCGGGCTGCAATGGAAGAATATTGTGCATTCACGAGCTCTAATGACAAGCGCCGTTCATTGAAGCAGCCTAGTGTTTTCAAATACGATAAGGAACTGTTTCTATTGTTTCAAGAACAAAGAAGGAAAGGTACTCCAATATCTGGTCCGATTCTGAAAGAGAAAGCGCTTGATATGCTTAAGAAACATGGAGGCGATAATTTCTCTGCTAGTGATGGGTGGTTGTCAATGTGGAGGAAATAGTGTGGTGTTCATCCGCTTGCAATTTGTGGAGAGAGGATGTCATCTGATACAGTTGCAGCTGAAGAATATAAAACTACATTCCGAGATTTGATGAGTAAACTAGAATTACCTTTCCAGCAGATATACCTTTGTGACGAAACCGGTTTAAATATCAAATGTTTACCGAAAAGAACTTTAGAATCTACATCATACAAAACTGCGCCTGGTTTCAATATAAAAAAAACGTGTGACTGTATTAGCTTGCTCCAATGCATCAGGGGCAAATAAACTTCCCTTGATGTTAATTGGAATAAATTTAAGAATATATTGATCGTAACTACTGTAATCGGTGATTTAATTACTGTCTTATTCAAATGTTCACAAATATTTTCTTATCATATTTACTCATATCAATTATGCAGACGATGGAGGGATAGTTAACTAAGTTCCGTACCGTCTTGCAGTAAGGCGTGGCCTATGAAATCACGTGAATGCCGGACGACGAAGCAGACGGACGACATAGCAACGGATCACAGAGAATTTACTGTACATAACTTGTCAATTTCTTCGAAAATATATGTGCAATTATATAGGGTCCGCCGAGTTAGCTCTGTGGTAGCGCGTCTGCCTCCAGAGTAGCCAGTCCGGGTTCGATTCCTGGCAGGGTCAGAAATTTTCATGTAAAATTTCTACCCCGGAACTAGGAGAGATTGCGATACAAACCTCTAATCACTAAATTGTGCTCCAGTATACCTGGGTCAAATCTCAAATCTATCCGCAGTGCATATGAAGAGAAGGCAATGTCACTGTTGATAGTGATTCGTCCATCGGATGAGGACGTTGAGCCTGTCGATTCCCTTGGTGCTATTCGACAGAAGAGTTTTAGCGAAATAGTAACAAGGGTTAGGGTTCTGTATTAAATAAGTTTAAATGTATTATGTTATTTACAGGAAGGCAGTATTTAGTTAGTTATGAGAAAAGGGGAATGAAGTTGAATCTAGGAATAATTTTTAAGTGCAGATGAGAATAAGAGAAGGGAAGTAGGACAATTTTTTAGTAGGTTATTTTACGACGCTTTATCAATATCATAGGTTACTTAGCGTCTGAATGAGATGAAGGTTTTTTTTAGTAGGTTATTTTACGACGCTTTATCAACAGCTTTCGTTATTTAGCGTCTGAATGAGATGGAGGTGATAATGCCGGTGAAATGAGTCCGGGGTCCAACACCGTAAGTTACCCAGCATTTGCTCATATTGGGTTGAGGGAAAACCCCGGAAAAAACCTCAACCAGGTAACTTGCCCCGACCGGGAATCGAACCCGGGCCACCTGGTTTCGCGTCCAGACGCGCTGACCGTTACTTCACAGATGTGGATAAGTAGGACAAGAAATGAATAAATTAAAAGGATGGTTAAGTGAAAGTGAAGGGACATGAAAAACATAGTAAAAAAACAGGCTTCAAGTGTCACATGACGTCTGTGTTAAAGTTGTAAATAGTGTAAGTAAGGGACTGCTGGCCCCAATACAGAAGGGTCAGCAGGACCGAGTACGTTGAGAAATATATCATATTTGACAGAAGTAGGCTACGTGCAGGCACCGGGTATCCCCTTCTCCCTTCCTCGCCATCATATTTCTTACCCATTCCCTACACTAACACTTACACATACACTCACCCTAGTACACCACATAACATATCATATTCGACAGAAGTAGGCTACGTGCAGGCACCGGGTATCCCCTTCTCCCTTCCTCACCATCATAATTCTTACCCATTCCCTACACTAACGCTTACACATACACTCACCCTAGTACACGACATAAATCTTCACAGACACACATCATGCATAACGTGGCCCGCCGAAGTGGTGTGCAACTTGAAAATGGGTCACAGTCTTGCCATCTATCCGCATTATGCGGAACCCGAATCAAGCAAGTGAAGTGGGTAGGCATTAGACACACATATGTGTAATTATTTTCTCTCTACCAACAAAAGTTCACAATTTTATATTGGTTTCTCTTTCAGGCGCCATGAATGCGCCATGAATGCTTTCGCCACTAGAATAAGGTGGTGTATTCAGTACCAGGCTTTTACCGCGTTTTATTCCGGGGAAATATCCGGTACTCAATTTAAGGAAAATCTGAAGAGACCTCGAAGCAGTTCAGGTAGTTAGCCAGACACGGCATTGAACTCGGAACCTATCAGTCTGTATGCAGTTAGTATACTAACTGATCTACCAAGTCCCACTTATACAGAGGGAAAAATATTTGTGTGTATGAACACTCAGATTACTGTGGGGAGCTCACGAGATCAGCCCTGGTAGGAATGTGGAGTAATGCCAATCCTACACGCAGGCAACATCCAGCGTAACGCCACCCTTGCTCGCAGAAAACGACGTAATGACACACTACTAACTACATTACAGTAGCTAACCAACATGAAACATTCGATCAACTTTTAAAATATAAACCAACAATTTCAACTTATACTACACACCCACACAGAGCTAGTCCCAAACTACCTGCCATTTTCAGTCAGAGTATAATTAAACATCATGTGGTGACTGAGATGTCATTTGTTTAGTGTCATAAGACTCTAACTCATAAATCTTACCTCTGGTCAGTTCTAGGAAGAGCGATGCTCCATTCATCAATATCTCCCGGCACCGCACCTAATTAAAATACACCTCGCAGAAACTTTCTCGTCAGCTCCCCAAAGTAACTTTTTTTATATAATAGTACGGCCCTTAACTTACTATTATTCGCCCTGACTCTACCCTGTGTGCACATAACTTAAGAGATAATGTGCCTCAACTTCGAAGTGTAATTATTGATAACCACAAGACTACAAAGGATGACACATCTTTCTGTAACCCAGCCGTGGCGAAAATGTGACTCACGAGCACATTGTGGCTCGCAATGATAGCTATGCATTTCTCTTGTTTCCTATCTCCTCTAACCCCCCCACCCTCTCACTCACTGGAGTCAAACTCCGTTCCATTTGCATTTGTCTCTGACCTGCGAGTGGCATATCGTCGCAATGACTCTCTCGAAATCATATACCTCTATAAAAAGGAAAGTTTCAAGTAGGATAGGAGGACGCATTTTTTTGCTGTCAATATGATGAGAATATTAAATGTATGATTTGTTCACAAGTATTACGAGGAAAACGGTTGTATAACATAAAATCGCATTATACTACATATTACTCATGAAACATTAAAAGGTTAAGTATTATTATTATTATTATTATTATTATTATTATATCATCTCTGAACGTCGATCCTTTTGTACGAATAATGCGGTTATATCTTCAATTTAAACTCACAGATTTACAATGTGATGTTAAATGAAAGCTAGATGTAAGGACTTGACAAATTTGAACTTTTCAAATCTTTGCAAAAAAAATAAATATCCGAAGCTTCGTTCATTCGCGTGCTCTGTTGAAGCCATGTTCGCTACAACTTATGTTTGTGAAAAATTATTTTCAACAGTGAAAATAGTGAAAACCAAATTTAGATCACGACTGACAGACAAATACCTTCGTGATCAACTACGACTGGCACTAAGTGACATAATTCCTGATTTTGAAACTTTCTCGCAGAGACATTCTGAAGACAGTTAATAGGTTGTGATAATGTGTCCTATGTTTTCTTGTTCATTTCTTTCTTCGTTAAACGTACTACACATTAGATTGTAACCTTGTACTGTATAAAATTATATTTAAGTGGTTGACGTAAGTAAAATGAAAATCCGTTAATAAGTCAGACAGTTGCTTCACTTCCCCTTCGGGTGTCCGCCTCCCTCCATAGGTGCTATGCAAGTTGCAGGTTGCACAGTGGCTCGGCGCACGATCACATTTTCGCCACGGCTGCGTAATCTATGTAGCGTACCAGTCTTCTCATGATCATGGACCACAAGTTGCATACCGAGCTCCCTTCATCACAAACAACGCTCCCCGTGCGCAGTTTCTAATTTGTCTTATGTATATGTTACACTTTCATTATGCTGGAGCTATGCAAGAAACTGGTGAGACAAGGGAAGGAAGAGCAGGAGGGAGGACGAACTGCATGCTGGGGGTTGTGGGAAGGGGTGTAAATCCAGAGCACTATGACCCTCTCCGACAAAGCTACAACCCTCAAGCGGTGTGCTGAAACCAGCAAAGTTTTAATTGGGGGGCAGAGACAGACAGAGAGACGATGCTAGGCTTTCAAGTTAAGAATATTTACTAATTACATGAATGCTACCGCTTCTCCTGCTGGAATCTACATTTGTTATTATTGTTCTGCGTATTTAGCGACAAAGCAGAGACAGAAAGTGGGCTGCATCATCATCATCAACAGTTACGTGTTAAAGCTAGTAACTTTTCTTCGCAAAGAATTTTTAAGATGGCGACATACTGTACTTCCACAGGTGATTCATAGCTCCACTAATCTCCAC
Organism: Periplaneta americana; assembly: GCF_040183065.1. Classification (NCBI taxonomy): domain Eukaryota; kingdom Metazoa; phylum Arthropoda; class Insecta; order Blattodea; family Blattidae; genus Periplaneta; species Periplaneta americana. The sequence continues at coordinate 161,668,224 of NC_091120.1, read as the reverse complement.
CATATAAAACAGAGATGGGCATCGTGCCTCACTTGAGAATTTGTGCCTCACTGACCTTCACAGAGCTTATCGCTCTGAGTGACATCATCTTCACAGTCCCCGTTCCTCCCTCACGTAGCTCCTAGGCGTAGGCAGGTTCTATATCATTTTCATAAGCAATATCAGTGGTGGCATAATGGCATTATCAAAGCAATGTGTACGCGTTAGAAAACGATTATTTCATGAGAAATGGGAGGAAGAGTTTTTTTGCTGTTTAGAAGGGGAGAACATACGATGTATGTTATGCTCGAAAATCCTATTAGATATTAATAAATTTAATATACAACGACATTACTCCTTATGTCATAAAGAACATGCTGAATTAGAAGGTAAGACACATTAACTGTTATTATTCGTACTATTCCGAAGAAAATTTATGATCTTAACATTTGCATATTATACTAAATACGACATTATACCTTAAACACGCTGCATTAAAAGGTAGCCTATAGGAATTAAATGTTGTTTGTACGTATTATTTCTGAAAGAAATTTATAAAAATATATATATATATATAATGTGCGTAGAAAAGGAAATATGATTTTCTGAAATTATTTTTGGGTCTAGAACGTGCAAATATATTAAGTATTCTTGATAAACGCCAGAATATTCAAGAAAATAAACGTAGACAACGTGATGGAATATTATTGGCTAGTTACGCAATTTCTCGCCTGTGATTTAAATCAATTCAGCTACGGAGAAACAGTAAAGAGATTTATGATTAAAGCTGCCAAATTAATTTGCCAAATTGAATAAAAGTTTTCGAGTCTCTCACGTTAACCAAGCGCTTTCCTAATAATTCGCCACTGACCGCCTTAGCGATTACGATAAGGTGACGTAGGCCACAGCAGTTTATATTTCCCATCCTACTCTGCAGTCTCCTCTCCTAGTAAACAAACTATTTCAAATCGAGTGCCTCACGTAACCGAAAATTGTGCCCATGTATGATATAAAATGTTGCTATCACTAACGTTCTTCCCTGTTCCGCCCCACCTGCCGTTCTTCATCTCGTTAGTAATAAACAACAGATGGCCTAGCTAATAATGGCAACAGCATTGGACTGTGGCTCCTAGTCTTAATTACATTAAGTATTTGATATTCTGCCATGGTTTGTTTCAACATGGATCCCGGAATAGGTGCCCAAACTTGGCGCGTCAAAAGTGAAAAGATTTTATGGAACGGAAAAATTCCACTTTAATAGTCATGAAAATGTTTACATGATACTATCCGATAAACTCAACAATGGGAACGAATCCATTCCTATACACAAGGGAGGTTCATATATATATATATATATATATATATATATATGCATATTCTACTTGGAAGAGTTTATTATAATGCCTGGGGGAGGGCGAGAATGGAGGATTTCTGTGTTCTGTTTCACAGATAGTTCAACGTAATGTATGACAAATGCTCCGGGAATATCTGTTTCTACAGGGAAAGAAATAACAAAAGAAAATTCTGAGGATATTTGCGACTAAAACAAAAATTTAGTAACTGTACTTACAGGAGAGGACTGAATTTTTTCCACGGGTCTTAGCTTCAACAAGCTGAATAAAAAGCCTTGTGCACACTCCTTTTTTTTCTCTCACTGTCTCGTTCGACACGGGGAAATAAAAACTGGCAGTAAAGCTATATCAACCACGGACCAATAATGTTACGAAACCTTGACTGCTGAGCGCTGATTGGAGAATTCGACATGCAGCGCAGCATCTCGACTGTGAATAGTTTAATTTTATAAATCATCCCTGCCTGTCGCGCAGGTATTCTAAAGGTAACCTCGATTCGACTCATAGTCAGGCCTATGATTTTTTAAAAACTCATAGTAACACTTGTGACGTAGAAGATCACAATTGGGAGTTCTCCATCATCATCATTCCGTCCGATTTCAATTCCATAGCATTTCCCGAATGCCACTTGGCGTTAGGTTGCCTGAATATGATCAGTGAAACTAAGTACATTCAGCTGATGTGGGTTGGGAATGCGTCTAGCTGAGGGTCGGCACAAAACTTCTCTCAGACGGACATAGCGCTATAGTTCGTCCTATTTCAGGATATCAGAAATGTGTGTGGAATAATCGCTGCGAAAGAATATAAATAATAGTTTACATTCATCATCATCATCATCATCATCATCATCATCATCATCATACTGAACCTTAGTACATTGAATATCACTGACTATAGCAACCTACGACATCTTGTTCATGTCAGCGCTATCTCGATCGATCAATATTTTTTTCCTATTTTTTCAGCATAATTCGCTGCTCTATGTGTGGTGTAACTAAAAAGAATTTAAATATCACAAACCAAAGAGAGTTCAGAATGAGTTTGCTTACGAATAAACTCTCAAACTGAATCACCAAGAAGTAATTTATCACTTCTTGAACTAGTATGGCTATTTGTCATTAAATATTGGTTCAGAACTATCAGCGCAATCGATTATTCAGCCAGCTGTGAAATTTTGGTGGACAATACAGTACAATTGGCGTGCATGGTCTGTTAAATTTCGGAGGCATAACTGCACATGATCTGCAGCGCACAAAAATCTTTTGATCTGTATCGACATAGTGTTATGCAAGCTAATGTGATTTTTCTAATAGAGTAATTCCTTCAGTGAATAATCAGAAAAAGCACAATAGCTTGCATTACATTACGAAATAATGACTAATTCCTTCAGCGTTCTCAAATAATTAGGAAAAGCACATTAGCTTGCATTACATTAGCATATGCAAGAATGAGTAATTCCTTCGGCGTTCTCAAATAATTAGAAAAAATATAATAGTTTGGATTACATTACACAAGAATGAGTAATTCCTTCAGTGTTCTCAAATAATTACAAAAAGCACCACTAGCTTGCATTACATTACACAAGAATGAGTAATTCCTTCAGTGTTCTCAAATAATTACAAAAAGCATAATAGTTTGCATTAAATTACGCAAGAATGAGTAATTCCTTCAGTGTTCTCAAATAATTAGAAAAAGCATAATAGTTTGCATTAAATTACGCAAGAATGAGTAATTCCTTCAGTGTTCTCAAATAATTAGAAAAAGCATAATAGTTTGCATTAAATTACGCAAGAATGAGTAATTCCTTCAGTGTTCTCAAATAATTAGAAAAAGCATAATAGTTTGCATTAAATTACGCAAGAATGAGTAATTCCTTCAGTGTTCTCAAATAATTAGACAAAGCATAATAGTTTGCATTAAATTACGCAAGAATGAGTAATTCCTTCAGTGTTCTCAAATAATTAGAAAAAGCATAATAGTTTGCATTAAATTACGCAAGAATGAGTAATTCCTTCAGTGTTCTCAAATAATTAGAAAAAGCACACTAGCTTGCATTACATTACACAAGAATGAGTAATTCCTTCAGTGTTCTCAAATAATTAGAAAAAACATAATAGTTTGCATTAAATTACGCAAGAATGAGTAATTCCTTCAGTGTTCTCAAATAATTAGAAAAAGCATAATAGTTTGCATTAAATTACGCAAGAATGAGTAATTCCTTCAGTGTTCTCAAATAATTAGAAAAAGCATAATAGTTTGCATTAAATTACGCAAGAATGAGTAATTCCTTCAGTGTTCTCAAATAATTAGAAAAAGCATAATAGTTTGCATTAAATTACGCAAGAATGAGTAATTCCTTCAGTGTTCTCAAATAATTAGAAAAAGCATAATAGTTTGCATTAAATTACGCAAGAATGAGTAATTCCTTCAGTGTTCTCAAATAATTAGAAAAAGCATAATAGTTTGCATTAAATTACGCAAGAATGAGTAATTCCTTCAGTGTTCTCAAATAATTAGAAAAAGCACAATAGCTTGCATTACATTATGCAAGAATGAGTAATTCCTTCAGTGTTCTCAAATAATTAGAAAAAGCATAATAGTTTGCATTAAATTACGCAAGAATGAGTAATTCCTTCAGTGTTCTTAAATAATTAGAAAAAGCACATTAGCTTGCATTATATTATGCAAGAATGAGTAATTCCTTCAGTGTTCTCAAATAATTAGAAAAAGCACATTAGCTTGCATTATATTATGCAAGAATGCGTAATTCCTTCAGTGTTCTCAAATAATTAGAAAAAGCACAATACATTACGCAAGAATGAGTAATTCCTCCATTGTTCTCATATAATTACAAAAAGCACATTAGCTTGCATTTCAATTTTCTTAATTTTTCAGCATTATTTCATCACAGTTCGTAGATTTCGACAAACTTGACTCTGTACTACTCCGTTTCATAGTGCAATTGCTCAGTCTGGTCAGAAATGTTGCGTAAGCAGCTGTCTTGTAACTATTGAACTACAACGTACAAATACCACAAGATACCCCATCGGCTGCCTTCAAGCTGAAGAAGTGACTGTTAAAGATCCTGCACATTGCTATACATTCGTGAGATGATTTAGGTTGCAGAGGGGCAGCATTTACTGGCTAGAGACAGATGTGAAGCTCAGTAGAATGAGTTCTCACACGGTCGTGGTAGATTGCAGAATGTCCAAAGTCGTATCTACACTGACGGCACATATGTCTGATTCTCAACCTTGTCTCGAAAACATGTATTCCTGAGTTTTATTGAATGTCTGTATTGTACTGTACATACTTTTAAATTTTTAGAGCAAGCATTATAAATATAGCGTATCATTAATAACCACTATTCACGAAAAAGTCAACTTATGGGAAATGAGGGTTACAATATTGTTCTGAGCGGGTATTCAATTGCTGCAATAGAACCTCTGTTTTAAATATCAAAGGTTAAACGTACGGTGAAAGGGCACCAATGTTTCTAAAAAATACCCTGTCATGACGTAGAAAATAGAGTTTCACTCTTAGACTTTGGACAATCTGCAATCAACCACGACCATGTGAGAACTCATTGTACTGAGCATCACGATTGTTATATCTACATTGACAGCTCACGTATGGTTGACGGTGTACTGTAAACCAAACAGCCTGCGTTAGGTGTTCTTTAGTGGTGTACGCTAACAACTCAGAGGTTTCATATAAAGGATATAGATTGGCACCTACATCTACTATATTCCAGACTGACTATTTGCTCTACACGGAGAAGTATCATGGAGTCAAGAAAATGGCTGTAGTGCTCGTATTTTCAATGACTCCCTGGCCTCCATTAACGCTAATAGCAATAAGTACAGGGATATCATGTTATTTTTACTTCAATTTTTATTGTACCTGAATTTTTTAATGTACTTCACACTCACTCTATCTATTAGTAAACTTCCAATCGTCCTCCACATAGATACAAGGCCGCGTATGGAGTCAAAGTTGCCTTACGGTCATAGTAAACACTACTGAGTGAGTATAGTACGTTCCAGAAATAAGTTCGCGTATTCCAGTGACGAAGGAGCTTCCAATATTGAATCATATTTTCGCACAGGTACTATCGTCCGTTTGCCTACATCGCATCCCGGTTTCCCCCACTCGCTTCTGCTCGTCCCTCTGTAAAGGGTAGTGGCTGGCCTGTCTTAGCTCTTTTCTGAAAACATTAATTTCTGTTAGGAACTGGACGTCTACGTAATATTATACTGTTTAAAATAACTTAAATAAAAGGGTCTCGTTAAGTAATTAAATGTCACGTGATTTCCCCCCTTTCTACGACCCTGCGACATAACCACTTCGACGGAGAGTAGATAGCATGTCTGAGTAAATTTATCTTTTCGGATCGGGCATAAATAAAGATTGAATTTACGTACGTAAGGTAGTCTTTTATAGAGTAGGTACAGAATTATTTCAACATGAGTTACTAGTACGAAGGACGAAACTGAAAATTGGAATTAGGTACAATAATCTATATTGCGATAATATGTACAAAAGAACTCAAGCCTATATCGAAATGAACGGCCACCATTTTCAAAAATGTGTTTAAATATCCATATTATGATTATTTTTCAATTTAACTTCATTCTGTATATTGTACGCTAATGTACTCTAGACAGTATAATATACACTGCATAATGAATACATCCGAATGGATAGCTCAGTTCGTGAGTAAAAACACTACTTATTGTTAATACAGTACGCTATTTTGGTTAAATAAAAACCTAATGAAAATGATCAAACTCAAAATCGCGATATTTCCTAGTTTACATTAATGGATGAACTAGTTTTCTTCTCACCTATAGGGTAAACTCATCTAATTCCGTGATAATAAGATTTTATTGCTATTATTTCCATATGACGACACAAAATAATATTGTTTATTACTGTAAACATTTGTTCAAACGTCGTAATATGACAATCCGTGAAGTAATAACTGATAGCTGTGTTTACGTGGAGAGAAAAAAAAATTAAAAGCATCACTCACATTTCATTTAATTCCGTGATATTTCACTTAATTCCGTGACACAATAGTGTACATAAAATAAAGACAAAAAATCTTACACTGTGACCTTGAACATTAACATGAACGTAATTATCCTAATTAAAGTTATTCATTATTCATATAATCAACATGAATAATCACAATCAACATCAGAAGTGGCACAACTATCACACATAAAACATCAACATCAGATTCTGCAATTTGACACTTCTCATGATATGTTTTCCCACAGAATGAGCAAGCAATCCAATTTTCATTATTTCATTTTTTGACGTCAGCATTATAGGATCCGTTACATACTCCACAAACCCAATTTTCATCGTTAGAACTGGTTCGTGATGTGGATGGCTTTCCTTGAGAAGATTTTGTAGACTTCTGCGGTGAAGCATCAGCTGTAGGTTTGGTTGGTAGCGTAAGGCACTTGGCTCTGACATCTATTTTGCGGTTAACCGTTCTCTTTTTCTTTGATGGATCATATGTGGGTGTTTTCAACAAATCTGTTACAGTCTGACGTCGTTTCTCTTATGTTCAAACAGACAACTGAACAGAATCATTTTGTTGTGATGAAACAGACAGCTGAGCAAACTCTTTCTTCTGGAAGGTCACCCTGCGTTTGTTGACTTCCAAGAGTTGGCTTGTCTTTTAATTTGCTAGCTGTAAGGGCTTCATCTGTCAAAGAAGATGGGTTGAATGGATAAACTCCCGTTTTAGAAAACTCTGAACGGATATTTGTCGATGTCATTGCCTTCTCATATGCCAAACTGAACAACTTTTGCAAGTCAAATCGTGTTGGTGCAACATTGGAGTTCGTCGTATGAAAGTTCTCCAACTCATTTCTAAAGCTTGCTTCAAGGGACGATAAACACTGACACCTAATGGTTGCAGAATATGGCTGGTATGAGAGGGTATGGTGAAGAGGACGATCTTGTTTTCTCTGGCCAAAGCCAACACATCAGGACCTACGTAACTTCCATGTGAGTCCATCAACAAAAGGAAAGGTCTGCTTGGAGGGATGTTCTTCACAAAGTGACGCATCCAATCAAGAAAGAGATCACAATTGATCCACCCATTTGCTGAGAGTCAGATACTCAGTTATCTTTAAGAATCTGGGTAGATAAAGCTTGAGACCAGTCCCTGACTAAAAAATGTCTGAGAGTTCCGAGAATCGAACCCACGTGCGGATCAGAGAACAGAGTGCTGATCCCTATGCGAAGATGGTCATTATATATATATATATATTATATATATATATATTTATTATATATATATATAATATGCAAAATTTTCTTCATTTTAATTGGCGGTAATATTCGATTACTTAATATAAATTATCTAATTATTATAAATAAATATTATATAATTAATTAATATAGATGACAACTAGTCGTACAGGCTATATGACGTTCATTTAACGCGTTTTCATTTTCTGTTCACTTAATTCCGTGATACAGTAAGGCAGCCAAATTTAAAAAATCCTTAAGAAATTGTGCAGACAACTTAAGGTTTGTAGACTAAATTATATAAGTTAACTGACAACTGTGTACACATTCTAAATCTTCAAAGCAATCTCTATAGAAATATATATTCATACACACGTATAATTATGCACATACCTGTTTTTTTTAACTTATTTTAGGATACGACACCAGGACAACTCAAACCAAGCTTCTTAGCAATGGCGTACTAAGAAATGACTTCCTGTTAGCAGTGCACTTGTTCCCAGTAGCCCAAACTTCTTGAGATGGTAGCTGATTAGTGCTGCTATCCATTGAAGAAACTACCAACAATTTGTCATGTACACATAATTCAGTAATATTCATTATATTCAGTATAACGGAATTACATGAGTCACGGAATTTCATGAGTTTACCCTACCTAGTAATTTGTTTGTATTTTAAGTCAGTATTATCGAACTGCAGTCGTGGAAAGTGGTAGGAAACGGTGTTTCCGTTTCTCAACCGTTAATCCAAAGTTATAGTCAGGTTAATATTAGAAATGTTAGTAAAAATAAAATGATGTCCCTGTATAATGCTCACCTCATAGCCTCTCCTATAAGAAAGTCAACTGGGAACAGAGGACCCAAATCTTCCTATCCTGCGTCAGAGAAGATGTGGGAATATAGTTTCACCAGTCTTCCTATTTCCTACATCAAGAAGAACTAAAAAAAAAAAAAAAATTACACTTGCATGGATCAACTTGTGGACTGGCAATGTAAATTGGAAGATCATGAAAGGATTATTTTTTCCAACAGTGTCCCAGTGGAAGATCATGAAAGGATTATTTTTTCCAACAATGTCCCACCGGCTCTCCTCAAAATACTACTCACCAACGACCATCCTAACACAATTTGTAACTGGACACGGGAAACTTAAAAGCTAAACTCTTCAAATTTCCCTCTCCATAAGGATACATGTGCGAATGTGGTGCATGACAACGTACTTAATGTTCATCTCTTATATGACTCTCCTCTTCATAGCTGGAAGACGTGTAGGCTAATATATTTGGTCATTTAGAATCTTGTGGTGTGAACTTAATGTAGGAAACAGAAAACGGATGTAGGTAAATTCTCATTTTTAAATAGAACTATAAATGATTGGAATGACCTACCTGCAGCGGTCTTTGAGGGCAGTCCTTCCTTCAGGAGTTTCAAGAATAATTTAAAAAGTTGTGTATCAAGTGCAAATTAAAATTAAGGTGACATTTAACATTTAATTTTTTAAGGTGACATGTATTTATTTAGGCTGACGAGTTACTTCCTTGGTTTGAATTGTAAATTATTTAAAAATAGCGTGTAAGAGGGCCTTAGACTAGAAATGTTTAGCTTAAATGTAGTTCTGTTTATAAGTACAGTATGCAAAAGGGTGTAATTATTTGACTTATTTGAACTGTTGTATCAGTGAAGCGATGTGAGTCAGTGGAGTTATGGTTTTACAGTGCAGTGAATAGTTCCGATCAGTGAAAATTTATAGCGTCAATGAAATGTGTTCTATAGTGTCAGGGAAATGTGTTATAGTGTCAGTGAAATGTGTCATAGTGCCACTACAGTGAATGAGATGAGAATAAAGTGAAAGTCTATTGAAACTTATGTAGGGCCTATACATAATTATGTAGGTTGTAATGTAAAATTAGGTATTTTATTTATGTTTTATTATTATTGTGTTAAATTATATTGTGTATTCTTATTGTATTGTGTATAAAATTGTATTGTGTATTGTAAATTTATTGTGTATTGCTTATCATTTTTTTGTGTACTGTTTATATTGTGTATACCACTGCCACCGGGTGCTTGCCCACTTGCAGTGTAAATAAATACATACAAAATAATCTCAGTGACAATGTTGCAGTTCGTCATTCAATAATTTTATTACGAAAATATTTAAAACTATAATTACAATTACTTAATGAATTTATGTCTACAATAACCAAAAACCTAATATAGCCAATGTGGTGAAATAGAGTTATTTGCGTTGAAGAAATAATAATAATACTTACTTACTTACAAATGCCTTTTAAGGAACCCGGAGGTTCATTGCCGCCCTCAAGTAAGCCCGCCATCGGTCCCTATCCTGCGTAAGATTAATCCAGTCTCTATCATCATATCCCACCTCCCTCAAATCCATTTTAATATTATCCTCCCATCTACGTCTCGGCATCCCTAAAGGTCTTTTTTCCTCCGGCCTCCCAACTAACACTCTATATGCATTTCTGGATTCGCCCATACGTTCTACATGCTCTGCTCATCTCAAACGTCTGGATTTAATGTTCCTAATTAGGTGAAGAATACAATGCGTGCAGTTCTGCGTTGTGTAACTTCATTCTCCTGTAACTTCATCCCTTTTAGCCCAAAATATTTTCCTGAGAACCTTATTCTCAAACACCCTTAATTTCTGTTCCTCTCTCAAAATGAGAGTTTCGAAGTTTCACAACCATACAGAACAACCGGAAATATGACTGTTTTATAAATTCTGTCAGATTTTTTGACAAAAGCTTCTCAACCGAATAATAACACGCATTTCCCATATTTATTCTGCGTTTAATTTACTCCCGAGTGTAATTTATATTGTTAGTTTCTCCAAGGTATTTGAATTTTTCCACATCTTCGAAGGATAAATCTCCAATTTAATAATAATAATAATAATAATAATAATAATAATAATAATAATAATCATCATCATCATCATCATCATCATCATCATCATCATCATACAGTTAATGAAAAAGAAATTGTCGATAAATCAAGAACTACATTTTGTGTTTGTGGATTTAAGTAAAGCATATGACAGTATTCCTTTTAAAAAAAATGGGACATCCTAAGGACAACATCAGTTATCATTTCTTTTGGCAGCTATTTTTTTCTCACCTTTAACCATTCCTTCACAATAATTACTACCAGTGTACGAGCTCTAAAGTGTAAGAATTTTCGACTTGATGATGTTGGAAGATTCCCTTGTTAGTGGTTCTTTACTTAATTTTATAACCCATTTCGCAGCTGCTCGTAAATACCTCCTTGTAGTTTTGCTAACTGTATAATTTAAAGCCACTTCTACTAGGGCGTAATGACAGGTTTGTAACATCTCTCGAAAGACACTACAGCAAAAAGGCCAGTCTGTGTGGAGAGCCGGTCCGATACTTGCGTAAAGAAAGAAGGTGAAATACTGTTCGGGGGCTAGAGAGGGTGGTGGTAGCGACGTGATCCAGATTTATGGTGCCCGCTCGGACCATGTGAGCAGGTGAACCACGGACGCACGTTCAAACTGAAAACCTCTCCAACCCTACGTAAATATAACTCTGAGAACAGTAGCAGAGTTAAATTTTACTACACATATGTGGACATACAGAACGGGAAAAAATTATTCACAGGATAAAAATAATGGAACGGGCGTCTCTTTCCAGCCATGTGGAAAGGCGGATTGAAAATTATACTACAGGGGTGAGTAAACTAAATCAGCAACTGCGCCAGACACAAATAAATAATGGATACATATAATAGAATGAAATGTGTCTGCAATGGAACTAACATGGATATCCTAGCGTTTGGAAAGGCAGATTTCAAAGTACAGAACAGAGATGGATGGAATTAGGTATTTAACAATGATATATCAACTGCATGAGTTTATGTTGTCAATATAATGGTAAAAACGAGAAAAGTCCAAGGATTCTCAGGGCGAATGAATGAATGAATGAATGAATGAATGAATGGAGCGAATTTATTAATTAATGAGATAGTGAGTGAGTGAATAAATGAATGACTGGAGTGGATGATTGGAGTGGATAAATGAAGTGAATGAGTAAATTAATGAGTGAATTTATTAATTAATGAGATAGTGAGTGAGAATAAGTGAGTGAATGAATTAATGGTTGGAATGAATGATTGGAGTGGATAAATGAAGTGAATGAATGAGTGAATTTATTAATTAACGAGATAGTGAGTGAGTGAGCGAGTGAGTGAATAAAAGAATGAATGACTGGAATGGATTGGAGTGGATAAATGAAGTGAATGAATGAATGAATGAGTGAGTTGTTAATTAATGAGATAGTGAGTGAGTGAATAAAGGAATCAATGATTGGAGTGGGTGAATGAATGAATTTATTAATTAATGAGATAGTGAGTGAGTGAATAAGTGAGTGAATGAATAAATGAATGACAGGAATAAATTATTGGAGCGGATAAATGAAGTGAATGAATGAATGAATGAGTGAATTCATTAATGAGATAGTGAGTGAGTGAATAAATAAATGAATGACTAGAATGAATGAATGAATAAATTTATTAATTAATGAGGTAGTGAGTGAGTGAATGAATGAATGACTAGAATGAATGATTGGAGTGGATAAATGAAGTGAATGAATGAATGAGTGAATTTATTAATTAATGAGACAGTGAGTGAGTGAATGAATAAATGAATGAATGATTGGAGTGGATAAATGAAGTGAATGAATGAATTAATTAATGAGATAGTGAGTGAGTGAATAATTGAGCGAATGAATAAATTAATGGAATGAATGAATTAATTAATTAATTTAACTTACCCCACACTCCATCCTCCTTTCTTTAATTCCTGTTCCTGGCCCCTAAAATACTTTGTTACAGCTAACTGAAAGCGGTATTTTTCACTAAAAAACATCACTGTCTACATGCGTATTAGGCCTAATTCCAACAATCTAAGCAGTCTAAGTTAGAATATGAATTGTTAGATAACTTACACTGTTGCTGTATATCGCTAAAACGAGATGCTTATTAAAATATTGACGTTATGGACCTTCATGGTCAGTTATAGAGATAAAAAATAAGTCCCTACAATGCCTGAAGAGAGGGTATTAAAGACTGAAAAACAAAATAGCTGTCAAGCAGAAACCATACATTTAAACGTTAAAAAAAATCCCACAGCCAAAAAATGTAGTCATATTATTGAGCATAACCTTAACTAAAAATGTTCTGCTCTTTCAATAACGTCATGATATGATGAGAAGGTCACGTAACAATACTCTTGTCAAGATATCAACTTAAATGTGGCAAAGGCTAATCATAAGAACTGAATAAGAAAGCAAGGAAAAAATCGAATTAAATTTTACGATACTATGTCTGCCCCTTCCGAGTTGTATGCCAGTCAAAATTTGATCTTGTAACGTACGGATGCAGTCAGCTCATAAGCGACAGAAATTAAATCATTTCGTGTAGTCAAGCAATGTATAGAGCTTTCGCTTACATAATGTAGATCGACTAGGCGGCGCGTGACCGGTACGAAGGCCATACAACAAGCTACAAATCATCTTCCGCACTTACCTACTCTGTAGACGGTGACAGGAAATGGCTAGTCAGCTCTTGAGATGTTTTTCTGTTTCTGATTTTGATCCGAAAAAAGGCAAATCAAAATAATAATAATAATAATAATAATAATAATAATAATAATAATAATAATAATAATAATAATAATAATAATAACAGAAATCTGATTAGTGTAAAATGTAGCTAAACTAATAATAATAATAATAATAATAATAATAATAATAATAATAATAATAATAATAATTTAAATTCACATCTAAAAATTCGTGTTTGATTGTCTTGCAATAAATCGGATGGAGTTACATAATAAGAGACGAACCAACAAAAATCTGTTTTCGAGATATTCACCAATGAAGTAAATATTTTATGCAAGAAGTACTGTACATTCATACTATTAACAAAATAGAACAAATAATAATAAAAAAGGCTAACCGATTTTTAATAACAGACCAGCAGTTGAGTTAATATTACAAAGCAAAATAAATTAATTAATTTAATTCAACAAACGAATTTTGCTTATAAATGGCAGCAGAGGGCAGATATTGCATTCTTGATTCTTTCTGAGTTAAATAATCAAGCCAACAACAGATCTAGGCAAATATCTCAATTTGTTTTCGAAATGTCGGTTGATCTATTGTTTCGTACCTCCATCCAATTGTTACCTTGCTGGCAGTTTGATCTAAGGTTCGAGATTCAAATCCGACAGAGGGCAATGAAATAGTTAACATGCCTTCCTCCAGAAAAAAGTAAACCAGTAGGCTATGTCAGATTTACGACACATAAAATAACTCTGTCCTTGTTACAAGACCCTAATCACAAAAGCACAGAATAATAATAATAATAATAATAATAATAATAATAATAATAATAATAATAATAATAATAATAACAATAATAATGTGCATGTAAGTCCGTGAGATCTGAATCGATCTAGACGTTACAAGTGTCAATCGATCGACAGCGATGAGACAAGACTAAATAAATGAAAAAAAAAAAAAAAAATCAGGAGTAAATTGGAATCTCAGCTTTCAAAAAGTAGTCGTGAACACTTGTGAACTCTCAAAATGCATCGAATTTCAAGTGTTGTAAAAATACAAAAGCGGACACCAGCACAACAGGAGAAAAGGAAATCCCAAGGTTAATCAAACAAGCCCAAGACCACCGTTGCGGATTAGAAGAGACGACCTAGCGTAAGAGTGGCGACGCAAGCGAGTTGAGTGGACTCTCTGGCTATAGAACATTGTATTAATCAATTAGTCTGTCAGTGTGGGCTGTAAACCATAGCCAGAATTATGGGCCAAGGTTATACAACTCTATTTTGATAATAAATCCTGATATAGTTTATTTTGAGTTTAATAAATATGAGAAAAAAATAAAGGAAATTTAGTCCCCCTTTCTTTTTTTTTTTTTCTTTTCCTTAATTTCAATGTATTACTTATTCATTCTAACTTATATTCTGTTCTTGATTTGGTTCTCTATTTTTATCTTCGTAATTATCCTGTTTTGTAATAATTGCATTGGTTTTATAATTTTATTGAATCTTTGTTATGTTCTTTAGTTCCAAACAGTTATTAATAGGAACGGCCCCGAACACGAACTTACTCAAACGGGTGTCCGCTATGTAAATAATATGTATTTATTTTCTGTTTTATCAACAGTAATCTCACTAGAGGTTTTGATTTATCTAGAGAAAATCAAAACTCGAGTGGGATTTAATTGACTATTACACGATTAGAAGAATATATATAAAGGTTAGAAGTAACAAAGTACTCCAATACAATAAAATATTAATTGGCTTACGAAAATACAACTGTCTTCAAATGTATTATTGTACCATCTCAACATTACGCTAGATGGCATTAGTGTTTTATGATTATGTTTTCTTGTTACCGGTATCAGTTGTGCCAACTATGGAATCATCATTGAACTCTGTGAATTGTTACTAGTCAAGAAGGCTTTGTTGATTCAGTTTCATTTTTATTAAAACATTTGCATTTCACTTCAATCATCCGGATCCCAGTAATCAACGTCATTTGACAGATGATTTTCAATAAATCTTAGTATTAAACAATCTCTGATACGTGACTATCCATAATATCATATAGCAGAAGCTATAACAAACATAAGTGTTAGAAAAGTTTCAATTAGGGATGGTGAAATAAACAAACGTTTTAATTAACGATGATAAAATAAAAAATAAACAGGAATAATTTTAAAAGAAACAATTATTGAAAGTACAATTTTCAAATTTGAATGTTTTAGTGGTAGGTGATTCAGTTGATGTTATATTGGACGTGTGCGTAAAAGAAGTGAACTCGTTGATGTACATGGTGTATCCCTCAACTTATTCAGGATTTCCGAATGGTGCTCTTCATTTATTTGTAAATAGGATTTCGGGGAAGATGCATAGCTATGACCAGTGATCTTTATTAAATTCTTGTTCTTGAATGCCAATGCGAGTCATATTTGAAAGTGCTGTGCATCGACTGGAGTGGTTTGTAATTTTTTTTTTTTTTTTTTTTTTTGTCCAGATCAGTGCAGTTTGAAATGTTGGCAAACAAAGAAACAAATGCTAGGGTAGTGATAAAAAAATAAACAAATGCTAGGGACGCGATAAAATTGAACAAATGCTAGGGACGCGATAAAATTGTGCGATAAGCAGCCATGATTAGTTGAAAGACGTCCTTTCGTACCGTTTTATTGGTCAAAAGTAGTGTGATGTAGTAATACTAAAATGTATTCGACTCTTGTCTGTGAGCATACAATATGCTCCGTAAACCCATTCATTCATTCATTCATTCCTTCATTCATTCATTCCTTCATTCATTCATTCCTTCAGTCATTCATTCCTTCAGTCATTCATTCCTTCAGTCATTCATTCCTTCATTCATTCATTCATTCATTCCTTCAGTCATTCATTTATTCATTCCATTCATCCTTTCATTTCATTCATTCATCCTTTCATTTCATTGATTCATTCATTCCATTCCATTCGTTCAATAAACGAAACAATTTCAAAACATTTCTTTGGCCAATTTGTACCACAACTGTCCTCGCTGACAAACGTAATTCTACGTCTATAAACACTACGGAGCACTTAAATACCAACTGCTGTCTTCATACTGTATTTTTCTATCTGATACGAAGGTGTATGTGCGCACCTGCGCAGTGTGAGGTCTAGTTTCGATATAATCTCATTAGAATTTCTTCTGTAGGTAACAGTCGCACATGAAAAAATAATGCTTAAGCACACCAAACAAATTGGTTTTGTGGAATCAACAGTTACAAAAGAATACAAATATTTAGTTGAGTGAGCCAGATTTAATGAACTGAACACAAAAGAGACAAAACCTGCTTATTAAAAATACCAATACCATGAGAATGGAATGCTACATACAAGGTAAAAAGTAAATGAAATGTACTAAATAATTCAGCGAATGTGTAACAGCGAATGTTTTGTTTATATTTGTAATTATAGCACGCCACAGGAATTATATGTAACAAAAGAGACAAAAGTTGGTTAAAATCAATATCATTAAAAATTCAATAGCATCTCCATATTAAAAAAAAATGTCATGGTACGAAAAACGAACACAAAAATTTTTAATTTAAAGCATAATAATAATAATAATAATAATAATAATAATAATAATAATAATAATAATAATAATATCTAGTTATTACTACAGACATGTTGCACTCCTGTCATACGTGCAAGCTCCTGATGTTTATAAAGGAACTAAATGCCTATGAAAAATGATGTTTTCACCGCAAATCCAATCTCTTTATCTTTCAAACTGAGGATTATATAACAACTTTCCTGTTATGATTTTTTTTATTTTAGTAGGTTATTTTACGACGCTTTATCAACATCTTAGGTTATTTAGCGTCTGAATGAGATGAAGGTGATAATGCCGGTGAAATGAGTCCGGGGTCCAGCACCTAAAGTTACCCAGCATTTGCTCATATTGGGTTGAGGGAAAACCCCGAAAAAAACCTCAACCAGGTAGCTTGCCCCGACCGGGAATCGAACCCGGGCCACCTGGTTTCGCGACCAGACGCGCTAGCCGTTACTCCACAGATGTGGGCTCCTGTTATGAAAACTTACTGAAAGATTATATTTTTTGTAGGAACTGAAAAATTCAAATATCTTAGAGCAACAGTAACAAATATAAATGTCACTAGGAAGGAAATTAAACGCATAATAAATATGGGAAATGCCTGTTATTATTCGGTTGACAAGCTTTTGTCATCTAGTCTGCTGCCAAAATATCTGAAAGTTAGAATTTATAAAACAGTTACATTACCGGTTGTTCTGTATGGTTGTGAAACTTGGACTCTCACTTTGAGAGAGGAACAGAGATCAAGGGTGCAAATCTAGTCTTTCAGGTAAAGCTCCCTATAAAGCAGATTTGAATAATTTCAAGGGAAAAATTGTTCCGGGGCCGGGTATCAATCCCGGAACAATTTTTCCCTTGAAATTATTAGAGATCAAGGGTGTTTGAGAATAAGGTTCTTAGGAAAATATTTGGGGCTAAGAAGGTTGAAGTTACAGGAGAATGGAGAAAGTTACACAACGCAGAACTGCACGCATTGTATTCTTCATCTGACATAATTAGGAACATTAAATCCAGACGTTTGCGATTGGCAGGGCATGTAGGACATATGGGCGAATCCAGAAATGCATAATAGAGTGTTAGTTGGGAGACCGGAGGGAAAAATACCTTTGAGGAGGCCGAGACGTAGATGGGAGGATAATATTAAAATTGATTTGAGGGAGGTGAGATATGATGATAGAGATTGGATTAATCTTGCACAGGATAGGGACCGATGGCGGGCTTATGTGAGGGCAGCAATGAAACTGCTTGTTCCTTAAAAGGCATTTGTAAGTAAATATTATTATTATTATTATTATTATTATTATTATTATTATTATTAAGAACCACTCTATTACAACTGCGCTATGGAGGTTGCCACGAGGAATGCCTTGTACTATGGCGTACATGAAAACTGTACGGATAAGTTTCCTCACCCAAAGAGGGCTTTGATAAAATTGACTGCTCAAGTGTTCAAGTGTGTCTAATATTAGTTTATTTAAGCATATAATTTGCGCCACAATATTTCACAATCCGACACAGATCTCTTAATAATCAAACAGGGGCAGAACGACTTAGTTGGTTATATACTACACATTCGGACACAACCTGATTTTATTATTCAAACACATGTATTGTACAGTGTTATCACATATTTCTTATCTTAGACCTTTGATATTAGTCTCTAGTCATTAAATTCTGCCCCATCTGCAACCTAAATCATCCCTCACGATTGTATAGCAATGTGTAGGATCTTTAAGAGTCTCCTCTTCAGCTTGAAGGAGGCCGACGGGGAAGTATCTTGTGGTATTTGTGTGTTGTCGTAGTTCAATATTTACAAGAGAGCTGCTTACCCAACATTTCTGACCAGACTGAGCAATTGCACTATGAAATGGAGTAGTACAGAGTCAAGTTTGTTGAAATCTACGTCACACTTCCAACAAGAGGCAGGGTTTGGATAGCTTCCATTGTTCTCCTCAGGTACGTTTCATGTAGATGCACTGAATTATATTAATTTCATTTCTTCATTTGTATAGTAAATAGAAAACCCATTTTTGCTACTTAGCAAGCTATAATTAAGAATTCTGGACATTTTGTTTGGACGTAATACACTTTTATAATGACATTTAGAGCTTTGTTCGATTTTCTTTTAAAGAAATAACGAAAGTATGAACAGACTAGCTACATTATCAGGATTCAGAACTGAATACCCAAAGTCAATTAAATAATTAATAAAGTAAAAGCTTCCCTTGTGTAGGCCTATAATGAATGTTGTAGTGAAGAAGCAACGCATACGCATTTAATTAAATTATTTAATATAATGAAAATTGGCATAGTCAGATAGTCGGACAGTTATAATTCTAGTTAAAAATATAATCTCATGAAAATGATCCGAGGCCAAGGTATGTGACAACAAAAAGAACCTTTTATTTTTTAATTAAATTATTTTAGGCAGTGCGCATGCTTTGAAAATTTACAGTGCTATTATCGAATTCTAAGTGTCTCTCACATTTCAAATGATTTATTAACTCAATGAACATTTCGTCTAGAGCTGTTGCTTGATCTACATAGTGCACCAAGTTCGCCTTATGTGACTACCGCATCGAAACAAAGCTGTATAAATATGTAAAATCTCTAAGTTCAATTTTGAAAGACCATGTTCCAAAAACCATAATTTTTTAATGCTAGTTCTTTTCTCTTTGAAATTTTAAGGATACAATTAATTAATTGATTAATTAATTAATTAATTTATTTATTTATTTACCTTACTTACTTACTTATTTATTTATTTATTTATTTATTTATTTATTTGTTTATTTATTTAGCTGTGGTCCATAATGACAAATAAAGGATTTCCAAATCATATAAAGTTGTAAAGAGTTTATATCTACATACATCCATAAATATGAAAAAGGAAAAAATGGAAAGGAAGTATATGTAAATCCGGAAGTAAAAACAAGGTTGCTCCTTATCCCTAACACTTTCTAATATTTATATTGACGCAATCATTCGTGAATGGCAAAATATATCTTTTATATATCTTTTAAAAATCTTATTATTAATAATCGTATTTTAAATACTATTCTTTTTGCTGATGATCTGGACATTTTTAATTATTCGAAAGACGGTTTGCAATTAGCAATAAATAAACTTATAAATGTAATAGAGAAATATAATTTGAAGATATCAGCCAAAACCAAAACTATGGCTTTCATAAGTAAATACCATTTAATAGCTAAAATAGTTATAGAGGGCAAAATAATCGAACAAGTAAACTCCTTCATTTACCTAGGATGCAATTTATTATACCGCCAGAAAAATTGTGTAAGTTATGAAATGAATAAGTTCCAAGGAATGTGTGGCACTATAAGAAGGATCTTAGGATGTAAAATTTTGAAGTCCACACAACTTAAATTTGATAAAGCTATATCAATCCCTATGCTCACTTATGGCAGCAATAACTGGACTTTGAATAAATCAGACAGAAAGAAGATAGAGGCTGCAGAGATGAGATTTTAAGATCGGTTGCGGGGTTTACTCTCTTAGATCATAAAAGATCAAAAGACATACGTGCTGAACTTAAAATTTTTAACCTCAGTGATAAATTATCACAATATAAAGAAGACTGGAAAGAACATATTGAACGTATGCATGAAGACAGGTTCCCAAAATTACTTTTGAACTGTACCCCAGTTGGACGACGGAGTATAGGTAGACATTATAATAGATGGGAAGATCAGTTTCTCTGAGAAGGAACGGACCAAATGACCTAAACCTTAATAATGATGATGATGATGATTTATTCATTCATTTATTCATTCATTCATTCATTCATTTATTCACTCACTCATTTACTTACTTTATATTTAAATATTTGTTAGTTTATTTATTTACTTACCTATTTACTTACTTAATTTAATTAATTATTTATTTGCTTAGTTATTTACTTATTTATTTATACAATTAATTATTTACTTATTCACTTAATAATTTACTTATTTACTTATTGATTAATTAATATATTTATTTCCATTTACTCATTAATTTATTTCTTTACCCACTCATTCACTCATTTATTTACTTATTTATTTGTTCGCTTATTTATTTATTTACTTATCTATTTGCTTATTTATTTCATCACGTATTTCCCTACTTACTTGCTTAGTTATTCACTTATTCAATGAAATATTTACTCACTTATTCACTTAATTATTATTTACTTATTTATTATTTATTTATATATTTAATTGTTTCTTGATTTATTCATTCATTTCTTTATTCATTTATTCACTCATTCGCTTACTTATTTATTTGTTCCCTTATTTACTTATTTATTTAATTACTTATTTATTTACCTACTTTCTTAGTTATTGACTTATTCAATTAATTATTTATTCACTTAATTTTTTATTTACTTATTTATTTATATATTTAATTATTCCTTCATTTATTCATTCATTTATTCCTTTATTAATTTATTCAGTCATTCATTTACTTATTTATTTATTCATTTATTTATTTACTTATTTATTTATTTATTCGCTTATTTAATTACTTACCTATTTACTTATTTATTATTGATTTATATATTTAATTATTTAATTATTTTTTCATTAATTTATTCACTCATTCATTTAATTGTTTATTTACTTAGTTATTTAATGAATTATTTATTTACTCATTTACTTAGTTATTTACCTATTCAATTAATTATTTACTTATTTATTATTTATTTGTATATTTAATTATTAACTCATTTATTCATTTATTTCTCTATTCATTTATTCACTCATTCATTCACTTACTTTTATTTACTTATTTGTATATTTACTTATTTATTTGTTGGCTTATTTAGTTATTTATTTATTTATTTTCTTGTTTATTTAATTATTTATTTGCTTATTTGCTTGGTTATTTACTTATTCAGTTAATTATTTATTTACTTATTCACTTATTTAATCATATACTTACTTACTTTTTTATTTATATATTCATTCATTCATTCATTCAATCATTCATTCACCTGTTAGAGTTAAGACCTCCAGCCCGTCTCTTCCACTTCACCAGAACTAATTACTATAAACAATATAAAATATAATAAACTAAAACAGATACGGATATAACAAAATGATTATATAAGACACTAATGGCATATAAAGATGCAAGTAAAAATTTAAGTTGCAATACGAAGTAGTTTTAGTTTTACATGTTTATTTAAAAAAATAGCAATGCTGTTTTAAATGTAGAATTAAATTATGTGATCAATGTTGTGGGTAAAAATCTGAAAGTTGCATTCGTACTTTTCTAAAACAGTAAACCCTAACGATGAGAATATTTGAGATATTTATATAATTATACTAACAAGACAGAATACAGCGAATAAAGAGATAAAAAGTTATACTTATCTTTGGAAATAATTGAGACTCGGAATCCAAGAGGGGCCCAATATTTAATCACTTTCAAAATTTATTTCTCATGCAAAATAATTAGTAGAAGCTTGTTGCCATGGTTATATGAAAAGATGTAATGGTGATGTACTTACGAAACAAAAAATAATTAGTCAGAGGCATTTTGTAGCAACAGCAAACATTTTTTTCAATTTCCCAAAAGTTTGATGAAATGGACTTGGGCCCCTCTTGGATTCCGGGTCTCAATTTAACAATCTGACTGAACAATTTGTCTAAAGCTTAATTCAGTTTCCTGAAGCTTCTTAAATAAACCATTTAGTTAAATATACAAACATTACATAATTTATAGGAATAGCATTGTATACGGATAATAAAAATACTTGAGAAATATAATTGCGTTTCGGTTCATAACCAATAAAACGCGAGCTGGTCACAAGGGTTTGTTTTGACGTGGATCACTTTAAGAGTGGATACGATTTAGGACGATTGTGTTATACTTTCGGACACTACTCTCATTATATTATTAAAACAGACTTTAACTGCACTATAGTTTACCCACGCAACTTCCTCTTATCTTGGACGTTTCAAAATGCGTTATCTAGTCCAATCTGTTAATACTGTCCATGGGCTTTTGAAATCATACATCATAAATAAATATGCCTACTAATAATAATTATTAGTCTCTTGTCAGAGTCCGATGCTTAAATAGACCCGAAAGTAAACAATGTCTTCAGAATTTGTAGAGTTTTACAATCCTCTATCTACGCTACTGATTACATAGGCATCAGATATAACCACAATCTAGTATATACAGTCACGAAGCTCAATACGTAGTAAATATGCATCCATAGATAGTTGCTAACCACTAGGATCGCTAATATCGCCTCATTACAGACAATGCGAAATAGTACTGGCATATTCAAAATTGTTCCTAGCACCCTCACAACTCAAGCTTCATGACTGTATATACTAGACTGTGATATAACCATAAACACGAAGACTCGCGCTGTAAACGGATAGTAAGGCCTATAACACACTATCAAATTTCTGTTTCACAGAATATGATAAAATGTTTGATCAAATATAAGATTTTGAGTATATTACACTATGTCAAAACTTTGATCATATCTTTCATCACAGTTCTAATAATGGATCCACAATAGTTCTATGCTTGTAACTGTAAAATATGCAGCAATGGTTATTGCATTAATACTAAAGAAGAAATCAAAGAATAGTAATTTCTTAATGGAGCGTGGTGATATAGTAGCACGTCATAATAAATTTCTCAGAACAATGAAATTTATAAAGGACTCTGTAGGGGAGTAGTAGGTACAGTGAGACACAAAATATTAAGACATGTGTATGCAAGTGAAATTTCAAGTATTTTTAAAATCAAGTGCAATAGAAATATACATTAAAACATGGAGTACAATAATACATAAACAGAAATGTTAATAGATAAAGGACATAATATACAATGCGTGTTTGTCAAACAAAATGCAAATGTCTCACTGTTCCCATTCAGGAGGGTACAGTGAGACACTAGTGTCTATTAATGGACATTGAAATGATTTACATTTATTTCAAAAGAAAAGAAAGCTTGCTGTCTCTTTATCTTGCCATGTTCTGTAGACTTATTTAGAATCATTTTGATGTCTGACTTCGAAACCATTGAAACATCTGGAACATTTGGAAAAGTGAATTTTCCATGACTTTTCAAACTTTTGCTAAAAAATTTAACGAATTTTTGGTGACAACAAAGCTTATAATTATAAGAATTTCATTTAATTCTTTATTATTTTTAATATATATTTTTTTAATTTTGTGAATAATTTTTTTTATTTAAGAAACCATTAAAATATAATGTATCCATTATTTTAAGCTATAGTTCCTAAATTGGTTACTAGTCTGTTCATTTTTAATGTTAGTTACCGGTAAATGTAACATAATTATAGTTTATTTTTGCAAATCATTGGTAAATGGGAACAGTCACACGTCTCAGTGTACCCTTCAATGGCATGTCTCACTGTTCCCTTTACGCATAGTTCGTTTAAAAATGGCGCCATCACCTCAAAATCAAAACAAGAAAGACGAAATTTTGCAAAAATATAACATCAAATACCATAGTGTTAGGTAACAAAACATTCATATTTCTATTTAATTTGTATATCCAATATAACCTTCATTAACACACAAGCCAAAATTTTACTTCTAGAGTGAAAAATTACGAATTATTTTTTCATCACTCACCTTTATAACTAGAATCAAATCGAGTATGAAAATACTGTTACTTTACTCATGCAACATACAACTCCACTGTTACAAACATTTCAACATCAAAATTTACCATCTAATAAAATATGTCTCACTGTTCTCCCTGTCTCACTGTACCCACTTCTCCCCTACTCTATACATTTATTTGCAGTTAACTGATTATTTTATTTTACACTTACCTTGATGATTGCATGATCATTTATAAAATTTATGTACTTATATTAAACACAGCTTCTGGCGTGGGCATTTATAAAGTTTAATTATTCATATCAACATACAGTGAACACAGTTCTGAAACATCCTATACCGCTCCCTCTGTCTTAAAAATGAGATGTTTCTCGGCTTGAAAGTAGTGGTGGAATCTTTCCATCAGACTACAATAAAATAACGGCCAGTTGCCTTTCTTGAATACAAAGGTCACTATGTTAATAATTTACAACCTAAGTAACTGAAAAAACGGTTATTTCAGTTCTCAATCAAATTTAATTTTCAGAACAGAAGACTGAAGACATGAATACGCTCCGAAGCAATCTTCTCATCGAACTCGAGTGCCCTGTATGCTTCCGATACTTCGAACCTCCCATTTTGATGTGTAAAAATGGACACAGCATCTGCAACTGCTGCATAAAACAAGTAAAGGAATGTCCCACCTGCAGAAACAAATTCATAAAGAATAGAAGTCTGGCACTGGAGAACATCGTCCGAGGCATGCATTACCCCTGTCACAACAAAGAAGATGGCTGCAATGAGGTCTTATCCCACGCACTGATTCTAGAACATGAGCAAGTCTGTGCGAAGGGAATACACGAATGTCCCTTAAAAAATAAATTCAAAGGCTTATATAAATGTAGCTGGGTAGGAACTTGGGACAAACTTAAAAACCATATAAAAGATGGTCATGGAATACCTCTCTTGCTAAAGCGTGAAAAACCATCAGCTAGTAAAGACACTGTGGGTATAACTTTCTCTCTTGGAGAAGCTTTCTTGGACAATATACGCAGAGAGAAAGATAAATGGTACTTTGCCGCAATGGTTATTGGTACGAGGAACAAGGCTTTCGGTTTCAAAGTTACTTACACTTTCCATAACAGAAAGAATTCGAAAGATCTTACAAAATATCAGTCGATCGGTAGCTACACTGAGAGTTTTGAAGATTTAATCAAATCTAGCAAATGCCTCTGTCTTCGTGACAACGAATTAAAACAATTCAAAACCGATGGAAAAATCAACCTCACTATAACATATTCGAAACTTTGATGCTAATGTATTTCGAACCTTCCACATGTTAATTCAGACGAGTACCTCAGTATGTTAGTAATCGTGCTGGATGCATTTTATTTCCCAGATGAACTCTGCCAATATTTGAGAACTTTACCCTGATTTGAGAAGTTATTGAAATATGGAGAACATTATTGAATTCCAGGGGCCTATTTCACTATAGTACGAATTACAAATATACAAATTTACAGGAAGTACATTCTATAGCCACAAATTACGGTAAAATATGTTTCACAAATGTCCCGCGCAGTGGCGTCGTAGTCTAAGGCTTCATGCCTAGGACTCGCGTTACGGAATGCGCGCTGGTTTGAGTCCTCATGGGGAAAGAAATTTTCTCATGAAATTTCGGTCAGTGTGTGCGACCGGTGCCCACCCAGCATCGTGATGCACTTGGGGAGCTACGGTAGGTAGCGAAATCCGGTTGCGAAAGCCAGCTATAACGGCTGGGGGGATTATCGTGCTTACCACACGATATCTCCATTCTGGTTGGAAGATCGTCCATCTCTGCTTCGGCATGTGGGCGCGAGGCCAGCAACCGGCTGGTCGGTTTGGGCCCTTCACGGGCTGTAGCGCCACGGATTATTATGTTTCACAAAATATAAAAAAATATTCCAGTAATTGTAACAGTGTTTTATAAAATGTAAGCTATGAGTGATTTATATAATAAGATTTGGTTTATATAAGATCCATCATGTATTTTCTAAAAATAATTGTTGAAATTAATAACGCAATCAATAACCATGACTGCAAAACATAGTAGAATGTTAACAAGAACACCACAACTAAATAAATTATATCTAGTAATAAGAATAGCTATAGATTCTTTGTATGTCACTTATAAATCTCCTATTGCCTTGTAATATATCAGTACATTATTATGTAATGTAAATTGATCTTCTTTATATACAGGATGTAAATGATAATATAAACTTCCAAAATTATACAGAGTGTATATCTCGGTGTACTAAACATGATGTGTAGTGAAATTTTGTTTTTTTTTCCTTCTAATTTTGTTTTTAATTCCTAAAATGTTATGTTTTTTTAGGATTGATAGTAATCTATTATTTACTGTTCGAGTAAATGTGAACATCATTGCCAATGACTTTCCGTCCAACATACGCTAACACCACCACGATAGAGAAACGACAGAGTACCCTGATTTGTAAACCACAGTTCCAATGTACGTGGCGGACCGAAGTAAATAATGACGGTCTACTATCATTTCCAAAAACATTAGATTCACAGATAACATTTTTTGTATGGAAACCACAAAAATTACTGAACAATTTTATTAGAGTTTTTTGTTCTGTAATTTATGCTCTTATCACACACTATTTATTTTGGTTGTTTATATCGTTTACACCCTGTATATATTTGTATATTATCTTTATAGCTTAACATATATTTTCCAAGAGTGTAATAACTCATACACAGGGTGAATCCGGTTTCAGTATCATTTAGTAGCAGTGCAAGTTTCTCATCCTGAATTTCTGGTTAAAATCCACTAAACATTAATTCTTTCATTACCAGAAGAGTAATAGATGTATTTTTTTTTTACAAAAACACACATCAGCCAATTTAAGAATCTAAAATAATATATCCTCCAATTCATCTATTTACACGAGTCAAGAGTAAAGTAAGAATTTGTTGCAAAATATGTAAATTTGTAACATAAAATTTGTAATATTGTAGACAAATGACGATTGAATTTGTAATATCATGACCTGGAACCTGTTATATTCTATTTCACTTATAAATTTATAACAGTAGGCTTTGTGAAACACAAAATTTGTAAATATGTAGATTTCTAACTTTTCTCTAGTAATTTGTACTTTCGTGAAAGAGGGCTATGATGTGAATTTGTGTACAGACTAGAAGAAATTAATAATAAGCATCAAAATGTATATTAATATGGATTTTAGTAATTATGTTATGCTAAATTATTTCCTACACCTTCCATTGTTTACATCCTTGTGTCCTCAATAAAAAGGATCCAATATAGATTAAAAATTCTGTATTGTAAACTTATACCAAAATTCACCTTCAATTATACTTCATTTGATTACATACGCGTATGTAATGGTCATAACTAGAGATAGACTAAATATGAAATTTCATATCCTAAACTATTCCTGCTAGCGATATGGAAATAAGGATTTTCATGTTTCAGGATATGTAGAATGCAATTAATGCTAAACAATTTCGACATTTCATAAGATAGATAATTTGTAGAAACAAAAGCCGCCCTAAATAAGGGTTCGATAAATCGGCCTACTAATCAATTCATAAAGAATAATAAGTAAACAAAATAATTTTGTGACACTTGGAAAGAAAAAGAAAAAAACATTAAGATAAGAAAACGTAGGAAATCATTTACAATAAAAATTTTGTTGGGTACAAATGATTAGTAATTATAGCTAAGGATGATTTTAACACGTGAGATCCTATGGCATCAATCGTTGCATCAGAAATTTTATATTGTTTAAGTTTATTTAAAGTTTCACGTGGGATCGTGCCACGGGCACCGAACATGAGCCCAAAAACTGTCCAATGTGTAATGTGGTATTGTGCTCCAAGATGCTGACAACAAGGCTCATATATGACACACCTCTTGTGGCTGTTGCTCATGCATCTCAAAACGGATTGTGGGATCAAGAATGACACCCTTATCCTTCTGCCGATCAATTATGATGATATCAGCCCGTCTAGTAGAGCCATCAGAAGAGACGCAACCAACCTCCTCATAAACCTCATAGGAAGCATTCTGACGGATTGAAGCTGCGATGAGAGAACGAACCGTGTTATGTCTGTTGATTCGGAGCAATTCTCCATGACGGCAGAAACCCAAGACGTGAGGAAGCGTTTCTTGCTCGTCGCATCTTCTGCAACGGGTTGAGTCAAGATTTCTACCAGGGAGAGTACGTACAGGTATTGTATTACAGTTCATCTTAATGGCTTGCGTCCACTGACCGCTCGAAAGTCCCTTTTTGGTTGAGATCCACGAATTACCTTTCTTCCAGTGAGAATAGAAAACAACTCCCAAACCTTTACTTTTCAATTTGCTCCATTGATGAAAAGAATCTTCACGCAATGCTTTTCTTAGTTTTTGAGAAGAAATACGTTCAGAGCAATCGTAGGTAATTGGTAATTGTTTGATGCAATGTTCAATTTCGTTTGGAAGATTTCGAGTGGCTGCTACATGAGGGTTGTCAACGTGTAAAAGTCTTTGACAAATATTTAAGTGCTGAAGGTAAGCTTCCCACTGGGCTTTAAATACTCCTAAACCTCGCAATCTTCTTGGTGCATACAACATAGCATCCGGGGTGTCAGTGGGAATGTTAATTATTTCCTTAACAGCGCTGCGAATTAATTTGTCAATATCAGATAGAAATTTCACTTTAAGATATTTTAAAGGAGCACATTGGAAGGGGTAAACCAACTGAGGCCAGATATATTGATTTAATATATTTATCTTTTGGTCAGGCATGAGTAAGGGTGAAGTGACCAGCTGATTAAGATTTTTTTGTCAGTTTTTCAATTAGTTGCGCCGCATTAAATTTTATTTCATCATTAAAAGTAATGCCAAGATATCTTATAACTTCATCCGATTTGATGCAAGATATTTCTTGTCCATCGATCAAGGTGAGGGAATCAGAGCAGAGACATCCTTTTCCTCCGATAATATTTATGTAACTATTTATTTATTTACTTATTTATTTATTTATTATGCCGCCTGAGCCCATTGTCAAACAGAAGACGTAACTGATCTGAATGAAAGGGAGGGGGGAGAGCAACGGTGAATAGTTCAATGGTTGAGTTGTTTGAACTTTTTCCATTGCTAATTTTAAAAAATTGTAGCACAACGTTTCGAAGAGTGGATATCTCTTCGTTGTCAGGTGAAAACCTACTGTGGGGACCGTCACAAACAGCTAGCCTGTCTGACTGATGGAAGACGTAAAAGACGTAAGTGTTTGACATACCCTACATTCGGACACAACCCTGGGTGTTTTATTGAAACAGACTCTGTCAGCAGTAGAGTCACATGACATCTCTTATCTTGGACCTTTCAATGTAAGTTATTCATCGCATTCTGTTAACATTGTCTTGTGTAATTTGAAGACACGTCTTATCTCGGATATGTAACAAGCTTTGAATTCTCAGTAGACTCTGGAGCATTAAAAGAGATGAAAGAAGAGCTGTACCTGGGATCATTTGCGACGCTTTGCAAATTGGTATTTACAAGACTGATTAATATACGTACAACGGCTTTCATCATACTGCAAAAGAGTAGTACGGAGTTCTAGTTCCCTGAAAGTATCTTCGTCATTTACAGCAAGAAGGGAATAATTTCCATAGCGACAGACATCAATTTTTATTCTTACTTCTTCTTCAGGTACGTGTCATTCAATTTGAAGTAAATTTCACTTCATGATCAATAAGTAAATTTCAAAGTAAGTTTTGACATGATTTTATTACTTGAATGTCGATTACATCAGTTTGTTTCCTTCATTCGAATCTCGAGTAAAGTTCATTTTAAGATAGTTCCACAATCTGCATCATCAAATTATACAAGACTGGAATATGAGAGCTACTACATAATTATATTTAAATTTTATCTCTAGTAATGTCACGAGAGGTCTGAGATCTGCCGATAAATCACTATTGTGACATCATCAGATACATATAATTTGCAATGGTAACCTCATTTTTGTGGCACTTGACTGTAATATAGTAGAGTGGAAATGTTTATACAATATTAAAAGTGAATATTAAAATACTTAATTTAGGTTAAAAATTAAAGACATTATAAAAACATACTACGAGCCTTCACTTGAAAAGCCCACAATTTTGTATATTATAATGAAAAGTCATGGGCAATATTGTTGTATAAATCATTAACTTGATATGGTTGTATGTGAGTTTTGTTTGTATAATGTGAATCACTTTGTACAGGGGACATAATTTTATTTTTACTTCAATTTTAATTGTACCTGAGTTTTTTAATGTACTTTACTCCCACTACCTCTACTAGTAAACTTCCAACTGTTCTCCTCACAGAATTAAGCGTATACAGTAAAAGTCGCCTTACGGTCATAGTAATCACAAACAGTACTGAGTTAGTGAGTATAGTACGTTCCAGAAATATGCTCGCTTTCAATATTGAATCATATTCTCGCACAGGTACTGTCGTCCGTTTGCCTACGTCGCATCCCGGTTTCCCCCACCCGCTTCTGCTCGTTCCTCTGTAAAGGCTAGTGGCTGGACTGTCTTAGCTCTTTTCTGGAAATATTAATTTCTGTTAGGAATTAGACGTCTACGTAATATTATAGAACTGTTTAAAATAACAAACAAAAGGGCCTCGTTAAGTAATTAACTGTCACTGTCCCTCCTTTCTACGACCCTGCGACAATACCACTTGGACGGACAGTAGATAGGATGCCTGAGTAATTTTATCTTTTTGGATCGGGCGGAAGTGAAGATTGAATTTACAGTACTTAAGATACTCTTTTATAGAATAGGTACAGAATTATTTCAACATGAGTTACTAGTAGGAAGAATTGGAATTAGGTACAATAGTCTATAGTGCGATAATATGTACAAAAGAACTGAAGCCTGTATCGAAATGAACGGCCACCATTTTCAAAATTGCGTTTAAATATCCATATTATGATTATTTTTCAATGTAACTTCATTCTCTACATTGTACGCTAATGTGCTGTAGAGTATAATGTACACTACATAATGAATACGTTCGAATGGATAGCTTAGTTCGTGAGTAAAAACACTTATTGTTATTACAGTACTGTATTTTGAGTAAAGAAAAACGTAATGAAAATTATCAAACTCAAAATCGCGATATTTCCTAGTTTACGTAAATGGATGAACTACTTTTCTTCCCTCTTATACTTAGTAAAGTGATCTGTTTGTATTTTACGCCAGTATCATCGAACTCCAGTCGTGGAAGGGGGTAGCAAACGGTGTTTCCGGTTCTCAACCGTTAATACAAAGTACAGGCAGGTTAATAATAGAAATGTTAGTAAAAATAAAATGATGTCCCTGTATTTATATAAACTATATTACATTCCGTATCTGTAATCAGTGATTAATGTTTGTATTGTTTACGTATTTAAGTGATGTGAGTTTTTATTTAATGGACTACGTCATTGCATTTTCGACCAATGAAGTGTAATGAAATTTTGAATTCCAACCAATCACAGTCAGACTTTGCGATAATTTCTGCAGCTAGATTTATCGCTATCAATTTATCGCATGGTCCTTCTTTTGTTTAGTCGTTGTCGTCAACTGTTTCCCCTTAAATTGATGATCATGAATACATTAAGCTGCAACTACACGGTTACATTTTCCTTTCAACTTTAAAGCAATGAATGCAAGATTGATATTTAATATTAATTAATATATTTACGCAGTGAAGACCACTTTCAAAACGTCGCACCATGTAGACACAAAATCTTTATGCATCTTAATTGATTCTTTCAATATTCTTCCCAGATTGCACGCGTAAGCGATTGGAATATGGAACTGTGTAGATGCAGCTTTAGTTCCGTTGCACACTACAGCGAGAATGCGTTTGTCGAGCTATAAAAAATGCTTTCGTGTAGCAGTGATTGTAAGTAACGGTCGAAACAAGGCACAGCTGACATTGGTCCTGCTTCCACAGGTAGGCCTAAGGTAACTTATAAAATTGTAGTCTATAACATTTGTATTGAAATTAAACAATTAATAGACAAACTGTAAAATATGTAATATAAAGACTTTCACTCTATGATATTATATCATAAAGTCAACAACGGAATTATAACAAAACATATATTTGATATTTTTGTTAAGGTCATACAAAATTTGTTGATATAAAAAGTAGAGGTGTTCCATTAATATTATGTTAAACGAACACAGTACCAGAAGGTAAAGGCTGGTCCACAATAAACCGGGAACGGAAACGACAACGAGAAAGAGAACGGAAATATTGTTAAAATAAATGTATTTAAATGTGAGCATTCAAAATTAAATTTCACGTTCCCGTTCCCGGACTCCGGGAAACTTCTCGTTAATTGTGAATGCTCACATCTAAATACATTTATTTTAACAATATTTCCGTTCTCGTTCTCGTTGTCGTTTCCATTCCCGGTTTATTGTGAACCAGCCTTTACACAATATTTTGATGGTTTCTCAAGCGTTGTTTCGCGTTTCGCCGCCATCGGACCTTGCATGTTGGGTACAATGCATCGCTGCTG
Organism: Periplaneta americana; assembly: GCF_040183065.1. Taxonomy (NCBI): domain Eukaryota; kingdom Metazoa; phylum Arthropoda; class Insecta; order Blattodea; family Blattidae; genus Periplaneta; species Periplaneta americana. Next base: position 161,635,244 of record NC_091120.1, on the reverse strand, counting down.
GACAGAATGTTCAATGAACTCACGATGCGCTTAGTTGATCCTTCAGTACAAGTTCAGATTCTGTGACTGTGAAACCTCGTACACATTATACACTTAAATGTAAACATAACGTTCACATGAAAGCTAGGAACTGTTCCATTAAATTCGACCGTTTACTGTTCGCAATTTTAACAATGTAAAATTAATATAAGCTTGCATGAAAGCGAATATTCAGCCAATCACAAGACAGAAGTGCCGCGGCAAGGGAATATTGAGTACTGAATTGGAACACAAGACACAAGTACACTAGTCAAAATAGAAATTGTAATACTAGGACGAGTTGAGACCACTAAGCTTACAAGCAAACATTCTGATGGCGGTAGATAATAAAAGCTATTTTTTTTTCATCCACCATGTTAATGTCAAAAGAAATCTTATACAAATTTTGACCACTCGACCGCAATTACGAGACCGTCCAGAAAGTAATTATCCCTGGGGCCGTCTACAGAAAAAAGCACAATTGCATAGAAATATTTATTGAAACAGATACAGCAATTGTTGCGCTTTTGTTAACATATTCCCCACTGGAATTGAGACATTTGTCATACCATGGGATCAATTTTTGTATCCTTGTGTCGTAGAAGTCAGCCACCTGGAATCGGAACCAGCGTTTGACAGCCGTCTGCACCTGCCTGTCGATCCCATAATGAGACAAATGTCTCAATTCCGGTGGGGAATATGTTGTGAAATAAGTAAAGAATTGTTGTGTCTGTTCCAATAAATTCTTCCAATGAAATTGTGTTTTCTTTCTGTTAACGGCCTCTGGCGAACTTATTTTTTTACAGCCCTCGTAATTGCGAACTTGTGGCCAAAATTTGCATAAGCACGACTTTTGACATTACATACACGGTGAAAGAAAAAAAAATAACTTTTTTATCTGCCCTCATCAGAATGTTTGCTTGTTAGATTCGACGTACTGTACAGAAAAGGTACTGTATGTTTACTGACAATGATCAGTGATCACTAGAGCTAGAAAGTTGGTACCGAAACTGTTAAGTTGTGTGAGCTTGGACTATATTAATTAATATTTATATCAATACATACTCTAATTGAGATTCTGGCTGATATGCACATCTTAATCAGGCGATACATCTCACTTGACGATATGTGTCAAAGGAAGAACTATTGTGTGTATGCATCTGAAGTCTGACTAGTGTAATAGTAGCTAGTCGGCGATGTATGCAGTGGAGGGGGAAAGGAACTGGCCTCCCTATCTCATTATCTCCTGGCCTAGTTGCCACATAAGTGGTGCCTTGTTGGTATCACTTGTGAGGTTCAGACCTTTCTTCGGACAGTCGACTAAACAAGCAATATCAATACATAATCCAGTTCTGTTGCGTTGTAATTCATATTCAACACTATATTCAGGTAAGTTTAATTAAATAAGATATCATTTATAGACCTAAGTCTACTTGGAATGAAATATGCACGTCGCAGATTTCTTCCATGGCTGCACGAGTCTAATTTGCAATGGGTATGGTGATACAGCTATATGAATATTACGCATTACAAGAGTCACAAGTGGCAAAGAGGAAAGATAAATTACATAATAATTACATTTATTGTTTATTTGCATGGTGTGAATACATTTCGACAATTCAATATAATGATTAAAAAATTCCACCACCGGTTTCAATGCACGTTTCCTCTCTGTTAGCAATAGTAAGTGTTGCTCTTCTGAGATCGTGTTGTTTTAGAGCAGTTGTACTCAATCGTTAAAAATATTTTATTTTTTACCTTCGTACTCCCAAATTGGATTGCAATTATATAAGAAATAACAAAAGACTATGACTAATGTATGCAAAATAAATTATTATTATTATTATTATTATTATTATTATTATTATTATTATTATTATTATTATTATTACTATATTGTAGTTCTTGATGATGCAATAATAATAATAATAATAATAATATTAATAATAATAATAATGAATTATGTAAAATGTTATTGAAGCACGAAAAAGAGCAGTTGTTACTATAGAAGAAAATATATAAATTGTAATAATTATCAACAAGTATAATAAAATAAATGAGTCAGCATTTTTACATCGTTGTCAGTGGGATGCGTACGCCTTTAGACAACTCTGCATACCTTCAGCGACCAGTTCGTCCTTTGTGTTTACTTTATTTATGTAGGCTACACTTCGTATTTCATCCATCACTACAGATAAAAATCGACAGGAGTAAAGTCTGGGGACCTTGGTGATCAATACACGTGGCCTAACAGTATAAGAACACAGCTGTAGTCACATGTTATTCAAAGTTCTGAGTGCCTGTCATCTGTTTGAGACTTGCGCGCGCATAGGATCTGTACTGACCAATTAACTACAAACAGCTGTTTCTCTACATCCATTATGAACAGTGGTGTCCTCAGACGATCTCAAATGTGAGACGTGCTATTTTTTCTTAGTCAATAGTGTATAGTCATTTATCGTTTCTTCGTAACATTTGTAAGCATTATGCATAACATTCAAACATCTGTATTTCCACAGCCATTGAAAATTGGATACATATTTGCATGAATTTTTTATTCAGAATAATCCATACTACTACACCTAAAATATTTACGATTCCCCCCCTAAATCATCCTTTATATTTTTTAATCTTATTCACATCAAAACCCCCATTATATACATGATAATTCTGTGCCATTTTCTGGCAAAATATTCCGTATATTCACGGTACTGAGCCAAAATGAACTGATCATTGTACTCGTATAATTAATACAATACAGAGTTTTTTTCCGAGTTCTGATAACGAATTTGAATGACGTTATGTGCGCCAGGAATCACACCGACAGCTGAATTGCGGCGAGAGGTGACAGACCAGTAGTGAGTGATTTCATAATCAGAGTGCACGGTGTATCACAGTAGCAATGCCCAAGAAAATCGACCCTTTTTGGGATGGGAACGTAACAACCCTTTCCAGTGCCAAGTACAGTTACGTGAAAATCATAGGAGCCTGCAAAACACGTGGTTTCGTTATTTCTAAGAAAGGCATTTTGTGTATACCTAATAAGACTGGCGATTAATTCCAGAGTGGAAAAAGCAAGCAAATCCACCTCCCGTCACAAGTCGCCGCACATCACGAGATGATACAAATTAATTAATTCGAGCTTTACCAATCTTATTAAGTACACAGAAATAACGAAACCTCGTTTATTGCAGGCTTCTTTTATTTTCACTTAACTGTACTTGACATCGGAAAGGGTTGTTATGTACCACTCCCAAAAAGACTCGATTTTCTTGGGAATTTCTCCTGTGAGTCGCCGTGCACTCTGACTATGAAATCACTCACTACTGGTCTGTCACCTCGCGCCACAGTTCAGCTATTGTGTGAATTCTGACGCACATGTCATTCAAATTCGTTATCAGAGGTCGGAAACAACCCCGTATACATACTGGCTTTTAAGGAACCCGGAGGTTCACTGCCGCCCTCACATAAGCCCGCCATCGGTCGCTATCCTGAGCAAGATTAATCCAGTGTCTATCATTTATTTATTTATTTATTTATTTTGCTACTAATTGAAAGATAAAATATAATATATACAGAAAAACTTTAGCTCGCCCCTGAAAGAGTAGAACTCGTGCTCAGGGACGGATTCCTGAATTGAAATTAATAAGTATACAATAAAATTTGTCTTATGTCTACTATGCAATTAGAATATATAAATTTAAATTTACAATTTTTCAATTTTTATAAAATCCATACATAACTTTTTAAATGTAATACTACTAGAACTATTAGAATTGATAGGATATTTAAATATAAATTTGTTATCCTATATTCTTGGGCCTAAATTACTACTATGATTAAATACTATAACAGTGTTGCATTTTGGTTCAAACAATCTTAAAGAATTCATACCTTTTGTTTCATAACTATGAGAATACAATTCAAAATTATTTCGATTTTTATGTATGAATTTTATTAATACAATATAATAAATTCGTCTTATGTTAAGTACATTAAAGTCTAAAAATAATTTTTGAGATGAAAAATCAATAGGTTTATGAAGACATTTTAAATAGTTTCTTCTGTAATAAATAAAGTGGATTAAAATTGGATTTAAATGAGCTGCCCCACCTCCCTCAAATCCATTTTAAAAAACCTGTGTAATGTTTAATATGCGTTTCATTCTCCCAAATAGTATGCGTCCGTATTTTTGAGTATCAAACGCTGCTCATTATGATTACATAATGTCAAAATGTCAGTTGAATAACTGATCTGCGTTTTGGAATTTATTTTGAATCATATTTAATTTGCAGAACGGAATCTTCAAGACATGGATACCCTGCACGACGATCTTCTGAAGGAGCTACTGTGCCATGTTTGCCAACACTACTTGATCCCTCCGACCTGTCTTTGTAACAATGGGCACAGCGCCTGCAAATCCTGTAAAAACAAATTTCGGCAATGCCCAACCTGCGGAAGTAGCTTCACCAACAGCAGGAGTGTGTCTCTGGAAAACATCGTGCGAGGTCTGAAGTACCCTTGTCGCAATAAGAAGGAAGGCTGCATAGAGATTATGTACCGTGATCTGATATTGGAGCACGAAGAAATCTGCCCACTGGGAAAACACAAATGTCCATTTCTGAAGATACATGAATCATTTAATTGCGACTGGGTGGGGACTTGGGATCAATTAAGATCACACATTCGAGAAAGACATGCACGCTTTAACATAAGCGATACGTGGTGTGAACACACCAGGCCGGGTATAGGTGTAATATTCTTTTCAGGAAAATATTTTTTTACTGCAATTAGGAGAATCGAAGGAAAAGCTTACATTGGGGTGAAAATTGTTGGTCCAAGAAGTGAGGCTTCCAAATTCAAAGTTTCTTGCATACTTCGTGATCGGAATGGAGAAGCGGCTGTTACGAAATGTATACCCGTCGGTAGTTACACTGAAACGTTTAAGGACTTATTTAAATCTAACAAATTAATGTGTCTCAATGGGGAGGAAATTAACAAAAATGTAATGAATGGCGATATTAACTTGAAGACAGTGATATCCACTGTTTGACGCTACTTCATATCATCACCAGCTGGTCGTGGTTAAAACTGATCATCCTCAGTATCAGAGGTCTGCATCGGACGTTTTCGCTCGAGCGCCAAGTAGTTCATATTATAAATTAATGATAAATATAACACCAACATTATAGCCTCAGAGATAAGAACTTTAATAATGAAAAGTGTCGTCCATATTTGTATAACATGGGTCAGAGGGCATACTGGGATAGTTGGAAATGAGAGAGCCGATGAATTGGCAAATATGGCAGCCAACTCTGATGTGCCACTGTCGTACAATTTATGTCCGATATCCTATATCAATAAAGTAGCCAGAGAACATCATATGCAAGAATGGAACGAAAGATGGGTCGATAGTGATAAGGGAATTCTTACAAAAGAGCTATATTTTCCAACGGTCTATGATCGTAATAAATGTAAAGTAATAACGCCAAATTTCGTACTGACACAGTTTTGGACTGGGCATGGAAAATTCGGGGAATACTTAAATAGATTCCATATTAAAGACGATGCAACTTGCATTTGTGGGGAGGAATCTCAAGATGTCAGACATGTATTATATGATTGTCCAGTCTTTTGCCGTGAAAGATACGAGCTTGAGTTGTTACTGAACACTTTAAATTATACATTTACCAAACCGTTAACCAATATACTTACCAACTCTAAACCATATAAGTATTTCATGTCCTTCTTGAATAGAATATTCGTGAAACTGTAAATTGTTAAATTATTCCGGGGAAAAAAAATCGTATTAGTTCTAATCAACTATAATGAAACTGTAAGTCTTCAATTTCGCATACTATAATTGTACTATTGGTTTTAATTTTTATTTTAAATAGGCAATTGATTTCTAATTTTGAGCCACTTCTTGTAATACTTGATTATTGCCAATTGTTGTTACTAAATAATGTATTTAATTCATAAATTTTAAGCCATCTCTTAGTATAGCTATTTATTGCTTCTAAAATAACAAGTTTAATAGCTATTTTATATATATATATATATATATATATATATATATATATATATATATATATCTTCCTATAACCATTAGATATAAATATAGAGACATGCCTTGAGGCTTTATGAAACGATCCATTCTTTCATTATGGTGCATTCTTGTACATAATTCATGTGAATTGTAACCTTGACCACAATTTTGTATTATAATTTTATTAATGTTTATTGCTTATAAAATATGTATTTTGATGCCAACTATAACCCTAATATACCTCAGGGTGAAATAGGGTTTATTAAATTGGATAATAAAAAAATAAAAGTAGTTCATAGCATAATCGGAGGGCAGCGCACATGCATGATGGGTAAAATTGTCACGAGCGATAAATCCTCGAACGGTATAAGCCGAGCGTTAGACATTCGTTCTTGTTACAGTGATTAACTTTGTAGTAACATCATAGATGTTTATCATTTCAAAACTTTGCAGTGTTTAACTAACCTCTCCATAGTACAACTACAAAACTTGCTTTAAAATGTAACATAAATGTTGTAGGTAAATGTTCCCTCCCCCCCCACAGGAGTGATTTTGTTTTTGCCACATCTGATAGATGTTGTTGGATGTAAATGTAATTATTATAAACTGAGAACACAATCACGATAATGCAAGAACTGTATCAAGTTTTCTAGTAATAATAATAATAATAATAATAATAATAATAATAATCTCTAATAATTAGTGTATCAATCTTTGTGTCTGTAACAGTGTGCAGCATGATTATTCGTTTTATTATATTTTCTGTGACGTTATCTCTGTACTAATATTGTTATTAATCTACTGCTATATCAATAATGTTTTGTAAAACGTTTCTACATTGTCGCTGTATATAGGTGGAACACTATGTATGGACCTAACATATTATACATATATGTGGTAAATCAAATATTGAATAATTATTAATTAGCAATAATAACTGTATATCGAAGTTTTTCATACTATTTTATTTATAACTTCATGTTACTGTTTTGGTACGTTCCATTGACTGTTCCATTAAACGTTTGTCATAAACGCAGAAAATAATGCCTTCTTTTTACCGTGTGAGCAAAACATATGTGTATCTTATCTGTTGCCTTGCATACAAGATAAGACATTTCGGTGAGATGACCTTGTACTGTGCTATTTATTACGAGCGTATCACGACCGATCGTATCTCACTCAAGGGTGCGACACTCGACCGAGTTCAAGCGAGCGATTTAACTCCAATGCGGCATTCTGATGGATACTGATCCATCATAGAAGGTTTGCCTACGCTATCGGACTTGTCATTTCATCTTAACATTACATAGCCTTATCAACAGAGATCGGTACACTATGAAGAAAATTTCGCCAAAGTAAGAAATTTATTTTGGATATGAAATCATGGCACAAATATTTCATTGCTAAAATATCTTTGTTCCTAAACCATTCGAAGCAGATTTAAATCATTATTTACAAAATAAGACTTTAGAAATTAATAGTTTTCTCTGTATTTATAATATAATACCAATTAAACTAAAATAAATATGATTAGTTAAACAGTTTTCTAGCGTCATAAAATACTTACTTGAATGCAAGAAACAACTAGGTAGGCGCTAATTCAAATGTTCTACAATGAAGAGAAAAAAAAAGTCCTTACATAGAGCGTATTCAGAATCTCAGCGCTGAGCAATCTGATGGCATCACGGTGTTCCGAATTCCAACGATGACATCACTCATGCTCCACAGGTGTCGCACCGGTGCCATCAGCTTGCAGAGGTGCTGACAGTCTCCATCAGCCGCCATCAGTGAATCTGATTGTTCTTGTATAGGGCGGGAATTAGCAGACGAATGACATCGTGCACTGTTGTGTCATGGCGGTGTGTTCTGCTGTATTGCTTGTAATGAGCACAACGTAGAAACAATATATTAATGGCTTATGAGCTAACATGTTAACAGACTAGTTATTACTACCGGTTCAAGAAATAAATTGTTTATGTTCTCTTTTCTTTGAATGAGATGACAGTACGGAAATTTCGCAAAATCTTGCTAGCGTAACACAGACAACAACTTGTACAGTCGCCATGACAGCCATCGAACCTTCCAACAGTTTTGTTCCTATTTCGCTGCACCGTGACGTTATTGTTGTCCACCGATCCGGTGAGATTCGTAATACGCTGATAGATAGCTGGATTAAATACTGGTTATAATCCTAGATCATATATGTAACAGATAACTCCTCGCTACGTTAAAATCGGCAGCACTTTGAAGAGAACAACCGCCAGGATCGCCACCCGTCCGCCGTAAACGAACACGAGATGGCAGCGCAGTCGCTAATGCAATTCAAATGGGAATGATGACGTGACTCCCTATGTAACAACTAGATGGCAGCGTAGTAAACCTGACAAAAGTTGTTAACCTCAAAGCCTATAAGCCCGACATATCTGTTACAAATATGATCTAGGTTATAATACAACACAAGTAACTTTTGTATATTTCCTGGCAAAAGATTACACCTTCTAACAGTTAATATTGTTTTGAACGATGAAAAGTCCACGAAGTTGCGAAAAGAGGACAAATTAAGTAGGCAGAAAAATTAATGGTAGAAACTCGTTTACGGCGATGCGCTACAGCCAGTGTCACCGTTTCTGGAGTGTGAAATAAGTAATGAGAACGTTGAGAGCGAGTATCTTATCTTTGCCACAATCTGTGGGGGAGAAAGCTGACAACTGTGATTGCCAGATTGCTGACGTCACATCTGTTTAGGAGGTGGTACCACTCACAGCCGAAGTGGCAACAGATGCCACTGACTGGACAGTGAACTCAAGGACACACCCTAGAAACGCGAAGTGCGAGTGTCTTGCCTTTGACCCAGTGGGCAGATTGCTGACGTGACGTGACGTGACGTGTTGCGTGGTACCGTTCTCAGATGCACGGGCAAAAAATGCTCACTGACTGGCTTTTTACTCAAAGACACGCGCCTAAAACGATGGCACTGTTTATACTAAAGTCTAAAATCCACGAGTTTTTTAGCTAGAGAGTTGAAACTTTTCCTGAATATGTATTTATTGAAGTATAAATTTCAGTATTTTCTCATAAACAGTTTTTAAAAAATTAAACTTTTTTTTTTCTTTAGCAAAAATCTTGTTTCTAAAAAAATATTTTGTTTAATATAACTTTTTCTTACAAGTAACACTGCATATTGTGCAATGGAGCATTAGTAATGCCCTACTCTAATTTGTTAATTTGTGTGTGTACACATATATAATTCCTTCAATGTTTTATTTTTTATTTTATTGGGTTATTTTACGACGCTGTATCAACATCTAGGTTATTTAGCGTCTGAATGATATGAAGGTGGTAATGCCGGTGAAATGAGTACGGGGTCCAGCACCGAAAGTTACCCAGCATTTGCTCGTATTGGGTTGAGGGAAAACCCCGGAAAAAACCTCAACCAGGTAACTTGCCCCGACAGGGATTCGAACCCGGGCCACCTGGTTTCGCGGCCAGATGCGCTGACCGTTACTCCACAGGTGTGAACTCCTTCAATGTTGAAACATTAATAAAAATAATATTGCTTTACGTATAATTCTCTAGCAATAAAACTATGCTGAATACAGAAAATCTAATGCTCCATTTCACAACAGCGATATTAATGAATAAGTATGTCAAGTTTCATCACTCTAGCTTTAACCACTGAGAAAAAAATGAATACTTGTCGTTGTAAACGTAGAAAATTTGTTTTTTGAAATAATTAAATTTTTAAAGTTTTGGTTACAAATAACTCGTACATTAACACAACTTCTACCAATGGAATTTTCTTTTTTACTTCATGAAATTCCTAAAATTTCCTTCAAACTGCACACTTATGGAAATTTCTAGACTAATTTTATGTATTTGGTGATATACTGTTCCATAATTATACCAACTGTTGCAATAAAATGATTAATTCGCAAACCTAACCTGTCACTGATCATCATCATGAAGAGCACTATCAAATCTTAAAACATGCAAGCATTCATGCACTATCATATGAGAAAACGTGCACAATGAAGCGAAAAATAGAACATTAAAATATGCACTATCGAAATTGAGTTGTACATTATGTTACATTTTTATTTATTGCATTTTGAAACAACGTATTACAACGAATTTCCCAGACTTTCGTCACTTAAGCTCATGTTTTTGTCTGAAGAATGTTCTTTAACACAGAAAATTATCTTCCTACGTCACAAGAAGTGGTAGGTGCATTCTTAAGCGAAAAAATTTGGGACAAATAAGATCGAATTGTTAGTCTTTTGCATTTCCGCATGACTATGAACCCTTCGGGAATCGAACCTGCGACCTATCAACTTTGCAGCGTTATGCCTTAATCTTTATCGCGAGCCCCAAAATACAAACGTACTAATGTCTTTACTACAACAATCACAATAAACTATATCACCTTCCATTTTCAGGCTGGCCTTCTATGCCCAAGGTTGCGGGTTCGATCCCGGCCAGGTCGATGGCATATAAGTGTGCTTAAATGCGACAGGCTTATGTAGTAGATTTACTGGCATGTAAAAGAACTCCTGCGGGACAAAATTCCAGCACATCCGGCGACGCTGATATAACCTCTGCGGTTGCGAGCGTCGTTAAATAAAACATAACATTAACATCCATTTTCAGAAATTCCTTTCCCATTTTGACACGAAATCTCTTCTTGCAGTTCTAAAAAGGAACCATAACAACGCTTCAAAATTCGACACAAACTGAATTTCACGCTGCTTCTGCCTACCTTTCTTTCAGTATTTTGACCTTCAGCTTGAAACGAGCGACAGTTGGGGGTTGAAAGTTCCAGTATAACAAAGGGATGATTTAGTGGAAAATCCAAAGATTAGTTGTCAGGTATGATGCCACCAAACCATATTACCGGTAGCTTTCTTTTATTTTTTCTCTTCTCAGTAGACAAATAACGCGAAAATACCAGATTATTTGAAGATACATTCATAAAAGGCACTATTATGCAAGTTAACACAATATATTCATATGTATTATCATCATACGGCTTTCAGGTAGTGGTTTCCCTCACATTTCTGCATACGGTCCACCACTGCCCTTGATTACATTCAATCACATATCCTAATATATTTCTCCTATCATCTACATCTCCCCATATCTTCCAATTACATAAAGTTAAACCCTATTTCTATTTCTTCCTCCATCCTTTCTAACATACAGAATTTTCAACTCTTCACCTTCTCTATCTTTCCTCAATCCCATTCCCGAATACTATGCAATACCTTTCTCTTATTTACAAACATTCTCGTCTACATCTACTCATCCATCTCTACTACTATCATTGTCATCTTTCAATTACTGTTATTCCTACTTTTCTGTTTATCTTAAAAACCTTTTTATCTCTGACTAGTATTCACTAACTTGTCTACTTTCTCATCTACATCACCGTATTATATTATTTGTCTCGTTTATTGTTCCAATGTTCTAATGTTTGTAATACTTCCTTGCTATTACTTGTTCAATTCACTTATCACTTTTTCACTTTATTGGATAACTTTTACGGTTCACTCTCATTACTTATACTCACTTTCTACCTCCTCTACTTCCCATATTCTTTCTCTTATTAGCCTCACTACCTTTATTGCTGTTCTTCTCACTGATTTATTATATTCATCTTCTCATTAACACTTCACTACTTATTCCTCTATCTTATTCACAGTTCCACTTCAGTTACACTAATTCATTTAATCCTCACATTTTTTACCGCATCCAATACCACAGACTAAGGCCCAGTTGTACGATCGCGGAATAAATCTTCATGGAATAGCCTAACTATAGAATAAATGGACTACCGTGTTGTATGACGTTCGTTTATTCCAAGGTTACCTATTCCACAGTTAGCCGAATTGGAACAGAGGTTGGCAACACTTTAGATGGTGTTTGTTTTGTGAAGTGCAGTAATTGTTTACACTATTTTGTCTACGGAATTTATTATAAAGGAATGAGTAAATCAAAACTATAATACTGAAGATACACTTAAGCTAGTTGAGATGGTGACTGATTATCGGAACGTGCAGGAAAACAAAAAGATCGATGCCATAATCTCAAATCAAAAGGTAAGAGCACGGGAGTCTATCGCTAGGTTATTTAATGCTCAGACAACTACCTACAGAAATGCAGAACAGCTTCGTCAGAAGTACGATTCAATAAAGAAAGAGGCAAGGAAATATGCAGCAAATATAGGGGCCTATAGGCTCCAGACGGGCGGAGGTCCTGCAGATACAGTTAAAACAAATACCTTATTTGAAAAAGTACTTGAAATGATCAAACTCTCTGCGGAAGAACACGACAGCATATATGATTCCGATGCTACTTTCATGGCAAGTGAATTAAATAGTGGTTTCGTCTTGGAAGAGATTAGTGTAGATGAGCCAATAGAAGTGACATCAGAATCTGCCTCAGAAGCAGAGACTGCTATTAACGTTGCGAATGTCCGTGACGACACTGGTCCTGAAGTTGAAACAAACAGTACAGGAGTAGGTGAACTGTGGAGTAAATATATTCCATAAATGCTGAAATCTCCCTTACATCCCGCTTTACAAGCAAAGAAATGTGCAAGTGTAGAACAGGAACCGATATCTAGTGACAATGGCATGCAAAACATCTCTCTTCTTTCATCACATGAAGAATCTTCTTCCACAAACATATCATCATATCATCATATTCATTTAATAGGTCAGGTCTATGCCTTATTTTCTTTTGTTTCCGCATTCTCAAAAATACATTATATAATAATTCATCATCACTATCGGAATTATTGACGTCTAATGCTGCTGCCATTTTATATTTTATTCTCTAGATAACGATTTAACGGCGACTGAAAGCATGGAATAGCTTATTCGGGAGATAACGTCCGAATAAACGCACTATTCCGAGTTCGTACGACAAATTTCTCGCGTAACCATGGAATTAATTTTAACAGGACTTTATTCCGTGTTGGTACAACTGGGCCTAAGTCAGAGTTCTCCTCTAGTTCACTTATTACACTTCACACGTTTTTATTTACACTTTTGTTTCTTTAACTATCACAAAACTCTCTCAACTTTTATACAAGTTTCCTCTAAAGGCAGAAAAATGACATAATATGCAATATTAATGTGTTATTGAATCAAAAATATTTAAAATGTGTATTATGCATTAATTTAATTCCAAAAAAGGCCAAAACATAAAGAACGTTTATTTGGAATAGATAACGATTTCTTTTTTATTTTATTGGGTTATTTTACGACGCTGTATCAACATCTAGGTTATTTAGCGTCTGAATGATACGAAGGTGATAATGCCAGTGAAATGATTCCGGGGTCCAGCACCAAAATTTACCCAGCATTTGCTCGTATTGGGTTGAGGGAAAACCCCGGAAAAAACCTCAACCAGGTAACTTGCCCCGACCGGGATTCGAACCCGGGCCACCTGGTTTCCGGCCAGACGCGCTAACCGTTACTCCACAGCTGTGGACTCGATAACGATAAGTCATATAAAGAATATGTACAAACTTTGTAGAGTGTAACAAACTTATATAAAAACATGCATTTGCAAAGGAATTCCGGGCTCTGCTGATCATCAAAATGTCTTATTCACTGTATCACATTCAGAAACATGTACCTTGGTTACTTCTTTCCTTAGTTTGAGACACTGGCTTATATGCGTGTGCCTTTTGTGGGGAGGAGTGGGGTAGGAAGTATGAGCGGGGAATTCCGGCGATCGAGCGTCGAGCCACAGTGAAGGTCAATGAGTCTGTTATTTCACGCGTTAGGAGTGTGAGTTCAGCTTGTCCACATCAGGAAGCTATTCTACTAGTTTTTGACATTCTTACAGGTAAGTAAATTGTACGTTTTAACAGTTAAAAACATTCAGTTCTACACACATTATAGACAGATAAGAGATTATGAAACCGTGCACCGTGAGACACTATTTCATATGTTATCCAACTGTCTGGCTCATTGCATCAGTGTGCTTGGTGTACCAAGGTCGTCCCGTACTTACTCGCCCGCCGCACAGTTCCAGTCAGGGTTGCCAGATTAGGCCACAAGTAGCCAATTGGGCTACTTAAAATTTTAATTGGCTATTGATTTTTACCATTGGGCTACTTGCGACTTTTTGGGCTACTCAAAAATTTTCGGGGCTATTTTTGGGCTATTTTTTTCTGATTTGAATTTGTGGAAAATTAATAATAATAATAATAATAATAATAATAATAATAATAGGTGTAGTAACAGTCTTCCTCTCCGTGAAAAAAACCTGTTACAGTGTACGTCTCGCTTTATTCCACCACCACCACCTTAACCACGAGAAACGACGTACGTATGCGAAATATATATTTATTGTACATGTCACATGACCAATCCAGAGTAAGGGGATTTTCTCGTTTTACCATGACCAGTGCCAGCAGAAATGCAGTGGCGAAGTGCAGCCTGCAGGCACATAATAATCAGTTGCTGTTTTTCCTCCAATTCAAGCGTTAGTATTTTTGTGAATGCCGATGTAGTTTATTACAATAATCTTAAATTAGGAACTAGGATCTTTTGTAAAAGTGATATACAGTTTTTAAGTTATATTAGAGAATTATTTTTTTTACTTTTTTGTATCCTAATTATAATTTAGGCTAATTATTCAATTCTGAGTCCTATAGTGAAATAATTTTAAGAGAACTGTGTTTGTAATAGAAGTGACATACAGTAACATTTTTAAATTGTGATAGTGAATAACTTTTTTATACATTTATTTTGTTTTGTGATTATATTGAAAATGGAAATATTTATTATTTCGTTCTGTAAATGCTGAAAATGGGAAAGTGGGAGAAGTATACCAAAACGTTTAATAGGCAGTGGTTATATGGTACTTCATTCTCAAACTGGCTTCAGGCTGTGAAAGACGACAGCGATAAAGCAGATTGTAAAGTTTATAAAGTTCAAATTAGTGCTCATAAAAGAGACTTGAAAAAAAAAAACATTCCGATTCAGTTAAATATATATATAATCCGGGAAATATAAATTTGCCATTTATATTGGGCTACTTTTTCTGAATGTTGGCTACTTTTCCAGCGAGCTTTCGCTACTTTTAGTTATACCAATCTGGCAACCCCGGTTCCAGTGTTCAGTTCAGTGCAAACGACAGGAAAGAGAGTCTGACAGTGGCCTGCTATATAGCAGTTACTATGTTTTCCTGGAGTCGCATACCTTATTTACTATATTTTCATGGGATATTCAAATCGATTTGAATACGCATACCTTATTTACTATATTTTCATGGGATATTCAAATCGACTTGAATACGCATACTTTATTTACTACTAAGTTTTCAAGGAGTATTCAAATCGATATGAATACATTTAACGTACTGAATACTAGAGATGGGTAAAAATAGTTGGAACAGTTTTTTGAAACTGTTTCACAACTGAAACTGTTTCAGTACGAAACAGTTTCGTGAAATAACCTGTTCCAACGAGTGTTACACTGCTCCAGTGATCACTTCAACGTTTCACAAGGTTCCAAGAGATAAACAATTCAATTTCTAAACAGCTTCCCTCCTCTTTGCTATCTGCAAAGGCCACATGTAGCGATATCATTGACCTCCAATCGAAAGTAGATATAATATAGATTTTCCACACGGCCTTCGTGCAACAGTATGTAGTACGGCGCAATTTATTTGTACGAATCAAATTCCCTAATAAATCCGATATTAATAATTATTAGCTGCCCATTGATGGAGAATATGTTTATGGTGCCCTGACATCGTGTTAATTAATATACCGCGAAAAAAATATTACCGGTATCGGATAATGTCTTATCGTTATTAAACTCTCCTAGGGTTATATGCGTTATTTTTACTAAAATCGATTCATTTTTAATTGTAGTTATTTACTATACTCTTTAACAGTAACATACGAATAATGACTGACTTTTGTTGTCATAATACAATGAACAGCTGATCTAAGACGATTCAAGAGCTTTGAAACATGTTCCTGAAGCAGATGAGAAGTTGGAACAGTTGGCACTGACGTTGTAAACATATTCTTATGAAACTGTTATTTTGGAACAGTTTCGTTCATAAAACAGTACAGTCGAAACTGCTTCTTAAAAAAAACAGTTATTCCATCTCCACTGAATACTATCCCACCGATCCCTGTTTTCATGCAATTTTCGATACTTATTGAAAACGAATTGAATACGGAACCTGAAGTTTCGAAAGTTGGTTAACATGTCGACATGTTAGCATGTTGGTAACTCTGTAGGCCTTAGCTATAAACAATGTTGCGTTTTCCAAATGAGGCGCATGAAAACTTAACATTCTGGCTGTTAATGAGAAATGGTGATATCGGCTTTTAGGAAAACACGAAATATTATGTGTTACAACACGCCTTTTCAACATAAATATTGCCCTGCTATTGGTAAAAGAGCTGACACTTCAAACAAATGATCTTTCACTCGCTTAGTGTATTGAGATCGTCTTGAATACGACACCAGTTTTCATACAACTGAATCCGTATTGAATGCGATCCGATCCCACTTTTTAGGTGTATCGACCTTGAGACTTATATCGTTTCGAATCCTCCTTTTCATGGAAGTTTCAATACAGTAATCGTATTCAAATCGATTTAAATATTCCATGAAAACGTAGTAATTGAAACCTTAATGAAAACGGGGATTCAAAACGGTCTCAAGGTCGATACACCTGAAAAGTGGGATCGAATCTTAATGAATACAGATTGAGTTGCATGGAAATGCGTATCGCATTCAGGGTTGCCACCAGACAAAGAATTTTCGAGTAAAAGTAGGTCAACTAGGTCATAATAAGAATGTACGATACTATGTTAAGTTTTTTCTAAGCGTACCTAGCCTATATGACGATTTTTGCTCATGAAGCAGCATTTTTACTTACTGTAAATGTGCATGAAAAGTCCGGATAAATTATGCATATTTGTGGATTGCGTAAATCTAGGCTTAATATGTTGTAATAATCAGGACTTACCAGCTTTACAGAAAAATGTTTCATGTAACCTGCCTTATTCACCGATTTTATAGAGTGGTTGAAGTTATTTGTAAATCATACAGGTAGGTTGACGTGAAAATAAAATTCGTAAAGGCCCTTCCAGAACATTTAAACTTGCGGAAATGGCACCTGCAGTTCCTATTCTCCGAAGTTCAAAATTTGTGGTTCAAAGTTAAATGCTGCTTCATATTACGCTGAGAATTATAATACAATCAGGAGAATAATTAATGCATTAGATAGCGAAGAAGCGTCCGTGTTGGGAAGTAATTTAGCTGAGCACATCACAAATTGAAGATCGTAGTTTTAACAAACACAACTCAGTGAAACTAGTTTTGAGGTAGTTCCGTTGATTTAGGAAGTGAAAATCGTTGAATTTATAAGGAATTTGTTGTGGAGATACAGTTGATCGTAAATGCAAGGCATAACAAAAGCCTAAACTAACCAAACCTAACCTGTCAGATATATGTATTAATTTCTTTGGTAAAATAATTTAAGGATAGTTGAAGACCAAGTTGTGAAAATAAATATAATCTATGACGTATGCAGTGGAGGAGGGTAAGAAACTGGCTACCCTACCCATTATCTCCTGGTTTAGTTGCAATGTGTATAGACAGACAGACATAGATAGATAGATAGATAGATAGATAGATAGATAGATAGATAGATAGATAGGTAGGTAGGTAGGTAGGTAGGTAGGTAGGTAGGTAGGTAGGTAGGTAGGTAGGTAGGTAGGTAGGTAGGTAGGTAGGTAGATAGATAGATAGATAGATAGATAGATAGATAGATAGATAGATAGATAGATAGATAGATAGATAGATAGATAGATAGATAGATAGATAGATAGATAGATAGATAGATAGATAGATAGATAGATAGATAGATAGATAGATAGATAGATAGATAGATAGACAGATAGACAGACAGACAGACAGACAGATTTATTGAGTAATATTATACATACAGATTTTATATTATCATAATTTTCATAAGTGGAGTATGAAGGGAACCACTTCAGCGCTAGTTTAGCCTCATCTTGCACTATATTTACTTTTGCTGAGTTAGCAGTTTGATAAAATTTAATTTTAAAGTAGACTTGAAAGAATATTAATCAAATATTATATCACTTCGAATTTGATTGTTCTTTAAATTGTTCTTTATTCAACTGACCAAAGACAGGTTAGGACCTCATTAAGCGACACCAATAAAATATCACTCATGAGGCAACTAAACCAGTAGATAATGGGGTAGGGTGGTAAGTTTCTTGCCCCCTCTATTACATACGTCATATATTATATTTATTTTCACAACTTGGTCTTCAACTAACCGTTGGATTATTTTACTAAAGAAATAAATTCTTCGAAAATATGAAAAATTTGGGCAT
Source organism: Periplaneta americana (assembly GCF_040183065.1). Classification (NCBI taxonomy): domain Eukaryota; kingdom Metazoa; phylum Arthropoda; class Insecta; order Blattodea; family Blattidae; genus Periplaneta; species Periplaneta americana. The sequence continues at coordinate 161,616,768 of NC_091120.1, read as the reverse complement.
ACGAATATTTACCTTTTCTTTAGGTAGGAGGAGTTCATTCATCATGGGGGGTTTGGAGTTTGTTCTCAATTTATTTTTATGGAAACAGCAGAAAACATACCCCTCTGTTGATGCAGAAAAATATAGGAGACACAGCGTTGCCTTGGCAAATGTGGTTAAATTTGGAAACATATATGCTCCTTCAGTATTTTTCATTTCAAAGACAGAGTACTAGTGTAATAAATATCCATAAAGTACTAGATCTAATACTAAAGCACTGGCAATGATAATCTTGATCACATTCAAAACGATTTCAATACGCAAAGTGCTTGAACGATCGTCATTTGTTTGATTTGTCATCTGTTTTACCAAGATTGTATGCTAAAAGCACTCGTTTTGTAACACATAATATTTTGTATTTTCTTAGAAGTCATTAGTACGATTCTACATTAATAACAGCCAGAATATTAAGGTAAGAAGGCACTGCCTATCTCGACAATGTTAAATGCATGAAGTTGAGTGCACGTTACTAAAAATAACTGTCACAGATATCTGAACAAGATTTTCAGGGAATGTTTTTACAATCTTGTGGCTAGAGCTCTGCACTTATAATCCTGTGAACCCGGATTCGATCCCGATTTATAGGCCTAACTTGTCTTGGGCAAGCCCGTGGTCCAGGTAACACGGGGTTTTCTCTGGGAGCTTCGGTTTCCCTTTGACATCCCAACAAATCTCCATCATCATCTCATCGCGGCTGTAGTGTAGACCAGCCTCCTGTGGCACACTCTGGGCAACAACTCTGTAAATTAGTCCACATAACTCAGGGATGCAGAACTGGAGAAGAGAGGGAGGAAGCATGGGGAAAGAGTTTGTTCCCCGTCCACAATCCCCCGGCCTTGAATTACGTATCGGTGACGACCGCAAGCACACTGAATACATATTATTTCCTCTCCCCCTACCATATCCAATGACGTGTGAAGGTGAAAGGAAGGGATGAGTCACGTGTCCGGCTTGTGAAGTGTGTCACAATTGGAGCACAGTTTTGCATCCCTGACGTAACTGGATGATGACGTAAGTCAAGTACCCGCTATTAGAAGTATTGAATGCAATGACAGAAATAAGCAATAGGTATGTTACGGATTGGGAATATGCATTGTTAAATGAATGGCTTGGTACGTGTACACTTGTACAGTATAAATGTTTTTAGATTGTATGTTACTGGAAATGTGTTCATTCATTCATTCATTTATTTTATTCCATTGATCTTACATGAGCAATGAAGCTTTAAGATGTGGAACAAGTCAAAATTTTACAATATTACAATTACAATTTTTACAAATTTTTATAGTTTTACAATTTAGTAATTTTCTATGATTTTTACAATTTTGTGCAATTTTTTACAATATTTTGGCGAGATGTAGTGACATGAGGTGAGGTTGCTATTACACGGAGAGAATTACAACACTAATGAAAAATTAACAGTAATTTATTATATGAACTTGCTGTAAAGAAATATCGTAATACCTGTTGGTTTCTGAGATAAACTGTGAAGTTAAATTGGCGACTATTGTTTAAAGAAAATTTACACATTTTTTTACGTTTTCATAGTGACCGGAAAACGTTGCATAAATTATCGTTTTGACTTTACCGACTGCTTAACAATTGAAACGGACACCGTGCCACGATATAGCAGACAAGCTCGACACAACCAGTTCCACACGTAGAGTGAAAAAGGTTTTGGATTTTCCAATTCTTATTAATATAATAATAATAATAATAATAATAATAATAATAATAATAATAAATTAATTATGCGCTGTCATAAAGTAGAGAAAGAACAAGATATGGAAATGCCGCGGGAGTACCCAGAATGATAACTATATTATTATTATTATTATTATTATTATTATTATTATTATTATTATTATTATTATTATTATATTTAAAAGTAGTAATCAGATTTTATAACAACAAAAATTGGCGTATGGGTGAAATTCTCGTACATTTGTCGCACTAGATGACACTGTTCTCTTACGTCCTACAAGCCATCGAAATTCTCTTATGTGTTATCAGAATTCTCGTACGTATACACGGTGAACCGTAAGTAATGTCATTAATGTCATGGGGTTATTCTTTGAGATATTTCAAACAAAAAATCTAAATACAATTTTGCTCGTTTTTGCTTTCTTTTCGAGATAAAAATTATTTTATATGAAACATTTCATGGCATACGATGAAAGAGTAATGGAACGGAGAAAAATTCTCTCCGGCGCCGGGATTTGAACCCGGGTTTTCAGCTCTACGTGCTGATGCTTTATCCACTAAGCCACACCGGATACAACTCCGACGCCGGTTAGAATCGTCTCAGATTAAGCTCCAACTCTTGGGTTCCCTCTAGTGGCCGCCCTCTGCACTACGTCATAGATGTCTATGAACGCAGGACCGAAGTCCACACATGTGCTGAGGTGCACTCGATATGAGTGACTAGTTGGCTGGGATCCGACGAAATAAGCGCCGTCTTAAATCACGAAGTGATTTACGCATATCACATATATTATTTTAATGTACCGAAGTACATATGATATTTCCATGCAGATATTCTGCGTCATCATACGATGTACTTCGGTACATTAAAATAATATATATTTCATGGCATGTTTTGGGAAAGCCATTGATTGAATTGCCAATATGCTCAGTCACTTTAAGAGAGCAGTGCATTATGATAATAAATAACTGAAAAAAAAAATAGTTTTCTCCTTTTAAATGTGCAGAAATTTTATTCGAACAAATGTAACATTGAAAAATTCCTATAATTACATAACGAGAAGTTACATTTCTTCAGATCAAATTTCTGCATATTTAAAGGACAAAACTAAAATTCTTTGACTCATTTATCGTAATACACTGGTATTTTAAATTGACTGAGCATATTGGGAATTATATCAGTGACTTTCCCAAAATACGCTATGAAATTATCGCGATATACCGAAGTACATGTGAAATTTCCGTGCAAGGAATTCTGCGTTATCACATGATGAAGGATCGGTGGAGCGGAGAAAAATTCTCTCCGACACCGGGATTCGAACCCGGGTTTTCAGCTCTACGTGCTGACGCTTAGTGGATAAAGCTGATCCTTCATCATATGATAACGCAGAATTCCTGCATGGAAATATCATATGTACTTCGGTACATCGCAATAATATGATATGCGTATATAATCACCGAGTGATTTAACACGGCGCTCATTCCGTCGGATCCCGGCCACTTAGTCACTCGTAATGAATGCACCTCTGCACATTAGTATGTTGGACATTGTACCACTGTCACACATCTGTGACACAGTGCATGAGGGTTGGCCACTAAAGGGAAACTAAGAGGTGGAGCTTAAACTGAGAGGATTCAATCCAGCATCGGAATTGGAATCCGATGTGGCTTAGTGGATAGAGCGTCAGCACGTAGAGCTGAAAACCCGGGTTCGAATCCCGGTGCCGAAGAGAATTTTTCACCACACCATCGATCCTTTATCACGCTATGAAATGTTTTGTATTAAACAATTTTTATCTCGAAAAGAAAGCAAAAAAGAGCAAAATTGTATTCAACTTTTTTGTTTGAAATATCTAAAAATAAATAACTCCCTGAAATTAATGGAATTACTTACGGATCACCGTGTATAAAACCTGACTCCAATACGAGAAGTTCTCACAGACCAAGGGCGTCGGAGCCATATCATATCTATGGGGAGGATTAATATGCACTGAAGAACGGCAAACTATGCATGCACGTATGAACTTAGAAACCAGGACATAACACTAAGAATAAAATATACACTAGTAAAATAAAAAAAATGGACATTTTATTTTAACAAATTTGCTATTATTGGTAGATTTTCTGTTATACAGAGTGATTTATATAGAACTGACACATTTCTTTCTTTCTTTATTTCAAAACGAATGGTGCTAGCCACAGTTTGTTATGCCTCAAATGTAGAGTATCTTTGGGAGATTACTAACCTCTATAGCAAATGTTGAAAATTCTTTATTTATTCGGCTGGAAATTCACTTAATGACCAGTTTTTATCGTAAAATTAAGCAGGAGTTTTGATTCCCTGTCACGAGATGCGCAGATGTTTATTCTTTATTCCTTATTGTTGGTAGCTGTTTTCGACATTTTGTTTTAGTCACTGAAAATGCAGTACACATTAAATTAAAAGCTCTACCTTGTGAAGCAATACTGGATTACGAATTCAATTACAACTACTCAAAGGGCAGACCAGAGAGAATTTGGTGTTCATAATAGCCCCCAAAGAAACACAATACTGGGACTGGTAAACAAATTGGAAACAACTGGATCTCTAAAAGAATATGACAAATATACAGAATAAAAAATAAACATCTGCGCATCTCATGACAGGGAATCAAAACTCCTGTTTAATTTGACGTTAAAACTGGTCATTAAGTGAATTTCCAGCCGAATAAATAAAGAATTTTCAGCATTTGCAATAGAGGTTAATAATCTCCAAAAGATACTCTACATTTGAGGTATAACAAATTGTGGCTAGCATCATTCGTTTTGAAATAAAGAAAGAAAGACATGTGTCAGTTCTATATAAATAACTCTGTACATAAGAATACTGTTGTGTGTCCTTCAACCCACTGCTTACGCAGCACACTTCTGGCATATTTTTCGTTAGACATCGTTGACAAAAGTAATTCACAATAATAATAATTTTCTTGCGGCTAAGCTGTTCTAAAATGCAGTGCTCTCTTCACACTGTCAACCTTTCTCTGACCTGTCACTATAATAAAATGAAATATTCTGATTTTGCCACGCCGGCAAGTAGAAAACAGAAAATCGCAGCATTGTATCTATATTCGAGTTTAGCGAGCGCAAAGAAGTCTTATCACACTCACTTCCTGTAACACCCGTGTCGATCATATTGCAACGTTCTCGTGGCAACACTGTCAAAAGCTTATGCTCATGTGAAGTAACTGATAAGTAGGCCTGTGACATTGGAGCATGTTTACAGTGAAAGGAAGCCAAGACGGAGTACGCAAGTGTATGTGTGTTGGGAGAGACACAACGCCCGCGATACAGTTCGTTGAAGTACTGACTGTCGTGTAGTGTAGTGCGCTCCACAGTATGGCCAGAGTCTACTATATACAGTCGCGAAGCTCAATATGTAGTAAAAATGCAAACATGGGTAGTTGCCCACCACTAGGATCGCTACTATCGCCTCATCATCGCAGATCTCTCTCCTAGTAGACGACAAAATATGTTACACTTTCGTTGTGTTCTTTTGGAAAAATTAACACCTTCCTTCCATTATTGAAATATTAAATGCATAAAGTTAATTTATTATTTTAATGAAGTACGAGTATATTAAATTCCACTATAAACTCGAAGATACCTGCAAGAAATAGGTTAATATTATTTTTGTTTGTGCAAAACGAACTGAAATTTACTATAATCCCTTCAATCATTCAAGATTATAGCGATAATTAACTATGAAACCAATAAATATTAATTTGCATTTCCCTTTACGACAATAATAATGGAAATATGAATTAATGGAGCAACTTACGTGTACCGGTACCTGTAGTGTAGGCTTACGTAGTTAACAAAGTGGGATGAGGTTAAGCAATAATAATCACACCAGAATTGGAAATAAAACGTGATCAATAAATTTCATTAAATCAAACTTAATTTTTCTACGTCTCTAGTAAAATATTATTATTCCAATTATTGTATTTTAGCCATTAACATTTTCATTACAACCAATACCGAACATTCCACAAGCATCAATGTGAAATACGCAACGAGCTAGCACTCGATGGAAATACGACACAGTCCAAAGTCGACCGTGGACAGTCTATTGTTTCTAGTTGCTAACCGCTTGGAGCGCTTTATCACGAGACTTGCAAAAAATCACCTCAAGCTTCGCGACTGTATATAGTAGACTGTGGTATGGCTTTTGTTTTGATTATCTTTTCTTTTAGCCTCAACTTTCACCCTACTAACGTCCCAATATTATAATATATAACGTCCCAATATTATACAATTGCACAGTCAGCAATATTATTATGCTCGCGCAAGGAACGATTACCGAAAAGCAATGGTGGCGTTGTTGTCTGTTTTGACTTATGTATGTAGGCACGTCGTGGGGGGGGGGGAGGTACGGGCCGATGGAAGTACTGTCTCTTCCAAAAAGATAAACAAATGAGGACATCGCTGTGGAAATAAAGAACGTAGCAAGAGAAAAATTCGAAGCTAATTAAACGCGCAACATATGTTTACGAATGTAATAATAATACCGTGCAATACAAGATACGTATTCACATGCAATGGAACAAACTATAGTGTAATGTAACTATCACAACGCAAGACTGATTTATCGATGTCATTTCTCTTCCGACTGTACTCTTGAATATCATTCAAGTTATCTCGTGACCTTTCCTATCGATCGCTCTTCCTTATCGCAGTGTTTCAATCGCATTCCTTCGGTATTCCGTGCTTGCGAGACCTATAATAATGGATTGCTTTGTTCATTGCCGCGGAATATCCACAATGATTCGACGACAACAGTGTACTGTCTGTTTGTTGTCCGATTGCAATAAATAAAATAAAACTAATGTGTTTCTATGCGTTTCTTCTGTAACATATTTTTTCTGATTATCTGTATTCTTAATTTTGCTTTGAGTATTTTATGGCTAAGATAATAACAAAACATGCTTTTATATGCGCTAAAATCTAAAATTTGCATTAACTTCTTAAATATGCATATAATATTATTATGTAGGCTTACTATAAAATCTTTACGTTTGGTTGCAAATAACTTGAAATGCAATGTACAGGGACAGCATTTTATTTTTACTAACATTTTTAATATTAACCTGGCTATACTTTTAGAGAACCGGAAACACTGTTTTCTACCCCCTCCCACGACTGGAGTTCGATGATACTGGCGTAAAACACAAACAAATCACTTTACTAGGTATAGGAGGGAATAAAAGTACTTCATCCATTTACGTAGACTAGGAAATATCGCAATTTTGAGTTCGATAATTTTCATTAGGTTTTTGTTTAATCAAAATGCAGTACTGTATTAAGAATAAGTGTTTTTACTCACGACCTGAGTTAGCCATGCAAACCTATTCATTATGCAGTGTATATATTATTATACTGTCTACAGCACATTAGCGTACAATATAGAAAATGAAGTTAAATTGAAAAATAATCATAATATGGGTATTTAAACACATTTTTTTTAAATATGTGGCCATTCATTTCGATACATGCTTCAGTTCTTTTGTGCATATTATCGCACTATAGACTATTGCATCTAATTCCAATTGCCAGTTTCGTCCTTCGTACTAGTAACTTATGTTGAAATAATTCTGTACCTACTCTATAAAAGAGTACTTTATGTACTGTAAATTCAATCTTCACTTTTGCCCGACCCGCACAGATAAAATTACTCAGACATGCTATCTACTGTCCGCCCAAGTGGTTATGCCGCAGCATCATAGAAAGGGGGGAAATCACGTGACAGTTAATTACTTAACGAGGCCCTTTTATTTAAGTTATTTTAAACAGTTGTATAATATTACGTAGACGTCCAATTCCTAACAGAAATTAATGTTTTCAAAAAAGAACGAAGACAGCCCAGCTTTTACAGAGGAGCGAGCAGAAGCAGGTGGGGGAAATCGGGATGCGACGTAGGCAAACGGACAGTACCTGTGCAAAAATTATTCAATATTTAAAGCTCTTTCATCACTGGAAAACGCGAACATATTTCTGGAACGTACTATACTTACTAACTCAGTGCTTTTTACTATATGCGGCCTTGGTTCTGTGTGGAGGGCAGTTGAAACTTCATTAGTAGAAGGGGTGGGAGTGAAGTACATTCAAAAACTCAGGTACAATAAAAATTGAAGTAAAAATAAAATGACGTCCCTGTATAATGGTAGCACATGATTTGCATCTAAGGAATAAAACATGCAAATACGCTGAACTGCACACATTATTCTTCACCTGACATAATTAGGAACATTAAATCCAAACGTTTGAGATGGACAGGGCATGTAGCACGTATGGGCGAATCCAGAAATGCATATAGAGTGTTAGTTGGGAGGCCGGAGGGAAAAAGACCTTAGGGGAGACCGAGACGTATATGGGATAATATGAAAATGGATTTGAGGAAAGTGTGATATAATGATAGAGACTAGATTAATCTTGCACAGGATAGTAATCGATGGCTAGCTTATGTGAGGGCGGCAATGAACCTGCGGGTTCCTTAAAAGCCATTTGTAAGTAAGTATGCTATAATCCGTCCCTTAGTCATATGTTACGGGCATAGGAACTGTTCAAATATTTCTTAGCATTTAATATACAGGTACAGTATCCATCTCAGGATAATTAAAAAGTTTTATAAAATATTATGGGTGCTATTCATAGACATTTCGCAGCACGCGCTACGACCGTACTAAGCTAGCCCCGGCTATCCACTGGTTACTTGTACAGAATTCAAATCATATCCTATTGCTAACACTGGTTTATGAATACGAAAAACGCTGATCATCCAACGGAAACCCGCGCTAAAAATGTCTATGAATACGTCCCTACAAGTTTAAATATTTTTTTTCTCAATTTACAACATACAGTATTCCATACACTTCAATGAATGTGCATACATCCGAAATTTTGCGGTTAATTTATTACATACCGGTGTTCAAAATGCTATAGCCATTAACACACGTGCCACCTGCATAGATACAGGATGTTTCAAAAAGTAATGGTCAGTATCCTCTTCTCTCTTCCTCACATTCATCATCATCATCATCATCATCCTCCTCCTCATCATCCAGTCTCTGCACTAACTTACACGAACACTTAACATAGGCCTACACTCACCCTAGTTTTTTTCTTTACAGTCCGACACGGTTTAATAAACTAGTGTGAGAAATGAAGTTCTGCCAATTTAAAGGTTAAGGCCCGGTTGCAGAAACGCAAATCAAATCAGTCCCTGATCGCCAATCAGTTGATGTCTGATTTATTTGATTGTTCATTGGGTTGCACAAACGTGAATCTCCAATCAACTTGTCTCAATTTACTAATTGATTTGAGAAAGAAATGCATTTGATAACAGCGCTATTTAGCAACCATAGCCAATTTGATGCTCTTTAAAAGTCGCGAAACGAATGCCTCAAGTGGGCGGTGACTAGGAAAACAATCGAATGTTCAAGTGAATGTTTTGCTGTTTTGTTGCTTTTTGTAGAAAGGATTCTATTTGTATATAGACTACAATATAGCAAAAAAAAAAAAAAAAAACGTGAGGGGGTTTCTGTTGTGGGATTTGCTAGGAGAGTCGACAAGAAATTGGAATATGCATAGCCTCCATAACCCAGAATAATTCCATTTCCCATCTCTCTGTTTACAAATGGAGCTCGTAACCTACTCATTAAAAATATTGTGTTATGTGTAGAACCCTGCCAACGGGCTACAACATTCCAGAATTTCAATGATGGTGTAGACTACATGTTGCCTGTATATTCACAGAAAAGAAACCTTTTCTATTTCGACAAAGTTCGGCATCATTTCAACCAGTTGATTGGATGGGGATGTGAGCAGTCTATACAACCAATATTAGGCTACTCTTAGAAATCCTGACATGGCTGAAAATTCTCTCTGGATTTCAAATCGTTCCGCGTTTGAAGTTTGGAGATTTATGAGACCCTGCCATAACAAAGCAATTTTATACGTAATATTCCTAACTACTCGGAAAATAGTTGATTTGTGGACCCTAACAAGATAACCCAAGACCGCCTGAAAAATTCCAACAGTATAAAATCTCAGCATTATTAGAACTTGGTTCATAGGAGAAAGTGGAAGGTTTCGATTTGTCTGTCTGCATATATTTGTTTCAATTTTTGAAAGTTACAAAATACACGAATCCTTACTTAACCTAAATCTTTGCTCAAATTTTCTGTCATTATACATAAAAACAATTCATGTCTATCACGGAAACGCCTTCTTCTTAATAATATTTCCTTCATTCTAAAATTTCTTCATCAGAAGAATCCATTATGTCGAAAACAATATTGTTACGCTGTAACTATTTACTATATACATTACTGCATTATAAACAGAACAACATAAATAGCCTACTTGATCGATGATCAGTGACTTAACCAGCAAAAAACTGTTGATCAAATCTGATGGAAGACTGATCTCCGATCAAACACTGATTGTTCTTTCTGCAACAGAAATAGAACTGATACCCAATCAAACCCTCCTTGATTGCCAATTATATTTTGATCGGTGTTTCTGCAACCGGGCCTAAATATGTTTTCATTTTCTATCATTTAATTATATTGGTGTTTGTCTTGCGTTTCGTCGTTAAAATTTACAAAAAATTATGCAATATTTTAAATATATCGTGTCATGTGATTGAGGATGCGATTGGTTGTTGCCTTCGTTCAGAATAATTTTATTACATTAAATTTAAAGCAACGTGACAAAGTGAGACAAAGATTTCCGTGTTAGTGTTGATCGTAATTAAAGTTAGGGGAAGTAGATATATGTGATTAGTATTTTGTGGCAGTTAAATGCAAAGGAATTCGAAGATATGACTTTAGAATACTACAAATACCTGTAGCAACAACATAATGCATCTCCTCTCTCAAAAGTAAGTGCCGTGAACAAGTAGGCCTATCACCCTGCACTATCAGGCCTATCACCCTGCGTTGTAAAAATCCGAAATAACTTGTCCGCTTTTTTATGAGAAGTCCTGCATTTTCTGAAAGAATGTTCTGCGTTTGAAAATTTAGACATGGTAACTCTATCTCTGGTGAATATAATTATGTAGCCTGCAAGATATCCCGCGAAAAATTCCTTCCTCCTATTATATTCTGGAAGAGTAGCCTTCTCATGCCTCCAGGTAATCCCCATTGTCTACTGTACTTGTGTAAGCTCCCGTTATTTTATCAGAAAATTCAGTTGAGTGATTCACTCTTCAGATGCGCGTAGCCATGTTCGTTTAAACGATCATACGCCAATTTCAACGTCTCCTTACGTCACTGCCGGCTCCGCACGGAACGGTGCTTAGTCGCCGACCTTGTCGACTGGAGGCCATGCCGAGCCAGCGTTGCCAACCCTGAGGCTTGAATGAATCGCACAATTGGTTCCAAATGATCGTACTTTTGACTGGAAGATCGTACACTACATATATGATTATTTTACCTAAACTTCCTCCACAATATTTTATTATTTTATCTAAACTTCCTCTACAATATTTTATTTAAACGATTTTTTGAAATTCTTCTAAGGAAATAGTTGTTAAAAATTAAATATAAGGGAATAAAATCAATTTAAACATTTTGTTGTCTCTTACCTTGGGAGGATCCTGAGAAGAATCAACAACAGCAGAAACAGAAGAGCCAAAACCTACATCTAGCCCTTTCACAGTTTGTTTCATCAGAACAAAACCAAGCTTTAAATTTAGGAATTTTATTGTTTACCATATTTTTCTACAATTCTGATTCCGTTCTTTAGGCTATATTTAAGTACACCGTTCATTGTTGGTATCTCTATAGCATTGATTAGATGCTTTATGGTTGTACTAACAGATGGAGTTACTTGTCAACAATGTGACGCTGAAACGTGTGTTCAGGTTACTGCCCAGCGACAGTCCTGATGTATTTTAACAGACCACGAAGGCAGTCTTGTATTTATTAATTGTAACAATGAAATTTATTGCATTTGTTCTATTCTTACCGTCTTTTGTTTCCTTCAGTGCCTCAAACTTACAGACGAAAAACTTTGAGAATTTTATTTTCATCTGGCATCAATATTACATTTTTACCTCTATTCGGCAAAGATAACTGCGTATTTTTACATTAAATAGCAGTACTACCAGTTTCAGCTCACGTTACCGGTGGCGTTTTCATGAACTGACTGTTAGTCATACATTGTACTTTCACCGTAGAAGAACAGTCCATCAGTCTGCGTGTGATCTGTCATCTGTAGGTCAATCTGGGTATGATCAGTAGGCCTTGGTTGCAGTTGTGTTGCGTGTTTATAATTTGTGCAGGCATTCTATATTTTATTACTGATTAATCTAGTTATAACAGAAAATATACTGTGCAGTGAATTAAAGTTTCATTTCAATACAACCAAATCTGTAATTTAATTTACAATGTGAGATTGGAATTGTGACAAAATATGGAAACTGATCCAAACAAGGAACGATCTCCTAAAGTTTAGGGGTGCTATTCATAGACATTTCGCAGCACGTGCTACGAGCGTACTAAGCTAGCCCCGGCTATCCAATGGTTACTTGTACAGAATTTAAATCATATCCTATAGGTAGCACTGGTTTATGAATACGAAAAACTCTGATCATCGACCGGAAACCCGCGCTAAAAATGTCTATGAATACGGCCCTAGGCCTATATTTCTCAAAGCAGGATGAAATTCTGTAGAGATAAAGAAAGGAAAGGTCTCTTCTTCCATTAGAAAAAGATGTAGAAAGAGCAGAAGAATCAGGTATTGTCATTTATAATGCACTACCAGTGTATATAAATAATAATTATTATTTTGCATTATAATTAAATACAATACATATAATTGTAGGATGCGAAAGACTTCAAAGAATTCTGCTCGACTTAATGAAATCGGTTCCATTCTTGCTTCAAATAATACCGCCTTCATCTAAAGCGGCCTTAATTTCTTTGGTCCATACACTCTGTAACACGCGACCCGAACAATATAATTCTTACGACCCCGCAACTCGTCTCACGTCCTGTAGTCACTGAAGTTCTCGTGTAAACATCGACAGTGGCGACTTCACTCTCAACGGTAAGCTGAGCTGAAACGGGTAGTACATAACTCTGACTTCACCATATTGAAATTACCACAGTTTGACACAATACACAGCACAGGATTCTTTTGTATCAGCTACAAGGGTCGGTCCGGTTTTTTTGCCGCTACTGTACATTTTTTGGGAGTAGGACCTACTAGGGCCACTATCACTTTCTTTTGATTCCATTGCCACTATTTCACGTCAGAACCGATCACAATGACACCTGAGTTCTTATTGCCCGTGCACTACCACGAAACACGACTGGCACAAGCACGTACTGGGTGAACAGTATAGAGCAGAACAGAAGCCTCGCGCGGCCTTGAAGTCCCCCACCTCCGCGCGCATAGTCGGCCGGCCAGCCTGAAACCTGCTCTGCTCGATACTGTTCACCCAGTACTAGAATAGACTGTTCTTTGTTCCTTTGTATGTACAAAATATGCTCGCATATTGAATATGTTTATTTTCTTTTTATCTTTATCTTTTTTTTTTTTTTTTTTGTTATGGGGTTCTCAAAATATAATTAACTTATTAGTTATTTATTACATGCTTACGTGGCAACAGTAATTATCAGGGAAAGGATTTATATGTAAATACATATTTACTTATAAAGCTAATATAATTTATATTTTGCATTATCTTTATGTTTCACAATGTGTAGGGTTGAAAAATCCTACTTTTATTTTCCATATTTTTCCATATTTTAGAGTTTAGTACATATTTTCGTTAATTTCCATATATTTTCCATATTTCATATAAAACAGTCCATATTATATTAGGTTTAACAATAAAACAAAACAAAATTCCATTAACTTTTAAAAATACATTTCAACAATAGAGATTTAAACACATGTTCAGTAATCCCTTTAACATCAGAGTTATTTGAAAATTAGCAGTCCTATCAACAATGGGAAAGTAAGTTACAAAACTGTATTAATTTAATTTAAAATTTTTAACAGACTTCAGTTGTGCAGCTCAACAGTTAAATGCCAGTCAGAGTACGCATAGGTTCAGTTTTGTAAATCATACTATAAAGACGGTAAATATGCCAAAAGTACGTCATTCAGTCAATTTAAAATCAAAACTAACAAGTTACATTTCAGAATTTAAAGAAGATGGTTTATCAACTGACAATAAAATATTATTTTGTAATTTGTGTCAGTGTGCAGTATCATCTACACAAAAGTTCCTGGTGCAACAACACATTACAACTAGTAAACATCAGGCCAACAAACAACTAAATTCCAAGCAGAGACAATTGTTTTTAACACAACCAACAACATCGAATGTAAGATCTGAGTTTAACATCGACCTGTGCCGTTCTCTCATCTCTGCTAATATTCCTCTCTACAAACTAAAGAATAAGGTCTTCAGGGAATTCCTTGAAAAATATACTCAACATACAATCCCGGATGAGTCAACACTTAGGAAGACGTATGCTCCATCCATCTACGATGAGACAATACAGAAGATAAGAGATGAAATTAAAGATAGTTCAATTTGGGTTTCCATTGATGAGACTCCCGACAAAGAAGGTAGACTTGTTGGTAATGTAGTTATCGGTTTGTTAAGTGAACAATATTCTGAACGAATTCTTTTACATTGTGATGTTCTAGAAAAGTGCAATAACAAAACTATAGTTAAACTGTTCAACGAAGCTATGGGTATCCTGTGGCCAAAGGGTATTATGTACGATAATGTGTTATTCTTTATTAGCGATGCTGCCCCTTATATGGTCAAAGCTGGACAAGCATTATCTGTTGTATATCCTAAATTGACTCATTTTACTTGTGTGGCGCATGCATTTCATCGTGTGGCAGAAGTGGTCAGAGACAATTTCCCTAAAGTAGATTTGTTGATTTCATCAGTGAAAAAAGTATTTCTCAAAGCTCCCAGTAGAGTTAACGTGTTGAAAGAAATGTACCCTGAAATTCCATTGCCACCAAAGCCAATTTTAACTAGATGGGGTACATGGCTAGAAGCAGTTGAATATTATGCCGAACATATAGACTCTATTAACAATGTTCTCCTTGCATTGGACTCTGAAGATGCAGTCTCAATTGATACTGCGAAAACAGTTACCTGTGACATAAGTGTGAAGAATGACTTAGCTCACATTCAGCATACATTTTCATGCATCATAAAAACGCTCAAAAGTCTCCAAAATAGGCACCTTTCACTATCTGAAAGTTTTGAAATTATAAATAGTACTGTGGAACAACTGAATCGTGGTAGAGGTAAAGTTGCAGATGCAGTAAGAGCTAAGGTGGACACTGTACTTTCAAAAAACCCTGGATATGAAGAACTACAAAAGGTTGTTGCTGTGATGAGTGGTGAATCAACAGTGAAGATTAACTTGGACTTATCCCCAGCAGACATTGTGAAATTGAATTATGTACCAGTTACTTCTTGTGACGTCGAACGCTCTTTTAGTCAGTATAAATCTATCCTCAGAGACAATAGAAGAAGATTCACTTTTCAGCACTTGAAAGAAATGTTTGTAACCTATTGTTATGGTAACAGACAATAAAAATTGTGTTTTGTTGAAACTACATTGGAAGATAAGGTACGTCCATTATATTTTTTGTTTAGTTTGATTAAAATGTACCAATATTTAACGTACATAGTCATTTTTTTATAATTTTAAGTCCATATTTAATTCCATATTTTGGTAAAAATCCATATTTAATTCCATATTTTGGTAAAAATAACTACATATATATTTACATATTTCATATATTTTTAGTCCATATAAATCCGTTCCCTGGTAATTATGTTCAGATTATTGGAGACATCATTTCCCTGATATTTGGAAATAAACAAAGGAATGTTTGTCATAATTTTTGAGTAGCGACAAGTAATAGACACTGCGTGATTTCTTGTCGCTACATACCAAAATCAAGCTGTCATGTCGTCTGGACCTGGAGACATAGGCGAGCAAAGTTTACAGAAATATCTTTTGATACAGTCGATTGTACAATAGCTACTTGTAATGCAGAAGTGCTAGAATATAGAAACTACTTTAAATGTACTGTATAAGTCAGTGCCTCATGGCCCGTATGCACTGTACAGAATACGTACGGCACGCAGGTACAAGTCACTGATGAACTCATTGAGGAAGAAGTCGTTCAGCAAGTTTTAGGCTGACTGGACTCTTGACTTTTTATGAGTGAAAGAAGAGATAATGTACTTTGTCTCATGGGCTATATGGAAAACATTTAGTTACAAAGAGAAGCAATGTGAAACGCCTGAAATTATTAATTGATGTACATATTGATGTATTGAAATTTTGTTGTGTCATTAACATTAAATAGTAATAAATATATGTTTAGATATACTGCAGAGGTTCTTCCGCACTGCATTGCATTTAAATTTACAGAATAAAGTACAAGAAGAGTATTATACTAATAGCATAGACTCGTTACGAATTCTGTCTAAAAATTGTCAAGATGTCGCCCATAGATTTTCAGTTTGACAGTGTTCCTTACCATTGTGATGTCCTTTGCTTAAGCCGAGAAAAGTTCTCGAATTACGTAAACAGAGCCAAGTTGGAAGTTCGCTTTGCCGAGTAATATCCAGGGTACAAATATGTGCGGAGCAAATTATTTATATATTTGGCAGTAAGCACGTATGTGAGCAATTTTCCTCACTTATGAACCTCACAAAACCAAGACTAATATCAAGATTATCAGATGATGATAAGCGTGCTATGCTAGGACATGCTGCAGGAAACATAATTTCGCCGGACACGAGAAGGTTGGTGTCGGCAAAAACAAGAAAAAAAAAACACTTCTGTATTATACGAGAAATCAGGAATTTAATTTGTTTCTAGAAATGTGCTGTTCATATAATAAGTACATTATTAACTATGTAACAGTTACATAACAATTAATTAGGTAGTCCTCATTATCTAAAACCGCCAAGAAAAAGAAGATATAGGTCTACTAAGTTTATTATTTCTTGCAGGCCTATTATTCATTTTTCCGTATGCACAATGTCCTTTAATTTCTTTCACTTCTGTATTGGTAAGTTTAAGACAGGAAAACAGTGTTTTATACTAGTTGGATTATTAGATAATTATATAAAAATTAATTATATTCTAGCTATTATCTGAAACTATATAAGTTAAGGAGAAGCTTTGTTCATTATTTAGCCTACTATTTCGTAATTCATCGCATTTATTAGAGAGGTACACTCTACAAAACATGTTCTGATTTATTGTTGTCTTGTATGAATGCAACACGTTATTTATTATTTAAAAACAAGTTTATTCATCTTGCAGTGATAGACCAATAGAGTCACTTTGCTCACCCCTTCTTATTCTCCGCTGCTGCCTGCAGAATTGATTCATTGCAACCAGTGAGCGCTTGATCGCACACAGAACCGTCTACGTGCTCTTGACCTTGACATCGCTGTACTAAAGTATCGGTATTAATGTGATTTTATATCTAAATATGTTTAGCAGTTATTATTATTATTATTATTATTATTATTATTATTATTATTATTATTAGGTTACATTAAAAATTAAAAGTTACGATTCATAAAGAAAAATACGGGAGGATTTGGATATCAGTACGGGAGCAGGGAGGATCCAAAAAATTAGCTCAAATACGGGAGTTCACGGAAAATATGGGAAAGATTATCACTTTACCTGGTGTCAAATCTGTCCAATTGTCTACTGCTCATGCCCATACACGAGACTTTTTTAATTATAGCCGGGAAATCAGACGAGGCATTAATAGAAGAACTGCACAGGATTGAAATGAAACGAAAAACAGAGAGGAGTCAGTAAAAGGATGAAGCATAAGATTATATGAGAGATGTTACTACAGCACATCCATGTAATGAGTAAGGAGCGGATTCCTATGTAATTAAATATTCCTTTTGCGTGTGATAAAACACAATTAACAAAGTTAAAAATTCCGAACATAAAGTTTCAAGTTTAAAATCCGAATTTTATTTCACATAAAAACACATATTTTCACAAAAAAATTATGTAAATACATATTTTCAGGAAATCTATCATAAACACATAAATCTTTGAGTTTTTTTACTTAAATAATTTTTTTACAAGAACTTTTAAATATATTTTAAAACTAAATCAATTATATCACTCAAAAGTACGTTATCTTTTTTAAAGAATTCTTGGTTGCTTCATGTTTCTAAGCTCTGTGTGGTGTATCCGTGATCCATTTTTGTAAAAGTATCGCCTCAAGTTCTGAGAACTACTATGGCAGCATATCAATGTTATTATTAGAGAATAAATTAACATGGACAAGGAGGAAAGATCTTGCAACACATAATTAGGAATGTTTATTGTTGCTGAAGATGATTTCATTCCACGCTTTGTTTGTGAAATACAACAGATAAGAGCTCGGGTATGAACATTATTTAATTTAAATAAATCTCTCCTCTCGCTCATGTCATGTAAGGCAATATATCTTGTTGTGATTCCCTGTTATCGGGCTTCGTCAATCGATATCCTTCAAGATATACTGAAAGATGGTTGTTTAAAAAATAATTTGGCTTACCTATTAGCAAATCTAAGCTTTTTGTGTTACACCATAAAAAAACTCGAAACATCCAAAAACCTGTTGTCTGAAACAGGGAGGTGCATGCCGTGAAAATTAAACTAGACTCGCTATCAGGTTCAAATGTACAAGTACTAAGGGACAAATTCCAGAATGTGTTTGGGAAAAACAGTGGATATAAAAAAATGTGTAAAGTTGCTCAAGTATTGGAGGATGTGCCTGTAGGTGAAATTGACGGTGTATGTGTTTGTGACATTCCTCTCTTTAAATATGCACGTCTGACGTCCTGTGATGTGGAAAGATCGTTTTCACAGTATAAGTCGTTGTTCAGAGATAATCGGCATGCATTTGTGATGGAGAATTTGGAGATGATCTTTGTTGTTCACTGAAATTCTCGGCCAACTACTAGCAACTGATACTACTAAAGTGTGGTTGGTGAGTACCTAGTAATATATATTTTTTCAAGCTAAGTAAGGTATTTTTGTCATATTAAAAAAAAACATATATTTTTTTTATTTTTAGCAAATATTTTCGTACTTTTTAGCACATAAAAATAAATATATTTAAATTTTTAGCACATAAAAATCCGCTCCCTAGTAATGAGTTATTAGCACTTACTTCACCGACTTGTGTCTGGCGTCAGCAACGGCCAGGGCGGCCGCGTCAGCTGACAATGAGTCACCAACAGGAAGCAGAAGCTGAGAAGAGCCTGACCGATATGTTAACAACTTAGCCATTTTATGGCTAAATCTAGCATATCTAGTGCGACAACAATAGAAATTAAAGAAATGCTTACAGCAGAAATTTAAAATATCGCATACTTTATAATGCGTTTTTTTTGTCTTAAATATTTACTTATAAAATATCATACGAGAACAAAGCTTATATGAAACCACTTAATTCAGACGGGCCTATCATGAATGCAGCACACCAGGGGCGTATTTTGCGGACTACCGGGGCTACCGGCGGTAGCCCAAGGAAATTACAAAAGAAAAAGTTTATAATATAACATAATGTAATAATTTTGTATTATTAGTTTTACCATAGTAATTAAAATTAAAGTAATTGTTAGATATATTTTGTGTAATAATAGGGTCAGCGGTAGCCCAAACCCTTTAACCAGTATACGCCACTGCAGCACATACGTTCTCGCTCGGCAGCGCCACCAACTTTACGGATTTATCCGTAGATCTACCGGAATTCTGTCATCTACGGATACACGGATTTCTCAACTATAGTTACGGATTTTTTAGATCGATTTTTTTTCTCTCGCTGTTATTTACACTCGCCTTAACATCTCTGGTCATATCCAAGTCAATCTTTTGGTTGAAATCCGAAGGCCTGTGTACTGTTGTTGAAACTGGTTCTATTGTTGTGAACTAGATGGCGACTGTATACGTATTACTGATTTGTTATGAATATGATTTCGGCGATGAATGAGGCCGGTAATATTCAGGGATGTTGTGGCCCGAATTTCCTGGCATTTGCCTTTCGGTTGAGGGAAAACCCTGAAAAACCTCAATCGGGAAATTCAACCCCACCGGGAATCGAACCTGGGCCCTCTGCGTAAGAGACCAGCATGCTGACCCCTGCACCACAGAGGTGGTTCAGATCGATTTTGTTTCAATTTTCAAGCGAGAAATGCGTAATACTCATTTGACATTCTATTTGAGTAGTTTTTATTTATTTATTTTTTTATTTTTTATTTATTTTATTTTATTTTTTGTTAGCGGATTTTACTTTATTTTACACCAGACGATAATAACAATAGTGAACATTATTGAGGTGGGAAATTTAAATCGCCAATCGGGTGCGATGCCTGCGTCTGCCTATGTCACTGGTTGGAATAGTACAGAGACTGACTGCTGAGCGAAGAAATGCGATTATTGTTATTAATGTATTATATTAGCACAGTCTAGTATATACAGTCACGAAACTCAATACGTAGGGAATATGCATCCATAGATAGTTGCTAACCACTAGGATCGCTAATATCGCCTCATCACAGACAATGCAAAGTAGTACCGGCACAGTCTATTGTTCCTAGTACCCTCAACAACTCAAGCTTAGGGACTGTATATACTAGACTGTGGTATTATACAGCTGTTCACTCAGTTCGTCACCTCGAAAATATTGTTGGTGTTTGGAAGTTTGAAACTGAAGTGTGCAAATACATGTTCTTGATTTTTTTCGTTGCTTTTTAAGTAAGTAAATTAAGTGGGCTAAAATTAAGTGAACTAAGATGCCGTCATTGCTGACTGTAAGTACCACAGTTAATTATTTACTCATCGTGGTTTAGTATACTTTGAGATAAATCTTATGTGTAAAAATTACGATTCCGATTCATATGATACGCGGGAGGATGAAAGAAGAAAGTTGTGTGAAGGGTTATCAAAAAAAAAAATATATATAATATTCATAAAAACAGTTCACGCTGGATAAGGATCATAACGACGGGCTAATTTAAGAGGGAAACAATTCAAAATTCAAAGTTTTGAGAAATCTGAATCTTAAAGTTTCATATACTTACTTACTTACTTACTTAACTTACTTACTGGCTGTTAAGGAACCCGAAGATTCATTGCCGCCCTCACATAAGCCCGCCATAGGTCCCTATCCTGAGCAATATCAATCCAGTCTCTATCATTATATCCCACCTCCCTCAAATCCATTTTAATATTATCTTCCCATCTAAGTCTCGCCTCCCCAAAGGTCCTTTTTCCCTCCGGCCTCTCAACTACACACTCTATATGCATTTCTGGATTCGCCCATACGTGCTACATGTCCTGCCCATCTCAAACGTCTGGATTTAATGTTCCTAATTATGTGAGGTGAAGAATACAATGCGTGCAGTTCTGTGTTGTGTAACTTCCTCCATTCTCCTGTAACTTCATCCCTCTTAGCCCCAAATATTTTCCTAAGCACCTTATTCTGAAACACTCTTAACCTATGTTCCTCTCTCAAGGTGAGAGTCCAAGTTTCACAACCATAAAGAACAGCCGGTAATATAACTGTTATAAATTCTAACTTTCAGATTTTTTGACAGCAGACTGGATGATAAAGTTTCATATTGCTGTGCTAAGAGTCATTGAAATTACTCTAAATTCTGTTAATGATCTGTTATATATACTATACTGTAAGTTCCAAATTAAAATGATGTAATTGGATTTCTCACAGCAACATGAAGCTTTAAAATGCAATTTTCTCAAACTTTAAATTTTGGGTTGTTTCCCTTTTGAACTAGCTCATTAGGTGGCTTCATAAGAGCAACAAGGGCAGTTGTTGTTGTTTAGTCAACTGTTCCAAGACATGTCTTAAACCTCGCAAGTGATACCAAGATGGCACCACCTATGATGCAGATAGGCCAGGAGATAAGGGGTAGGGTGGCCAGTTCCTTTCTCCCTCCATCGCATGTATCGCCGATTAGCTACATATTACACTAGTCAAACTTCAGATGCATACAAACATTTCAGGTCACTTGGCGTACGAAAATTGGCACACAGACATTTACATACTCAAAATTGTGAGACATATATTTGGAATACATTTATTTGGCATACTACATTTTCATTCACGAAAATTTGGTATACAATAAATTTGGTATATCTTAACAAACAGACATAGAATGATCTAATATGGTGCGAAATACAGGCACAATAGTATAATATTTATTTAACTAGCTAGCTAGTGAGTACAAATTACATTTATAAAACAAAAATGTTTCTAGCCACTACCGTAAGAGCCAGGCTCGTGTACGGTGTGGTCTTAGTCAATAATATAACATAAAATTTACAAGGAGAGTTTACTAAATATAGTAAGTAACTTAATTCAAACCAATAAATACAACACAAGAGCAAGAATAAAGAACAAAGAGAAAAAGAGAGAAAAATACACATTTAATATAAATTCACAATCCGACAGAAGCCAGTGATACTCAATAAAAACATGAATATAGTAGACAGAAATAAAAGGTAAAAGAAATACATTTGTTAATATTATATATCATGGATAAATTACAAATTTCTTTTTTAAAAGCTTCAATTTTAAAATATTTCAAATTTGGGAAATTGTTTGTAATTTTTTTATTACTCATAGATTAAAGTTATGACTACAAGCACTTCAACAATCTAGAATTATGTTTTTTTGCTTGTGTTGTTGGCAATTCAGTGAAATATTCTTAGCCGCCTATTTACTCTGGTGTAATGCTTTCTCTGTGGATCCTTTATCCTTCTCCTTGCATCCAATGTGCGTCCGTTTTTATTGTTGGTTCTTTGTTTATAATACAGATTTCCTGCATAATGCAAACTGGAAACCGGATCTAGAAGTAGCCTACGTAACAATTTACATGGCATTTTTGTGAAGATTAGTAAAAAACAACTAATATACTGGAAAATTTACCAAATTAAGGTAACTATGGCTTCATTGCAAAACTGAAAGTGAAGAATGTTATTATTAATATTCTATGGAAATTGTTCCACAATACCAATGGATGTATGAGTACCAATCAGGAGACCGGGTTCGAGTTCCAGTACCATATGAAAGTTTCTCTTAAAATTAATAATATATCAATTAATAATATAATACAGAAAGTGTTTTCTTAAATAATTGTAGTAGGCTAAATTGAGTATACTAAATGCCATAGACCTACAAAAAATTTAGGTAGGCAAAACATGAGTAGGTAAAAAAAATGTTTTTGACTTGATTATTTAACGACGCTGTATCAACTTAAAGGTTATTCAGCATCGATGGAATTGGTGATAGCGAGATGAGGCCGAGGATTCGCCGTAGATTACCCTAAATTTGCCTTACGGTTGGGAAAAACCTCGGAAAAAACCCAACCAGGTAATCAGCCCAAGCGGGAATCGAACCCGCGTCCGAGCGCAACTCCGGATCGGCAGGCAAGCGCCTTAACCGACCGAGCTTCGCCGGTGGCTGGTAAAAAATAATAGTAGGTGAAAATAAAGTATGCTGAAATTGAGTATGTCAAATGTCCATATGCCATTGTTTGTATACCAAGAGACATGGAATCGCATACAAACAATATTGTTCTTCCTCTGACATAATTATATTATCGTCAAGTGAGATGTACTGTCTAGTAATAGATTATTATTATTATTATTATTTCACTATTATTATTGAACTATAATAATAATAATAATAATAATAATAATAATTATTATTATTATTATTATTATCATCATTATTATTATTAGTGAATGTTACTTATGTCCTGCCCACTATAGGAGACATACGCCAGTTTTACACTAATCCTAAACATATTTGATCAATGTAGAGTATCCACCGCCCACTGAACGAATATTTCACACTTTTATCACTGCCAATGCTGCGCTACAAACCAATTTTCGGCAATCTAATGTAAAAGACTGCCTACAGATGTTTGGAAAATTTAAGAGAAAATACGCAAATTCAATCTTCTAACACGATTTTTTTGTTTTTATGAATTAAGTAATTTGCTGGGAGTCATCGTTACATATAGACCACTCTTACACTAAACCTGGAGGAATTTAAGCTTATTAATCAGATATGATTCTACTTACTGTTCTTTCATATGCTCACCTGTATGTAATTTCTATTTTATTTCATATTTAATTGTTATTTTCCATCCAAAGATCATTAAGAACGCTGAATATTACTTAATGTCTCCTATGTTTCTTCCAGCGCCGTCTGGATCCCTTCGCCTAGCGTCTCGTTGTTAACTGCCTGCTCTATGCTGCCGATTTTGCGTATCATAGATGGCAGCAGCTAACGAGACGCTAGGCGAGGGGATCCAGACGGCGGTGCTTTCTTCAAATAGTGTTTATATGCCATGTTAATTTTCATTTGTTTTCATCAGTTAACAATGATGCACATTGGGAGCAACATAATAAGAAATTATTTTCCTACACAATCTACGCTATATTCACGTTGTTTTGAA
This sequence comes from Periplaneta americana, assembly GCF_040183065.1. Classification (NCBI taxonomy): domain Eukaryota; kingdom Metazoa; phylum Arthropoda; class Insecta; order Blattodea; family Blattidae; genus Periplaneta; species Periplaneta americana. Next base: position 161,592,464 of record NC_091120.1, on the reverse strand, counting down.
ATGATTAATCGAAGATGGTTTGCTTATTGTTTATTACACGCACATTAATTGTATGTAATTTCTATTCCATACTTTTTTTTTTTCTATCCCAAGATCATTAAGAATAGTGAATAATATTCATGCTTGTTTCCTGTATTTCTTAAAATATGTGGCATGTTAGTTTTTATTTGTCGTTATTTACGTGAGTCATGAAGAACTATAACTGCTCTTTCAATTCATCAATGGCATCATTTAATACTTCCTCCAATGAAATGTCTTCATACCGCTTGTCAACTATTCTCCACTGGCGATACTGCACTTGAACGCTACATTTTTCGTCATTCAGGAAATCTTCAGAGTGATAAATTTGATTTTTACGTAAAAATGATGTGCCAAAAATGATAATAATTTCGTATTCACTCCACATCCCTATATTCACATTTGTTTTTCAGTGATTTATTAAAGAATGTACCGGTATTTAAAATACTAATAATTTAGAAACATGTTACATAAATCATCCTTGTGCGAAAACAGAATGCTCCCTGGACCAAATTATAATAAAGAATGTACCGGTATTTAAAATAGTAATTTAGAAACATGTTACATAAATCATCCTTGTGCCAAAAGAGAATGCTCCCTGGACCAAATTGTCGTATTTTGCAGTGGTCGTCAGTACTCGCTGAAATAGATAATATAATATAATTATGTTGTACGTAGCAAGATCGATTATTCAATTGATAGGATATTTTATAAGGTTGTCATGACTGAGATATCTATTGTCAATTGCTTTTATTTGTCAGAAGGCCTTGACTGACGGGTATAATGGGAACCTTTTGCGTGTAGTAGCAGAATTCACCACCAGAGCGCACCAGGGGCTAACCCGGTCCCACATGGCGCGCTAATGTGCTTGTGCTTCATTGTTAAATGACGTTGCTGGACGTTTATTTCCGAACATAACTTTACGCTCCCTATTAATTTATGCAAAAGTGTGAATAATGGAGAATTACGATGAATGGAGTTTAACTCAATTGAAAAATGAATTACGCCGAAGGAAAGTGAGAATTCATGGCACGAAAGCAGATCTTGTACAGAGGTATGTTCCTAGACCTAAAGTTTTATATTATTACATTTACGTCATTACTAAATTGAGGATTGGATTGAATTTAAATTCAGTGAAAATATTTCTTATTTAAATTCTGATATGTAGGCCTAACATTTGGTAAAAAAATTCTTGTTTCAGACTGAAAGATTACGATGCAACCTTCAACCAACGTGACATCATTCCTAGTGAAGATGATAGGCCTACGTTCGAAATGGATTTGCCACATCCTTCTTTGTATCGGGATATTAATCGCGATACTGTACTTCCTGCCATATCGGACGACTGCATTAAGGTTTATTTGCAGCTGTGTGAAAAACGAGACTGTGATATGGGGATGAAAATGTATAATGAAAAATATTTATTGTGTGTTCATTTGGCATCAGTGAATACGTTTTCTTTTGTAAAACGCAGAGTTGCATCCTCATATAAAAGTAATATACCGGTAGTTTATAATGTTGATGTGAAAGTGAAAGACTCTTTAATTGACGAATGTGATACAATATATACAAAGCAGACGCCATGCTGTCGGACCTGGACCGGGTTAGCCCCTGCTGCCATCTGTCGGGACACCATGACAAAAAGGTTCCCATTATAAGGAGTGCCGCTCTTACGGATGGAGGTCGGGGTTTGGGATGGCCCACAAGCAATAAGTTATACTAAATACGTATTATTATTTTACTATTATTATTATTATTATTATTATTATTATTAATGCTTGTCAGTGTGAATATTTAGGTAGTTCTACCGAAATAAAGCAGCGCGAACAGAGTCGAAAAATCTCCCAATCTATGGAATTTTTACAAGTCCTCTACGGATTTTTACACGCAAGGAGTTGGTAACACTGTCGCTTGGTCTAAAACGCAACCACAGATAATACCACTGAACAACGACTTCATTTATGATGTTCCCTTACTGCTATCAGAGGATCACTTGCCATTTTAAAATACCATCTGTACTTTGTTTCCTAAAAAGGAAGAATTTTGCTCGAATGTCTAATCTGTTTGTTTACTATGTTTAGGCCTGTTATATGCATGCTATTATCTTTCCTGTACTTAATTTTCCCTTTTCTTCGTTCCCCTCCTTTCTCTTTTGTGGTCTGTTTTTGCTTTCAATCAATATGATTATTATGCTTTGTCCAAAGAGGCAGTCCCGTTATTGGGAAAGCTGAAAGAGTGTCTTTCAATGTGCGCAACAATCATTCGCGCTGTTCTTATCTTTCTCTCGTTTGCTCTACCTATCTTTCGCTGCTCACTCCCGCTTCCGTCTTGTCATTTGAAGAGAAACGCGACATTGCATTCTTCAAGAAAAGGTTAGTTGTATAATTACTAAGTGAATAATTCAAGTAGTTTAATCTTGTACACGTAACACTTTTCACATTTGACCCAGTAGACGTGACCAATATGCTATAAGGCGTTTCACATTAGTTTTAGATAATATTGAGTTAATAGATAGACCTATGCGGTATGTGGGACGTTTCAAATCTTCAATGTAAATTTTCGTATGTAATGAATCAATGATACAATATAAGAAGTTATTATCATGCACGTTATGTACTGCTTATTACATTTAATTGTAGTCGTGCATATAAAACAGTACAGTTTTTAAGTGAAGTAAAACTTCTTTCTCGAAATATGAACATAATTATATGGAATGAAGAAAATATTGGCGAAGACGACGTCGATAAAATAATAGTTAGAGACCAGATGTTTGGCAAAATACATTTTATTACTAATCCACATAATGTTAAAGTTAATTATATAGATTTAAATGGATTTCGACGTATTTATCAGTGATAGAGTCAATTTTTATTTTTACTATTTATATCTGAGTTCTTTCAAGAAACTAGTTCGATTAATTAAAATGTGTCTTAGTGAAACTTACAGCAGAGTCCATATAGGCCAGTTTCTATCTGATGCTTTTCCAATTCACTGCGGGCTAAAGCAGGGAGATGCACTATCACCTTTACTTTTTAACTTCGCTCTAGAATATGCCATTAGGAAAGTTCAGGATAACACAGAGGGTTTGAAATTGAACGAGTTACATCAGCTTCTTGTCTATGCGGATGACGTGAATATGTTAGGAGAAAATCCACAAACGATTAGGGAAAACGCGGAAATTCTACTTGAAGAAAGTAAAGAGATAGGGTTGGAAGTAAATCCCGAAAAGACTTATATGATTATGTCTCGTGATCAGAATATTGTACGGAATGGAACTAGAAAAGTTGGAGATTTATACTTCGAAGAGGTGGAAAATTCAAATATCTTGGAGCAACAGTAACAAATATAATTGACACTCGGAAGGAAACTAAGCGCAGAATAAATATGGGAAATGCCTATTATTATTCGGTTGAGAAGCTTTTGTCATCTAGTCTGCTGTCAAAAAATCTGAAAGTTAGAATTTATAAAACAGTTATATTACCGGTTGTTCTGTATGGCTGTGAAACTTGGACTCTCACTTTGAGAGAGGAACAGCGATTGAGGGTTTTTGAGAACAAGGTTCTTAGGAAAATATTTGGTGCTTAAATGGATGAAGTTACAGGAGAATGGAGAAAGTTACACAACGCAGAGCTGCACGCATTGTATTCTTCACCTGACATAATTAGGAACATTAAATCCAGGCGTTTGAGATGGGCAGGGCATGTAGCACGTATGGACGAATCCAGAAATGCATATAGAGTGTTAGTTGGGAGGCCAGAGGGGAAAAGACCTTTGGGGAGGCCGAGACGTAGATGGAAAGATAATATTAAAATGTATTTGAGGGAGGTGGGATATGATGATAGAGACTGGATTAATCTTGCTCAGGATAGGGACCGATGGCGGGCTTATGTGAGGGCGGGAATGAACCTCCGGGTTCCTTAAAAGCCAGTAAGTAAGTAAGTAAGTAAGTAAGTAAGTAAGTAAGTAAGTAAGTAAGTAAGTAAATAAGTAAGTATATCTGAGTTCGTTCTATCTAGACCCTACTTTAACACAAGAGCAAATACCATTACAGTAAGGTTAAATATAAAATAAGGCACGAATAATTGAATGCTAGCGGGTGTGAGAGTTTAAATCTTTAATGCCTTTATTAGGATCAGCAATAACACGAAAATATCACGCTGCAGTAACGAGTTGTTTATTTCTCTACAGTACATATTAATTGATGGTCGAGATTATTGCACGCTTAACTGTTTGGAAAATGTCGATGTACTGAAACTATTTTTGGAACATTCAAGTCTTAATTAAAACAGATAAGGATATAATCTGTATATGTCGAATGTGAAGAATGTGACCGAAAAATGTATGTGAGCTCGAAGCTAGTTGCCGATAAGTTTGATAAGAGCCTGTGTTGCCATTTTTGTCCTTTAAAAATAAGTCAAAAGCTTATTTGTTTACCATTGTAACTTTTTTTAATAACAGACATTTTATTGCCTTCAATTTATCCTTCTTACATGGAACTTTGACGTAGACTATCCCACATTGATGTAACCGTTTATAGAACATATTTCATTATGCAAAGAGAATTATTATCAGTAGGCCTACGCTTAAAATTTCCTCCCGCGCACCCAAATCCCATTAGTGAAAAGTACAGACTGCATTGCCTCCAAATACTGACTTATATGAAATAAAACAAATCTGCCAAATAATAGAAGTTAATACATAGGCTACATACTATAGTTTTGGTAGACAGAAAACCCTCTACACTAGCTTGCTTCAAACAAGCTCCAGTTACGACAGTTGATGCAAAACGATTTTTTTTTCTGTAAACTGTTCTATCCGATAGAAGGCAAAATTCAACAACAGAAAATCTCAATAGTGTTCTCCAACCAGGAAATTAACCGTGAAAGGAATGTGCTTACTATTGCGTCATCTATTGGAACGAAGTAGATAGATAATATTACCGTTATAACGTCAGTTTAAAAAACATGCGCTTTCCTGCATATGTTATTTCCTGTATGGAGAGATTAAAAGACCAGGAGATTAACAGTTGTCTAATTTTGTAACTAGGGTAGTATAAATATGTGTGTATCAATGTTATCGTCTGTGCTGTGAGAGTTAGCCAATAGAGATGCGAATACCCACGTGTGTGACCTTATGACACCATATGACATCAAGATTCATTCACAGCATTACCCCGCTACGTCTCATTCCCCTGAGACTTTCTCGTGGTTGGAGTACATTATGTACCTTGTGCTAATGTGCAAAGAATAATAAGTTGTGACGCATGGATATCATACAAATTAAGTTATAAAATATAGTTTGCCTTTTCTTAAACTTACAGTGTTTTTTTTTCGCATTACTGATTTTTTTTCTGCCTATTATGCCTTTCCTTGATACACAGTGTCTTTATTTCATATTTTTAAACTTGCTTATTTTGCCTGCCTATTTAAATATTATAATGCCTAAACATTCGGACTACAATAATAATAATAATAATAATAATAATAATAATAATAATAATAATAATAATAATAATGGGGAAAGGAACTGGCCACCTTACACCACTATCTCCTGGCTTAGTTGTTTCATGAGTGATGCCTTATTGACGTCATTTTATGAGGTTCCAACCTGTCTTTGGACAGCTAATCAAAAACAATAATATCATTGACCTTGATATAACCTAGAGAACATTAGTCTTGATATAACCTGGAAATTGATTTAGAATTGAAAAACGAGATGACAAAATGAATTTATTTGAATATTATTTACAATTAACGCTAATTATTACAGTAACAGAACATAACCTTCTGCGACAGTATTGGATTTCCAGCCTCCGTGACATTTCCCTAGTTGTCTTTCGATTGCATATCCGAGAATAATCGAAAACCTGAACTTTAATGAATAGGTGTACTTTAATAACATGCATTAAAGGACTGCTACCAGGTGTATAATTACTACATTTCGACATGGTCGAGCATAAAATATAATATGTAATATGATTTAATATTTCATAATATTTATTAGACGATACACTATTACAGCATTGCATAGTCGAACACTGAAACTTCGGCTATCTGTAATGAAGATCCGAATCCAAAACACGGATATAACTTATATGTAATACGGTGAGATTATTCGTTCGTGAATCGGCTTTCCTCGCTATCTGTCGTCGGATGTGAACGTATTGCCGACTGGCAGCCACCGAAGTAATCTAGAGTACCTTATCCCTTCAGCAGTATTAAATCGGTTATGCATTGAGTGAATGAGCTTGTAGTTCATGATTTTACTGTTTCTGTCTTTGTGAGATAAGTAGGGCCGTGACATCGGTATATTTGTATTAGTTTAAGGTCTATTGAAGGTGAACATAAGACGCCAGACAGAATGTACGGTAGTCGACGTGTTTCAAGTAGAGGCAGTGGAAGCGAATTTGACACACGCCTAAGCAATCACGTTCCGTATTTTGTATACGATTATTGCGTATTATAAAATCAAGACAATACTATCATTGTATATAAAGGTTAATATCGGAAAGACTTAAAATGCTGTTGAGGCTGAGAATAATTGTTGGATATCCTACTTAAATTGTCACAAATGTGGTAAAACATAAGTTGGAAAAGATTTTTTATTTTTTTATTCAGAGTTTTGTATTAGAGTTTTAGAAAGTCGAAAACGTATATGGCGTACATTTTGCTTTCCTTATATTTAACTGTTAAATTAATTTATTTGTGCTCGACAATGCCGAAATGTAGTAATTATACACCTGGTAGTAGCCCTTTAATGCACCTCATTGAAGTACACCTATTCATTATAATTCAGTTGTTTTGCCAAAGGAAAATCACCTTTGTATTGATTGTACCATTATAAAACCGCAAGTATCGATTATTCTCGGATATGCAAACGAAAGACAATTAGCGAAAGTCATGGAGGCTGGAAATCCAGTACTGTCGCAGAAGGTTATGTTCTGTTACTATAATAATTAGCGTTAATTGTAAATAATATTCAAATAAATTCAATTTGTCATCTCGTTTTTCAATTCTAAGTCAATTTCCAGGTTATATGAAGCTTAATCTTCATGTTATTCTCTAGATTATATCAAGGTCAATGACATTCGTGTTTCGGAAAAAATCAATACTTTCGCGTCTGCGCACATCTCACAATTGAGGTCAGTTCACTCCTCACTTACAGAGAACTATTTTTGCTTGTAACTTTCGACTCATTTCCGGACCAGGGTTTCTTATCTCAAATTGATACCCATGTGCCCTTCGCCATCATCACTGAAAGTTTGTAACACCACTTCGGAAACACCTGTATACGATCTCATTCTGCAAAGCCTTGAGGGCTTTATAACAATGTGGCAGAGTATGTATCAAATATGAATGAGGTCTCGCCCACCTCATTATATTTTGCTCGACTAGTATGACTAGTCAGTTTGTTTTTATACCATTAAGTACGAGAAAAATTCGTACCGGCACCGGGAATCGAACCCAGGACCTCTCAGCTGTGCGCGCTGAGTGCTCTCTAACCAACTGAGCTATGCCGGGACCCGATTCACGACGCCGGCCGAACTCCTCTCGTAGTATCGTGTTACGGCCTTACTGCCTGCACTTGAGACGATACACGTCATATATGTACAGGAGCGCATATTGCATGACTTTATGGCCATATTCAACAACAGTTTCTTTAAACTGTTAACATCATATATGTATCAAATATGAATGAGGTCTCGCCCACCTCATTATATTTTGCTCGACTAGTATGACTAGTCAGTTTGTTTTTATACTATTAAGTACGAGAAAAATTCGTACCGGCACCGGGAATCGAACCCAGGACCTCTCAGCTGTGCGCGCTGAGTGCTCTCTAACCAACTGAGCTATGCCGGGACACGTCATATATGTACAGGAGCGCATATTGCATGACTTTATGGCCATATTCAACAACAGTTTCTTTAAACTGTTAACATCATATATGTATCAAATATGAATGAGGTCTCGCCCACCTCATTATATTTTGCTCGACTAGTATGACTAGTCAGTTTGTTTTTATACCATTAAGTACGAGAAAAATTCGTACCGGCACCGGTATGGCCATAAAGTCATGCAATATGCGCTCCTGTACATATATGACTTGTATCGTCTCAAGTGCAGGCAGTAAGGCCGTAACACGATGCTACGAGAGGAGTTCGGCCGGCGTCGTGAATCGGGTCCCGGCATAGCTCAGTTGGTTAGAGAGCACTCAGCGCGCACAGCTGAGAGGTCCTGGGTTCGATTCCCGGTGCCGGTACGAATTTTTCTCGTACTTAATGGTATAAAAACAAACTGACTAGTCATACTAGTCGAGCAAAATATAATGAGGTGGGCGAGACCTCATTCATATTTCATACATATATGATGTTAACAGTTTAAAGAAACTGTTGTTGAATATGGCCATAAAGTCATGCAATATGCGCTCCTGTACATATATGACGTGTATCGTCTCAAGTGCAGGCAGTAAGGCCGTAACACGATACTACGAGAGGAGTTCGGCCGGCGTCGTGAATCGGGTCCCGGCATAGCTCAGTTGGTTAGAGAGCACTCAGCGCGCACAGCTGAGAGGTCCTGGGTTCGATTCCCGGTGCCGGTACTAATTTTTCTCGTGCTTAATGGTATAAAAATGTGGCAGAGATTTCTGAACGTCTTCCAACAGAATTCATCCAAGACCCTTCAAGTCATGCTGCTTCAACAAATGCAGTTTTTCTGATATTTGGCCAATATTCGTAATTTCAAAAATAAAATATTTCCTCCAAAGCCAGTGTTTGAGAAAATGTCCCCATAACACTGGCAGCATTCCCACGCTATATAGTAATAGCGATTCTTTGTCTCAAGAAGTCAGTTGACCTGGAATCTCCATTCAGCGATTGCAATTTTTTGATTCAATTATGGACAAATTATACACCTAGTACGTACACCATAGGAAAACCGGAAGTTAGCATCGATGTCTATATATTAGCTTATGGCGTAAAACAGGATAGACGTCTTAATCACTGTAATGATTTCTTCCAGGTCTTGTGTACTACACCTCACATATGAATACGCTGACTCGTGACCTCCTCAGAGAGTTGGAATGCCCCGTGTGTCTGCGGTACTTCATACCTCCAATTCCTCTCTGCAGCAACGGACATAGTGTTTGCAATTCCTGCAGAACTAAAGTTCGTAACTGTCCGACCTGCAGGTGTGCGTTCATAAACCACAGGAGTCTCATTTTCGAGAACATAGTACGCTCTCTACAGTTTCCCTGCTCGAATCAGTCAGAAGGGTGCGCAGAGGTGCTGTCTAACGACCTCATAAATGAACACGAAGCTGTATGCTCCTTTGGTCCACACCCTTGCCCTATGAACAAGTTCCCTGGCACCAAATGCAACTGGGAAGGGAAATGGAAGAATTTTGAGCAACACATGAACTCCGTTCACAAGGCGGACACTATAATAAAAAAACAGCAACATTTGTCAGTTTCGACGCAAACGACGAAGGCAGTGCTATTTGTTCTGGGAGAGATATTTCTCTACTACAAGCTCAGGAAGAACGACATGTGGTTCTTTGCCGTGATACTTGCTGGCACACTGAAACAGGCTTCAAAATTTAAATCTATTTTCACACTTCGTGCAGAAAATAGAGTGGATGAAGTGATGAAGTGTCAAAAGGTTGGATGTTATTCAGATGACTTTAATCATGTTTTCGAGACATTCGACTCGTTTCGTATTGATGACGAAGAAATGGATAAATTTGTATCCCAAGATCGTCTTAATCTCACTGTTGAAGTTCGTACTGTTTAAATTATGTCAAATGGTGATTAACTGCTTTGTACTTTATTTGTTTATGATAATGCTTGCATAACTTGAATTGTTGTAGACTTATAGAACGTAATGTCCAAGTTAAATTGAATTAATGTTATTACAGTATTTCTTGAATTATTCACTTATTTCGAAATGAAATCCAATAAAGGCAAGCATTCAAACACAACAAATTTTCAGTGTTCATTTCTATCTTCCACGTGGAGGTGTAAATCTGTGGTAGTCAGTCATAGGCTACAATATGAAAATGTGGTAGTGCACAATTTCTAATAGCATTCGTAAAATACAATGCAGCCTGAGATACTATAAGGTTCTGCTAGTTGTATAAACAGGCGATGTTAATCCATCAATGACCATAGGCCTATAGCCTAACAAGCAGATACTATAACATATTATTGTTTTGTGGTCAAGAGGTCAGCATTCGTGACTACTTATAATGAGATCCCGGGTTCGATTCTCGTCGTGAGCATGGAAATTTGTCCCTGAAGAGACTTTTTAATACTTTCATTCCTAAATATCTAGAAGCTGAGTGAGTATACACAAACACGCTGGAAGTGAAATAGTCCTGCGGATTGAAAGAGACGATACGTTACACTTAAATGAATAGGAAACCTATATTAAGTTTTGTGATTAAATGCACAGTTAGATAGAAAATTAAATTGGAAGTTTCAGCAGTCCGGCAACATCGCCGCTAACACTCTCTCCTTTCTTCTCGTACTACAGATGTAAGAATTCAAAGAACTCAGTTCTGTGTCCCGAGGGAGCTTCTTCCAACATGAATCTCTAACTACATCGTTGCAATCTGTTCGCATGTTCAGTGGCTTGACATTAGTCGTTTTTAAATTAAATTTACACGAAAACCGTTAACGCTACTGAAATACTCCAGAAGAATACATGATTCTTTATTAGATTTTCTATCGATATGAACAAAAATCACGATCCTACTTACTAGTAATAGTTACCGAATAAGGGGATGTTAAACATTTGGGAAAAGTTTTTTTTTCCTCAGAATTTATGTACATTCCACCAATATAGTATTACAGTTTTTGTTGCATACAACATGAATTATTCGCTCTGATAATCTGCAGGGTTATTTCACTTCCACTCTGTATAAAGGATTATTGTAGACAGGATCATTTCAGTGTCCATGTAAAGGTATTTAGAATACTTCCAAGGTCTGAAGTGTGGGAATTGTACGATACAAAAACTATCAACAAGAAAGAAGCCAAATGCAAATATTGCGTATCTATTTAGGCTACCATAATGCAGTCGCAATTGAACACTTAAGTTATTATTTCAAAAATGTAAGTAAATCAACTGGGCAATAAATTCAGAATTATAACAAAGTTAAATTTGAACACATAAGTTCCAAATTAAAATGACGTTAATTGGATTTCTCACAGCAACATGAAGCTTTAAAATGCAATTTTCTCAAAACTTTCAATTTTGAGTTGTTTCCCTTTTGAACTATCCCATTAGGTGGCTTCATAAGAGCAAGAAGGGCAGTTGTTGTTGTTTAGTCAACTGTCCCAAGACATGTCTTAAACCTCGGAAGTGATACCAAGAAGGCACCACCTATGAGGCAGCTAGGCCAGGAGATAAGGGGGTAGGGTGGGCAGTTCCTTTCCCCCTCCACTGTATATATGTCGCCGATTAGCTACATATTACACTAGTCAGACTTGAGATGCATACAAACATTTCAGTCTTGGCGTATGAAAATTGGCATACAGACATTTGACATACTCAAAATTGTGAGACATATATTTGGAATACATTTATTTGGCATATTACGTTTTCATTCACAAAAATTTGGTAGGCATATACAATAAATTTGGTATACCTTAACAAACAGACATAGACAGATTTAATATGGTGTGAAACACAGGCAAAGTAATAGTATATTTCTCATAGATTAAGGTTATGACTACATGCACTTAAATTTAATAATCTAGAATTATGTTATTTTGCTTGTATTGATGGTAATTCATTGAAATATTCTTTACAAATTCCCTGCATAAGACAACTGGAAACGAATCTATTCACACTTCATTTTAGTGAAGATTAGTAGAAAACAACTAATATTGTGGAAAATTTACCAAATTAAGGTAACTATGGCTTTATTGCAAAACTGAAAGTGAAGAATGTTATTAATATCCTATGGAAATTGCTCCCCAATACCAATGGATATATGAGTACCTATCAGGAGACCTGGATTCGAGTCCCGGTACCATACGGAAGTTTCTCTTAAAATTAATAATATATCAATTAATAATATAATACTAAAGTGTTTTCTTATGAAAACTGCAGTAGGCTAAATTGAGTATAATAAATGCCGTACAACAAATTTAGGTAGGCTAAACATGAGTAGGTAAAATAATATTTATTTTAACTTGATTATTTAACGACGCTGTATCAACTACAGGTTATTTAGCATCGATGAAATTGGTGATAGTGAGATATTTGGCGAGATGAGGCCGAAGATTCGCCATAGATTACCTCACATTTGCTTTACGGTTGGGGAAAAACCTCGCAAAAAAACCCAACCAGGTAATCAGCCCAAGCGAGAATCGAACCCGCGTCCGAGCGCAACTCCGGATCGGCTGGCAAGCGTCTTAACCGACCGAGCTACGCCGGTGGCTGCTAAAAATAATAGGTGAAAATAAAGTATGCTGAAATTGAGTATGTCGAATGTCCATATGCCAATGTTTGTATACCAAGAGACAGAATCGCATACGGGCTATTCCATATGAAATCGATCAGTAAAAAACCTTTTTTTTATACTCTAATTTTTTCCCTACTTATACAAGGTGCTGAGGGGAGTGCATTTTCAAAAATATACCGTTGAAAGTCAAACGGTTTTCGTATTATTAAGCGACAAATTTAGCGTATTTTATAAAAACAAGCCTCTTTCAACGTTCAGATCTCTGGAACCATTTACTGCAGAACATTGAACGAGAGCTTATTTTGAAGCTGACATTTGGTAGGTTATGTTAAGAAGTAATCCTAATTTTTATTGTACACAGAGAGACAGATAACCTGATTTTACTTGCTTTTAGGCTTTTTGGCCATTTGTAAAAATGTAAAAAAATATTGAGAAAAAACCTTGCATTATTAACAGGGATTCGGCATTGTTTGCTTAGTGGTTCTGAAATAAGTTTCGAGGGTATTAAATAGATTATTTTCATTCGCCTAGGGTTGAACGGCGCAGTACCGCATGCACTGGCCGAGAGCTGAAGATAAGCGAGCGTTGGGCGTCATTTTACTGCTGTGTTTATGAAAACCTGTGATAAAGCTAGCACAGCCATGACTGCTAGACGACACATCACGTGTTTGTCTCCTGGCCTTGCTTGTCTCGGCTAAGCTCCCGTCTCACAATCAGCTGGTTAGTTCACGCGCGTACTATTTATTTTCTTTATTTGATATTTTCAATACTTTCTTATCAACATACATCAGTAAAAAATATGTGTTTATTTGTACTTTCAATGCGGAATCCAACTATATATTTTTAAAATATTTTTTCCTAGCCAAAGGCGTCTTAATGAGGAAAAATCTAAATTTCTCCATTTCCATAAAAAATAAAAAAAAAATCTGTTTATATGTCAATATAAACTTTAATTTCTCAGCATCAAAATAAACCATGATTCTGATCATTGGGTGAAAGGGTTCCGGAGCTACAACAGTTTAAAGTTGCTAATTTTATGAAAATACGATAAATTTAAATATTTTTAATTTAAACACGATGAAGTATTGATGCCTCAAACTTTGCACAAAGCATTGTATCACAGTTCTCTACGTACAAAAAAAGTTTCATTGTATTTAGAAAAATTAAGGTCAATTTTCTCTGTATTTCGGTCGATTTGACATGTAAGAGCTCATACAAACAATACTATTCTTCCTTTGACATATCGTCAAGTGTGATGTGCTGTCTGGTAATAGATTATTATTATTATTATTATTATTATTATTATTATTATTATTATTATTATTATTAATACTTGTCAGTGTGAATATTTAGGTAGTTCTACCGAAATAAAGCAGTGCGAACAGAGCCGATAAATCTCCCAATCTATGGAAATTTTTACGGATTTTCACACGCAAAGGGTTGGTAACTCTGTCGCTCGGTCTAAAATGCAACCACAGATAAATACCATTATAGACGCAACAATCATTCGCGCTGTTCTTATCTTTCTCTCGTTTGCTCTGTTTATATTTGCTAATGTGCTGACTAGCAGAAACGTAAACGCATTCTTAAAGAAAAGGTTAGTTACATAATTACTGATGTTATAACTATAAGTAAATAATTCTTGTGCATGTACCAATATGCTATAAGGCGTTTCACATTAGTTTTCGATAGCCTATTGAGTTAATAGATATGCGGTATGTGGAACGTTTCAAATCTTCAATGTGAATTTTCGTATGTAATGAATTAATGATACAATATCAGAAGTTTTATCAGATACGTTATGTACTGTATATTACATTTAATTTTAGTTGTGCATATAAAACAGTACAACATTTAAGTAAAGTAAAACTTCTTTCTCGAAATATGAACATAATTATATGGAATGAAGAAAATATTGGCGAAGATGATGACGATAAAATAATAGTTAGAGCCCGGCTGTTTGACAGAATGCATTTTATTACCGGTTTCACATACATAATGTCCAGGTTAATTATATAGATTCAAATGCATTTCGATGTATTTATCAGGGATAGAGTCAATTTTTAGGGCCCGGCGTAGAAATTGGTTATCGCTATTTTATACTAAAACCTTGTTTTGAAATTAAGACTAGTACTGTCTGATAATAAATCAACAAAAAAATTGCGGATTATCCACAAATAAGACAATTTATAAAGAAATAGAGTTGCACTATTTCTCAATGCACTGGAACGGGTCATAGGTCTCGTGTATAATTCTACCGACTGCTTGTGTATTCTACGATACAATCTTCATGCATAAATATATATTTATCCATGCAATCTTCTTTCATCGGAACTATTTTCTTCCTTCCGCAGCTTGAATAAACTGCACTAAGGTTTCGATTAAGTGAATCGATATATCTCGGTGATTGTAATTGTTCAAAATGAGCAGCAGGAAAATGTCGTGGCACAAAATTTATATATAAATACAAAATGTAATAGGCGAAAGGGGTAAGCGGCATTTTTACATCAGAATAATACTATGGACCAGCGACTTAAAATACAAAGACCGTTTGCCTTTAACAGTTTTTTTTCTTCGGAAATGGCTGCCCTATGGATTTGTTCCTAGAATTTATTCATAGTATCAGACCACGAACAATAACCCGTAAAAAGATAGCCAAGTTTCAAGGATTGTGGCAGTGGCTACAGCGATGTGTCGAAGAGAAAAGAATGGACATTTTAAAGAAAAGCAGTTACTTCGACATGATTTTGGGAAGAGTTGTAGACTTATGCCCAGATGACCCTTAAGGTTTGACAGTGGTCCTGGGTGTATTTTTTATTTTAAAGAAATAAATTGTTTAAATAGCTTACGAACTTTGCATTATATCATTTTAATAGGCAATTTTGGTGTATCCATTAGAAATAATAGAACTGTAGGCTATTACGTTATCGTTCATAAATATGTTGGGTCATGTTCCTGTATGTCTCCATCCCAAATAGCTGTCACTTTTTCTTACGAGAGAGCAATATCGTCTACAATTTTCAACTTTGCATCTCACTCTTCGGAAGTTTCCTAGTACCCGATACTCGCTACATAAGCTGTTAAGTCAGCCATTGTTGTATAATCATAAAAAAATGTATATTTTCCCTGGACCAAAAATATATTACAAATTGACTAGAAACACACCTAGTAACAAACTATTAAAATTCTTTTCAGAAATCAGCTACTGTGTAAACACAAAAACGACCTATGTAACGAGTACCAGGTACTAGGAAACTACACACTCTTCTTCTTATCAATCTCATATCTTGTAAAGTTCTTAACGTGTTCTCATTGCCTCATGAAAAGGTTTGGATAATATCCAATATACCTCTAACATCCATGATTGTCTGAAAATTGATGTTGAAAGTTCCGCGCTTGTCATCTGTTACGTATTAATGCGCGTGAGCCTTTAATGCCAAGAATGTACTTCTACGATGCCATCCCAACGCAATGAGAAATAGTGCAACTCTTTTTCTTTATAAATTGTCTTATTTGTTTATAATCCGCAAATTTTTTTGTTGATTTTTTATGAGACAATACTAGTCTCAATTTCAAAACAAGGTTTAGTGTAAAATAGAGTGATAACCAATTTCTACGCCCGACCCTAATAATAATAATAATAATAATAATAATAATAATATAAATCCCACAAGGGTAGCTGCCCTTCAATAAGGGTTGCCAAAAGACACAGCATACGAAACAAATAAAAATAAAATAAACATTTGTGTAATGATTGTTATTTTCAAACGGAAGCTACCCTTGGAGAAGTACGTTTATTCAATAACTATTAGTAATCAGATAGAATATAAAGAAATTTAGGTGTACAGGTGATTACGTAAAATCTGAACAGAATATTTAATTACGTCTACAGCAATAATTTTCATAATTTTTTAAGTAATTCCAAAAGACTTACAACATTCAACTGAGAATTTTGGAATTATTCCCCTTGCTCCAAACAATAATCCAAATACTTCAATCTGTTGTTGTATATGATAATAATCCCTAAAGTATTCAGTTGTAGGGTCATATATGGTCTTATTTTCTTCGTGTACTGCTATGGGTTGTTCAACTGCAGTTTCAAAGCGCACGGTGGGATCGATGACTACTACTAATAATAATAATAATAATAATAATAATAATAATAATAATAATAATAATAATAATAATTACGGGGAAAGTAACTGTCCACCTTACACCATTATCTCCAGACTTAGTTGTTTCATGATTGTTGCCTTATTGGCGTTACTTTATGAGGTTTCAACCTGTCTTTGGATAGCTAATCAAAATAATAATAATAATAATAATAATAATAATAATAATAATTACGGGGAAAGTAACTGTCCACCTTACACCATTATCTCCAGACTTAGTTGTTTCATGATTGTTGCCTTATTGGCGTTACTTTATGAGGTTTCAACCTGTCTTTGGATAGCTAATCAAAATAATAATAATAATAATAATAATAATAATAATAATAACGGGGAAAGGAGCTGTCCACCTTACACCATTATCTCCAGACTTAGTTGTTTCATGATTGTTGCCTTATTGGCGTTACTTTATGAGGTTTCAACCTGTCTTTGGATAGCTAATCAAAATAATAATAATAATAATAATAATAATAATAATAATAATAATTACGGGGAAAGTAACTGTCCACCTTACACCATTATCTCCAGACTTAGTTGTTTCATGATTGTTGCCTTATTGGCGTTACTTTATGAGGTTTCAACCTGTCTTTGGATAGCTAATCAAAATAATAATAATAATAATAATAATAATAATAATAATAATAATAATAATTACGGGGAAAGTAACTGTCCACCTTACACCATTATCTCCAGACTTAGTTGTTTCATGATTGTTGCCTTATTGGCGTTACTTTATGAGGTTTCAACCTGTCTTTGGATAGCTAATCAAAATAATAATAATAATAATAATAATAATAATAATAATAATAATTACGGGGAAAGTAACTGTCCACCTTACACCATTATCTCCAGACTTAGTTGTTTCATGATTGTTGCCTTATTGGCGTTACTTTATGAGGTTTCAACCTGTCTTTGGATAGCTAATCATAATAATAATAATAATAATAATAATAATAATAATAATAACGGGGAAAGGAGCTGTCCACCTTACACCATTATCTCCAGACTTAGTTGTTTCATGATTGTTGCCTTATTGGCGTTACTTTATGAGGTTTCAACCTGTCTTTGGATAGCTAATCAAAATAATAATAATAATAATAATAATAATAATAATAATAATAATAATAATAGTAATAATTACGGGGAAAGTAACTGTCCACCTTACACCATTATCTCCAGACTTAGTTGTTTCATGATTGTTGCCTTATTGGCGTTACTTTATGAGGTTTCAACCTGTCTTTGGATAGCTAATCAAAATAATAATAATAATAATAATAATAATAATAATAATAATAATAATAATTACGGGGAAAGTAGCTGTCCACTTTACACCATTATCTCCAGACTTAGTTGTTTCATGATTGTTGCCTTATTGGCGTTACTTTATGAGGTTTCAACCTGTCTTTGGATAGCTAATCAAAATAATAATAATAATAATAATAATAATAATAATAATAATAATAATAATAATAATTACGGGGAAAGTAACTGTCCACCTTACACCATTATCTCCAGACTTAGTTGTTTCATGATTGTTGCCTTATTGGCGTTACTTTATGAGGTTTCAACCTGTCTTTGGATAGCTAATAAAAATAATAATAATGATAATAATAATAATAATAATAATAATAATAATAATAATAATGACGGGGAAAGTAACTGTCCACCTTACACCATTATCCCCAGACTTAGTTGTTTCATGATTGTTGAGTTATTGGCGTTACTTTATGAGGTTTCAACCTGTCTTTGGATAGCTAATCAAAATAATAATAATAATAATAATAATAATAATAATAATAATAATAATAATAATAATAATAAAGTAGATGTGGCAGTAATACCCTATCTTAAATGTATCGGTTTACGTAAGAAGGCATTTACGGTACACGGGTTGCTATTATACTCGTATGTGAATTTATGTACAATAATATTTACTTACACAGTACAATTTATGAACTTAATATTTGACTCATAAAGTACTCGTAGTTATGGTACCTCTGATTGAGGTTCTGACTGATACGTACATCTATTTTTTTTTTTCATTTATTTTACGACGCTTTTTAAACTGCTATGGTTAATTATATAGCATCTGAATGAGATGAAGGTGATAATGCCAGCGAAATGAGTTCAGGGCCCAACGACGAAAGTTTCCCAGCATTTGTTCGTATTCGGTTGAGGGAAAACCCCGGGAAAAACCTCAACTAGGTAACCTGTCCCAACCAGAATTTGAACCCTAACCCGCTCGGTTCACGGTCAGGTGTGCTAACCGTTACTCTATAGCGTACATCTATTATCAGGCAGTACATCTCACTTGACGATATAGACTACATCTGAAGTCTGATTAATTTAATATCTAGCTAGACTAGACGCCAGTTCGGAAGACGGTCGGCTGCTAGCGTTTGCGTCGAGAGAGACAGATAGCGAGAGAAAGGCAATGTACAGCATTGCCACATCGTACTTCACGCGCGCGCGCAATACAAGTAGCTGAGGAGAGAATTTCAATTTTAAAAAGACAATAATGATCTTAGCCGTTGATTACTGCAAGCATGACAAACCTTGTATCAGAACATTATGAAATCTTACGTTCTATTAATAATGCTTATACCAAATTTTAAGATTTTTATGTATGGTATTATTAATATTATTATTACTATATCATCACACAGTTTTAATACGAAATGTATACGGTGTATTACTAGAAAAATGATACATTATTTAAGTATAAATTGTATATAGGTCTATTTCTAGGCGCAAATTATTTTAGCTAGTTAAATCCCCTAAAACAATAACTACGAGCACCATGTTATATTGCCACATTTCGGTCACATTTAATATAAATTAGGATTTAATTAATATTCAGTGCCCGGTTTTAATCGAAGTCGCTGATTCCCTCATCAGTCCCGTCAGATTCTTCAGAGTCGGATTCTCGAAGGTAAATATCTAATACTGTACGTCGCAGCACACTTTTATTAAAATCATCTAATTCAGAGACTGTTTTTTCACGACGAGGATGTTTTCCAGGAGAACGAAACGTGGCAGTTCCGCTCACATTAAAAGATTTGTTTCCTTCACTAACAATTCTTTGCACGGTTCGCAAGCCCACACCACATGCTTCTGCAGTCGTCCCCTGCGCGTTGGCAACGTTGCGGCCAGCACCATGATGCCTGGCAGAGTTCTGCTCGTTAATGTTTTTAAAATAATTATACACCTTAAACACTATTTCCCGCGCCTGCCTGTGCAGTACTTGTCTTTTTATAGTATCTCCTTCGATTTATTTATCTTACACATACACAGTATATGTTAGTTTTACTTATTCGATGTTTTAAAACATTCACACGTGAACAAAGTAACTCGAGAAGCACTTGTTACTGACTGATTCTGATTGGTTCTCCTGTTCAAGCTTGTGACGTCACATGCCATACAGGCTACGGCGCATCTAGTAGCCGTCCGCCTTCCGAATTGCCGTCTAGACTAGTCAGCGATGGATGCAATGGAAGGTGAAAGACACTGGCCACCTTACCCTATTATCGAATAGCCTAGTTGCCTTATAAGTGGTGCCATGTTGGTATCACTTGTGAGGTTGAGACCTCTGTTCGGACAGTTGACTAAACAATCAAACAAGAGTAGTTATGATTGTTATGAATTGCATACAGATTTTTAAGATTACTTCTCATAACTTATTCCAGATAACAAGTAAAGAAAAAGATATCTGAATGAATACATATGTGCATAAATACTCGATATTAGCCGATGTTCGCTCTGCAGAAGAAGACCTGTTGTGTTTGTTTCATCTTGATGTAAAAATGTTCGCTGTCCTCCGCTCCTACACCTTCATGTTTTCACCGCTTTAAGAAACTTAGCACAGTTTTTCCATATAAAATAAAACAAAGTTAGCCACCGGCGTAACTCAGTGAGCTAAGGCGCTTGCCTACCGATCCAGAGTTGCGCTCGGGAGCGGGTTCGATTCTAATTATCTAGTTGGTTTTTTCCGAGGCTTCCCCAACCGTAAGGCGAATGTCAGGTAATCTATGCCGATTCCTTTGCCTCACCTCGCTTAGTGCCATTTCGCTATCACCAATCACATCGACGCTAAATAACCTGATAGTTGAAACAGCGCCATTAAATAACCACCTAAAAAAAAAGACGAAGTTTGTGGTATCTTCATTGCCTTTCTCATGTTAGAACATTATAGGACACTAACACATATATAGTTGCCAACGTACAAAGGCCTACGTAGTTACTAACATACATACATAGATGGATACATACATGCATGCATACATACATACATACATACATACATACATACATACAAACCTACATACATGATTTTGTGACTTTTTAATATATAATACGAAAATCGTCCAAACTTTCGTATGCTGAGTGTTTTTTATTTCAGATGATAATAATAATAATAATAATAATAATAATAATAATAATAATAATAATAATAGTAATAATAATAATAATAAAGCTATTTGGCGCTAAGACAAATGTCGGGATGATCCCTAAAAGAAATGGGCCACGAACCTACATCCCCTTTCCCATTAAGATTCCAGTATTTTTCCAAACATATTATAGAATCACTTCCCAACTAGCAGCCTCTCGCCGATCGAGTCCTAATAGTCACCAAAGATCCAATTGGCTAGTCTCCTACATTAAGACAACGTATATAGAGTCATAATTCAATAGTCACCTCACCTAAGAGCCAATTGACTAGTTTCTTAAATTGAGACAACTCATCCTGCCTAAGGTATTTCCGTGGTTTTTCTAAGGCGCTGAGACATGTCGGGATGAGCCCTAAAAGAAATGGACCACGGATCTGCATCCCCTCTCCTATAAAGTTTCCGAAATTTTTCCAAATATAAATTTTCGACATTAGATGCCTGGACATAGCTTTCAGATTTTACTCCATTACATGAGCAAGGTTTATCAACTCTACTTATACCGCGAAAGGACAGTGCACCTTTCAATGTGCAGACACGACTCCGGCGCTTCTTCTGGCAGTCTTGGCTTAGCCTTTGAACATCACACCTGTTACAAGAGCGAGTTTACACGACTCCACTTGCACTACGAGAGGATAAACTACCTTTCTATATGCAGACTTATACCTTCCGGCGATTCTTCTTCCTCCCCTCCCACCCCGTATGTGGTAGCTAGTAGATTACGTCCATTTTCGGCTTTTTCCCCTTCAAAATTTTCTAGAGCACCTTCAGTGGAGCAGCGAAACCTCGAGTGAGACAAGTGACCAAAGGCTTGGAGCTTACATATTCAGTTTCTTTGAGCCCCGAACCCCCTTGCAAGGACGCGTTTTCGCGTACTTTATAAAGTTTCTCCTCCCATTTCCCTCTAATTCAATTCAATTCAGGATAAGCCTTCTGCGATGGTAGTGCAGGAACATTAGTACTCTTCTGGATACTAAAGGTAGAAGAAGACAAGTCACCAATGAACGACTCTGCGACTACTTGACCGGGGGTTTGCCTACTATAAACAGACTGAACGATATCTTGAGTGGAATTCTCTGGTCTTTTAGTGTACCTCTTCCATAAGTTTCATTAGAGTTTGTCATTTTCTTGTACGAACGTGACCACCAGTCTTCGAAATATAGGATTTCATCAGTCGACATTTAACGAATGGAGAAGCGACCGATTCTACTTGCCTTCACCACGTATACTGTTCAGGAGTATAGATTCAGTCAGTTTTCTTCAAAAATATCTTGATTCAACCAAAATAACGGTCACAAGAAAGGAACGAATGCCCACGCACTGGAAAGTAGTGGCTGACTGCCAAATGTAAACCTACATATTTCAGAGTAAAAGCACTGTGTTCAGGCATATTTCTGCACCAAGCTCGATTTTCAGAAAAATGAAACTGAAGTGCAGTCAAAGATCAATAATGGATTTCTGCACTAAACGATGCGTATACTAGAAACATCAACAACCAAATTTCTTGGTTTGCATATTAATAATACAATAAATTGGAAGAATCATATCAAAGAAATAACCCCTAAACTTAGCTCAGCATGCTTCGAAATTAGGTCGTTACAACAATTTCTAAACAGCAGTATCTTAAAGACAATATATTTTGCCTATTTTCATTCCATTATGTCCTATGGAATAATATTTTGGGGAAATTCTGTAGATAGTGAAAATATATTCTTATTACAAAAAAGAGCCATTAGAATAATAGTTGCAGGAAAGGCTAGAGAATCATGCAGATTATTAAAAAAAAAATTAAAGATTCTAACCTTAACAAATCAATACATATACTCTACAATAAATTTCCTCTTATGTAATTAATTTTCCAACTAACTCAGCCACACATAGTATAAATACCCGCAGAAGGAATGATTTTCATACGCCATCATCAAATTTATCATGCTTTCAAAGGGGAGTACGTTACATGGCGATAAAATGTTCAATAGTCTTCCTGAAGACATTAAGAATCATAGCCAAAACCCTGCATTATTTAAGGTAAAACTAAAAAATTACTTAATATCTCACACTTTCTATTCTGTAGATGTATTTTTGACATTACACAGTGCTGTGTAAATATTATAATACTATTAAATGGTAATCATATTACATTGTATAAAATATTATTGTTATAAGGTATTAATTCTGTACATATTTCATATTTGCATTTTATATGTATTGCATTTTATTGTTAAACGTAAGAATTGGACATGTTCTTTATTCTATGCTATTGAGCAAATGTAAGTATATTATGGAACGAATAAATCTATCTGTCTGTCTGTCTGTCAGTCTATCTATAAACAGTATGAATCTAAACTTAATTTCATTTTCCTATTTGGGTTCATAGGGGATTTGTGAAATAAACGATATTTTATCAACTTTCATATATTAACAGTGCTATTTAACAAACATACAAACAATGTAATATTAATTCTATGTATTTTACTATTGACACATTTATCTCATACGTAATATAATGTTAAAACAAAGTTCTAAGTTCCATCATTTATACACGATACAACAGACATCCTTTCGACATCATCCACTTGCATACAATGTACAAACTGCGTACTTCCGCATTGTCTACCTGTCTTCGTTCGTGTTCAATCAACAGCATCGGTCTCCTCTACCAACGTCACAATAAATAATTCCTCTCTCACTTCGCCGATCTTCACTTATCGTAGGTTTCCAGGACGTCAGCCAAGTGCTCGTTATTTCGCGGATTCTTGGGCTGGTTCGTTTTCTTATGCTTGTGGGGTACCGGCTTCTTGGCTCCATGATATTGCATGGAGCGGATTCCCTGTTTCTCCAGATATTCCTCTATCATCAGGTTATCCATGCTGTCAACTGCCACAGAACGCCAGAGCTACTGGAACTCATCCCCAGGCAGAGCTGCTGTCTTGTTATTGTAGAACACAATCTTCTTCTTGTCAGTCAGTCGCGAGATGTATATGATCTCATTCTGCAAAGCCTTGAGGGCTTCATAGCAATGTGGCAGAGATTTCTGAACTTCTTCCAACAGAATTCCTCCAAGACCCTTTAAGTCGTACTGCTTCAACAGATGCAGTTCTTCTGATATTTTGCCAATATTTTGAATTTCAAAAATAAAATATTTCCTCCAAATTTAGTGTTCGAGGGAATGTCCCCATAACACTGGCAGCATTCCCACGCTATATAGTAATAGCGATTCTTTGTCTCAAGAAGTTAGTTGACCTGGAATCTCCATTGAGCAATTGCAATTTTTTATTCAATTATGGAATCCCCACGACAAACTATTCACCTAGTACGTACACCATGGGAAAGCCTGAAGTTAGCGTCGATGTCTATATATTAGCTTATGGCGCAAAACGGGAAAGGGGTGTTAATCACTGTAATGATTTCTTCCAGGTCTTGTGTACTACACCTCACAAATGAATACGCTGTCACGAGACCTCCTCAGAGAGTTGGAATTCCCCGTGTGTCTGCGGTACTTGATACCTCCAATTCCTCTCTGCAGGAACGGACATAGTGTTTGCAACTCCTGCAGAACTAAAGTTAGTCATTGTCCGACCTCCAGGTGTGCGTTCATAATCTTCAGGAGTCTCGTTTTCGAGAATTTAGTACGCTCTCTACAGTTTCCCTGCTCGAATCAATCAGAAGGATGCGAAGAGTTGTTTTCTAATGACCTCATAAATGAACACGAAGCTCTATGCCCCTTTGGTCCACACCCTTGCCCTATGAACAAGTTCCCTGGCACCAAATGCAACTGGGAAGGGAAATGGAAGAATTTTGAGCAACACATGAACTCCGTTCACAAGGCGGACACCATAATAAAAAAACAGCAACATTTGTCAGTTTCAACGCAAACGACGAAGGCAGTGATATTTGTTCTGGGAGAGATATTTCTCTACTACAAGCTCAGAAAGAACAACAAATGGTTCTTTGCCGTGATACTTGCTGGCACACTGAAACAGGCTTGAAAATTTAAATCTATTTTCACACTTCGTGCAGAAAACAGAATGGATAAATTGATGAAGCGTCAAAAGTTTGGATGTTATTCAGATGACTTTAATGATGTTTTCGAGACATACGACTCGTTTCGTATTGATAACGAAGAAATGGATACATTTGTATCCCAAGATCGTCTTAATCTCACTGTTGAAGTTCGTACTGTTTAAATTATGTCAAATGGTGATCAACTGTTTTGTACTTTATTTGTTTATGATAATGCTTGCTTAACTTGAATTGTTGTAGATTTATAGAACGTAATGTCCATTGAATTAATGTTATTACAGTATTTCTTGAATTATTCACTCATTTCAAAATGAAATCCAATAAAGGCAAGCATTCAAACACAACAAATTTTCAGTGTTCATTTCTATCTTCCACGTGGAGGTGTAAATCTGTGGTAGTCAGTCATAGGCTACAATATGAAAATGTGGTAGTGCACAATTTCTAATAGCATTCGTAAAATACAATGCAACCTGAGATACAATAAGGTTCTGCTAGTTGTATAAACAGGCGATGTTAATCCATCAATGACCATAGGCCTATAGCCTAACAAGCAGATACTATAACATATTATTGTTTTGTGATCAAGAGGTCAGCATTCGTGACTACATATAATGAGATCCCGGGTTCGATTCTCGTCGTGAGCATGGAAATTTGTCCCTGAAGAGACTTTTTAATACTTTCATCCCTAAATATCTAGAAGCTGAGTGAGTATACACAAACACGCTGGAAGTGAAATAGTCCTGCGGATTGAAAGAGACGATAGGGTACACTTAAATGAATAGGGAACCTATATTATGTTTTGTGATTAAATGCACGGTTAGTTAGAAAATTAAATTGGAAGTTTCAGCAGTCTGGCAACCTCGCCGCTAACACGCTCTCCTTTCTTCTCGTACTACAGATGTAAGAATTCAACGAACTCAGTTCTGTGTCCCGAGGGAGCTTCTTCCAACATGAATCTCTAACTACAGCGTTGCAATCTGTTCGCATGTTCAGTGGCTTGATATTAGTTGTTTTTAAATTAAATTTACACGAAAACCGTTAACGCTACTGAAATACTCCAGGAGAATATATGATTCTTTATTAGATTTTCTATCGATATGAACAAAAATCACGATCCTACTTACTAGTAATAGTTACCGAATAAGGGGATGTTAAACATTTGGGAAAAGTTTTTTTTCCTCAGAATTTATGTACATTCCACCAATATAGTATTACAGTTTTTGTTGCATACAACATGAATTATTCGCTCTGATAATCTGCAGGGTTATTTCACTTCCACCCTGTGTAAAGGATTATTTTAGGCAGGATCATTTCAGTGTCCAAGTAAAGGTCTTCAGAATGCTTCCTAAGTCTGAAGTGTGGAAATTGTACGATACAAAAACTATCAACAAGAAAGAAGCCGAATGTAAATATTGCGTATCTATATACCATAATGCAGTGGAAACTGAACACTTAAGTTATTATTTCAAAAATGTAAGTAAATCAATTGGGCAATAAATTCAGAATTATAATAAAGTTGAATTTGAGCACTATATCGAATAATTAGAGCTGATATTGAAAATAAAACAAAACCCACTCTAAGAATGAAAATTACATAATCGAACACACTTGTAACAACCAAAGCGTAACAATTAACAATTTAAATGTTTAACGTTGATATTTCATTACTAATTATTTCAGGAAGGGGAACAAAACTAACTCTAGTAACTTTCGTGGAATATCATTTTTGTTGACGTCCTACAAAATTTTGTCGAATATCCTTGTGAGAAGATTAACTCCATATGTAGATGAAATTATTGGGGATTATCAATGTGGTGTTAGGCGTAATAGATCGACTATTGATCAGATTTTTTGTACTCGACAGATATTGGAGAAAAAATGGGAGTATAAGAGTAACAGTACATCAGTTATTCATAGATTTCAAAAAGACATATGACTCGGTTAAGAGAGAAGTTTTATATAATATTCTTATTGAATTTGGTATTCCCAAGAAACTAGTTCGATTAATTAAAATGTGTCTTAGTGAAACTTACAGCAGAGTCCGTATAGGCCAATTTCTATCTGATGCTTTTCCAATTCACTGCGGCTAAAGCAGGGAGATGGACTATCACCTTTACTTTTTAACTTCGCTCTAGAATATGCCATTAGGAAAGTTTAGGATAACAGATAGGGTTTGGAATTGAACAGGTTACATCAGCTGCTTGTCTACGCTGATAACGTGAAAATGTTAGAAGAAAATCCAGAAACGATTAGGGAAAACGTGGAAATTCTACTTGAAGCAAGTAAAGCGATCGGTTTGGAAGTAAATCCCGAAAAGACTAAGTATATGATTATGTCTCGTGACCAGAATATTGTACGAAATGGAACTATAAAAATTGCAGATTTATACTTCGAAGAGGTGGAAAAATTAAAATATCTTGGAGCAACAGTAATAAATATAACATTCGGGAGGAAATTAAACGCAGAATAAATATGGGAAATGCTTGTTATTATTCGAGATAAAGTTACAGGAGAATGAAGAAAGTTACACAACGCAGAACTGCACGCATTGTATTCATCTGACATAATTAGGAACATTAAATCCAGACGTTTGACGGGCAGGGCATGTAGCACATATGGGGAAATCCAGAAATGCATATAGAGTGTTAGCTGGGAGGCCGGAGGGAAAAATACCTTTGAGGAGGCCGAGACGTAGATGGGAGGATAATATTAAAATGGATTTGAGGGAGGTGGAATATGATGGTAGGGACTGGATTAATCTTTCTCAGGATAGGGACCGATGGCGGGCTTGTGCGAGAGTTCCTTAAAAGCCGTAAGGAAGTAAATTAAATTAAATTGAAGATTAATTCCTAGAATTTGTTATAACATCCTTTCTCCTGTAGAACGTTTAACATACAATCACTCAGGAAACTTCTGAATCTTTACGAGTTCCAAAAACATAATCTATACATTTTTTTTCTTTTCGCTACTTTGTACTACAATTACAATAAATTTTGTTTTTTTTTTTTCTTAAAATAATTTTGTTCGGATTAACCAGATTTTCAGATTAGCGTAGTTCGGATTAACGAGACTCTACCGTATTTTTAATAAGGTGACACTAATGTAGAAGAAAGTACTGTACTCCAACCAGGAGAAAGTCTCAGGGGAATAAGGCGCAGCGGAGTAATGCTTTGAATGAATGTTGTTGTCATAAGATGTCATAAGGTCACACGTGGGTACACGTATCTCTATTGGCTAACTCTCAAAGCACAAACAATAACACTGATACACACGCTTATACTACCCTAGTTACAAAATCAGGTCACGGTTAATCTCCTGGTCTTTTAATCCCTCCATACAGGAAATAACATATGCAGGAGAGCGCTTTTTTTTTTAACTGACGTTATAACGGTAATATCTACTTCGCTCCAATGGATGACGCAATAGTAAGCACATTCCTTTCACGGTTAATCTCCTGGTTGGAGAACAGTATGTAGTCGTCTAAAATTAAAATTATGGTGTATTAAACGACCCTCGCAACTGCAGAGGTTATATCAGCGTCGCTGGTGTGCCGCAGTTTTGTCCCGCAGGAGTTTTTTTTAATGCCAGTAAATTACTGACATGAGCCTGTCGCATTTAAACACACTTAAATGCCATCGACCCGTGCCGGGATCGAACCCGCAACTTCGAGCATAGAAGGCCAGCGCTATACCAACTACGCTACCGAGACCGACGGTGGTTGTCTAAGAGACTTAATACAAATTCTTTCTACACTTGTCGAACTTCTAGCTAAATATCTATTTGATATCTTACACATACGCCTCATTTACCATTCCCACCTATTGTAACACCCATAACCAGCTTGCAGCTCTATTTGAGTATGCCATAAAGTCATTTCGTTGGTTGTTATTTGATTCTGTAAATCTTAATAAAAAAAATATTTCGAGTCCTATACATGCATTCAAGTTTCTTTCGCGAGCAATACCTCTAGACCAGTCTTGCGATGGTGACTAATATTTGCGGGCGAGAGCTATTTTCTGTCCGCAGCGCGCGCGCGGAGCTCTTTTACCTGTAAATATTGGTAATGGATGTACAGATCTTAGAACAGAGCCCATCATGACGGAACAAAAGCGCTCATACAATAAAGTGTCAAGGAAGAGTGGAAGATACAATATTTATGCTTCGAACATGGTGATGAAGTCCAGTGTTTGTGTAAAAAGAAATATCATTTGCAAAAAAAGCAACATAAAACGGCATTATGAGACGCAATATTAAAAAAAAAATATAGGCATTATTCAGGAGAAGAGAGAAATAAATTGATTTCGGAATTGACATCGAAGATAAATTAATTTACATTTGGGTCAGTAGATGGTATCTAGATTCTTTTTATTTCTTTATTTTAAATGTATTGTTGATGTTTTATTTGTTGCATGTTTCTGGATATTTACTTTTATTAGATTACGTGTTTCTTTAATATACAAATAATATTTTATCTTTGATTGCACTTTAACTTATACTATTACTAAGCTCAAAAAGCCAATTCACTTTTATTCCAATAACTATTTTCAAGATTTTGAGCAAATATGAACTAAACATTTTGAAAACTTTGATGCAAGGAGCTTTTTTTATAACGTCAATATAAAATATACTTAAAAATATAATTTCAAAACTATAAGACCTAATTGCACCAAATTTTGTACAGATATTATTATAGATCTGTTTATATAGTTTAAATTTCACACATTTTAGGCTGAAAAGTGTGGAAGTTTTAAAAGTCATACATATCCCCTTAAATGATTGACCCCAAAAATTACGATGGCTCTCAATATCTTAATTTAATCCATTTGTTTTCTTGTGTTACGTGCATCTCACAAATCACTCTAAGAAAACACATTACATAATCACGACTGGAGAGTAAGGACTACATTTTCACAATCATACAATCAATATTGTCGTTATTATTTTTTCAACAGATACTCAAAAGTACTTAGAGATCACACATGTCGAGCAGTTAGACCCTATTAGTTTCCTAACCAATGAAGTGAAGTATTTACATAATAAATAATTGCTTTTAACAAGAAAATGGTTTACATACAATTAACTTTTCCTATATCTCTTTTTGTTCCTAAAACACCCTTCCCATTGCGATTTGTTTATATATGTACATGTATATTAAATAACTGAGTAATTAGCCCTATTACATAGCCAGAAATTTAGTAACGCAAGTTATTGTAATAATTGCTGCCTTTATTCGCTGCATGTGCATGTACAGCCCTGTTGTCTACTTTACAGTGGATGCGCTATGCGCCCGTGATCAAGGTCGAGCTCTTCTACCGTGATTGGGAGCTAATATCGTCTCATCCCTGCTCTAGACAATTTCTATTGTAGAATACCCGATTTTTTATTCTACCGTACTACCGGCCCAGTATTCTACAAGCCCGCAACTCTACTTCCACGTATTTGAAAGATCGGCACGTGCAGCCAGCGTTGAAGAATTAAACTTCCGTTCCCGAGTTTCTCGGAACGCAGATAAATGCGTCCGTCCTCGTTTGATAATAATACATTAACGATGTTCATGCTGGCTGGTGCCGATTGCGACGCACGAATAACGTTCTTCCTTTATCACCCCATTTCCAGGCCGAAAGATGAAATGCGCATGACGTCTGATCAAAAACTATTCAACCTATGATCGTGAAAAGATACTGGCTTATTTTAGTACTTCACATTCTAATCTCATTACAATTAAGTCCCTTCTGATTCCATACACTTGTCCCAATGGCCTTTTAACTGTGCAGAGTCATTTTTTGAAATCGCTAGTCACTGGCGCAACAGCGTAGGCTAATTTATTTGAATGGGGATAATTTTGTCGTGTGCAATTTTCATGACAAGATTAAAAATAATGGAGATAATTATTACAGTTGTCTGAACACTATTTATTGATAAAATAAATAAAATTGGTTAGAAACCATACATGTTTCGGGGGCTATGCTCCCCCATCTTCAGTGGTTGTACCACGACTACGGTGTAGATGTTCTACCGCGTGTCGTATCCTAAAGAGGACTAACCAATTTTATTTATTTTATTTTATCAATAAATAGTGTTCAGACAACTGTAATAATTATCTCCATTATTTTTAATCTTCACTTATGAACACTGTTGTATTTTGACCTTTTAAGTATTTTTTCATGACAAGTTTTAGAATAATTGTAAGGAGGATTAACTACGCTATGTAAGACCGTCTTCTCCCTCCTTCATTCATTAAATCGCCTGAAAAATTTTCTACCCTTTCAATTAAAAAGAATTCTCATATAAACATTGGTGCTGCCACTATTGCGACATTCTACTAACAGATTTAAATTCTAACTTAGCCCAAAGATTGCAGCGCGTTCATAATGCCTGCATACGTTTCATTTGCAACATCCGCAAATACGACCACATTACACCTTCCCTTGAAACGCTCCAATGGGTAAGATTACAGGACCGAAGATATATCCATTCAATAATTTTCCTATATCGCATCATCAATACTTCTTCGCCTAACTATCTCTCGGTGAGTTTTAATTTCTTATCCTCTTATCACAGCCTGGGTACTCTTTCTAAAAATTACCCTTTATTATCTATGCCTTGCCATAAAACAGCTCACTATTCTTCCTCTTTCACAGTATCAGCAATTCGTTTCTGGAACTCCCTACCCAGCTCCCTCAGGAACTGTCGAACGATATTCAATTTAAAAGTGAATTGTTTAAACACGTGACCAGTATTCAGGTTTAATTCTCTTTTGTGTGTATATGTAATTTTCCTCAGTGTTGTATAGTTATAATTTACATTTGAATTTGTTATTCTTGTAATTTGTAATATTGGTTCGCTTACCGCTTGCATATTCATTGAGTGTAACTTCTAGCCTTATATTATTTTGTAATTATTATTTAGTATGTTTGCATTATTTTACTCGACTTGTGCTTGTATAACTATATAAATTTTTATTAGTGTTCTTTAAATATTAGTCTGTAAAATTGTATCAGCTTGTTTTGTTTCTGGCTAAGTGGAAGAGAAGCCCTGATGGCCTTAACTTCGCCAGAATAAATAAATAGATATTATTATTATTATTATTATTATTATTATGATATACTATCAAAAATTAATCCGGATTAAAAATTAATGGTGCTCCACATATCTCAGCAGAGGTGAACGAACATCCAACCAGAACGGAGGTGTCATGTGGTTAGGAAAATGATCCCCTCAGCCGTTATACCTATAGCTGGTTTCAAGAAATGGATTGAGCTACCTATCATAGCTCCCCAAATTCATCATGATGCTGGGTGGGCACCGGTCCCATACACTGAACGAAATTTCATGAGAAAATTCCTTCACATGACTTTAATATGGAAATCTCAACAAAGAAAACAAAAATCATGGCATTTTTGGGACATGATTCAATTCCAAGTAAACGCATGATAACTAATAAACTAATTGAACGTGTAATTTCATTTAACTATATAGGTTATAATTTATCTTATATTGTTGATGAAGATATAGCAAGCAAAATATCTAAATTTATAAAAAATCACTGGAGTAATCAACACACTCTTCAAACCCTCCCAAGTTCAAAAACATAGGGGAGAGTTGGGTAGTATCGGACATCGAGTAATATCGGACAATGCGTTTCTTTCATCTACCAACAGATTGTAGTACCTGAATGACATGGTTGCGTTTCTGTGTGCGACATCTTATAAACGTAACCATGTCATTCAGGTACTATGCGAACACAACCAAAACGACATTAGGTTGTAGTAGAATCAAAGAAACATATCCCGGGCGTTGGTTCGGTCGCGGTGAAGTCATTTCTTGGCCACCGAGGTCACCCGACATTACTAGAGTGGTTTACTGTAAGTGGAGTTGGCTTAAGAGCGAAGTCTACAAACTCAAAGTGGAAACTTCTCGCTCGCATTTTCTATGCTTGTGCTCAAGTAAAGGAATGTCCGAATCAGCTCAGATCAGCAACACAGCAGCTGTCTACGAGAGTTTGAAGTGCATTGAAGTTGACGGTGGACTTTTTGAACATGTTCTGTAAATAAAAGTACGATTAAACAGAACATAAGGTAACAATGTTTTAATTTGCTATCACCTGCACTTTTCGTGTTCCTCGTTGTTTCCATTAGTTTTCTCCGAAACCGTGAAGACAGGACATACGTTCATTTACACTTTTTTTGTTCAGAATCACCAATATTATCACCCCTTGAACCAAGTATCTTTCCTCCTGACTCACCCTGTATACTCCTAGACACAATTAATGAGATATAAGAAGGTTCATCCATCTTTCATAGCTATAAATAAAAAAAAGTTGTTTTTATTTAAAAAAACGGACATGTATTGAACTTAGAATTGATGTCCTAAATATTCAATACCTCTACTTCAAGAAACAATATTTAGATAATAAGAAAATTAGTTATTGGTGATTAAATATTAAAAATGGCGCCTATGAAATTGCTGTTTCCCCATTTAATTTTTACATTATTTCTCAATATAATTTTATGATTTTTCTTCCAATCTATCCTTAAACATCATGTCTATAAAATGTAACAGAATCAGTTTTGTAACATAAATAGTTTAAATAATATAAAATGTTGACTCATAAAAGTTACAAAATTCAGTACTCATGCAATTAAAATTAAAAAGAATGTATTAATTACATAAAACATTCTGATACATTTTATAGATATAAGATTTAAGAATAGAGTTAAAAATAAATCATGAAAATATATCAAGAAATGCGGAAATTATGAAGGAAACTCTTTCCCACTGAATTTTACATAACCGCCAATTTGAACATTTATTTACGGTAGCTGTAAACTACATATTTTTAGTATTTATGAATATTATCATAGCAATTCTGAGTTTGATACACTTTATGGTTTGTGCTTAGAAATCGTTTTGTTCTTATTTATAGTGCTCAAAGTGGATGTACGTCCATAACCGTGTCACTTTTAAATTTTAAATCATAGAAATCCGAAACATTATCATCGTTTGGTGAAATGGAAATGTTTCAAATCCTTTACCTTATTCCATGGAATAGTAATACTACTACTATACTTACTGGTTTTTAAGGAACCCGGAGGTTCATTGCTGCCCTCACATAAGCCCGCCATTGGTCCCTATCCTGAGCAAGATTAATCCAGTCTCTATGATCATATCCCACCTCCCTCAAATCCATTTTAATATTATCTTCCCATCTACGTCTCGGCCTCCCTAAAGGTATTTTTCCCTCCGACCTTCCAACTAACACTCTACATGCATTTCTGGATTCGCCCATACGTGTTACATGCCCTGCCCATCTCAAACGTCTGGATTTAATGTTTCTAATTATGTCAGGTGAAGAATACAATGCGTGCAGTTCTGCGTTGTGTAACTTTCTCCATTCTCCTGTAACTTCATCCCTCTTAGCCCCAAATATTTTCCTAAGCACCTTATTCTCAAACACCCTTAACCCAAGTCCGATGAGGGATAGTCCTCCAGCTTGGGGGTTGGGCGGTAAAAACAGCTTGTTACGAAACCTTCAAATAAGCCTCGAAATAGTACTGATTCTCTGGCACGACCACAGCAAAGGAATAAGGTTTTGAGATTTGGAACTTGGAATGGAATAGTAATACATTTCTCAAATGTTACTTACGGAACCAAAACAGATTAATCGTCATAAAATATAAGTTTTTCAATTGTAAGATTTACGTGACAATATAAGCTGCGTCGCTGAGATATCCTTGACAGTATTACATTTACATAACGTGTAAAAAATTGGAAGAGAATCGACTTAAGCTTATAGAAATTTCTAATAGGCATTCACGAATACACACATACAATATTCGTCTCTGTTTTTTAGGAACCTGTCTAACAAATAATTTCCTTTCAGAATCCACGCAACTCGCTGCCAAAAATATGGATCTGTTGTCACCCACTCTTATGGTGGAATTAGAGTGTCCTGTTTGTCTGCAATACATGGTACCACCTATATCACTCTGCCTGAACGGACACAGTGTCTGCAGCACTTGCAAGAGTAAAATAAATGAGTGTCCTACCTGTAGAAGTTGTTTCATAAACACCAGGAGCCTCGTCCTAGAGCACATAATTCGTGGATTGAAATTTCCCTGCAACAACAAAGAGAGTGGATGTAAGATTATGTTGCCCATAGATTTGATCAAGAAACATGAAGTCCTTTGTCAATACGGGAGACACGAATGTCCCATGAACAAATTTGAGGAAATGAAATGTGTTTGGAGTGACCACTGGTGGGAATTCAAAGATCACATGTCTCGAGATCACAAGGACCTCGACATCATCGAAGAGCCTGAATTCTTATCAACCTCTATTAATACAACAATATCAGTGATATTTGTATATGGGGAGATGTTTTTGTACTATAAACTTAAAAAGGATGGCAAATGGTATATGTGCGTTATGATTATCGGAACTAGTAAACAAGCTTCCAGGTTTCAAAGTGTCTTCAGTCTTCAGGCTGAAGATGGTTTAGATTTTGTTACGAAAGGCTGTGTTGTAAGAAGTTATAATGAGAATTTCCATGATATATTCCAGTCCTACAATTGTCTTCAAATTGACGAGGAGGAAATGCAGAAATTCATTTCTGATGTAGGACTGAATTTAATGGTAAATATTAACGTTGTTAAGGGAAAACATTCTTCAGCCAACAATAACAGTCCATTACTCAAGGAGTAATCATATTAAATTATTCTTCAACAAACATTTAACACACAAAAATGTATATATCCTTCCGTAAGTACTTTTGTAAGCTTGATGTAGAGAACAAAAAGACATTATACAAATTTTAATGAATTTCTTCAGTTTAGTGTAACAGCGGCCGCACATAAAATAAACGCGAAACATAAAACTTTCACTTTAAAGCATATTTAATACGAGGTGGGATCGGAAAAAAAAAACGCACAAGATTTTTTTGCAAAATATTTAATAGGGAATGTTTTACCTATTTTTCGACATATTCACCAAGTCTCTCGACACATTAAATTTCTTCCACCGTGACACCAAATTAAGTATATCTTGTTCATAGAACTCAGTTTCTTGCTTTCATTTCGTCCGAACCGAAGCGTTAGCCTCCTAGGAAGTCCTTCTTTGGTCCAAAGAGGTGAAAGTCGGATGGTGCGAGTTCGGGCTGTAGGGTGATTGATTGAGCACCTTCCTGCCAAATTTTGCAATTTTTCCACTAACAAAAGCCTCAACATGGGGATTAAAACCAGCATCTTACATGACCAACATTTCCCTGCGGATTTCACTTGGACTTTTTCTTTTTGCACACAAAAAAGGACTTCACCTCGCTAATCTTCAGATATAGACGTTGCTAGCACACGCGCCATATTTACTTAGTAGTTACCTCTCGTTCCGCCAGGGCGACACCTGACCGAACCAATGATGTCTGTCTGCGCAAAATTTAAATTAGTCCGGATCAAAATAATATTCCGCGTAAAAAAAAACTTGTCATTACTTTCCGATTCTCCCTCGTACAATAGGAACAGATTATTAGCTATTGGAATCCAAAAACCTGCACAATATATTTCCTGTGACGTCTAAACAACAGAAATATTAGGGTCGTGTATACCAAAATCAGTGTTTCATACTTCAACGCACTTTATTTTGCCACGGCAAGGCTATTTCAGATTGAATACCGACATATCTTCAGCTGCTGGGCGACCACAGCAATTAATGAAAATATGCCATCGTGTTTTGTCACGAACTTATGTGATAAACAGGCAGTCTTGAAAATTTATAAATTTTGTGCAGTTAGCTCATGAAAAATACTAAATTTAGAGGACAGTATTCCGAAGAAATTCTATACTTTTTTGTGTCCTTGAAAAACAATAAATAAATAAATAAATAAATAAATAAATAAATAAATAAATATTCTTTTTGAGTTATCTCAAATACGCCGGATTACTCTTCTTTAACACTTTAAGCCATTCTAATATTCGTAGCCCTCAAAACCTATCGTTTTATGTTTCTAAAAGCATTCTGTAAAATTATTTCAATTCGGAAGGGTATATATGTTATTCCTTTCCAGTCAAGTACCAATTGAAAGTTTATTTTAGTGCATAGATGCACACAGTATTATCGCCTTCTGTTTCTTCCACTTTCACGCCAACAACAAAGCCATCAAAACCATGAGTTCCAAGTTCTCCAACTTCGTTTAGAATTGCAACAGTATTAATAAAAAAAATTCATTTATAAGTCGCTCTAATACCTCTGTCTGCAGTTTCTTCCTGCTGGCGGAAAGAGAGGTAATTTTTGCCAGTTTGCGAGCACTATGATAGTCGGTGAATCATACATCACGAGTGTGTACTGTTCTCCAACCAGGAGATCAACCGTGAAAGGAATGTGCTTACTATTGCGTCATGTATTGGAGCGAAGTAGATATATAATATTATCGTTATAACGTCTGTTTAAAAATCATGCGCTCTCCTGCATTTGTTATTTCCTGTATGGAGAGATTAAAAGACCAGGAGATTAACAGTGATCTAATTTTGTAACTAGGGTAGTATAAACATGTGTGTATCAATGTTATTGTTTGTACTGTGGCAGGGAGCCAATAGAGATATCAGTACCCACGTGTGTGACCTTATGACATCTTATGACATCAACATTCATTCACAGCATTACTCCCTTTCGTCTCATCCGGCGGAGACTTTCTCGTGGTTGGAGCACAGTATCATGAACTTGAATGAGATGCGTTGGAAGTCGTCAGTATCTGTAATTAAGTAATATCGTACGATACAGTAGTGTTCACTACAATTACAACTGTTACAGCTAAGTGAAGCTTATAAGCCATAAAATGTGTAAGTTAAAAAGGGAGGAAAGTCAATTGAATGCAATGTGATACGCAGTCGGTGATAACATAATCAGCAGAGATCGCCTGACTTAAGTCCATGAGATTTTTATGTGTGAGGGAACACTGAAGGGGAAAGTGCACAAAAATAATCTGCATACAATAGAAGAATTAAAAAACTATATCCGGGCTAGGATAGGTAAGATTACAGCCAATTAAATTCTAAGAGTGTCTCGAAAATTTTATTCAAAAGGTGCCAAATGTGTATGTGAGTTGTGATGGAGGACTTTATTTTTCAGACTCTAGTGTGAAGGTAGGAATGAATTTATTGAATGAAATTTCTCTTCATACACATTCATCCAATGGTGTCAGCTAAGCTGGCGACTTATAAATATAAAACCCTGTATTTGTTTCTCCAATTAGAATATTACACGAAACGTAGTTTAAATTTTTTATTTTTCCAATTTGAAATTTCATGTTTCACGTTTCTTTGATGTAGGCCTGCGGTTTACTTTACAAAATACTGCTTTATACGGATAGTGTATAAAAAATTCGTTCTAATAACTCACATATAATAATAAATTGTAACTAGAGGTTTTTTAAGACAGAATTATAACGCCATAAGGCGTTTTCTGACTTAGAAACCAGGCTCACGAATAAATATAGTGAAGATGAAAGTAAAAGATTGTGTAATGTAATTTACATTGTAAATTCAAGTTTTAAGACAATAAAAAACTAGAGTGGTTCTATGGCTCAAGGTGCCGCAGACTTTGCGTAGAATTACGTCTTATACAGTGTCATCGAAGCGATGGGATCTGGATGTATGATGTACAAATTGAGAGAGAGTGCAGTGATGTTGAAAGTATGCTCCGGTATCTTGATCTTTCTCCGCCGGTTTCTGGAGAATTTTTTCGGCTTTATTGCCTTCCCTTCTTTACGTTCCTGGTAGGCTCGCTGCTTTTCTTTCGCTGATTTTCTAGTAATTTTGTGGGCCTCTGAAAATTAGTTTCTCCCAAAATATATATTTTTTTCAAACTCAAATGTTAATTTTTAAATTATGGAGGCATTCGTTACCTAATATATCGGTTTTGGTTCACTGAGGTAGGTTCACTCATTCTCTAGATATAGCCCATAATAGGTAATACCACATTCATTTCTGGATCGACTTCAACCCGCACTGCAAAAGGACGCGGTACCTTCCAATATGCAAGCTTACTTCTTCCAGCGTTTCTTCTCCCAATGCTCCAATCATGCTTCTCTCCCTTGCCTGAGGTAACTATTAGGTTGCGTCCATTTTCGAGGATTCCCTTCAACATTTTTTGAGTTCCTTCAGTGAAATAGCGAAACTCGGAATGAGACAAGTGACTTAACAGGCTTGGAGCACACGTAAAATTTTTTCTGAGCCCCGATCTCCCTTGCAAGGACGCGTTTTAGCGTACCTTTTAATGTTTCTTCTCCTATTTCAGATTGTCGTCATTTTGTTACTGTGAAACTTCAACGAATGAAATCTAGACATGACCTGGCACTCGCGGAGAATTTTCAAACCATGTGTAACTTGTTCCCACTCTCTCTTGTTTCGAGCATGAAACCGCGGTAACAAGATTTCGTCACACTCACCGTCAAGTGTGTACCCGGCGTATAACATCAGCAATAAGACGTAATTCTGCGTAAAAAATGTATTAATTTGAAACACATAATATGTGCATTTTTTTCAATCCTCAAACCTTTTTTTATCAATAAATGTAAGTTTACTTGATATAGTAAAACAAATCCTACTTTAAAACTCTAACTCTAATCCGAAATGTAATATTCTACTTTTCATTACATGAAGTACAAGTAATTTATAATTTATACATATTACTGTAGCCTATTATATGGAAGTACAACCAGTGGTGTCATTCAAGTTCTTTACTTTGCTAATTACCTTACATTTCGTAATTTTTAAATATAAAACATTTAATAAGGTAATATGCGGTTACAAATAAAGAAATATTATACTGCGACATGCTATTTCAGAATGCAGAATTGTGTGTAGAGCAATTTAAAAAGTCACAAATGTTGAGTCGCGCCATGAGTAAGAGGAGGAATGAATATTCACAACCCAAATTAACTAACTACCTTTGAGTATCTGACCACATCGACATACTGTTTCAAACATCCCAAGATGCATCTGTACAAATACATTTGTGCCCTCTACTGTTACATCAACTTAATTTAGGCCCTAACATTAAATGTTGAGCATGTCGTTATCACTTCGTAGCAATTCCGTAATGTGTTTTTGGTCCAAGGAAATACTAGTATTTTATAAAAACATACGTAATTACGGCGTTGCTTTAAATTGGACCAAAATACATTACGGCGTTCCTATGAAGTGGTAGTAGTGAGTTTTTCCGTAAAAGACGAGCAATTTCTCTGGGCCAAAAATACAATACGGCTTTGCTACGAAGTGGCAGGAGTGAGTTTTTCCGTAAAAGACGAGCAATTTCTCTGGGCCAAAAATACAATACGGCTTTGATACGAAGAGGCAGGAATGAGTTTTTCCGTAAAAGACGAGCGCTTTCTCTGAACCAAAAATACAATACGGCTTTGCTACGAAGTGGCAGGAGTGAGTTTTTCCGTAAAAGACGAGCAATTTCTCTGGGCCAAAAATACAATACGGCTTTGATACGAAGAGGCAGGAATGAGTTTTTCCGTAAAAGACGAGCGCTTTCTCTGAACCAAAAATACAATACGGCTTTGCTACGAAGTGGCAGGAGTGAGTTTTTCCGTAAAAGACGAGCAATTTCTCTGGGCCAAAAATACAATACGGCTTTGATACGAAGAGGCAGGAATGAGTTTTTCCGTAAAAGACGAGCGCTTTCTCTGAACCAAAAATACAATAGGCTTTGCTACGAAGTGGCAGGAGTGAGTTTTTCCGTAAAAGACGAGCAATTTCTCTGGGCCAAAAATACAATACGGCTTTGATACGAAGAGGCAGGAATGAGTTTTTCCGTAAAAGACGAGCGCTTTCTCTGAACCAAAAATACAATAGGCTTTGCTACGAAGTGGCAGGAGTGAGTTTTTCCGTAAAAGACGAGCAATTTCTCTGGGCCAAAAATACAATACGGCTTTGATACGAAGAGGCAGGAATGAGTTTTTCCGTAAAAGACGAGCGCTTTCTCTGAACCAAAAATACAATACGGCTTTGCTACGAAGTGGCAGGAGTGAGTTTTTCCGTAAAAGACGAGCAATTTCTCTGGGCCAAAAATACAATACGGCTTTGCTACGAAGTGGCAGGAATGATTTTTTCCGTAAAAGACGAGCAATTTCCCTGAACCAAAAATACAATACGGCTTTGATACGAAGAGGCAGGAATGAGTTTTTCCGTAAAAGACGAGCAATTTCTCTGGGCCAAAAATACAAATCGGCTTTGATACGAAGAGGCAGGAATGAGTTTTTCCGTAAAAGACGAGCGCTTTCTCTGAACCAAAAATACAATACGGCTTTGCTACGAAGTGGCAGGAATCATTTTTTCCGTAAAAGACGAGCAATTTCCCTGAACCAAAAATACAATACGGCTTTGCTACGAAGTGTCAGGAGTGAGTTTTTCCGTAAAAGACGAGCAGTTTCCCTGGACCAAAAATAAAATACAATATGACATTGCTAGGACGGAGTGGTAATGTAATGAACATTTACAAAATTAACTTTTTACTTTCCAAAACATCAAACACTGTATCATCTATTTTACTTTTCTTAGACGCACTGCTATCACCACTACTAAGAAAAAACTTGATCGAACGCTTGAACACTGCATTGCACTACACAGACTGTTCTCTGCAATTAGAATCGAACGAAAGCGCAGCTTAAAGTGATTATTTTAATTTCAATTCACTTATTGCATTGTATAGACATTACACCAACACTGAGGCGTTAAGCTGTAGAACAAGTCAAGGTTATACTGTAAGTTGGCGTAAGCTTCCGCGGCTTCTTTTAATGGGTTGTGAGTTTCCGGGCGTGTGCCGCGTTGTCTCGGTTGCTAGGGCTAACGTTTCGACCAGCCTGCTCTGAGCTGTGTGCATTGTCCCTAGTACTGAACGGGAAATGGATAGATGGGTCCCAAGATTCCTGTACTGCTCCTGACTGCATACTTGGATGGGAAACAACAATGTAAGTGCTTCGACCTGTATTATCATTTATTTCTGCATTAAGTTTATTGCAATATTAAAAGCTAAAGAATTTCGTATTAATAGTCCGCATTTCTGTAACAATCTTCTTCACTGTAACGCTTGTTTTGCTATACTATTGATACTACTTAAAGGTGACACTGTATACTTCGCACGAAAACATGACGACCTTCCCTCATCCCCTTCACCAGTTAACTGCTGGCACGCGCAAGGGATAAACCCTTAGCCGAGTTGCCAATTCTTGAAGTCATTGCGATTTGCGAATGTTTTTCAAACTGTGTTCCGTGAAACCGCGATTTTCAGCGAGACTATATTATCTTTGTAAATATACCTTAATTTATAATTACTGAAACAAAATTGGTATAAAAATGAACAAACTTATTTTAAAAACACTCTATATTTATATTTTCACTAACATGTTTTGCCTAAATAAACAAAGAACTGCAGAATTATATAATAAGTGTTACATTCTCATGTTATTGAAGTTCCAGAATTTTATACTTAATTAAGGATGTTGCGCTTGTAAAATTTTCGGAAACTGTGATCATTGAATAGCAATTTATAGTACAAGAGAGTAAAATTAGATTTTATCCGCTTCGCCTTGGGTGATAATTTCCACGAGCGCATAAAATCTGTTTACTCTAGTGTGCAATACTATACAATATTTACCGATGTAAATTTAATTTTAAATTGTAGGTTTTTTCTTTGTAATGTGTTGTTGGCGAAGAAGTTCATATTTATTCATTTTAATTAATGCCAATATGTTAGTTGTCATGTAGAGAGTGATTTAAAAATATTTAATTCACTGCTGTAAGTTAGAAAACTTTTATTCACTGCTGTGAATAATGTCATTATTTAGGTTGCTAAGGACGGTGAAATAAAGACCAGTTTAGATACCAGTCATGGATAAATGTATTCCTTTTACATCATTTTTTCATAACACGAAAACCATATTAAAGCACGAAAGAATACATTTGTTTGTCTGCCAGTTTAGTTGCTGATTCGATGGAAATTTTCTGTAGGCCTAAGGAACGTTATAAGATACGAAATATGATTTAATTAATTAAGGGGGCATGTACACTTCTTATACCTTAAAATTCTGTTATATAAAATATAGGCCTAATATAAAA
Organism: Periplaneta americana; assembly: GCF_040183065.1. Lineage (NCBI taxonomy): Eukaryota > Metazoa > Arthropoda > Insecta > Blattodea > Blattidae > Periplaneta > Periplaneta americana. Next base: position 161,549,229 of record NC_091120.1, on the reverse strand, counting down.
TTTAAATTTCTACACCAACTATTGAAGTTCATTCAGGTAAAAACAACCTGTAGGCCTATTAGTTTTTTTTTTAGTTATTTAACGACACTATCAATTACTAGGTTATTTAGTGTCGATGGGATTGGTGATGGCAAAATGGTATTTGGCGAGATGAGGCGAGGATTCGCTATAGATTACCTGACATTCGACTTACTGTTGAGAAAACCTCGGAAAAACCCCAATCAGATAAATCAGCCAAAGCGGGAACTGAACCCATGACCAAGTGCAACTTCAGATCGTTAGTTAACTTAGCCAACTGAGCTACGCCAGTGGCTCTGCATTAGTTCTGAAGTTATGATTTTTAATGTAAAGTGCGGCATTGGCTGTAATAGCTGTTAAGTGGAAAACGGCATGAGCATTTTCTTCTTCTTCCCAAACTATATTCCTTAAAAACCCTTTTCCTGGTAATTCCGAAAGTGCTGGATAGAATCGAATGACATTTTTTCTGAATTCTTAAACGTAATGTACAAATCAGGCCAGAATATATTTCCGCAAGTTTATTTGCTGTTGGCGATATCTCTTTCGCGTACTGTTCACATACTGTTCGACGAAGTAAATCACGCATAAAATCGTCTATCATACCGAATTCTGTTTTAATTTGTTTATTTTCTCTTTAGTTGGTGAACCGTAATTCTTAATTTCTATGCCCTATATATATTTTTTTACCAACTCCGCCGGTTGCGTCCGATGTTAAGTGATTAAGATTTGTACTTATCAAACTACCTCAACTTTCGATTACTCTATGCATAGAATTTCTAACGTTAGACACAATATTTTAACACTTTGTTTTCTTAGCTACGCTCCTCTGCAAATAAGATATTCTGTTTTTTTCGACGGTGTTATTTGTTCTTGTGATGGTCCTCGATCTTCAAGTGAATCAGAAGGCCTGGCTGCGGATCATCTGCTCCAACACTCATTAATCATGGCCGGAATAAATTAGATAAATTGAAGCGCACAACGGTATAAAACAACACGTCGACAAATGTCTAAAAAGATACTGAGAACGGGTGAAACCAAACAGGTAGAGGCAATGACTACTAGATTTGGCAATGCTGGGACCTATTGTATTTCTGCCACGTGGCTAGGGGTTGAGTAGAGGATGGGGGTTTATGAGAGATTACCAATTCCAAGAAGAGAGGCCGTCATGTTTCCGAGCCAAGTATACTGAAACTTCCGAAGTCTGTATATTTAAGGATCCATTAGTTAATTTGATACGAGAACTTAACTTATTTTAACTAAACTGTAAGACAGTATTAGTGCACATGGGACTGATGTGAGCCTACCCTTTTAAATTAATGAGTTATTGTTGTCTGAGTAAAACATTAATATCTATGCTGTGTGGTTCGTGATTCCCCGTCTTCGTTAATACTTTATTCTTTATAACGCATTCGTAGCTGTCAGTCACCAATATCCACAGAGAATTCTGTATTGTATTCAGTGTGATCTATGATTATTTGACAAAACTGTTTTTTTTGTAGTTAATTTCCAGAAAAATTAAATATTTTTAAATTCTGATGCGTTTTCAATTACGCGTGATACATTTTTCATGTGATAGTGTAATACAAAAAATATATATTGTCTATATGAAGGATATTTGAACAGCAATTAGCTCATACAGCGATCAGAATAAGAGGTAAGTCATAATAATGAGTACAATTATTATTATTTTTTTACAACAATGGCGGCTACGTGACTTTCATCCATATGAAGTCAATTGTGTAGATCAAGTTACCGACAGAGTTGTTGCTCAGGATGACATAGGGGAGTCTACCAGCGGTTCCCAACCTTTTTCTACTGACGACACACTTTACTGAACGCCCACGATATCGCGACACACTTATTTTTTATTATTATTATTACATTGCAAGGGAATTTTGTCGCCTTTAACTTCCTCTTCGTCCAACTAAGACCTGGGCCGTATTCATAGACATTCTTAGCGCGGGCTCCCGGTAGATGATGATAAGCGAACTAACGTTTTTCGTATTCATAAACCAGTGTTAGCGATATGCTATGACATGAATCCTACAAGTAACCAGTCAATAGCCGGGGCTACTTTAGCACGCTCGTAGCGCGGGCTAGCGAAATGTCTATGAATAGCACCCTCAAGGTCTAAGCCGTTCCAGAGCATTCCGCCAGAAAAAAGAACACTAATAACTTCTATGTAGTGTCGGACATCCAGTGTTGTAGACAGGTCGATGTTAACACGCAATCGAGGAAAAAAAAACAAGCAGCAACTTGAATGGCATTAGTAAAAACAAATGTATAATACCTGTGTGTCAAAAATCCCAACCTATCTACAGTATACTAGATGTCCGATAAAAGATTTTTTATTATCGTTTTTTAAAAATCTATTTAAATTAATGTGAAGCCTACGCTTGGTGAGTTGCACACAGTTTCTCTATACGTGGCCTTAAGATTGACAGGCCAACACGTAAATCATCTTCAATATGCAGTAGTCTGTGTCTTTTATTATATTTCACTATTTTCATGGTAGAAAAATGCTTATTCACACAAGTATGAATTTGAAAACGGCAGTTGTAAATAAATTTTTAGTTTATTCGGCACCATCGATGATTTGACAAAACATTTCCGTATATAAGACGTTTTAAAAGCACACCGCACGTTATTGTATGATGCAGATATGTTAACCATGAGAGCGCGGCGATAATAAATAAGAAATTCGTTGTAAAGAGACTTTCCGGATGGCATAAATTTCATTTTTTCAGTTCCAAAATTCCGCGACACACTCCAAGGGGCTGCGCGACACACCGGTTGAGAACCCCTGATTAATGTATTACGTTGCTGAACTGGGAACAAAACAGAACACAATGCACTGCACTTGGAACTGGACGTGGAATGGAGGCATATAATCCGATATGAGCTGTGACAAAACCCGTTCTCACCCATTTTCTCGAATCCGCATTCCCGAAGGACGTTTTCCCGAATGCTACTTTCCCGAAGCCACAGTCCCGAATTTCATTCAGTTTCCCGAATATATTATGCGAAAAATTCCCGAAGAGTAAAAGACAAGAACTGACAATCACTACATGATGCCAGGAAACAAAAAAAAAAAAAATTATAAAACTACATTCAGGCAAACAAATTTATTAAATTTATATTATGAGAAACATGGTAGATGAAGCTACAATTAGTCTATAACTTCAGCGCGAGAAGGTCAAAAGCATTTGCTGGAAGGTTACGTGTATTTAAAGGGCAAGAGTGCGGATGGAGGAAAAATATACTGGGATTGTGCAAAAGTACATTCCAAAGAATCTTCTGCGAGGGCGATTACTTCTGAACTGCTTAATAACCTGCAAGTACTGAAAGGGCCAGCCGCAGAGAGAGTGGCTACAACTTTAAACACGAATACGAATTATTATCGTGCAGGATTATCACACCTATGCAGCCGGTATCAGACACCTCGATAACCTGAGGACACTTCGACATTATTTCACTTTGTAAAGAGAAAGTGTAATTAATTATATTATAATTATATTAAATACATTTGTGTGGTAATACATACTAGCGTTTGCACCCATTTTTCCGAAATCAATTTTCCGACTGACCACTTTTCCGAATGACTATTATTCCGAATGGTCATTTTTTCGAAATCTACTTTTCCGAATCTTTTTTTTTCCGAATGGCCATTATTCAGAATGATCATTTCTCCACGACATGTACTAGCGCGCTATGACATTCGCATTTAGAATCAATACCAATCAACATTGCAAGGTGACCACCGGACCAACAATGTAAGTGAAGCGTGGCATAATAGATTTCAAATGCTCATGAATAAGCATCATCCGTCCCTTTATACGGCCTTAGCTGAAATTCAAAAAGACGCGACACTGAGGGCATGATACAAGAGTTCAGATTCGGAAGGAAGGTAAAAGCACAGCCAAGAAAGCGGTGGATAGCAGAACAAAACAGAATCGGGGCAATAACACTGGAATACGAAACAAAGGAGGAAGAAAACCTCCACCTTCAGTACTTACGAAAAAATTGGGTACAAAAGGTATGAAATAGAGGCCTTGACTTATAATACATTCAATTTTAAGTGTAAAATCAGAATAAATTTAATGTACTCTTAATTTCACTAATTATTTCATTTCATATTCTTGATTTCGGAAAACAGGTCCTATGAAAAATAGTCATTCGGAAAAATGGACTTTCGGAAATGAGGAATTCGGAAAAATGTTCATTCGAAGAAAAGGACATTCGGAAAAATTGACATTCGGAAAGTTGGTTTCGGAAAAATGACCTGAAACCATACACTAGGCCTACTGTATTATCGGGAAAATGGAAATCTAAGAAATCAAGAATGTGGATTCGGGAATGTTGTATTCGGGGAAAATGGAAATCAAAGAAATCGAGGAAGTGTCTGTCGGGAATGTGGATTCGGGAAATTTGTATTCGGGAAAATGGAAATCAAAAGAAATCGGGAAAATGTCTGTCGGGAATGTGGATTCGGGAATTTTTTATTCGGGGAAAATGGAAACCAAAAGAAATCGGCAAAATGTCTCTCGGAAATGTGGATTCGGGTATTTTGTATTCGGAAAAATGGAAATTAAAGAAATCGGGAAAATGTCTGTCGGAAATGTGGATTTGGGAATTTTGCATTCGGGAAAATGGAAATCAAAGAAACCGAGAAAATGTCTGTCGGGAATTTTGTATTAGGAAAAAATGCTATTCGGGAAAATGGACGTTCGGGAATGTGGATTCGGGAAATTGTCCGGGCATCGACAAAACTGATCCCTTACGTCATCCCTTGGTCGTAATTGTAATTGGTTAAGGTGACGCCGGGCCTTCACACACGCATGTTTGCCCAAGGGCAGTGTCAATCACAACCTTATTTCTCTTGCACTGTACGGAGAGCTGATGGAATGATTATCTGATAATAATGAAGCAATTTTGAAATGATAACTGCATGTGAAATACAACTGAAAAAATCCTTAATAACTTGGTTTCTTCAGTTTTAAACAGAAAGTGTTTGTGTATATAGACAATCGAACTCATGTCCCTACAATGAAACGTCGTCAGTAGGGTTAGGTTGGTTTTTCACTTTTTCAATCATATTTCTTTTGCAGAACGAACACTCAAGGATATGAACACGTTACGCGGTGATCTTCTCAAGGAACTCCCAGAGCAGAAGATCCAAGATATAAACAAGTTACATGGCGACCTTCTCAAGGAACTCCCAGAGCAGAAGACCCAAGATATGAACACGTTACATGGCGACCTTCTCAAGGAACTCGAGTGTCCTGTGTGTATGCATTATTTTGTTCTACCTATTTACTTGTGCTATAATGGACACAGCATCTGCAGTTCTTGTAGAAATAAAGTAAACCAGTGTCCTACTTGTGGTCATAATTTCAGAAATAACAAGTGCCTAACACTGGAGACTATTGTACTAGGTCTGCACTATCCCTGTCACAACAAGAATGAAGGCTGTACAGAAATGTTGCCCCATGACTTGATCATCGAGCACGAAGAACTCTGTGCACTGGTAAAACACGAATGTCCTTTTAGGAAGAAATTTGAAAAGTTTAATGAATGCGGATGGATGGGAACTTTGAATGAAGTTAAAACACACATACAGGAAGGCCATGGAGAGCGTTTCGTAATAGAAAGTGAAAGTATTTCAGTCAGTGGCGTTGGCTGCGTATGTCTGTTATTTGCTTTCGGAGAAGATTTCTTGTTTTCAATGGGAAAAGAAGGAGATACATTGTACATTTCTACTATGATTATTGGTACAAAGAAACAAGCTTCAAAATTTAAAGCCACTTACACATTTCGTATCCAAAATAAGGTAGAAGTCCTTTCGAAAACTCATTTGGTCTGTAGCTACATTGAAAAATTCAAAGATGCATTCAAGTCAGAAAAATCCCTGTGTCTTCACGGTGAGGAACTAAATAAATATAAAGCAGAGGGGAGCATTAATCTCAGTGTAGAGATTTCCATCGTATGAAATTGCTGTCTTGCAACTTTCAGATGTAAATCTGTCATTTTAATAGCCTTATACCAGCATCTTTTACAAGAAATCTAAACCATAAATACCCTTAATGCACGAAATTCGTAGTTTAATATATCACTATTCGTGCTGACGAGACTAAGGCTCCTTACACACATGCGTTTTTAGTAGCACTTCTTAGCTAGCGCTGCAAACTCTGCAATAGTGTTTTTCAGCGTTTCTCAACTGCGGTTTTAAGATGATGGACCATTGAAAAATGTTGTTTTTGGGTCAAAAATCAAATTTTTAAATTTTTATGTTAAATTTTCTTCAGTTGAAATAGCATATCTGCGAATTTTGGTGCCCCTACGGGCACTAGAATATTTTTTTATGTCGCCATTTGTAAAAGTTTGCGCTGCGTTTAAATGTCCCCAGCCCATCACTATAGTCCCGTCGTTCTTATTTCCGACAGCCAATCACGTTGCAGATCGGCTACATTTAAACGTCCGCGTCTTGTCATTCGCTGCGGATGACGTTTTGCACTTCCTAAGGCTCGATAAATACTTAAATATAATCTCCCGCCATTTTGGTTCTTTCGTTGGCGTTCGCAGAAAGCACACGATGCCGCTCAATTACTTGCCCAATTACAGTGCGTTTGATTTATTATCATAGAAGCTACGATATGATAATGTTTAACGGTGTGGAAAATAGATTCCTCGTCTGGTAGCTTGGCAACGAAAGAACAAAGATGGCGAACGATACTATCTACCTAGACTTGATAGAGTCTTCACTTCCTAAGGCGTAAGCAAAGAGGAGGAGTCACGCCGAAAATAACAGCGACACGACTATAGTTTTGACATTTTTCTTTACTTCAACTTGTTTTTCTCCAGAGTGTTTTAAGATACAGTCATGAAATTTGGTAGTTATGTTGAGAAGGGTGTGGAGCATATACACCGGTACTGTCTTTCTCAGTAACATATAACATGAGATATAATTTTTACACATATATATGTACAATTATATCCATATAACACCGCCCAAAGCCAAAAGTGGAAATGGGGAGGGCACGTGGTAAGAATGGACCATAGAAGATGGACGCATAGTCACATTGTGGGATCCCAGGATCGGCAGAAGAAGAGTGGGACGCCAGACAACTATATGGCCCGATTTCTTCAAGAAGAAGGCAGGGCAACATTGGATGAGCAGAGCAAGAGACAGACAGCTATGGAGAGTTCTAGAAGCAACCGTCCCCAGTGTGTAGTGTGGTGCGAATAGGGAACTTACAAGTGAATATAGTGTTTAGACTGTGTACATAGAAACGAAGAAGTGCAGCCAAATTCGATATCACTCTTTAGGACCAGCTCACCTAACGAGTGAAGTCTACTGAGCCAAGCCCTGTCAATCAAGAGGCCCTTGCCCTTACGAGATCTAACAGGCTAAATTGATTGATTGATTGATTTATTTATTTATTTATTTATTTATTTATTTACTAGCCGTAACCGTGCGCTCCGCTGCACCCGTTAGAAATAAATATAAAGTAATTACATAATTAAAATAGGACATTTGATCCAGGGAACATTCGTCTTTGATAGAAGGATAAATCGTTTAATATGTTACTTAATTTAAATTGTGTTTAAATAATTAAAATGCGATCATTTCGGTCCAGAGAACACTCATTTGGTGCAATGACAATTCCTTTTACATGTTTCTTAATTGTTATTACATGCAACCATAGTTTAATGAACAGTGACATCATTTAGATTTAATGTCTATACTTTATTTTACTTGCTATATGTTTCCATTGAATTATGGTAATAACTTAATTTTAACCCTTCTTTTCTACGTATTCAGTAAATGGCGTTTGGCCCACTATGCTTCTGAACCCTTCAAATAACTTAAATTATATTATATAATATTACATATTATATTATATTATGTTATATTATATTATATTATATTATATTATATTATATTATATCAGAAGTTACTGTAATAACATTATAGCATTATGTCCATCTAGAAAAACTACACTTTCCAATGGTGAAATAATAATTAATTATACAAATCGGTTAATTTAGCTTCCGATATTACTTCATACAAACACAGAAACATTCTCTGTAGGCTATCTTTCATAGCTTTCGATTGTTGCTGTCCAAGGCCCCTTATAGACGAAGTCATTTGTTTTTTATTTCATTATACGGCCTTAGATGGCAGTTATTTTAATTTTAAAACTCATTTATCTCATTAAATATCAGTCCTATCAATATTTTTCAAGGAATAAAATTTATCGAAAATTATTTTTAAAGAAACTTTTGTTATGTAACATTTTTCATAAAAATCAATAATAAGCGAGATATTTCGATTTATTTAATTCGGGCCCCCTTATAACCCCCCTTTTAAATAATGTATTTTGAATGCCATATAGCCTAAAATCTAAGTCACAACGAACTCAATTTATATTCCAATTTTCATCGAAATCCGTTCAGCCATTATCGCGTGAAAAGGTAACAAACATACAGACAGACAGACAGACAGACAAACAAAAATTTCAAAAAAGCGATTTTCGGTTTCAGGGTGGTTAATTATATATGTTAGGACCAATTATTTTTGGAAAATCGAAAATTACCAGAAAAATTTCGGCTACAGATTTATTATTAGTATATATTTATTTATTTATTTATTATTCAAAGGGGGGAAAATATGAAAAAGTAATATTTTTCTCTTGACTTAAAGGGGGCACAAAAAAACAAATACCGGAGTTTATGGAGCTCATTATTGGATACAGTTCGACCATAAGGACATTGAAATATCTTACAAACTGAATGAATGCAACGGGTAGCAGTGCCGTATCAATTTTTTTTTTAATTTTATAGTCATGGGGAAAATTGGGATAACACTTATTTAAATGCTAGCAATGGAATTAACGTAGTGAAAAATTGGCTTGACTCTAATCTCCTGTCCTTAAATACTAATAAAACTATCTATATTCCATTTTCTTTAACAACGAAAGGTTTACCTTCACCTAGGAATCATTATCACTTAGTAATACATAATATTTCATATAATAAATTAACAAATAATTACTCGTATTGTAATTGCCCGCACTTCCACACAAGTAAAATATTTAGGAATTATTATAGGTCAGCATTTACGTTGGGTTAAACAAATTGATTTTATGTGTACAAGTATAAGAAAGACAATTTATAAATTCATACTTCGAATTTTTATCACTAAGGAGGCATTGAGAATAATATTTTTAGCTTTAGTACAATCATTAATACTGTACAATATACAGTAGTATAATAAATTGGGGTGGAGTAGCATCATCTGTACTTAATCCATTAATTTTATTGCACAGACCATTAATAAAAATTTGTCTAACCAGAAATATGGATTACCCAATAAATTTAATTTATACAGATTTTAAGGTATTAACTATTGAAGAAATTTATAAATATAGTTTACTAATTTACTACCACAGAAATCAAATAAAACATAAATCTAATCGACATGAATATCGTACTCGAAGATAAAAGTCTACTTTCCTATTAATTGAGCATAAATGTGATACAAGTGCAGCTCTTAAACATGGTACTAGTTTCGGCCCAAGACTTTATAATAAAATTACAAACCATTTTTCAAATTTTAAATATTTTAAAATTGAACCTTTTAAAAAAGAAATTTATAAAATTATTCATGATATATAATATTAACAAATGTGTGTATTTTTTACCTTTTATTTCTGCCGACTATATTCATCTTTTTATTGAATGTTACTGGCTTCTGTCTGATTGTCAATTTATATTAAATGTGTTTTTCTCCTTTTTTCTCTTTCTCTTTTTTGTGTTGACTTCCCTATCTTAAATAGACATGCTGGAATGTTTCAGCCTTTCATTTGCATATCACATTTGCAAATTTTTAATAAAATACAAGAAAATAAAATGTGTCATAAATTCTATAAAAACTCTTACATTTGTGTAATAAGTGTAACAAAATTGAAAATAAACGGCATTTCCAAAGAAATTAATTTACTTTCTTGTACATCTCTTATTCTTGAGCCCATTTTACATTGAAATACTTGTGTTGAGGATGAGTGACGTTTAAGATCCCGCTATCACACCATCTAGCACAGTGCTCCACAATCTTTTTTCCATCCTTGGCACACCAACTTAATCTCGGATTCATCCTAATACACCGACAAGATTTCTGATACTTTGTTATACATCAGTCGAGGCGATCTACGTAAAAGGAACACTTAGGCGCCAAAAATCATATTCTATTGTAGTTAATATGATATTTTTACTTAGAATATCTGTTTTATTAGTTTTTTATTTATATTTACTAATTTACTTTTTTATTATTAACTTATTTCCTTATTTATCTATCTGTCTTTTTACTTTCTTATATTTTTTATTATCCATCTATCTATCCATCCCTATCTATATCTATATCTCTATCTATATCTCTATCACTATCTCTATATATATATATATATATATATATATATATATATCTATATTTATCTGTATCTATATCTTTATATATATATATATGTATATATATATATACCTATTTATATCTCTACCTATCTAAATATCTACCTACCTATACATCTACCTACATACCTACCTATATATCTACCTACATATCTATCTCTCTATCTACTTATGTTCATATTTATTTATTTATTTATTTATTCTGTCTGAATTAAGACTATAAAACCTTTTATGCTCGACCATGCCGAAATGTAGTAATTACACATCTTGTAGCAGTCTTTTAATGCATGTCATTAAAGTACACCTACTCATTAAAGTACAGGTGTTCAGCCAATGACAAGTCAGCTTTGTACCGTTATAAAACCGCAAGTATCGATTATTCTCGGATATGCAATCGAAAGAGAATTAGCGAAAAGTCACGGAGGCTGGAAATCCAATACTGTCGCAGAAGGTTATGTTCTGTTACTATAATAATTAGCGTTAATTGTAAATAATATTCAAATAAATTCAATTTGTCATCTCGTTTTTTAATGTCGAATTCAATAATCAAGGTTATACCAAGTATAACGGGATTACAAAGGTCAATGACATTATTGTTCCTCGGATAAAATCAATACTTTCGCGTCTGCGCACATCTCACAATTCACGACCTAGAACAAGGTTACTTCCGATCTTGTCAGATACAAATAAAATGTATACATCTGAATAATTTCAAGTTAGAAATATGGTCGAGCATAAAAAGTCGTATGAAACTCGCCTATAATGATAATTAAGAAGCTCGTATGAAAATTATGAAACTCGCTTGCGCTCGTTTCATAAACATCCATACTCGCTTCTTAATATTATCATTATAGGCTCGTTGCATAATCTACTATTCTTACACTCCACTAAGTCACAAACACAATGTAAGGTAATCACGCAGTAAAATTATTAAACGAAAAATGAAAAATACTAACATATTACAAAATAATAACAAAAGTAAGATAATACTCGTATAAAACAAATATAATGCCACAATACAAGAAAGTAAAATAGAGATCCATAGACTGGAATGCAATGTAAGTAACTCGGTTAGTACAAATGGTTAAGAGGGGAAACATAATAAATAAAATGGAATGTAAAAAAAATACAAACATTATACAAAAACCTATGGTGATAAATTAATCTGGTGATCGAATGAGTGTAGTGATAGTGAAAACTTTTATTTATACTATTTATAAAGCTGTGGAAGAGACGAGGGCTTATAATTGAAGGGAATCCAAATAGAAGTTGTAATGTATTCTGAAACTTGGTAATGTAAACTCATTACATAAGCAGATCGTCGTTGTTCCTGCAATAACTCCTATCTGCAAAATATGAAATTTTTCAGTAGGAAGAGAAAATACATTTATTCTTCTATGGCAGTAGTGCATAGGAGATTGTGAATTCTTACATTTTCGAAAGAAAGAAAGAAATATAATTAAATATAGATTTTATTATTTACTGTATCACAATTTAAGTTATTTAATAGAGCAAAAAAGTGAAAATCGATAAATATGCCACATAGAAGTTATTGCAGGAACAACGACGAAATGCAGCTTCCTTGTTATTCCAATCACGTGTAGCTTCACATTCGCATGTGCTATCATTTTCTATTTTACCTGTAAGTATTAAGTTTATTATTCAAAAGTGACCGTTACAAAATACAATTTAGTATACAGGATGGAACTTGACTAAATGGGCTGCTTCTGAGAGATGAATCAGCATGAGTGATACAAAAACGTGTAATATTAGGTTTGTTTCAGCACGGTTCAGAATCGATTCTGAACTGTCTGCTCATGCGCAGTAGCTCAATCTGCGTTCCAACAGATTCCGAACCGATACTGAACTTCCAGTTCCCTGTTCCAACATGCTTTAGAACTCGTTGAGAACGAGTAAAATGGGTTCTCGATTAAGAATAGGAACTGGGAATTCTGAACTGCTGAGGCATGTGCAAATGGTTTAATCTGAAGTTATGGTTAAAATGCTTCGAGACTATGCAGGTTAGAATAAAAAAAAATAGTCCATCATGAGTGATTTGGAAGGTGATAGTTATACAGGATGTTTCCGAGGTGGTGTTACAAACTTTGAGGGATGATGGGGAAGGGCACAAGTATCAATTTGAGATAAAGAACCATGGTCCGGAAATGACTGAGTCGAAAGTTATAAGCAAAAATGTTGCGTGGAAATGGAATTGTAATTTGACACCACGTGCCCTCCTTCCGTTAACTTTTAGAACAGTCGTGGAAAAACGGTATGGGGCGGATGTCTCTTACGTGGGTACTTGTACCCATACAATCTGTGAGCTTGTCTACTGTTCCCATTGGCTCATCCGTATTCGAAAATCAGGTCTGCTTATTCGTGTACTCCATTTCACTAGGACTGATCGACTGGACACTGCAACTTGTACACATACACTGCTGTCTACAGACGTGCATATCAGGACCGACCATGTCCGTTACACACTACGCCATCTGCATTGCTTTAGTGTAGTTTCCTGTCCCCAACCCTCAGACAGCGCACTGAATGGAATACTGTAAGTAGACAACGTAAACAACTTCAGATGAATACAGTATATGTAAGATGTACAGATAAACACAAATAAATAAGGTGTACAGAGGAATAAAATTATTTTATTTTCACATAACTATTTTTGCTTGTAACTTTCGACTCGGTTATTTCCGGACCAGGGTTCATCTCAAATTGATACACGTGTCTTCGCCATCATTCCTGAAAGTTTGTAACACTACCTCGGAAATACCCTGTATATTTCAAGTTTAAGAATAATTAAGTTCGAAAGATGAATATAATTTTAGTATGAGAAGAAACTCCGAAGGACATGAAAAAACAGTAAAGAAACGTTTCAACAACATAAAATCTCGAACCAGATTTTGACACCATACACAACTGTCGCATCCGTCGAAAGAACTGTTCTAAATTGCTTACTGAAACAAACCTATTGTGGTATTTTGTGAGTGGGTTTTAAGGAAAGTATAATTTTCAGTTGAATTTTGGAATTCGTAATCCAGGAAAAGGGAGACGTTGGAGATTATGATGTGGAATTTTGTATTACACATACCGATAAATGTGTCCTTATTTTTTAGTAACATTGAGTAACTTTGACGGTTATGTCATACTTCCATTGAAGATTGGTAACAAAGGTTATGACAGGAACACGCGGCAACAGTGCATTCAATTACGGCAGAGGTAAGTCTGAAGCAAAACTGGAGGGGGAGGAGGAAATGCATAGTCACCAATGTCCTTCTGTGACGCTTAAGGTAACTGAACATTTTGTCTATTTACGTACATAATTATGATTTATGTTGCTACGACACAACCGCTACTGTTACATGAATACGTATTACAATGTTGTCATCTGTTTGCTTTTATTTGTATGGATATCTCAAAAAACATTCACAAATAGCAACAGTGATATTACATTTTTATGTTTATCTACCAGCTCTGATTCAACTCTCAATAGAACCCTATTTATTCCCCTTCCACTCTGCGTTTGCGGTTAATATACAAAAATAAGCAAGATAAATCTCAAAGATTTAACACATTATTGCATATGCAAAGTGTCAATAGGATATCTGTACCTGCTTTTTCATAGTTACGTGACACTAATTCGTGAAACTTATTCCATTAAGACCCAACAAGCCACCTTACCAGCGTTTCGGCAGCTATGTGAAGGATCTTTGTTTTAGGAATAAGTTCGCCAGTAATGTTTACTAGCTTCTTGCATTTTTTTCAGGAGACATACATTTTATAAACTCCTGTGATACCTCAGATAGGGGAAATAATCTACCTTCTTATCTGACACATGAGAATGAATGAATGAATGAATGAATGAATGAATGTTAGCTATGATGTCCCATGTTGGGTACAGGCCTCCTGTGATGGGTTAGAACCCCCTCGTTAGGGATGGCTCAAGTGTACTCGCTTGGTGAGCCAATCCAGGCGAGCTTGTCGTGTATACTACTTTTGTGACATGGTTAATAACCCTGTTAGACTTTAACTAGTCTCAACACTCTGTTCTATGTTCATTTTTTTTTCTTGCACTACACACATTATACTGACACTGGCACTTTGACAAACACTGATTGCTATTTACACTATTTACCTGACACTTTCTCAACACTGACTTTACTATTTACAAAACTTATCTTACACTTTCACTAATACTGACTTTACTATTTACAATATCTTAACACTGTTTACGTTATCTATTTACAATGACCTTCCCTAGTTCTTTCCACAAAACTCTGTTCTTTGCTGTCCTCGACCATTGTTTCCCCGCCTCTTTGGTAAACATGTCAGACCATCTGAGCCGACACATGATAATATTTGCTTGTGCTTGAAAATGTCGTTTCAATTTATTTGGTACTATGATTTGGTTCCGGAATGTATCCTTGCAAACGACACACACTTCAGGTGGTCATGCTTGTCGTGCGCCGGTCTCTGTTAACGTCCCACTGGCGTGTCGAGGTGGAGAGAGGGGAAACGGGAGTGACGAGACAAGAGGGCAAAAGCTTATAGGGGGATGATGTATTATGGTGAAGAAAAGCAAGACTATTTAAGCAATCTTTGTTTATTGAAAATAACAAGAAAAATATTATGTTTTTCCTCTGGTTCTGAAGTAGGAAAAATGGGAGAGTTGCGGTGGAAATTGGTAATTTAAAACTTCGTCCTGAGATGTCGATGCGTGAAGAGCTACAATAATGAAGTAGAATTTGAGTGTAAAGGAAACGGGCGTAACGGGAGTGCCTGAATAGGAGTATTAGGCTTGCCCGGAGGGTACGATATGGAAGTAGGAAAACAAGAGAGAGATGGAACTGGGATCAAGATTAGTTCCCGTAATCGAGGGCTCGAGGTAGCCTAGCTTCGCGACTTTTCGACACCAAGAATGGGGAAACGGGTAAACTCTTTTGTTCAAGAATCAACGAGACCAGTTTCGCGACTTTTCGACAGCAAAGGCGTTCTAAGGAGGAACTGGGGTCGAGCAAGCCGGGATGAAAATGGGGAATCAAAGTCAGGATTGCTACAAGGGTGAAAGGTAGGAAGTACAAGCTAACATCGGAAGGAGATATGAGCACTTCCAGACTCTGGAATACACAATCTCCGGGAGCTATATTTATAAACTTGGAACCCCCGCGTGACTAGTGACGTTACATCGGACAGCGAAAGGGGAAAGCGTAAGCGCCCCCTTATGTGTTGAAGCGGAAACAACCATCTGAGCAGGAGCGAATGCTAGTCACGAAAGTTAGGCTTGCTCTTTTATTCATAGGGGAAGATGGGAGGATATAATAATTCATAATTAATAAAAATAATCAGACCCACATAAATAATTTATTTTATAATTATGAAATCATTATGAGTCATGGACCATATTCGCTTATCAGATGTAGAAGTTCGATATAATATAACAAACATGGCCAACAAAACAGTTTATTTAGTTTTTTCGACCCTGCCAACCAATGCACATTGTTGTATTGAGCTGCAGTGAACGAGCGCACATATTCTCTATAATGTCTGTCTTCTCTTGAACAGTCCTTAGGGAAAATGGATTTAATAATAAGGTTTCAATAACACACAATTCCGAACTCATTGCAATACTTCAAATTAATGTTTAAGAATTAATAATACATGCAGCAGCTAATATATGCATTCCGCTCATACAATTACATTGCACTCGCAAATCACAGCACATTCCCGCTGTCAATACTGCTCCGTGTAACGTTAAATAGTCGTTGGTGTAGCTCTCGGACCAGAGCTTCAAACAACGCATAACAGAAGCATGTGCGCCTAGGACGGACCAAGGAGGAAGGTACTTGCGCGCGCATCATATTCTCGCTATTTCTACGTCTTTCCTGTAGCTTCGAGAAACGAGCAAGCGTTGCGATACGTGCAACCTGCGGATGGTTTTACGCCTATACAATGTTCCAAAAATCAAAATAAATTTTAATGTACGTAATCCCATTTTGAGAAATACATATTCTACGAAAATATTGGGCTTGCACAGCAAGCATAGCATGCACGGAGAAATCGCCCCTGCATCTAAGGGATGGCACTGCAGAATGATGCGATTTGGCAGGGAAAGTGTAGCTGGGTATTGCAAGACCAGATGGCAAGCAGCGTATTCCGAATCTCACCGGACCGGTGGACAACAAAGACGTCACGCTGCAGCGAATTAGGAACAAAACTGCTGGAAGGATCGATGGCTGTCATGGCGACTGTATAAGTTGTTGTCTGTGCTACGCTAGCAAAATGTTGCGAAATTTCCGTACTGCCATCTCGTTCAAAGAAAAGAGAGCATAAACAATTTATTTCTTGAACCGGTAGTAATAACTGATCCGTTAACATGTTCGCTCATAAGCCAATAACATATTGTTTCTACGTTGTGCTGATTACACACAGTACAGCAGAACACACCGCCATGACACAACAGTGCACGATGTCATTCGTCTGCTAATTCCCGTCCTATACAAGAACCAATCAGATTCACTGACGGCGGCTGATGGAGACTGCCACCACTTCTGCAAGCTGATGGCACCGGTGCGACACCGGTGGAGCATCAGTGACTCCATCGGTGAAATTCGGAACACCGTGATGGCATCAGATTGCTCAGCTCTGAGATTCGGAATACGCTCATAGGCTGCACAGCCACCCTCTAAAGTAAAGAGAGCGGGGGGGGGGGGGAGTAGGAGACGGCGGGCCTATCTTTACATGAACCAAATAAGGTTTACAAAAACTCGAGGTAGGTCTGCAAGGAGCATAAATAAAAGAAACACTACATGCTCCATTACCACATAAGTCAAACAAAGATAAAGATAAACAAGTTTGTTGTCGACGGCACACCAGTTTAGTTTTTCCTTCTATTTACTTTTCTTTGGTTTAGCATTTATTTCGCTTTTGTTTCCTTCTGGATAAATCACTATCCAACACTTTCGAATAAAACTACCCGTTTTTATGTTCATACTTAATGGATGAAATTATACTTTATATCCATATACCATGGAAAAAAAAAAAGATTTATTTAACGACGCTCGCAACTGCCGAGGTTATATCAGCGTCGCCGGTGTGCCGAAATTTTGTCCCGCAAGTGTTCTCTTAGGCCTAAATCTATGACATGAGGCAATCGCATTTAAGCACACTTAAAAGCCATCGACCTAGGCTGGGATCGAACCCACAACGTCGAGCACAGAAGCCCAGCGCTATACCGACTACACTATCCAGGCCGACTATTGCCATGGTTATTCATAGGTTTTGTTTTTGTTCCTCGATTGGCTTCTGTAAACTCTTATCCACTCGTTCCTAACAGCAGTAACGTGAATATAAAGGATAGCTGTATTATATTAATTAAATATCTAATCCTAGAGAGTTACCATCCTGTCAAGAACATTAAAACTAACGTATAGTCATTTCGAGGATTTTTGTTTCTTTGTGCATTATAAGAAGAGACTAGATATTTCCTAATGGCTAATAAAATACGTGGCAACACTGGTGGGATATGAGCGTACGTGAAATTCTCGAGGCTTCACCAGGTAAATGTTTCTACTCACAACACGAAATAATGTTTTTGTTTAACAGCTTCCCGACAGGAAAGAACGATACCTACGGCTTCGATGATACCTCTCTCAAGTTTTGGAGAAAACCTGTAGGGGTAGAAAATGGTACATTTCTGTTACTTTTATTTTTTTTATTACAATGTATTGCTTGCCTTTCGAATATACGTCTAGTAAGATTTAAGTTCGAGAGGTTGGTACTTCTGGCTGGTGATATCATCGTACGTACAAGCAACGGGGAAGAACAGGACTTGCTGCGTTACTCATTCGCTGGTGAAGTCGGCAGGTGTGTGGATTGCAGTATCAAACTCTCATAATCGCAGCAGTTTCAACTTTCAAATCAGAGGCTCCTTACAGGTAAGCACACTGAAGTGTTGAGAGTTACTTAGAATATGTATATCTTTAACGAGCATCTGTTCTATCCTATTCATATCAATCAGTAGGCCTACTGCATTAATCCGTCATAATGACACGCTTCGCTTCAATTTTATTAGTAGAGCTGGTTCCACGAAATATAATGAAGTCTCACATATCGAAGTGTCTGAGTGGTAAAAACAATGGACTTGCATTCTGAAGGTTCCTGATTCAAATCCCGAAGCCTTTCAATGTCATCGTTGTTTTTAGTAGTTTCTTCGGTCATTCAGGTATATAGGCCTATAGCTACGAATCTATAGTCCCGTCGCTCTAATTTCCGGCAGCCAATCGCGTTGAAGGTCTTTTACATTTAAACGTGTGCGTCTTGTGATTCGCTGAGGAAGACGTTATTCATTTCTTAAGGCTCGATAAATACTTAATATAATCGCCCGCCATTTTGGCTCTTTCATTGGCGTTCGCAGAAAGCACACGAAGACGTTATTTGCCGCTCAATTATTTGCTAAATTACAGTGCGTTTGATTTATTATCATAGGAGCTACGACATGATAATGTTTAACGGTATGGCATGTAGATTCCTCGTATGGTAGCTCGATAACGAAAGAACAAAAATGGCGAACGATACTACCTACCTAGACTTTATAGAGCCTTCACTTCCTAAGACGTAAGCAAAGAGGAGGGTCACGCCGGGAATAACAGCGTCGCGACTATAGTTACCTATCTTAGCCAAACAGACAGGTCGTACGATAATCATCGTTTTGTATAAAATTTTTATCCTAGAAACGATGTCACCGTTTTAATAATCCTCCTTAAAATACGATAATTCACCGCCAACTCTTCTGATATATATATATATATCTCAAGCGCGCACGCACAACCCCTCCTTGACCACCCAAAATAAATTTGTACGCAAGCACCAAATGAAAAATTGTTTCATACAAAAGGTGTGCACACAGAGGTGTGATGGTTATCACAACATCTCAGTTACGATCAGTGCGTTCATTTCCAGAAACACGAAGTCCGCTACGTAGCTGCCAAAATTCTGCTACTGTACTGAATAAATATGGAGGAATCAGTATTATTAAATATTATATTAATGGATCACAGAAAAAGGATTTATTGTGTTTTCTGACATAATTTATTTTGTTTGAAAATCAAAGCTGTGAATTATATTAATTTTATTTCGTATCTATTCACAAATGCTTCAACTTTAATAAAAATGGGTGAATCTTTCTTATGTCCCAGCCATTACAGGAGCTTGATAAATATCTTTAAAATGTCTTGGATTTATGATATTGATTAGTAGAAATTGATGTTATCACTGGGAGAGCTGTAAGCCCACCCAATCCAATCTAAATACGTACCTTACTTATGTAAGAAAGTCGTCGTGCGTGAACGAAGAATACCGCCATATTTCTTTACTGTAACAGCAGGTTTCAGTGTTGCCAACGTAGTACTACTACATAGTAATACTACACACCTAATCAAATCTAACCTAACCTGTCACATAATACACACCTAATCAAACCTAACCTAAACAACCTAAACTGTCACATAATATACTATAATTTTATATACTATAATTGCAAATTGTATTGTATAATTATCAATTATAATTGTATTGTATAATTATCAATTATAATTGTATTGTATAATTATTCATTTCAATTCAGGAATCCGCCCCTGAGCACGAGTTCTACTCTTTCAGGGGCGAGCTAAAGTTTCTTTGTATGTTTTATATTTTATGTTACAATTATTGCAAAATAATAAATCAATAAATAAATACCACTCACCTGTAGTAACATTCCTCACATTTAGTATCATTTCGTTTTCATGTATTTGCCAGCTCTGCCAATCGTGTCGGTTTCCATCTAGTGGAAATGGATCCTACTAATACTACTAATTCGAAGAAGACGCTAATGCGACTTTCATCGTAATTACATTTTACGTGTTTCGTGATTACTATATGTGTTACTGTAGTAATAATTCTATATGTATGGTACAATAAGATTTGAAATGTGTTGTGGTTGTGATAGAAGTATTGAAAATTGGTTTATAGAGCCACATTGGCAGCGATAAAAGTGCGCAATATTCGTTCAATGGCTGGTGGGTGCTCTAGATTAACCTAAAATGTATTTTGTAAGCAGAAATATAAGTAGGGCCTAGTGATATTATTTTATTGAAACATATTTCGGACAAGGTACAGTATCCACCGGTCACTGAACGAATATTGCACGCTTTTATCACTACCAACGTGTCGCTATAAATTAATTTTCAACACTTTTATCACAGCCACAACACATTTCAATTCTTATTTAATATTGAATTATCACTACATTAACACATTTAATATATCACAAAACATACACTGAACAAATTAAATGTAATTATTATGAAAGTCGCCATATTTTCCTCATGGCATTACGATCCACTTCCACTAGATGACTCCCGATACAAGTAGCAGGGTTCGCAATACATGCAAACGAAATGATACTAAACTTGAGGAATGTTACTACAGGTGTGTAGTATTATGAGACAGGTTAGGTTAGTTTAAATTAGGTGTGTATTATGTGACAGGTTAGGTTGGATTAGGCGTATAGTATTATGAGAGATTAGGTTAGGTGTGTAGTATCATTACTATGTTGGCGACACTGAAACCCACTGACACATTAACGAAATATGGCCGTATGTACTACCGGAGAAATTCTTAATGTTGTTCTGCATTTGTTGTTAGTGCAATAATGTTTTTATGTAGCTAATATAAAAGTTAATCACATTCCTTTATCCCCATGTGAATCCTGTGAAGCTGATGGGAGTACTCTTATCATGCGTTTGTTCGTTGAACCTTCTGATATGTTTATCAGTTTATCGCCTATTATCACAGCATACATTTTTATTTATCAGACCTAATTTTGTTCTCAGTGAAGCACTTACATGGCAGGTAAAAATCTTTCTTTCCTACAATTGAGAAACCAGTGTTATCTTAATTTCAAAATGTAATTAAAAGCATTATCGTCATCTCTTATGAATATTACAGTTACACAAAATCTTATAGGAAAACGAATAAAATTTAATTGGAAAGTTAAAAAAAAAAAAACAAAATAAAACGAAATAAATATAATCCTCTAACATGAAATTTTTTAAGTTCCGCTAGGCCTACATTTCCGGAGAATTTCGCATATCTCCGCTACGTCTTCCGAACCTCAAATTTCGCTACAGTTGGGCACATTGGTTCCGATTGTTCTCGCTGGCGAGACTAGCAGGCCGATAACACCAGTTCCGTGAATTGTATTATCGACACTGTCATTCTCGAGACTGGAGGTGGGAAAAATATTACGTATCTGTCAATTTGGAACCGTTCCTTGCTTGGAACTTTTCCAAAAAGCACCTTCGAATACTACGTTCCAAAATAACAGTGTTTTTCTGAGCTAGTACGTCGAAATACTTGCTGTTACAAAATTCTCGTTTCACTTTGGGACTACGAGTACATTATGACAACGCCTGTTCCACAGAACGGAACATGTCTGACAATATTGGAAGCAGTGGCGCCAACTTTTTGAAAATATTGGATGGGCTCAAACACTTGATCTATAAGTTAAGATAAATAAATCTCGTAAGTAACAATGATAAAACGACAAAGTATTCAGTGAGCCCCAGGAGCCCCTGTAAGTTGGCGTCACTGGTTGGAAGCAGAAGTGGGAATCCTTTCGTCACACAAAAATGGGAGGTATCGACATTACCGCAAACGAGATTTCTGTGTTCTCGTAGGTTCGTCATTTGTCCTTGATAGGTACAGTTGTCAAAAGAAAAAGTGGCCGCTCTCCTGAAACAAAGTTCCCTTCGAGTATCTTCGCTACAATTCGGAGACAGGCGATGTTACATGTTGCTGTAAGAAAAATATTAATAAAATAAACTAGCAGCATTAAGAAAAATATTAATAAAATAAACTAGCATCATTTGTCACAAAATAAATGCATAGAAACATGCAGCTACCTCATAAATACTTGCAGTAAAAATTTCATCCAGATTGATTAATATTTGGCATAAGGAAGTTTGTGTTGAATCAACAAAAATGAACACAGAAAAACTAGATTTGAAAATAAAATGAATATTTATGTAAATTAATATTCTCCTCCGCTACATTCATCCAGTAACTTCAGGGAGCCAACAAAAAGTTACTAGATTTGTAATCAGAAATTTTAAAAAAGAATTCTTCGATGAAAAACAATTTTGACAGCTCTTTAAATTCCACGCCCCCTTCCAGCCTTAATTTAAAAAGTATAAACATACGAGTATTTGAAATCAGAATTGAGCTGAATCCATTTGGGGAATGAAAATATAAATTCTGAATAAGTGAAATAGCTAAAAAAAAATTTGGAAAAATGTTCATGATTTTGATTGGAGTCTTCCCTTAAAGGAGACTCCTTTAAGCAACAACACGGTTCGAACAACTGAACCACATCGTCGTTGTAATTAGTCACTGAAGATGGAGAAGCATCTCCGAAACATGTCTAACATGTTCAGTAATCTTATTGTACTTATTAGTGTTCATACAACTGAAACATATTACCTTTAATGTATTTTATCAAATCAATGAACACTGTATTATTGACCTAACAGGTGTGTTTTATCTTTAAATATAATCTTGGTTAGTTTGGAAAAACTCCCGACGTTATTTTGTCCAGCGTCAGAGGGAATTGAAGAGCATTCCACATTAAGAGAAAAGCATTGGTTTTATGGGCCTTGTCTAGTAAGCTTACATTGTAGAAGCTACTTGTTAGGTAGGAGTTTCTATGGCAACTGGTCATTTTGATGGAACAGCCGCATATACTCAATGCTTTTTTCTTAACGTGAAATTATCTAAGAATGAAAATGTCATTTTGTTTGTAACTGAGGGTGCAGAGACATATTGGAGAGGTGACTGTGTTTGGTACGTGGACCAGATGTCAGCGATGGCTTTTCTAATTAATAGGGACGATTTTCATTAATTACTTGTAACAACTTTACTGAAGTATTAGTGTTTTTATATTTACACAAATTCGTGTTTTATTTTAAACTACACGCGTTTGGTTGTGTATGGACTTTTTAACTCGCCGTAACTCGGAAACCAGTGAAGATTTTGAGCAGCGATGATTTTTAAAAATAACGTCCATTGTTTGTCAATATTTCTCTCGCTTTGACCTCGCATATAACGTGAAAAACAAAAAATGTTTGCCGCTTACCAACTTTTGAAGGTGTAAATGTTGATCACTTCGAAGTGAATATTTTTTCTCATTTTTTTTTTAGTTATTTTGATTTCAAATTTGCTTCTATGCTCTCCTTAGACATAGACCTATCAATAAAAAATTACAGTGCGATTGGTTGACTATCATAGAAACTACGACGTGATAATATTTAACGGAGCGGGAAATACAGTTCTTGGCTAGTCGTACACCCACTATCAACTAGCAGCCTGTCAAGCAGTGTTGCCAATTTAGCCACATTGTGGCTAAATCTAGCCATTTCGAATACTAATCTAGCAACAAATTTTTCAAAATGCCACCTGTCGCATTTTAGCTACTTTCTGTGCTACATTTAGCTGTTTTTGGCCATTTTGAATTTTTTTAGATACATTCTAATTTTTATTACTTGTAGGCTACGTGCATACGTGGATCTAATTTCTCGACTTCGGATTTTTCAACGGTCACTACCGTTACACAAAATTGCACAATAGCATACAATTAGGGTACGCATTGCCTCATCGGTATTCGGTACTTCCCTCGGTTAAATGATGAATTTTCTCCTCTCTCTTTCCACTGAGCACGTGATGATGTATTTCACATCATTCAATGCTGCATTTATGTTGTGATGTGTGTCTGTAGACTGCAATGCATTCAATCTTAAAATAATAGTTGCTATGTGGTAGTTTAGTTCAGGTATCGTGCAGTGATTTGTTTGAAATTAGTGAGTGTGTTTTAATTAAATATCACGAGAGTAATAAAATATATTATTAATTATGCCGAAACCTAAATATACTCAAAAGTATCGAAAAGAATGGGAGAATTTGGGGGATTAAAAGACTGGATACAACCTGTTCCTACAGTCAATTCAAACGGTTTTTTTTTTTTTTTGTAAATTTTGTAAATCATACTTCTGCGTTAAATTTGCCCCATTCCAATGCTGAAGTAGAGAGTTTTCAGTTAGGTCAGTATCGTTAAAAACAAACTGAGGAACAGGATTAAAATAAAAACATTGTCGGCTATTTTGAACGTCAAGGTTGGATTACGCCGCACCGTATGCAGAAGTGTTCTTATTCATATGAAGTTCTTTCTGAAGTTTTTCGCCTTGTGGGAACAACCGCAACCTATACGTCGTCAGAGAATGATGCAAGCACTTCTGAAAGAGTGCTGGAAACAAGGGATGAGGAAGGTGGCAGCGTTGATGATGATGATGATGATGGTGTATTTCTATTATGTGAGTTATAATTAACAGTTGCCTATTTCTCTAATTCCTTCTCTCTCAGCTTATTATTACGATATAATAGTACACTTTTTTTTAATGTGTTTGTACCTGACATACTTAGGCCTATCGTTTTTAGCGATTTAAACTTTAGCCACTTTTGGCCATTTTCGGGATCAATTGTAGCCAATTTTTTTCCACTAGGTGTTGGCAACACTGCTGTCAAGCTCCTCCTCCTAGCGCTTGTGTAACTCGTGGCGGGAATTCTGTGTCAGTTTAGTTGTAATGTTTTAACACTGCATACAATGGATGTAGAAAAACTGCTATAGGCAGGAAAACTCAGTGCGCAGAAACCAGCGGGCGTGACTGTCTCGCGCAGATGACGTATTCTCCCGTTCCCAGCATGCTCTCAAGCCTACCGCAGGGGGGTGAGAGGGGTATAGCATGCGCGTCGCGAGGAGTTCGAGCTGAGTTTTGCTTGTACGATACCTATAGTGTGTTTGAAAGATCTGTCATATGGATTAAGTCTCAACCTGATCATCAAAATCGGTTTGTCTTAAGAAAATAATTATAAGATGAAGTTGCGGAAGAGATAAATTTAAGCAGTAACATTTTTTTGTTAGACAAGTAGTATTTTAATACTTTTCATTTTTATTTTTAGGTGCCACATTTTCTTTATTTATTAATTGCAAAAGATAATGTACAAAATAAGTGACAGTACATCTGGGATTATTTTAGAAATGAGAGCACTAAAATTAAACCCATTCGTTCAGAAACCAGAATGTTTTACCATGCTGGCCACATTACAAAGAACGCCTGTTTCTGAAAGCCCAAATAAAAAATCGAAACTCCAATTCGTCGTCACTACTTCAATCCATTGCGATATCAAATCCATACAGATTCCAAGAAGGTGACGTAATCAGCTGGTAGGTTTAAGCGGCCTGTAAACAAGCTCCACAAGTTTCCTTGTGTTTCATAACATTGATAGCGGAGACTGCAAGCTTTAAAGATAGGCGCCAATGTGGTCGTACCCGATCCACAAATTTACGAGGCTGCCTCAACCGTGTGCAAATTCCAGTCTTTCTTAGGATGTGATTAAAAATGTCTCGCAGTGATTAACTCGCTCTGCGGGGACTGTTCGTTGGTAAAGATGCCATCTCGCAACCCGATGTTATTGCCCAATTGCCGCGCACCAACTGGTGAAACACATGTATTTATTTTATTTTTTTTAAGATTTTTAGGAAACCATTTGGGGAAATTTACAGATTATAATTGCTGATTAAAAATATCGTACTCAAAACTCCACTTGTATTTTATTTATTTTATTTTTATTTTACTATCTTCTTTTTATCTACTACAGGTACAAAACGCTTTGTAGACATGTGCTGTCAAAAAAGCAACATACACAAAAGTAATGTCAATAATTTCAAGGGATTATTCTTTGAGATATTTCAAAGAAAACAAACTGAACACAATTTTGCTCGTTTTTGCTTTCTTTTCGAGAAAAAAATTGTTTTATATGAAGCATTTCATAGCGTATTTTTTGGAAAACCATTGATTGAATTCCCAATATGCTCAGCCAGTATTTTTTTAGTTGGTTATTTAACGACGCTGCATCAACTACTAGGTTATTTACCGTCGATGAGAGTGGTGATAGCGAGATGGTATTTGGCAAGATGAGGCCGAGGCCGAGGATTCGACATAGATTACCTGGTATTCACATTACGGTTGGGGAAAACCTCATAAAAACCCAACCAGGTAATCAGCCCAAGCGGGGATCGAACCCGCGCCCGCGCGCAACTTCAGACCGGCAGGCAAGCGCCATAACCAACTGAGCCACGCCGGTGGCTGCCAATATTTAAGGGGAGAAGATGGTATTTTTTTAAACTTTTATCCTATTTGGTGTAAAATATTGATTTTTTTTTTGTATGTAGAGAGCTCACAGCTGTAGGAACTCAACCAAATACAAATATTTTGAAAAAAAAAATTATTTGGGGCCCAAATTTGAAAAAATATACCCAATGCAGGATTGTACTATAACCGATATATCTAAACCATTTTTAAAGATAGATTCAAACTTTTCTTTTGCAATGTATTTGCAAAAGCATGTTCTACAAACTGTCTGTAACAGAATTTTGATATTAGTCCCTACGTTTGTAAAACAAACAATTAAAATTTAATAACAATTTTCTGATTTCCTTTCTTGCAAACAAACGGACGTATTTTTGAAATGAAATCAATTAACAAAATTCTGTTACAGAGAAACTTTTCCTAATAGTCTAAAGAATGTGTGTTCAAAAATTCATGCATGTATCTTTAATAGTTCAGAAATTATATCCAAAACCGATAAAAGTGGCCGTGTGATTTAAAAATCCATAGCGCAGGAAGTTTAAAAATGAGTCTCAACATCCGATAAGGGCACAAATACCCACAAAATGTTATGCTATGCATTCCACCCATATCACAGAGTATTTTAAAGATTTTTTTTTAATTTACTCATTTTTCACCAAAAAATACCATCCTCTCCCCTTAAGATAGCAGTGCATTATGATAATAAATCAGTGGTCGTCAGCACTCGCTGAAATGGGTAAAGGGTGAGCGGAGCCGTCCCGTGTGCCCCGTCGTGCAGCAGGAAGAGGTAGAGAGCATACCCGCTAGCAGCTACGAGTGCACCATAGTGCATTGTGTTCTACGCGGGTAAGAGACGCTAGCCCCAAGGTGTCTGTGCTGACGACCGCTGTAATAAATGATCGAAATAATTTTAGTTTTTTTCCTTTAAATGTGCAGAAATTTGATCCGAACAAATATACAAATATAACATTGAAAAATTCCTTTGGAGAACGAAAAGTTATAAATAATTGATTAAATGGCGATCTTACTCGTGTTAATTGTGTAAGCGTGTGCGGCTTACAGCTGTTTCGGTGCTGCTTCACACCATCCTCAGAGCCTACTAGATCTCGGCGTCATCTTGAACTTCGCTGCCTGTTGTGTGGGTGCGTTCGATTGTTGAAAAGTTAATCAATTATTTATATTCAAGTATTAAAAGTAGTGTACGATAGATTCAATATGGAAAAGTTATATTTCTTCGGATCAATTTCTGCACATTTAAAGGACAAAACTAAAATTATCTGAATTTAAGAATTAGGTAATTCAATTTTTACATTGAAGTGAAAAAAAAATCCAACTTTGGCTGGACTTTTCTATAGTTTCTGGTAAAAAAAATTGCACCTTCTCTCACTTAATATTGTTTTGTTTGATGAAAAACCTATAATACATATTATGGTGAACATATCATGGTTTATAACAATTTTCCTGTCTAACCGACGCACATTGCTCCTTTTACTCTGGATTATAACCATGGGGATACTGCTTTTAACTCAAGATTTCTGAAAACTACGGTCCTAATGCTCTACCTTTTCTCTTTCATTGGACATTGTTCTTTATTAAGAATTTACCATCCTTATCTACTCTCTTTTTAAGATCTTTGTCCAGTACTACATTTCTATATTCTTTACTACAATAGGCCTACTGCTCTCCTATATTTCCCTTTAAGTATCGCTACTGGTATTTTACTCGTTCAACTTCCTCGACTTCATTTCCGCACGTTTTCCCTTTCTCTATTTCCAAACTTTCAAATCCATTCTCTCTCCCTCTCCTCCCCCTCTCATATTGAAGTTTTGCCCTCTATCTCCCTAACTTCCCGTATTTGTTTCCTACTTTTCTACTGCGCCTTCAACTTAAGACGCAACTCTGGCCACGGCAGGCGGACGTGCGATAGACTGTTCTCTATAGCGGGAAAACTAAGCGGGGTTGTGCGGGGTTGCAGGCGGGCGGTTAGGCCGGTATTTCAAGCGGGGAAAACCCAGCGGTGTTGTGCGATCCGGCATGCAATTAGTGCTAGTTTGTCTTCTGTAAGGTGTGAACGTGTTATAGTTTTCATTTAACGTGTTTGGTGAACTGTGCTCTGTTTAAGTTTAAATTTATCATAGTCTTTACCACCATGTGACTTTTATCTTTGGGGTATATATTAAAACATAAAGTGTATGTGAACAATCCTCATACATTAGAGCAATAGTTCCCAACCTTTTTTGACTGACGACACACTTTACTGAATGCCCTCGATATCGCGACACACTTGTTTTTAATAATAATAATAATAATAATAATAATAATAATAATAATCATCATCATCATCATCATCATCATCATCATCAGTGCTTTTCTTCTGGAGAAACGGTAGTGGAACTCTGTGTAGAATGTTTTAAAACGGATGGGGAGATGTAATTTTAGTTTATTCGGCACCACCGACTAGAGTTGACAAAACATTTCGGCATATAGGACACTCGGGATTTTGTTCATATTCATCTCGACGCCATGTAAAACCATATTGCAAATATTCATCACTATATTTACCTGTCCCTTCAAAATTCTTAACCCATGTCTTAACTGCACGAACTGAAGGTAGGCCTGCAGGATTATTTCTTTGAACTCCAAACTGACGTCGAAATATCGTTGAGCTTCAGCAAAACTATTGTCGTACTTGTAATACGCCTTATTGTTATTGCACGTTGTTCTCCTGATCACCTCTCTATGATGATAAAATGTTAATTGCTATTGGATTGTGAACACAGTGTCGGTGATCTGACGTCCCCCACTACTACGCAGCTGGAACAGTGCGAAATTTAAAATCGCCTTATTCTTTGAAGGGCCCTGTAGGCCTATAATGCTGAAATATCAGTGATAGGTGAAATACAATTGCACAAATTCTTAATGAATAGTTTATTCACTGCTAGGCTGCAGGTGTCTGTAGGGAATCGAATTCATGTCCTTACAATAAAAAGTCATGAATAGACTTCGTGGAATTGCCACGAGAATCGTAAGGTTTACTACGCACGCGGTATAGACTGTATGAGAAGGGTACGTGCGACGGACGGAGTATGCCTCTGATGTAAACACTGAGCAGTATACTGCGGTTACAAGAAAACTTGTATTCTGCATTCAACAAATATAATGACTGATCACTGAAGTAGGAAATGTCTAAACATGTAAATACACAATTATTTTGTAGTGAGATATATTAACTCTTAAAATTTAATGTAATATACTCACATCATCCTTGAATATGTACAGTGAAGAGTTACGTACATTTTGAGCGACTGCCAAAGTGAACTTCCTCCGATGGTCACTCAAACAGTTTTTATTTTACATCACACGATGTAATAGGAGTATATTTGAATAACGGAAAGTCACTACTTTTTAGTACACCAATTTCAGACGTCTTGTCGTGACCTGATAATACATCATTTATAATATGAAGTTGTAAATAGGCAGAATTTTTAGCAATAATGTTCCTCAACTTACATTTCACTCTTTCTGAAATTAGTTAATTGTTATGTTGGATAACGGTTTGTGATACTTTATACACTATATTAAGGGCTTCTGAGAGTTGTAGTTTAGACGATTCTAATAGGATGATTTTTGGACACGATTTTAAAATTAGAATCAATGAACAGAATATCTTCCAATAGATGTTCAGAAGGCAATGATTTTACAGCTGCAACAGTGGAACTGTCTGTGCTATCCAATGCATCAATTACCTCCATTATTTTGTCGTAATATTCTGCATAATAATTAACAGCATCCAACCACGTTTTCCAACGGGTCAAGACTGGCTGCAGGGGTAAGGGTATTTCAGGAGAAAATATTATTTGGAACAGTAACACTCATTGTGGCATGTTTGATTGAATTTTTGTCTGCACTGAACAAATGTTAAGCTTTGACTGTTTCAACCACAGTAATGCAAAAACAAGTGCTTATATAGGTATACATTAGCTGTAGCTGCTCTATTCATTTGAACCGGTCTCAACTCTTAACATGAACTGCTTATACTACGAGACCGGGCGGTCGCTCATCTCTTCTATACTACCGTACATCGGCAACCTGATTGCATGCTGCGTGTGGCAATTCAACGAAGTCTAGTCATGACTATAATAATATGGTACGATTTTCACTTTCAATCATGTTTGTTTTGCAGAGAGGAACACACAAAGATATGAACACGATACGCGGCGACCTTCTCAAGGAACTTCCAGAGCAGGACACCAAAGATATGAACACGTTATACGCCGATATCATCAAAGAACTGGAGTGTCCTGTGTGTATGCATTATTTTGTCCCACCGATCTACTTGTGCTGTAATGGACACAGCATCTGCAGTTTCTGTAGAAATAAAGTGCAACAGTGTCCTACATGCAGAAATGACTTCACCAACAACAGAAGCGTAACACTTGAGACTATCGCGCGAGGTCTGCACTATCCTTGTCAAAATAAGAAAGAAGGCTGCTCAGAAATTTTGCCCCACGAGTTGATGGCTGAGCATGAGGAAATTTGTGCGTTCGGAAATCACGAATGTCCATTAAAAAAGAAATTAAGTGGCTATAAAGATTGCGGATGGATGGGAACTTGGGATGAACTTAAAACACATTTACAGGAAGACCATGGCCCTTCTTTTTTTATAGAAACTGGAAGGTATTCTGCGACCAATTCAGGCTTACGTGTAATTTTCGCTTTCGGAGAAATTTTCATAAAAAGCACATTGACAGAACCAGATAATTGGCACATCTCAACCATGATCATTGGTACAAGGAAACAGGCTTCGGAATTTAAAGTCACTTACACATTTTCTTCCGAAAATAAAGTAGAAGTCCTTACGAAAACTCATTCAGTCTGTAGCTACACTGAAAACTTCAATGACGCATACAAATCAGAAAAATCGTTCTCTCTTCATGCGGACGAATTAAATAAACTCAAAATCGGTGGGAAGCTTAACGTGATTACAGAGATTTCCACCGTGTGATGGTACTATCTTCCAGCTTTCACTTCAGATGTT
The DNA here is from genome assembly GCF_040183065.1 of Periplaneta americana. Classification (NCBI taxonomy): domain Eukaryota; kingdom Metazoa; phylum Arthropoda; class Insecta; order Blattodea; family Blattidae; genus Periplaneta; species Periplaneta americana. Next base: position 161,517,462 of record NC_091120.1, on the reverse strand, counting down.
GCTATAATATATGTGATTACTGGACCAAGGGATATGAGTGGAAAACAAATATTGAAATGTGGATGAAAATATGTAAAAGCTAGAATTAATAACAAAATAGGAATAGCAGTACCGGCCACAATATATATTTTCTTTTTACACTGAAACATACAATCACAAAAATTGCAATTAGCCTTTAAATAGTTATGTGGAGTGGCCACAATACCTCACCTATTAAATCGTCAGTGATTCTGAAAATAATGTTGTCTACACTGCTTAGGCTTGCCAACTTCCGTAAGTAAAAATTAGGAACGCAAACGTTACTGGAAATTTTATTGTACCGGTACTAATTATTTCCATCTATCAATAGAACCATCTCGATTCGTATGTAAAAAAAAATTACAAAAACTTAACCAAAACCACCAGAAAACAAGTTGAAAAACAATATAAACTCCTTATAAAATGATGTAATTACTAACCTAATATAAACTACCCTAACTTAACGTAACCTAAACTAACCCGAACTTAACCTAGGTACACGAAAGATTTCAATCAGTCTTCTCGGAAAACACAGGGACGTTTATGTATTTATCACCAGAGCTATAAGATCTTATCACACTTGAGGGCTATGGTATTTTACATGTCTTTGTTGTAGTTCTTGTTGATATCTATATCTATCGTAGAAGTAATCATTTTTTTTTTTCCACTTTTCCACCGAAACCAATGAATGACGCATCAAGTGGAACAAAGTGGACATAATACTGAATGGCTCCAAACTAAAGTCAAAGTGCATAAGATGAGCACAGAGAATAGATGATTCATTAAGTATCCTGTAGGCTGTGATCAAACCTGCCTTAACTTGTGTATTATGATCATTGCATCTGTCACTTTGTTGACACAATAACGAGAATTAAATTTCTGCCTCAAACATGCGTACTACAGTCATTTCTCCATTTCGTCGCATATTGGAAACATGTCTGTATGGGACTGTTCGGAAATATCTTCCGATCCAGACTAAATCCAACAATGTGATAGGAACGAAAATCAGCTGTAAGTGTCTAATATGCAATGAAATCGGAACATTTTGATGCGTGTGCAAATTATTTCGGGATCCGGGACGCAATGGTCGAGATCGGGACTGTCCTGGAAAATACGGGACGGTTGGCAAGTCTGACGCTGCTTCTTGAAAAGATCATTGTTGGTGCTGAAACCGTTAGGTCAATTTTATTGCCACTTGTTCATTCTCAGTGCGACTATTGAATGACTGGAGTTCTGTTAACACCCGACGTACCGTGTAGTATTATATTTGCTGAAGAGTTATTTTCACAAGCGGATGATATTTTTTTCCAAGACCTGTGATTTTATTGAGAACTTTATAATGTCCAATGAATAGCAAACAAAGATCAGAACACATCTGAATGAAGTAGGCCTATTATAAAATGAAGACTTAATTCCTTGTGAAGAACCAGACCATAATGAAGCAGAGAACTGTAAATTTTGTGAGCATATGACTGAAAGTGAACAATCTGACGATGATGGTAGTGGTGAAAATAATGGCAAGATTAGAAATGAGATATTATCAAATGATTACGTAATTATTTGTGGAGATTCAGATCATGGTGGAACAGAGAATTGTTGAGTTAGTGATCATGTGACTCAAAGTGAACAATCCGACGGTGGTGGTGCTGGTGGTAATGGTGGTTTTGAATATAACACAATAGTTTATTATAAAACAAATCTTGGTGAAAATAACTAATAAGAAGTTTACAGGTTTTTAAAAAGTGTTACGAAGTGATTTTTATTTTCAATTAAATTTTCTTATCGAATCCAAGACTTTCCTCTAACGAATTTAATAACATTTTCTCCTTAATGCATTAAGTAACAGCAGTGACTTTGTTCGAGACATTTGAATATTCGTATGTACCTAATAACTGTTTGAATTTGGGGTGCTCTGAACGGCCTACATACCTACCTATGTAACTTTTACCTGCCTACCTAATTAAAGGTTAAGAGGGCTGCACAGAAATAATATCCCATGAGTTGATAAAAATCATCAGGAAATCTGTGCGCCGGGAAAAACAGGAATATTCATTACAGAAAAAAAAACTGCGAATCGTTGGGAACTGGGAATGAACTCAAAGCACATAAAAAGGAAGATCATGGATCATTTTATTAGAGACAGGAAGTTATTCTGCGTTAAATTCAAGCATACACATAATTTTCGCATTCTCAGACATTTTCTTAAGAAAGATGAAAATAGCAACAGTTAATGGTGTCTTTCTACTATGTTCATTAGTAAGAGGAGACAGGTTTCGAAATTTAAAGTCACGGTTTTCGTCGGTCTGTAGCTACACTGGCAACTTCAAAGACTCATTAGAGTAAAATTTATTACCAGTCTTTCTTCATGAGAATGAATTAAATAAACACAAAATCAATGGTAAAATTAACGTCATAACAGAGATTTCCACCTTGATGTTATTATGTTCGAGGTCGCAGAAGTCAATTTAATATTTTATTGTATCAAATGAAAATTCCTACATCCTCCAAAGAAATTAAAGCCATAAATACTCTCAATGAACAGAATTAGCACTTAAGTGCATCAGTATGTCTGTGATTACTAGACCAGGGGATACGAGTGAAAAAAAATGTACTGATGAAAATATGCAAAAGTCGCAATTAATAACACAAAAAATCAATTTTAGCTGTACCAGTCATAAAATGTTATGTAGTTTTACACTTAATATATATTATCTTCTCTATATGCAGTCAAAAATACTCAGGAAATTGTTGGTTCCGATTGATGTAATGATCACACACTGTCTATATTACAAACTAGTTAGAACAATTAACAAATCAGTAGATTTTTTTGGTTTTATTACATGAAGGAAATATTTCAGGGGTACCGTATGTGGAATGTATTGAAGCCCTTGGTAGCGTAAGATCGTTGTGTTTCCCTTTTATTCATTAATTTAGACTGTGGTAATTTCCTTAATAAAACGAGCATGAAAAACTATGAAGCACATTTCTATGAATCCTATATTACCTGAATTTCTAAATGAGGGTACTAGCTTGAGGGATATCATTTTCTAACCTCCATTAATTTTATGTTTACGAAATAAGGTCTGAGGTGAGTCATTCTCAGTGACTTTCTACCATCACATTATGATGAACTCTCGTCCTATATCTCTAGAATTATAAAAGAATATCTTCATTCACTGATATTAAAATTAAATAATATTATCCTTTCTGTAATGACAAAAAAGTTGTATTCAAAATTCTTTTTTTTATGAAGAAATAAGTATTTGCAAGTCAAAAAAGGAGGAGCTGTTAAGAATTATTAGAATTATCTAGTGATCCGAGCTTAAAGATAGCATTTCCTACAACATCTCTCTTGAAATATCGGTTCCATACACCATCCATATATCCAGATGTTTTCCGAATTACAATTTAACATTTAATACGATATTCATCAGCATATTTGTGTGAAAGTATATATTTTTCGGATTTTCTTGAAGAACAAATATGGAAGTAAACTTAATGTTGAGGGAGACGAACGACTTGTAGTACCGTTCTACAATTGAGCCAGACTTCGCAAAGCAACATCAAACCATCCCACTGATGACCTTTGCAGTAAATCTTGAAAACGGGTTTAATTTTCTCAGAAAAGACATCAACACCTCTCTGTCTGATAACCTTGTGGTAAATTTAAAACCTTGTTTAATTTTTCTCAGCAAAAACATCAACAATCCCACTGATAACCTTGTGGTGAGTCTTAAAAACTGATTTCATGTTTCGAAGCAAAACCATGATAGGCTTGTAAACGTGAAATAACTTTGTATTTATGTATTTTCAGGTGGCTTTCAAAAGCTAAAACTGAATTTTAAAACGCTATGAATATACTAAAGATATTTAATTCACTACATCACGCAAATGTTTAACGAGTAGAACATGACTGCCAGCCTAAATTACGCAATAGTAATATGCGTTACAAGAGCGGTATGTTGACGTTTTCATGTTCGAGGAAAAGACTGAAAAAGCGTAACGTAGTTGAGCTTTTTTAATTTCCGACAACATGAAAACAAACATACCGCTCGTGTATCGTACATTATTTTGTGCGAAGATCGTTTATTAAATATCTGAAAGAGGAATTTCTAATTAGTTGCAATGAAATCTCCATCTTGGTTTCTGTTCAATGACGGCAAATTTGGAAAACAAATATATCTATCTTCAACATTGTTCCTATAAAATGTTTTCTGTGTTTACTATACTGCAGCAGGCCGTGATATACGTCTGTCTTCCCCCCCCCCCCAGTCTATGATGAGTCTGGAATCTTGTTGATTTTTTCACGGCTTCCTTAATGTTGCTTGCATTACAAATGCAGTAACTATTGTGGTGTTGTAGAGTTTACTTAATTTTTGCAAATATTTAAAAACAATAATTAACAGTGCAATTTAGGTGAAATTACAGTGGTAAGTTTTCAATTTATAATTATTACTATATTGAACGCCTTTAAAAAAATATGTTAAAAGCCTAAAGCAGTCAAATGAATATGACGCTTAAGCGGTAAAAATAGGGAAATTGTTATGTGTGTTACGTTGGGAATACTGAATGTGGTGTTTCACACTTACCGCGTATTGGTTGTGTGCGGAAAGCAAGCAAATACGCACGATAACGCACAAAATGTTTTGGGAGTCTACCAAAATGAAATATGAGCTTCAAGGGGTCCGTGATATTGAAAAGGTTGGGAGCTACTGGTCTAATCTATTATTATAGCTTCTAGCAAGTGGCTCTGTTTAACCTACAGTATTTACTCTTTACACAGGAGCGCTGGTGACCATGGGCTGTCATAGCAACGTAGTAGTCACGTGCGGCGGCAACTGTTCCATGTTTGGCTTAACAGCAGAAAAGAAACAATAGATGAGGAAGTTTTTAATCACTGTGTCAGTGTTTCAGTCCTGCAAAATTATTCACATAACATCGAACATCAATTTAAAATACATTGGACACATTTTTTATCTAACAAACACACCGTGGATCAGAACGCAAATCTAATAGCTGGACAAAATAATAACTTCTCTGCATTCTAACGGATTGTTATGAAACTTTGTACAGGCCTTACAGGTGACACATATTTTCTGTAGTGACTCTGATTACGTTTGCACAAGAAGAACTACTCTTTATAAGGGGTGCATTTAGACAAAATATCTTCTAACAGATTTTTAATACATTGTACGAAAGTCATAGGTAGGATATGCTTTATATACGAACTATATTTACGGTTCCATAAGAGGAACTACACCTTTACAGGGGGTGCATTTAAAAAATTAACTTCTAACAGATTTTTATGAAACTTTAAACGGAAGTTACAGATAGCATATATTTTTTGTGTACAAGTCTCATTATGTTTCTAAGAGGAACTACCCCTTCATAAAAAATTAAATTATGGTTTATTTAACGACGCTCGCAACTGCAGAGCTTATATCAGGGTCGCTGGTGTGCCGGAATTTTGTCACCGCAGGAGTTCTTTCACATGCTAATAAATCTACTGACATGAGTCTGTCGCATTTAAACACACTTAAATGCCATCGACTTAGGCCGCAACCTCTAGCATAGAAGGACAGCTCTATACCGACTGCGCTATCGAGGGCGACTCTACCCCTTCATAGTAGTGCATTTTAGACAAACTTAATAGCTATTCTATAAAATATATTTTTATGAAACTTATACATGAATTACAGGTAACATACAGATGTAATCAGAGTTTGTACACAAAAAGTGTATTCTACCTGTAACTCCTGAACAAAGTTTCATAAAAGTCTATTATGTGTGGTTCCTCTTACACAAACCTAATCGGTAATCAGAGCTTGTACACAAAAATAATGGTCTGTCTGTAAGGTCTGTACGGGCTATTCCATCTCAAATTGACCGAAATATAGAGAAAATTGACCTTGCAATTTTTAAATACAATTAAACTTTTTCTGTCCGTTGACAACTGTGATACAATGTTTTGTGCAAAGTTTGAGGCATCAGAACTTCATAGTGTTTAATTTAAAAATATTTAAATTTATCGTAGTTTTATAAAATTAGCAACTTTAAACTGTTGTGGCTCCGAAACCCTTTCACCCAATGATCAAAATCATGGTTTATTTTGATGCTGAGAAATTAAAGTTTATATTGACATGTAAACAGTTTTTCTTACTTTTTATGGAAATGGAGAAATTTAGATTTTTCTTCATTAAGACGCCTTTGCCCACGAAAAAAATATTTTTAAAATATATGGTTAGATTCCGCATTGAAAGTACAAATAAACACATATTTTTACTGGTGCACCGTTGATAAGAAAGTATTGAAAATATCAAATAAAGAAAATAAATAGTACGCGCGTGAAGTAACCAGCTGACTGTGAGACGGGAGCTAGCAGAGACAACCAAGGCCAGGAGACAAACACGTGATGTTTCGTCTAGTAGCGCATAGCTGGGCTAGCTTTATCACAAGTTTTCATAAACACAGGAGTAAAATGACGCCCAACGCTCGCTTATCTTCAGCTCTCGGCCAGTGCGTGCGGTACTGCGCCGTTCAAGTCCAGGCGTGTGAAAATAATTTATTTAATACCCTCGAAACTTATTGCCAAGCCACTAAGAAAACAATGCCGAATGCTCTTAATAATGCAAAGTTTTTTCTCAATATTTTTTTTTACATTTTTACAAATGGGCAAAAAGCCTAAAAGTAAGTAAAATCAGATTATCTGTCTCTCTGTATACTGTACAATAAAAATAAGGATTACTTCTTAACATAACCTACCAAATGTCAGCTTAAAAATGAGCTGTCGTTCAATGTTCTGCAGTAAATGGTTCCAGAGTTCTGAGCGCTGAAAGAGGCTTGTTTTTATAAAATACGCTAAATTTGTCGTTCAACAATACGAAAACCGTTTGACTTGCGATAGTGTATTTTTGCAAATGCACTCTCCTCAGCACCTTGTATAAATAGGGAAAAAATTAGAGTATTAAAAAAATGCGAGGTTTTTTACTGATCGATTTCATATGGAATAGCCCGTACAAAGTTTCATAACAATCGGAGAGAATGCAGAGAAGTTATTAATTTTGTCCAGCTGCACACTGCGTGTATCAGTTTGCAGGTGAGACGTAAAGAAGTAATGAACACTCTGACATATTAAAGTTGTCATCTTCTGTAAAAAGAAAAATAAAACACAATAGAATAATATGTTTATAAAGTGAATAATTTCCACAAAAAATGTTCTAGGACGCAATGTATTTCAAATATATGAGACGGGTACAATATTTTTAGTGTCTTATTTAAGAGGAGTTAGGACAGAAATTTTGATATTTTTTATTCAAAACAATTTTCTTCAACCATGCTTCTGAGACAAATGTCATAGTTTCTATCTTCACACCTTTGTAAGCTTTTTGCGGCCATATTTAAATGTCTGAGGTGCAGCATTTTAACGGCAAATACATGTATCTTTTCTGGCAGTTGTCCCGTAGGCCTACTATTTTTTCAGCATGTTTGCTTATAGACTACAAAAATTCAGTTCCTTACGATGCAATTTTTTCTAGATTTTAATTCAACACTCAGGACATGTTAGTCAAGTTGTAAAGATTTGAAATTGTCTGGGTTTTTATATACTTTTGATATTTGGTATACTACTCTTTTAATGTTGAATGTAGCGCCAAGATATTTTTCAACTTTTATACGAAACGTATAATGTGAAAAACATATAATTCAGATAAACTTCTGTTTGCCTATGCATAAGGAGACTACATTTCAAATATCGCATACTAAAACTTAAATGCTTGAAAAGGTAATTGGTTTACATATTGAAAATTGCCATAGTATGAGTACTGACAAACATGAATCTCTGGAAAAATATGGTGACTATAAAGTTGAATATTTCACTTCTAACTCACTTTAACAATGCAGCATCAACTACTATGTTATTTGACTTCGATGGAATTCATGATAGCGAGATAGCATTTGGCGAGACATAGGCGAGGAATTACCTGTTATTCGTTATACAATTAGGGGAAACTTCAGGAAAGAACCCAACCAGATAATGGGCTCAAGCAGGAATCGAACCTACGTCCTAGCGCGGCTTCGGATCAGCAGGCAAACGAGCCTGCCGCCTGAGCTACGCCGGTATTATAATAGACTATTCACAATAGAGAAAGTACTCGGTTTTAGAATAAGAAATTGGACACGGCATTAAGTTTTAATCTGCTTGTAAACGATCAAATTTCACTTCCAATTCAACGTTTTAGGCCTACATACATGAAAACGTGTCAAAGATTGATCAATATTGAAAAGATATGTCAAAAACTGTTCCACATTTCTTAAGATTTGAGAAATTTTAAAACTTGCTTCAAGATCATTGTGACAGAGGGTATGTAGGTCTACCTAAAAAATATTATAATATAAATAATATCGTATATCTTTTGGAGAAGGTAATCCTTGGTCTATTATTATCAGGTAGTGAGTAGGCTGATTTCGGTTTGATCATATGTATTAGAATTTAAAGTATTTGGATATTTGGTCTATTATCGGGTGGTGAGTAGGGTGACTTCGGTTACTTGATCGTTTCTGAATCTAATTTATTTTGCAGTGCACAAGACCCCAGATATGAGTGTACTACAGGATGATCTCCTCAAGGAACTGGAGTGTCCCGTGTGTTTACACTACCTGATGCCACCCATCGCCTTGTGCAAGAATGGACACAGCATCTGTAAGATATGCAGAAATAAAGTGCAAAAGTGTCCCACCTGTAAAGATAATTTCACGGACAACAGAAGCATATCACTGGAAAATATCGTGCGAGGTCTACACTACCCTTGTCACAACAAAACAAATGGCTGTGGAGTAGTGTTGCCCTACGAGTTGATGATGGAGCACGAGGAAATCTGTGGGCTGGGGATACACGAATGTCCTCTGAAGAAGAAATCCATAGGATTTGATCATTGCAAATGGATGGGAACTTGGGGTGACCTCAAGACACATATAGAAAGAGATCATGGAGAAGATTTTATTGTGGAATGTTCAAGTTATTCGCCCATCTATGAAGGTGTGACTATGTTGTTCGTTTTCAAGGAAGTTTTTTTGTACCAAATACATAGGGATGGAGATAAGTGGTATTTTACAGCAATGATTATTGGTACAAAGACTAATGCTTCGAGATTCAAAGTCTCACACACTTTCCGTATCGAAAATGAACTCGAAGTTCTGATGAAGTGTAATTCAATCTGTAGCTATACTGAAATATTCCCAGAAATATTCAAATCAAAAAGATGTCTGTGTCTTCACGACGAGGAATTAAATAAATTCAAAACTGATGGCAAGATAAACATGACAGCAGAAATTTCCACCACTTGAGAAGACATTCTTTCAATTCTAAAAATATCAATTAGCCTTTATTTCAATATAGCAATACAAAATTCTTAATATTTAAAAAAACTACAAAAACATAATGGAAGATCTGATAATTCCTGAAATAATTTTATTGACATTTGTTTAATTACCGGTATGTTGTATTAAAATGACAAGGTACTGATCACCTGCTTCTTTTGAGAAAAACTTCTTGAAAGTTTACGTTTGTTTATCCTTGTTACCTAGGCAGGTTTATATTTCTTTTACTCTACTTTGGTATTGGTCCTACATATTCCATTTTATTAATGTAAGTGCACTTACTGACTGTATTTTGTATGCACTGTTGGCTTATAAGATGAAGAATTCGCACTTATAACTTTGTCAGTTAGACCTTCTTTAAATACAAGATTCTAGGTATAATTTTAAGTAAGCAAGAATTATTATAATTCAATAAATGATTTAAATGGAAGACAAAGTTGTTCTGTTTGCTGCCTGATCGATTATTGATCATTATATTGTTGTTGATAAATAAAAATCTTATTATGTATATTTGTAAATTAAACAAAACTGTTCACATTTCTATAATTTCTATCTGTTATAGTTACTGAAAATCTTGCAACTAAAAATGGGATACGGTATTGCAGGCTAATATCTCCTGTCTGGCTGTGACACGTATTTCAACATTTCCTTCAATTTTTTATCTTTGGATATCACTGTGTATTTGTCGGTTTTGTTGTGATCTCCTAATGTCTTGAATCTGATGTCCTTTTTCGAAAAAGTAGTAATTAATTATAGTTGTTTTATTTATTTGGATTATGAGTCAACTTGAATGTCAGGTCTCTGCTTTTGTCACTACTCGTCCCATGCAATAAAAAGAATGATCTATTAAATTAATAAAGAAATAAAATAATGGATAAAAAATGTAACTATCGAAAATAACTAAATATACGAAATGGATAAATAATAAATAAATATATTACGTCTACGTATCACATTTAAATGGTTAGTTAAATAACCCCACCTTCCCCTTTCAAACATTTCTGGCACCTTCGGATAAAGGACTGCATTCCGCCCCTAAGACTTATGTTTAAACAGTCCTTTTTTTTAAATTAAACACAGGTTCTGTAGATCTCCACTTAAGGGAACCCGTATGTTAAAATTTTAGATTTTCATGCATTTACGTATTTGTAAGTAACTAGGCTGTTTTTACATATAATGAGATAAAATTTTGAACACTCGTTCTTCAAAGTAGGAGAAAACATAATTTAAAATTGCATATAAAACGACATAGTAGTTTTGGAATAATTTAGATCTAAATTATGCTAATTATTAATTATACATAATCAATTTGATAGGTACACTTTTCAAAGAAAGTATTAAGCCTAGAGACTTGAAACTTTGGAGGCTTAGTAATAACCAGGGAAAGGATTTATATGTAAATACATATTTACTTATAAAGCTAATATAATTTATATTTTGCATTATCTTTATGTTTCACAATGTGTAGGGTTGAAAAATCCTACTTTTATTTTCCATATTTTTCCATATTTTAGAGTTTAGTACATATTTTCGTTAATTTCCATATATTTTCCATATTTCATATAAAACAGTCCATATTATATTAGGTTTAACAATAAAACAAAACAAAATTCCATTAACTTTTAAAAATACATTTCAACAATAGAGATTTAAACACATGTTCAGTAATCCCTTTAACATCAGAGTTATTTGAAAATTAGCAGTCCTATCAACAATGGGAAAGTAAGTTACAAAACTGTATTAATTTAATTTAAAATTTTTAACAGACTTCAGTTGTGCAGCTCAACAGTTAAATGCCAGTCAGAGTACACATAGATTCAGTTTTGTAAATCATACTATAAAGACGGTAAATATGCCAAAAGTACGTCATTCAGTCAATTTAAAATCAAAACTAACAAGTTACATTTCAGAATTTAAAGAAGATGGTTTATCAACTGACAATAAAATATTATTTTGTAATTTGTGTCAGTGTGCAGTATCATCTACACAAAAGTTCCTGGTGCAACAACACATTACAACTAGTAAACATCAGGCCAACAAACAACTAAATTCCAAGCAGAGACAATTGTTTTTAACACAACCAACAACATCGAATGTAAGATCTGAGTTTAACATCGACCTGTGCCGTTCTCTCATCTCTGCTGATATTCCTCTCTACAAACTAAAGAATAAGGTCTTCAGGGAATTCCTTGAAAAATATACTCAACATACAATCCCGGATGAGTCAACACTTAGGAAGACGTATGCTCCATCCATCTACGATGAGACAATACAGAAGATAAGAGATGAAATTAAAGATAGTTCAATTTGGGTTTCCATTGATGAGACTCCCGACAAAGAAGGTAGACTTGTTGGTAATGTAGTTATCGGTTTGTTAAGTGAACAATATTCTGAACGAATTCTTTTACATTGTGATGTTCTAGAAAAGTGCAATAACAAAACTATAGTTAAACTGTTCAACGAAGCTATGGGTATCCTGTGGCCAAAGGGTATTATGTACGATAATGTGTTATTCTTTATTAGCGATGCTGCCCCTTATATGGTCAAAGCTGGACAAGCATTATCTGTTGTATATCCTAAATTGACTCATTTTACTTGTGTGGCGCATGCATTTCATCGTGTGGCAGAAGTGGTCAGAGACAATTTCCCTAAAGTAGATTTGTTGATTTCATCAGTGAAAAAAGTATTTCTCAAAGCTCCCAGTAGAGTTAACGTGTTGAAAGAAATGTACCCTGAAATTCCATTGCCACCAAAGCCAATTTTAACTAGATGGGGTACATGGCTAGAAGCAGTTGAATATTATGCCGAACATATAGACTCTATTAACAATGTTCTCCTTGCATTGGACTCTGAAGATGCAGTCTCAATTGATACTGCGAAAACAGTTACCTGTGACATAAGTGTGAAGAATGACTTAGCTCACATTCAGCATACATTTTCATGCATCATAAAAACGCTCAAAAGTCTCCAAAATAGGCACCTTTCACTATCTGAAAGTTTTGAAATTATAAATAGTACTGTGGAACAACTGAATCGTGGTAGAGGTAAAGTTGCAGATGCAGTAAGAGCTAAGGTGGACACTGTACTTTCAAAAAACCCTGGATATGAAGAACTACAAAAGGTTGTTGCTGTGATGAGTGGTGAATCAACAGTGAAGATTAACTTGGACTTATCCCCAGCAGACATTGTGAAATTGAATTATGTACCAGTTACTTCTTGTGACGTCGAACGCTCTTTTAGTCAGTATAAATCTATCCTCAGAGACAATAGAAGAAGATTCACTTTTCAGCACTTGAAAGAAATGTTTGTAACCTATTGTTATGGTAACAGACAATAAAAATTGTGTTTTGTTGAAACTACATTGGAAGATAAGGTACGTCCATTATATTTTTTGTTTAGTTTGATTAAAATGTACCAATATTTAACGTACATAGTCATTTTTTTATAATTTTAAGTCCATATTTAATTCCATATTTTGGTAAAAATCCATATTTAATTCCATATTTTGGTAAAAATAACTACATATATATTTACATATTTCATATATTTTTAGTCCATATAAATCCGTTCCCTGGTAATAACGCTTTGGGCTATAATTTGCCACCTCTGCTAGACTGCTGACTTATTTCTTACATTATTTAAATCAATTTCATTTTTATAATTAATTTACATAGAAAAACAATCAATCCTGTGTCACTGATAATGGAACTAACAATGTTAGAACAGTAATTTTATTGTGGTAGCAAACAATTACTAATACAATAATAAAGCACTGTTCCAAATTTCAGACTGATAGCTGCAATAGTTTTTAAGAAAAGTGTACCTAAATTATAATAAAATATAGTTTTGAGAAAACAGTGGATAAAGTTCAAACTTACAGTTACTGTAGTTTTAATGCATCCCTGGACTGTAATCATCTTCCTTTTCCTTTTCTTCTTCTTCTCGTCTTCTTTTCTGGTTCCTCTTTGCAGTCCTATGCTCTTTTGATTGGGTTTGCACCACTTTCTCACCTTCTTTTACTCTTCGGACTTCGATGGCATATAGCTCATGTTCCATATTGAATCCTGGTTTTATGTCCATCAACTCCAGAACTTTCTTTCTGCTGCTACTGCCATCATTGAAAGTGATAACAGCATCCAGGACACCAGTCTTGAGGACATTCAGGCCCACAAACACTGTCTTTGGCAATCTCTCCCATATAGAGTTGTTGAAACTTTCATTGGGGTTTTGGGTGCAGCTGGATGTACATTTCTCTACCAGCTTCTTGTCAGCAAGATCTCTGAATATTGGCTTTACCTTCAACATGACAGCTTCTGGTAGGGAATGTTTGTGATCATATACTACTTTTTGAGCTTGTGCCTTATTATAACCGCACCACGAATCCAGACCTTTGGGACAGAGTTGATGGTATGGTTTCTCGTTGGTTGAAATTTTATGGACGTATGTAACCCATACTCTCTTCCTCATTTCTTCCAAATTCCCTATGTTCCTTCTAATGGCTAAGCCATAGTAGGTCTGAAAGAGATCAATTTTTGTATTCGTCAAATGACCCGCTCCAGTGAGTGTCTTGCCATCATCCAGTTTTATCCACTTGAGTTCCTTCTTGAGTCTCCCCAGTCGTGCTCCCATTCTCTTGTGAACGTGGCCTATGCATTCAAGTTTTTCAATTTCTACCCCTTCCCCACAGGGCTTGTCTTCTTGTACCTTTTTGAAACCCTTGCTGTCACAATCACCAAGATATTGCACATACAGAATATTCAGAGAATCCTCAGACTGTCTAAAAATGCTCAATGCATCTTGCACCTCCAGTCTTCCACTATAAACTTTATAGTTTTTTGTACATTTATGTACAGTTCCCTTTCCCTGTCAACATGTCTGAGAATATTTTGTCAATATTTCCACTGCCAACACCTTGCCAGTCGGTAATGATGTTGCAGTGACAACACCATTGAGTGACATATGCTCTCACTTTTGCCAACTGCCATCGAAAGCCCCACATATGTCTCTGTTGTCACCATTCAACTCCACAGTTTCCATTGCAGCTTGTCTCATTGAGACTTCTGCAATTTCAGGGAGGAATTCTTTTATAAAGAAATCTTCTCTGTCAAACCTAGCAGGTGGAGGAGTAAGATGCTGACATTTTACTGACTGACCTTTCCAGCGACAACAAAATGAAACTTCAACGTGCTCATAATTTGTGTGTACGTTTTGTAAGCAATGTTCGTAAATATGATCATATTACCCCATCCCTGGAAGCAATAGGTTGGCTTAAACTAGATAAGAAAAGAAATTTACATTCACTTCTCTTTCTCTTCGAAATCTTGAACTCTTCTATTCCTTCGTACCTGTCGTCTCGCTTCACTTACCTTTCTTCCCACCACAATCTGAACACACGCTCTCGCCATGAAACAATACTAACAATACCATCCCATCGCACCTCTTCATACTCATCCTCTTTCACAATAGCCCTGCCAAGACTCTGGAACTCGCTACCTGCTAGCATCAGGGACTGTCGAAATAAAATTGAATTCAAACGCAAACTTACTAGGCACTTGGTCAGTAATTGAGACTCGTTCAGACATGGTTTCTTGTAAATAGTTCTTTTAATCTACCACAAAATATCTCAATATCCGGTAATTTCATCACTATAGAATTTTGTTATTGTAGGTTTAATTTGTAATTTAGTAAATACAAAAATATTCTTTGTTCTTAACTTCTATGATAAAATGTCTAGCTTTCATTAATCAGGTATTCTTGTCGTACTTTAATTTTTATTGTAATTGTAATTGTAAATTTAATATTAATTGTAATCTTATTGTTCATGTTATAGTTGTAATCCCCTGGTAGAGGGGCAGAGAAGGCCTGACGGCCTTATCTCTACCAGGTTAAATAAATAAATCTAATCTAATCTAATCTAAGATTCATAATAGCACAAAAAGTTTGTGCAGCCTGTCTGCCCTTACCAATGCTTCGCATACCATATACAAGTCTTGTACTTACATTGTACAGCCTATTTCTGTTCATTGCAGATGTCATTGTGTACTTTACACTTTCACAATTACTGCAATGTAAATTTATTTTTGTTGCCAACCCTCTCCTGGAACTAATGTTTTCAAACATTTCCATACAGTCTTCACTATCGCAGAACAGAGTAGCCAACACAATTTTCGTCTTGTACATGTTTTCTTCTTCTTCTTCTTACATGAATTCAAGGAGAAAATAATGATAGAAACAAACTGGAGTCGAACCTGTGGTCGAACGAACTACAGAAGTGGGGGCGTGACGCTAGCATGCATTTAAATACCCACGCACACTCAGCCATTTAGTCATAAAAAGTCATTGAAAAAGGTCCTACCGCTAATATTGTATATATCAATCTGTTCAGAATTGAATAAGGAATAATATTAAGTAAAAATCTAAAAATCGATATTTTGGTCAATTTTAACATACGGGTTCCCACTTAAGAACTTCATAGCTGTACGATTATGAAAGAACTCGTGTTTCCGAATACTACTGTCTAAAACGTCGCTTCTGTTTCTTGTAAACTTACTTTCTCAGTATTTGCCACAATAAAAATTCTCTCTGTTACAGAGAAAACTACTTCAAATTTTTATTTGTTACAATGAATACAATAAGCGACATACAAAAGCACACCACCGAACTGTGTTGTGGACTGCTGGTAAGATTCCCCGTCACACATTCCCACAGCATTCGTGACCTTGTTTGAAAAGCTGGGAAATCCACCACTTCGCTGGCTCAGAATGACAAGGTTCTAACTGACATTTTTAGCAAAACAGAGATTTTTGTTGCATTGAATTCTGCTACTTCACAGCTCTCTACCATATAAATTATATGTTGATATCTCAATTACTGTTCGTGATAAAGTTAGTTTAAAAAGGTTCTTATATGCATTGATTTTATTAACAACCAAACTTTTAAAATGCTCTCCTGTAAAATTGACTGAACACTACATATCTGCAGTGCTTGGGAAAAGTGGCATAAGTCAGTTTCCACAAACATTTTTTATTAATTTATTGACAACTTGCGGAACATCTGCTCGCTTGGGAAAAGAGACATAAGTATTTCTCGCATTGTAGCAATTCATACAGAAGAAAATTATCATTTTTGCCTTGTGCCACTTTTCCTGACCACTACAGATATAACCTTGTCATTCTGAACCCTCGACTTGTTACATCTCACGGTATAGAAATAATGTTATTGTACTTTCTAGACTTCGTCACATCTCACGGTATAGAAATAATGTTATTGTACTTTCTAGACTTCGGTGCAAAACAGACTGAGGTCGTGTTTGACATTGTCGATTATCGACTATTATTCGAATGGAATGAGTGGTAATGAATCAGTAGTGGTTCAAATAGTTGTTGCACCCACATATTACAGGAACGAATATCAGAGTTGTGAAATTTATATGTGTTAAATAGTGAAGGATTAGTTTTCTTCTCCCATGTAGGGATTACTCTGAAATAGAAAGCTTTTTGTTTACCTTAAGTGTGCGAAAAAGGCAAATAATTAAACTTTCTTGCAGAAGTGGAAGCACAAGGATGCTAAGTAAATTTATGTATGCTTAATTATTACATGTGTATAATCATATGAACAACCAAATAGATCAAGGCGATGCGCTAGCACAGTTACACTCAGATATGTTGGCAACGAAGTCCGCTAAACTTAGCGACGTATATATGCGTACTAAATTATTACCTGCTCTAGGTCAAGGCCCGCACCCTGCTCCCTCGCCTTATCTTAGTGCTGCCAACTTACGCGCTCCCACGCGCCTCTGAGTTCACTTCGGAGAGACTTTTGCCACGCAGTGTATATAATGCAAACACAGGTAACATGTCCACAATGTCGGTGGCCAAACACTGGGTTTTACAGGTAAGAAACCTGTGTAATCTTCGGCCCTATATGGACATGTTTCCATGAAATGAAAGTATTACTTCAAAAATATTTCGGTTATTCTCAGCTATACATCAAAAGGCAAATATTCAGAATCACTAAGATACGGACAGAAATAAATCATCTTTGATTTAACGATGCTCGCAACTGCCGAGGTTATATCAGCGCCACCGGTTTGCCGGAATTTTGTCCCGCAGGAGCTCTTTTACATGCCAGTACATCTACTGACATGAGCATGTCGCATTTAAGCACACTTAAATGCCATCGACATGGGCCGGGATGGAATGTGCAACATCGGGCACAGAAGACCAGAACTCTACCGACTGCACCACCCAAGTCAACAGACACTGCAAGAATTTTGCAGTTCTGAAATGAAAATTGGCGGGGAAAATTGAAGAATACTCAGAGTACATGCTCCACAGCCATAGTTTCCAGTTTTTGTAGTAAGACTTCGTCGGTTGGTGACTTTGAAGCAAAAGGAGAAGAAGAGAATATGAAGAAATGAAATAAGAAACAAATTTCACTCATGTTACTAAGAGTAGAGTACAGGGGAAAAGGGGGGATGTCCACTTTCAGGCAAAATTCAGATTTCCATTCGCTTATATACTTCATATGAAGTGAATTCATTCTACACTTAGAACAGGGGAAGAAAGTTCTTAGACACAGAATAACTGCTGGTTAAATTCTCAGTATTATATTCGGAATGATAGAGTTTCACATTTTAAAATTGTTTTCCTAAGAATTGTTTAAAAGTGGACATCACTCCTTTTTCCCCTGGACTCTTCAGTTGTCAGGTAATGTATATGCCAAAAAGTGCTTGAATCTGAGGCACTTCTTGAGTTTTCAACCATTACAGAGCACGACGGTGTTACACCGTTATAACTCACATTAATTACGCTTCATTTAAGCTTATAACAAAGTGAAAAAATTTAACAAAGTTTTTACTTTCAAAGGAATTTATCCCATTTACAAGTAATTTGTCTAATTAGCGAGTTGTAATTTTATTTCCTGTCCAAAACTACTGCAAAACAAAAGGCGTTCGCTCCCTTGACCCTGACTCCGCATTTATGAATTGACTGACAAGGAGGGGATGAAGAATCAGGTCTCAAGAATGGACAGTTCAAGATATTGAGCATCGACACGGATGGTGGGAAAATGCAGGTAGGTTAACTCTGTTACATGTGAAGCTTGCACGATTGAAGATCTTGGAGATCTACACGGATGGTAAGTAGATAATAAAAGCAAGGATTAAATAAGTTCAAACCTTGAATTTCGATATGGTTCGAAAATGTAATGCATGGTTGTGAAGACTCGACGATTACAACCCCTTTGGTGAGAATTGAGGTGACTGTAAGTTATGGAACTAAAATAATAATAATAATAATAATAATAATAATAATAATAATAATAATTTAATTTAGTGTAAGTCGGAGGAAAAAAATACAGATTAAATTCAGTACCTAAAATTTAGTACACAAAACAAAATTCATTTAAAATGGTATATATGAGATGATATTGTAGACATTAAAATTGGTACAGATTGTGTGTTCAGTACCGGTATTTAATTAATCTATAACTTACTATAGATTCTACAATATAAAATTTAGTTGCAGTTGCATACATGAGGAAGTAATGCAACACCGAAGCGAAGCTCTTGAGGCTTAGCCCATCTAAAAAATTTGAGTTATTATACCTAATATATATATATATATATCCCGGATAAAATAACTGAAATAAAAAGTAAAAGAAAGGAGTTATTAAATGATAATAAAGTTACGGAGTTAACAAGCAAATTCAAATTTGGCAGATATGCATTTTCACGACTTACTGATAACATTTTTGACTTGGTTAGAAACTACTCAGCTATCTTTTTCATTTCTAAATTTAATAGTTTTGAAGGAATGTCAAAGGAATACTGTAAAATTAAATTAAGAAATCAAGGCTTACCAACGAGAGAGAGATTATACGAACTGTATAAATATTTATGTTGCGAAAGAGGAATGGAAGATAGTACAGGGACATCATTTTATTTTTACTAACATTTTTAATATTAATCTTGCTATACCTTGTTCAGAACTGAAAACACCGTTTGCTACCCCCTTCCACG
Organism: Periplaneta americana; assembly: GCF_040183065.1. Lineage (NCBI taxonomy): Eukaryota > Metazoa > Arthropoda > Insecta > Blattodea > Blattidae > Periplaneta > Periplaneta americana. Next base: position 161,498,048 of record NC_091120.1, on the reverse strand, counting down.
ACTGAAGTTCGATGATACTGGTGTAAAATAGAAACAAATCACTTTACTAGGTATAAGAGGGAAGATAAGTAGTTCATCCATTTACGTAAACCAGGAAATATCACGATTTAGAGTTTGATAATTTTCATTAGGTTTTTGGTTAATCAAAATACAGTACTGTATTAACAATAAGTGTTTTTACTCACGAACTGAGCTATCCATTCGAACGTATTCATTATGCAGTGTAGGCTATATTACACTGTCTACAGCACATTAGCGTACAATTTAGAGAATGAAGTTAAATTGAAAAATAATCATAATATGGATATTTAAACACATTTTTTAAAATGGTGGCCGTTCATTTCGATACAGGCTTCAGTTCTTTTGTGCATATTATCGCACCATAGACTATTGTACCTAATTCCAATTACCAGTTTCGTCCTTCGTACTAGTAACTCATGTTGATATAATTCTGTACCTACTCTATAAAAGAGTATCTTACGTACTCTAAATTCAATCTTCACTTCTGCCCGATCCGAAAAGATAAAATTACTCAGACATGCTATCTACTGTCCGTCCAAGTAGTTACGTCGCAGGGTCGTAGAAAGGGAGAAAATCACGTGACAGTTAATTACTTAACGAGGCCCTTTGATTTAAACTATTTTAAACAGTTGTATAATATTACGTAAACGTCCAATTCCTAACAGAAATTCATGTTTTCAGAAAAGAGCTACGACAGCCCAGCCACTAGCCTTTACAGAGGGGCGAGCAGAAGCTGGTGGGGGAAACCGGGATGTGACGTAAGCAAACGGACGATAGTACCTTTGCGAAAATATCGTTCAATATTGAAAGCTCTTTCGTCACTGAAGAAGGCGAACATATTTCTGGAACGTACTATACTCACTAACTCGGTACTGTTTAGTATCACCGTAAGGTACTTGACTGCATACGCTGCCTTGGTTCTGTGTTGAGGACGATTGGAAGTTTACTAATAGGAGGGGTGAGGGTGATGTATATTCAAAAACTGAAGTACAATAAAAATTGAAGTAAAAATAAAATGATGTCCCTGTATAATAATTGAGGACCGTTTTAAAAAAACTCAACAAATGCCGTTTTTTTCCTAAATGTGGGTTTTGACGGATTCTGGTCAATTGTAATGAGAGGAAAATGATGCAGAGCTCATATCACAAAACTCAACTTTTTCCGTAGAAAAGAGTGTCTCAATGTAGAGAGTTTTCATAAAACTCAACATCTCCAGTTCTTGAATTTTCACAAAACTCAACATATCCTCTAACTAAACATTTCACACTTTTATCCTGTTTTACAAGCTGCAATATTTTACAACAATATAATACATTTGCATTTTGACAACAGTGACATATTTCGGATCTCAAATATATAATATGTTGTTGTTTCCTGCGTTAATTCAGTATAAATCTGGCTGCTGTTGTAAGTGTACGTATTGTGAGTACTGTTGAAAATTGGATAAGAACCTTGAGCATTCAAAATCCGTTCAAGCTACTGAAAGGGGCAGGAAGACTAAAAACAGCTTACGTTAATCTAAGAGTAAGAAATATACAGTTGCGCCTAAAAATAATTACATTCATCCAAAGTAGACTGTAATCATTGAGAACAGGGGAAAAAGGAAAACGTGCTGCAGGTTCGTTCTGCTTAAATGATCTAGTTAATTATAGAGACAATTTATACAAAAATAGCACAAAAGTTGAACAGGAAAATTTTTTGCTAAGACATATGGAAGTTGATCTACCTAAACGGCGTAGAAGGATTTCAAGAAGCTGGAAAAATTTGTGTCTATTTCATATTTCGTAAGAGGTGAAAATGGAGAAGATTTCCCAGTAGGCCTATGTGTTGCTACGTTTAGAAAAGTGGCCGGTATGTTAATTTAGAAAAATCCTGAAATTTAACTCATAGATTGTTTTCAGATTCTTGTGGGTCTCAAAATAAAAATTGCATAATGATTGGTATGCTTGTTGGTTATCTGGAAAGCTCTGAAGTTTTTAAAGAAATCAAACATTTCTTACCTATCCTTGGGAAGGTATATGCCTCCGGACCATGTGTTTCGATTGATAGAGAAAGAGCTGAGAATACATTAATACATCACATTGCCATTAGAGTATTGTGATTTTATACTAAACAACAATGTAGTTTTATTCTCACAACAATAACTCTTCACTTTCTACAATTTAATTCTACTCCCGTCAACAATGGGACTTGCTCATCACACAGCAACACAGTATTCGTTATTGCACTCCACAGACAATGACAATTTACTTGGATTATTGAGAATAATGAACTGTTAATTTTAACTAATGTTCACAAAGCACTATTTACAAATCAGAACTGTCAGTTCTCAGTTCACAGTTCTTCTAGCTCAGTCACTCGAGTTCACAGTATCTCGAACCCCAGACCTTAGCGACAGTCCACTGAACTTCGAACTCAGGTCCCTCCAACTGCGGTCCACTGCACTCGAACTCAGGTCTTCGGATGCTCACAAAGTTGCGGACACACACAAGTCGAACTCCGGTACACAAGACTGGCTGGCTTGCTGTCCACTGACTGTAACAACACTGACTTACTGACTGACTGAAGTTCACTTGCGTCTTCTCTTTTATAACCAAACCACAGTTTCTGGAGAGTTCGCGAACCCGAATAATCTGGATATCTCCCGTCTCTGCCGCGGTCGCTCTCTCTCTTCTCTCCGCCACAGCACATGCCCCAGGAAGCAGATGCGCGCACAACCTGCCCGTCACGGCCGACCTTGCACTTCCTTCTGCTGGTCGTGAGATCGAATCTCACGTGCCTGTCACAGTATTATGAAATTATGGCAATGTTTGGAGACGTAAAAGTTTTGGTTTATGATTTAAAATCGATGACAAAAATATTGTAAAAGCTAAATTGCCGTTTAAAATGTCAGAGCTGAAGGTACTTACATATCAAAAAACTTGTAAGAATCATGTAAAGTGTTATGTACAAAATATATTTTTCTGCACCAATAGAAGTTAAAGGGTTTAAACCGAAAAATACAAGTGCTTCTGTAATGTCTAGACATCGGATTTTTAGGCACTAAAAATTGCAGTTTTAGGCGCCTAAAATAAGCTCAAAATTTGTAAAATTAGGCTCTATTTTAATGAAAATAGGCATTTTAGGCACATCAAGGTATCATACTTATTTCTTTCACTGAAATTTTTAGTTATACACTAAAATACGCACAAAAAAGTATGTTTAAACATTAAAAAAGAATACTATATTATATTTATAAACAGAGCTGCACAAATTTAATATATTGAAACTAATGAAATAATGATTATTGATATTAAGATTACTCATTTTAAGTTATTGAAATTCAGTTCCATGCTCAGACTTTATTATAATTATCTGCACAGTACACCACCAGAATTTTTTCTAAATTCTCCACAGTTAACCTTTGCCTTTTGTCACTGAGAATCATTTTGAAAGCAGAAAAACTTCTTTCAACCGAAACTGATGTGAGAGGCGCAAATTTTAAATTAGGTACAATAGAAACATCAATACTTACTGGAATATTTACACTTTCCCCCGATATCACTCTTGATACTTTTTCCAACAATGAAAATCCTACATTCTTATTTAATACGTTGTCCCACTTATTTTTAACTTTTTTCCCAGTTTCGCCCAAAGCAGAATGTATGTTCACTTGAGCTTCCTTTACTATTGCTATTTGGCTACAAAGAGATTGTTTTTCACGTTCTAATTGTTCAATGCTTGCAGGTATGAAAGAAAAGTTTGATGTTATGTAGGCAATATCGTTTTTCACTCGTGAGTCATTCAGACAACCTTTCACTGCTTTCACACACGCTACACTATCAGTTTCAGGTAATTTATCAATAACTGTGACCACTTCTTTAAAATACTTAGAATAATACACCACTGACTGAATCCAGGTTCCCCATCGTGTAACAACCGGCTGAGGTGGGAGTGGGATATCTGGAAAGTTCTCTCTGAATATTGAAATCCTGGATGGGGCTTTACAAAAACATTTTTTTGTGTTAGAAATAAACGAATTGACAAGAGGAAATTCATTCCGGACTGTTTCAGAAACCCTGTGAAGGCCATGTGCTAGACAGGTCACATGCGTGAGGTTAGGATAAAATGTTTTAAGAAGTGGAGCTGCAGCAACCATGTATGAGGCAGCATCAGTACAAAACAACAGAACTTTAGAATCGTCTATATTACCTGAGTATAAAGACTGTAGGCCTTTATTTACAAAATAAGCAATGGCTTGGCTATTCACTTTCGAAAGTTCCTTAACACATACGAGGTGTGGAATCGAAGGTCCATCAGGACTAAGTTTTCCTACTACCATATTTGCTATATACCTATTCATAGGATCTGAGGTTTCATCCACAGAGACCCATATGTAAGAATCACCTATATCCTCCCGAATGGAAGCTAAAGTTTCATTGTATATTCTGTCTAAGTAATTTTTTCTTAGGGTCGACTCAGATGGGATATTTTGTTTGCAGTATTTTTGTAAAAACTGTCTTAAAACCGGATTTTCAATTGCATTCCAGGGAATGTTAGCAGCAACAAACGCTCTGGTTAAATCAGCATAGAAATTGCTGCTGAGATTGGATGAAGTAGGCTGTGTTAGTAAAGTTTGTTGCAGTTGATTTTTCTGCTGAGTTTTAGCCTTATGAGCCGCTCCTTGCACATGCTGCTTTAGGTGGCACTTCTTTTCTTGCGAAATTTAAAAATGTAAAGTAAACTGAATTAAAATAAAATCCTAATTGTTGTATTGCCGTATTTCTATCACAAAGTTAGTGGGTTCGAACAATCAAAATTTTAATGACCTGCAAATACTTTAACTATCGGAATTTAAAAGGTTAAACTGTAGTGGTCTTAAAAAGAATTATACCTCAGGATAGCTCAGTTAATGTATAAATATTATAGGCCTACTCATTAAAATTAATAGAATTTATATATTTCAACTACTGTTACGTACCTGTTTGCTACAAATTTTGCAGAATATTATTTTTCCATCATAAGTGAATTCTGAATATTCTGTTAGCTATTGCCGGATCAATGTAGATTTTGCACTTATATTTTTCGGCATTATCGCGTTAAACTTCACAGGAAAACGTCCTACCGCTCAAAACTTCTCAACACAAATAAGTTGAGGGAAAGAGCAACTGTTAACGAGCATTCAAATGAACCGTTGTTATTGAGATTCAATTGGACAAAAATACAAAGTTCCACTTATTGTTGCATTTCCTGGTAGTGTTAACACTAGGAGGGTCATTCTTTTAAATATTTTGTAACGGTTTACCCTACTAATTCGCAGTTTTACGACTTTTCATAAATACTTCAAAAACACTCTTTCTCCAAAAATTGTGATTTTATGACACTCTGAAGGGCAGTACAGCTAATCGGTTTCAGACCGAAAACAGTCATTTTTATAGTATAGTATATCTCTGAATCGGTAGCAGCGCATGTTGTGATTGTTGCCTGCTTCAAAACTAAGGTTGGTTCTTTGTCGGCATTTATGCCTCCAAACATGTTAAATTCGGTGAAATCTATTGCGAGTGTCGTGAGATTCAAAACATTTTGTTTCCTTTATCAATGGTTTCATGGCCGGTGTAAAGCAAACTTTCCACTTTTTAAATGCCTTAAATTTCGCAGTGAATGCATGTATAAATTATAAAAAGTAAGAGTAAAATGCGAAACTTTACAGTGAGTTAGGCATTTTTAGGCGAATATTAACAAATTAGGCTCTAATAACCGTTTTAGGGCATTTTAGGGCACTATAAAACTCTTTGAATACTTTTCAATTTCCATGAAACACAAATATTAATAATTATTTTTACTTTTCTCCTAAAGAAACAAAATAGGCATTTGCCCTAGAATTCGATATCTGGTAATGTCTAAAGCACCTGACCTTCCACTGGTGAACCATGCCAGCAAAAACAAAGCTAATGTTGTGAGGAAGTTAATGCGTTACTTCCATAATGATAATTCGGAAGAGAGCAAGGTATTTTATGACAAAGTTTTACAGGGATATGCCAAATATTCTGACAATAGAAAGGATTATAATGAATGAACTGAGATTATTCTGCACGATTTTGATTTTCAGTGATTTGTGTCATGTATTGCACAAATACAAATAGTTAATTCGTGCAAATAAAGAGTTCCTGTAAACCAATAACAAATTTTGAAATAAGAAAAAAAAAGGCTTGAAATTAGATTTCAGTGTGTTCAATTAACTGTTTTTTAATTCAGAAGTATTAAAGCATTACTTTAAAATATGTATTAATGATTTTGATGAGGATTTTGCCACCTGGGAATGAAAAGTAATTAAAAATTTTAACGTATGTCCATTTAAAAAAAGGATATGTTGAGTTTTGTGAAATTCTTAACTTTTGTCATATTTTTTTTCCAAATAAATAAGATAACAATAATAGTTGCACTTTATATCAATTAATGCATCTCTGAAAGAGGACCAATGTCTATTTTTTCAGAATTACAATATCAAAAGTCTGAGAATAAACTAAAAAAAAACGTTTCCTGTAAAATTTTTGAAGTGGCGTTTGTTCAGTTTTGTGAAAACAGTCCTCAATTAATGACGTATATATATTCGTAATTTCAAAAATAAAATATTTTCTCCAAAGCCAGTCTTTGAGGAAATGTCCCCATAACACTGGCAACATTCCCACGCTGGATAACAATAGCTATTCTTTGTCTCAAGAAGTCACTTGACCTGGAATCTCCATTGAGCGATTGCAATTTTTTTATTCAATTATGGACAAATTATCCACCTAGTACGTACACCATAGGAAAACCTGAAGTTAGCATCGATGCCTATATATTAGCTCATGGCTCAAAACAGGAAAGAGGTCTTAATCACTGTAATGATTTCTTCCAGGTCTTGTGTACTACACCTCACAAATGAATACGCTGTCGCGTGACCTCCTCAGAGAGTTGGAATGCCCCGTGTGTCTGCGGTACTTCATACCTCCAATTCCTCTCTGCAGCAACGGACATAGTGTTTGCAATTCCTGCAGAACTAAAGTTCGTGACTGTCCGACCTGCAGGTGTGCGTTCATAAACTACAGGAGTCTCATAGGGCAGTTGTTGTTGTTTATTTAACTGTCCCAAGACATGTCTTAAACATCGCAAGTGATACCAAGAAGGCACCACCTATGAGGCAGCTAGGCCTGGAGATAAGGGGTAGGGTGGCCAGTTCCTTTTCCCCCTTCATTGTATATATCGCCGATTAGCTACATATTACACTAGTCAGACTTCAGATGCATACAAACATTTCAGTCTTGGCGTACGAAAATTGGCATACAGACATTTGACATACTCAAAATTGTGAGACATATATTTGGAATACATTTATTTGGCACATTACGTTTTCATTCACAAAAATTTGGTAGGCCTATACAATAAATTTGGTATACGTTAACAAAGAGACATAGAATGATTTAATATGGTGCGAAATACAGGCACAGTAATAGTATATTTCTCATAGATTAAGGTTATGACTACATGGACTTAAATTTAATAATCTAGAGTTCTGTTATTTTGCTTGTATTGTTGGTAATTCAGTGAAATATTCTTTAGCCGCCTATTTACTCTGGTCTAATGCTTTCTCCGTGGATCCTTTATCCTTCTCCCTGCATCCAATGTGCGTCCGTTTTTATTGTTGGTTCTTTGTTTATAATACAGATTTCCTGCATAAGACAACTGGAAACGAATCTATTGACACTCCATTTTAGTGCAGATTAGTATAAAACAGCTAATATTGTGGAAAATTTTCCAAATTAAGGTAACTATGGCTTCATTGCAAAACTGAAAGTGAAGAATGTTATTATTAATATCCTATGGAAATTGTTCCCCAATGCCAATGGATATATGAGTACCTATCAGGAGACCTGGATTCGAGTCCTGGTACCGTATGAAAGTTTCTCTTAAAATTAATAATATGAAGAATGTTATTATTAATATCCTATGGAAATTGTTCCCCAATGCCAATGGATATATGAGTACCTATCAGGAGACCTGGATTCGAGTCCTGGTACCGTATGAAAGTTTCTCTTAAAATTAATAATATATCAATAATATAATACTAAAGTGTTTTCTTATGAAAACTGCAGTAGGCTAAATTGAGTATAATAAATGCCGTACAACAAATTTAGGTAGGCTAAACATGAGTAGGTAAAATAATATTTATTTTAACTTGTTTATTTAACGACGCTGTATCAACTACAGGTTATTTAGCATCGATGAAATTCGTGATAGTGAGATATTTGGCCAGATGAGGCCGAGGATTCGCCATAAATAACCTGACATTTGCCTTACGGTTGGAAAAAACCTCGGAAAAAACCCAACCAGGTAATCAGCCCAAGCGAGAATCGAACCCGCGTCCGAGCGCAACTCCAGATCGGCTGGCAAGCGCCTTAACCGACCGAACTACGCCGGTGTCTGGTAAAAAATAATATTAGGTGAAAATAAAGTATGCTGAAATTGAGTATTTCGAATGTCCATATGCCAATGTTTGTATACCAAGAGACATAGAATCGCATACGGGCTATTCCATATGAAATCGATCAGCAAAAAACCTTTTTTTTATACCCTAATTTTTTCCCTACTTATACAAGGCGCTGAGGGGAGTGCATTTTCAAAAATATATCGTCGAAAGTCAAACGGTTTTCGTATTATTAAGCGACAAATTTAGCGTATTTTATAAAAACAAGCCTCTTTCAGCGTTCAGAACTCTGGAACCATTTACTGCAGAACATTGAACGAGAGCTTATTTTGAAGCTGACATTTGGTAGGTTATGTTAAGAAGTAATCCTTATTTTTATTGTACACAGAGAGAGAGATAATCTGATTTTACTTGCTTTTAGGCTTTTTGGCCATTTGTAAAAATGTAAAAAAATATTGAGAAAAAACCTTGCATTATTAACAGGGATTCGGCATTGTTTGCTTAGTGGTTCTGAAATAAGTTTCGAGGGTATTAAATAGATTATTTTCACACGCCTAGGGTTGAACGGCGCAGTACCGCATGCACTGGCCGAGAGCTGAAGATAAGCGAGCGTTGGGCGTCATTTTACACCTGTGTTTATGAAAACCTATGATAAAGCTAGCACAGCCATGTCTGCTAGACGACACATCACGTGTTTGTCTCCTGGCCTTGCTTGTCTCGGCTAAGCTCCGTCTCACAGTCAGCTGGTTAGTTCACGCGCGTACTATTTATTTTCTTTATTAGATATTTTCAATACTTTCTTATCAACATACCATCAGTAAAAAAATATGTGTATATTTGTACTTTCAATGCGGAATCTAACCATATATTTTTAAAATATTTTTTCCTAGCCAAAGGCGTCTTAATGAGGAAAAATATAAATTTCTCCATTTCCGTAAAAAGTAAGAAAATCTGTTTATATGTCAATATAAACTTCAATTTCCCAGCATCAAAATAAACCGTGATTTTGATCATTGGGTGAAAGGATTTCGGAGCTACAACAGTTTAAATTTGCAAATTTTATGAAAATACGATAAATTTAAATATATTTAATTTAAACACGATGAAGTTCTGATGCCTCAAACTTTGCACAAAGCATTGTATCACAGTTTTCTACGTACAAAAAAAGTTTCGTTGTATTTAGAAAAATTAAGGTCAATTTTCTCCGTATTTCGGTCGATTTGACATGCAATAGCTCATACTGTTCTTCCTTTGACATATCGTCAAGTGTGATGTGCTGTCTGGTAATAGGTTATTATTATTATTATTATTATTATTATTATTATTATTATTATTATTATTATTATTTGTCAGTGTGAATATTTAGGTAGTTCTACCGAAATAAAGCAGTGCGAACAGAGCCGATAAATCTCCCAATCTATGGAAATTTTTATGGATTTTCACACGCAAAGGGTTGGTAACTCTGTCGCTCGGTCTAAAATGCAACCACAGATAAATACCATTATAGACTCAACAATCATTCGCGCTGTTCTTATCTTTCTCTCGTTTGCTCTGTTTATCTTTGCTAATGTGCTGACTAGCAGAAACGTAAACGCATTCTTAAAGAAAAGGTTAGTTACATAATTACTGATGTTATAACTATAAGTAAATAATTCTTGTGCATGTACCAATATGCTTTAAGGCGTTTCACATTAGTTTTAGATAGCCTATTGAGTTAATAGATATGCGGTATGTGGAACGTTTCAAATCTTCAATGTGAATTTTCGTATGTAATGAATTAATGATACAATATCAGAAGTTTTATCAGATACGTTATGTACTGCATATTACATTTAATTTTAGTTGTGCATATAAAATAGTACAACTTTTAAGTAAAGTAAAACTTCTTTCTCGAAATATGAACATAATTATATGGAATGAAGAAAATATTGGCGAAGATGATGACGATAAAATAATAGTTAGAGCCCGGCTGTTTGACAGAAAGCATTTTATTACAGGTTTCACATAATGTCCAGGTTAATTATATAGATTCAAATGTATTTCGATGTATTTGTCAGGGATAGAGACGATTTTTATTTTGCCTGAGGTCTGATGTAATACTTATTTCATTATGCAAACAGAATTATAAGTACGCTTAAAATTTCCTCCCGCGCACCCAAATGTCATTAATGAAAAGTACAGACTGCATTGTCTCCAAATACTGACTTATGAAATAAAGCAAATCTGCCAAATAATGGAAGTTAATAGCTAGGCTACTACAGTTTTGGTAGACAGAAATCCATCTACACTATTAGCTTGCTTTAAACAAGTTCTAATTACGTCAGTTGATGCAAAACGATTTTTTTCTGTAACGAAAACTGTTCTTTTAGAAGATAAAATTCAACATCAGCAAATCTGAATGTGTACCTTGTGCTAATGTGCAAAGGATACGTTGTGTTGCATAAATATAATACAAATCAAATGATAAAATATATTTTGCCTTTTCTTAAACTTAGAGTCTTTTTCGTACTTTTAATTGTTTTTTGTCCGTCTATTACGCCTTTTCTTGATTTACAGTGTCTTTTTTCATATTTTACTTGCTTAGTTGTCTGCCTATTTAAGTATTATAGTGCCTATACATCCAGGCTATAATAATAATAATAATAATAATAATATATAAATCCCACAAGGGTAGCTGCCCTTCAATAAGGGTTGCCAAGAGACACATCATACTAAACAAATAAAAATAAAATAAACATTTGTGTAATGATTGTTATTTTCAAACGGAAGCTACCCTTGGAAAAGTACGTTTATTCAATAACTATTAGTAATCAGATAGAATATAAAGAAATTTAGGTGTACAGGTGATTACGTAAAATCTGAACAGAATATTTCATTACCTTTACACCAATAATTTTCATAATTTTTAAAGAAATTCAAAAGACTTACAACATTCAACTGAGAATTTTGGAATTATACTCCTTGCTCCAAACAATAATCCAAATACTTCAATCTGTTGTTGTATATGATAATAATCCCTAAAGTATTCAATTGTAGAATCATAGATGGTCTTATTTTCTTCGTGTACTGCTATGGGTTGTTCAACTGCAGTTTCAAAGCGCACGGTGGGATCGTTGATTAATAATAATAATGACGGGGAAAGTAACTGTCCACCTTATACCATTATCTCCTGGCTTAGTTGTTTCATGATTGATACCTTATTGGCGTTACTTTATGAGGTTCCAACCTGTCTTTGGATAGCTAATCAAAACAACAATAATAATAATAATAATAATAATAATAATAATAATGTAGATGTGGCAGTAATACCCTATCGGTATACGTAAGAAGGCATTTACGGTATGCTATTATACTGGTATGTGAATTTGTGTACAATAATGAATGAATGAATGAATGAATGAATTTAGCCTATAACATCCCTTGAGGGCTAAGGCCTCCCACCGGTAGGTGGGGTAGCTTTACGAGCACTCACTTATGTAGCGGGTGCCGGCACTCACTAGGCTAGCTATTTCTAGAGAGTGTTTGTTGCCCTGGGGTATTTCACAGGTTTGTTGTTATTCCAACTACAGTGTATTCACTGAACATTTTGTGTGTGATTGGTACGTTTTCTTTTCACTTCACTTTTGCACTTGCACTTGCAACTATATTGCACTTTCACTGATCACTGTTGGTTCTGATGTTGCGTCTGTATTTGCAGCTCGCTTCGGTTCTGGCGCTTCCTCTGTATTTCTGCGTTTACATTTATGCTGTGCTTCACCTATCGCTGTCGTCCCGGTGCCTGTTTCCACTTTCCTCTGTTCCTGCTAGTCTCGTCCATTGGTGACCAGCTCGTTTGACGAATGAGTCCGCCCATCTCGTCTTCTGCCTCCCGACGCGCCTTTTGCCGGTCCTGGGGTCCCACATGGTTGCTCTGTATGTCCATTTGGTACTCTATATCTTCGCCACGTGGCCTCCCCATTGCCATTTGAGCCCTTCTGCTATGTCGATCGCGTCCTTCAAACCTGTGGTTCTACGTATGTCTTCTTTCCGGATCTTGTCCCTTAGAGATACTCGCAATATCATCCTCTCCATTTTTCTCTGGCATACTTGGATCATGTGCTTTGTCTTCCCGTTTAATGACCAGGTTTGGCTGCCGTATGTCAGTACCGGTAACACACATTTTTCTAACACTTCCGCTTTTGTACTTGTTTTCAGGGTTGCGTCTTTCAGAATGAAGTTGAGGCTCCAGAATTTCTTCCAGGCTTGTCCAATTCTTCTTTTCACCTCTTTCTCTATGTTGTAGTGGAATGCTAGGTTTTGTCCCAGGTAAACATATTCCGGTACATATTCTATTGGTGTCCCGTTGATGTTTATTGGTAATTCTGTGACGTTGGTCATTACTTGTGTCTTTTTGAGGTTCATTTGCAGGCCCGCTTCCGCGCTCATGAGTAGTTAAATATAGAAAACGGACATCTGTCGTCTCCATAGTTTTGATCTAGAGGCAATTTTTTTAATTCACAGTGTTCTTTGTAATATTTAACACAATATATTTTATAAATGTAGTGTTAGAGTTTGCATATGGTTTCACTATAACTGGAAAGAGCATGAAAAATTGTATAAAAAACCACAGCTATCTAAATTTCGATTGAGGTCAGATGTCCGTCTTTGATATTAAGCTAGTGCTGCTTATGATTAGGTTTTTCTCCGGAGCGGTTGTTTGTGAGCTTTCAATCGGAGACCTCCGGTTACCTCCGATTGATGCCGCGCGGGTTGCATATGTGCTGCGGCGCAGACATACTCTTTCCGCTGAGCATTCCTTTAATCGGATCAGGTAGTGATCCGAGTCCGCTGACGTCCGCGTATCTTTATATAATTTGTAATTTTTTGTTGTTTAGTTTCTCTTTTTTATTTACCCCCTTCTCTCTCTCTCTCTTTCTTCGGCTCTTCTTTTTTTCTTGTTTTGCTTGAAGTACTGAGTTAGCTGACAGATTTTTTTCTAGTTTAGAAATTCATAGTAGGCTCCATGTGGAAAAGCGTATTAGTTTAAGTCAATGATCAAATTAATAACATTACAATTAACTGAAAACTAACGCAGAAGTAAAGCTTTTCAGTAGATAATGTAAACATTTATAATTTTCCTGGAAATACTTGTTTATTCACAAACAGTTTTTGTCAATTATTATTCTAATCGGTTTAGTTTAACGTAAAATGTTAAGGGAGTTTCAGAATGGAACAAAAGAAACGTGTGGCATCAATGGATTAAAGTTTACTGTCCAAAATAATTTATTCGGATTCTTCACCGAACAGGATTGTGATCATTTGTTAAAGGGTGTCAGTATTTGAACTGTCTCTTCTAAAACGCGTCACTCTTCCTCTGTAATAAAAAATATAAGCTGATATCAACTTAAGGATAATCTTAATTATATTATTACCACACGTTTCTTTAGTTTCAGAATGAAACTCAATATTTTAATCTGAACATTAAAATATAATTCAAGTTGCCTTTTAAATATTCCATACAAGTTATGTATGTTTTTATTGCCTCGAAATTTACATTTTATAGAAATTTCAAGACTTTTTTCTAGACTGTGGACCTTTGCAACAATAGCACAATATGCTGGATCAATCTTAGTGGATCCTTTTTTGCTAAAATTCTTCTGTTTTTTTTTTTTTTTTTTTTTTTCAATTTTTCATTCGCAATGTTACTCTGTCTACACAACAAACCACGAAATTATTTATTAGAACTTTTATATATAAATCAAAGTAAACACGCTTTTTAAAAGAGTTTAAAAGTGTTTTGAACAGTTAAATTTACTTCCATATTTGGGGTATTGTCTGTAACAGTGGGAAAAACCCTGTTGTTTAGTCCCCATGAATTAATTACTTGAATTCAACCAGCAATTTTGTCGGCTGTATGACTTTCCTTGATGATAGATAAGTCCAAAGAACAGAAGTTAATTGGTCACCTGTCACGTAGTGGCCTGTTACTGTTACGTATCCATCTTACCTGTTGGAGGACCAACAGTTTTTTAAGTCCTTTAATTCCGTTCGCAGATTATTCTGAACGCTGTCGTATAAGTCGCCTAAAATAAGTTGAAATATTCACGTAAAAGTAGATACCAATTGAAAAAAGCAACTAAGAACCCAGGTTAGTTAAATTATAATGAATAGTTTTTTATGTTTTCTGCACACTATCACAATGTTTTATCACGTAAACCACGTGCTCTATTTACTTACATGAGAAAAAGTGTTACGACACTGCAATGAATATCTTGGGTTTAAACCCTTGACGATATATTTAAATCCGGCATCTTCAACGACGCTGAGTGGTTGCATATCATTGGATATAAACTGAATTAAAAGTTTATCCAATTTAACTTTTTCAGCACTGTTCGATAGTAGTGCTGAGTGTTCCGAGCTGCTGTCCAACATAATTGTCGGCGCTTTCTTCAAGTTCGCGATTGTGGGATCGCTTCAAATGATCTAACAAATTCGAAGTACCGCCACCCTTAGAGTAAATTCGCCCACAAACTTCATCTTCATCTAAATTAAAGAATTTCCATGCTACGGATATTCGATTTGGTGCCATTTTATTCCACTCCAACTACCGTCAGTCCGTACGCGCCGGTCGTCCTTGAGCTCTACGTCCTCCAACTTCGCTTCGCTCCGAACCACCGCATCCCTCCGTATGTCCCCTGTTCCACCTACGATAGTACCGGAGATCACCGGTGGAGAGCTTTATTCGTAATCTCCTATTCCTCCGCGGTAGTAGTCACTCCGATGAGCATCACTATATTAAGCTACTCATATTTACTTACACAGTACAATTTATGAACTTAATATTTGACTCATAAAGCACTTGTAGTTATGGTACCTCTGATTCAGGTTCTGACTGATACGTACATCTATTTTTTTTCGTTTATTTTACGACGCTTTTTAAACTGCTATGGTTAAGTATATAGCATCTGAATGAGATGAAGGTGATAATGCCAGCGAAATGATTTGAGGGCCCAACGACGAAAGTTTCACAGCATTTGTTCTTATTCGGTTGAGGGAAAACCCCGGGAAAAACGTTAATCAGGTAATCTGTCCCAACCAAAATTTGAACCCTGACCCGCTCGTTTCACGGTCAGGCGTGCTAACTGTTACTCTATAGCGTACACGTATTATCAGCAGGCTTCGAGACTTTGGACCCGATACAATAATTTTACTGTGCTTGTGCTATAGGTTGTTGACTCGCTGCAGGTAGTGAAAGATAGAGATGTGTTGAGGTAACAACGTTGCTATTTAGAATAGAGTACGGTAGTATGGGGAAACGCACACATATGGACATTTTGAAAATAAATATACATTACACAATGACAATGTCAAAAGAATGTGAAAAGCATTTATTCTCCTGTATTTTATAAGCATTTGTGTTTAATTATACACAATGTTAATGGTGGAAATAAACATGTAGCAATTTTAATTTCTTCATTTATCCTATTGGTCGTCTTTAGGAAGTGCAGTTACAGTACCGAATTGCAATGTACTACAAGATACATTTTCAGTGTCTCAAACGTAAATCTTTTTGAGTTGTCTACTAAACACAGTTTGTACTGTGAAAAGATGCGCTCTACGTCGCATGACATTACAGGGGCAAAACGAAAAAACGTAACATTATTGCAGTCTCTAAGAGACAGTCTTTTATTCTCGGGTGACTCTATGTCCTAATTTGCTGTTTATATTACACAATGCTCCATATCCGTTATTTTTACATAAAATTGATTTTCACTTCTGTTTTACACGTTCAGTAACCGGTGTACTTGGTGTCTCATTAATTCTCTGTGTCATTTCCTCAATTAATTTGAGGGCTTCCGGTATCTCTTCCTCTGACTTTTCTAACCGTGTAATAGTTTCAGACACCGTTTGAAAATAGGTTTGTATGAAAACCAAATTATTCATTAGAACCTTCAAATACAGAGCGTTTTTCTTTGCGTATTTGTTGGCATTCATTCTACAGTATCCCCACCCAATGTACGCTTTACCACTATACTCAGTACGCCGTTATGCAGATTTCCCACTGAACAGGTCTATCGGGTCCGAAGTCTCGAAGCCTAATTATCAGGCAGTATATACATCTCACTTGACGATATAGATTACATCTGAAGTCTATTTTAATATAGCTAGTCAGCGATGTATGCAATGGAAGGGGAAAGAAACTGGCCACCTTATCTCATTATCTCCTAGCCTAGTTATCTTATAAGTGGTGCCATGTTGGTATCACTTGTGGGGTTGAGACAATTTTGAAATGATAACTGCATGTGAAATACAACTGAAAAAATCCTAAATAACTTGGTTTCTTCAGTTTTAAACAGAAGGTGTTTGTGTATATAGACAATCGAACTCATGTCCCTACAATGAAACGTCAGTAGGGTTAGGTTGGTTTTTCACTTTTTCAATCATAACGAACACTCAAGAGATGAACACGGTGCACGGCGACCTTCTCAAGAAACTGGAGTGTCCTGTGTGTATGCACTATTTTGTTCTACCTATCTACTTGTGTTATAATGGACACAGCATCTGCAGTTCTTGTAGAAATAAAGTGTCCTACTTGCAGAAATAATTTCAGCAAAAACAGGAGCGTAACATTGGAGACTATTGTACTAGGTCTGTACTACCCTTGTCACAACAAGAAAGAAGGCTGTACAGAAATATTGCCCCATGACTTGATCATGGAGCACGAGGAACTCTGTGCACTGGTGAATCACGAATGTCCTTTTAGGAAGAAATTTGAAGCGTTTAAAGAATGCGGATGGGTTGTAACTTGGGATGAAGTTAAAACACACATACAGGAAGGCCATGGAAAGGGTTTCGTAAGAGAAAGTGAAAGTATTTCAATCACTCGCGTTGGCGGCGTATGTCTGTTATTCGCTTTTGGAGAATATTTCTTCCGTAAAAGCGACCGGTCCCCAAATATAATTTTCAACCAGTATTTTATCACCCCAACTTTCATATGAATTGCTTCGGTTTGAAGCCCAAACTCCTTTAGCACCCCGCAATTAGCTGTGTTTCTCCCAATTCCAAGTAATCGTTTCAGGAAGTCCGTTTGTACCTTATTTAATTTTCCCGCATTTTCCTAACCCCAAATTTCCGCACCATACAACATAGATGATCTGACCATAGCTCCGTATACTAGCTCCAATGTTGCTGCAGGAATATCTGGCACTTTAGTGATCAATTTCAATACCTCCGCACTCTTTCCCCCGCAATTGCGTTTCGTTATGTCAATATGTTTACTCCAGCTCCCGTTCATTGATTTTTTTTCTATTTTAGTATGTTATTTTCCGACGCTTATATTTTAGCGTCTGAATGAGATGAAGGTGATAATGCCGGTGAAATGAGTTCGGGTCCAGCACCGAAAGTTACACAGCATTTGCTCATATTGGGATGAGGGAAAACTCCGGAAAAAACCTCAACCAGGTAACTTGCCCAGACCGGGAATCGAACCCGGCCCACCTGGGTTCGCGGCCAGATGCGCTAGCCGTGTGTGGACCCGTTCATTGATAAAGTAACCCCTAAATATATGAAATGTTTCACATTTTCCAGTATGTGCCCATCGTAAGTTCATGTCTCATCCCTACGTATATACAGATCCATTTTTAAAGTAATTGTTTGGTCTTATCTGTATTAACAGTCATGCCCTATTGACTACAATAATTCTCCAAACAGTAAAGTTCCTGTTGCAGTCCATTTATCGATCGAGATATCAAAATCAGATCATCTGCATATAAGAGTGCAGGTATGGAGATCCCGTCTAAATTTGGAGCTTCAGATTCGATTTTTTCGAGATAACGATATGCTGTTTTTAACATACAGTTTATTTATTCTGTTTAAAAAGTATAACAAATGAAATAAAGTTTAAACGCAATATTTTTAACTGCATAGTGCATCCAGTACATGCACACCACAACATTTTAAGATAGTTCTACACAATCAACAATGCTGTCTGCATTCAAAATATGGTATATCCACAGTCTAGTATATACAGTCACGAAGCTTGGGATGATTTTTTGCATTTCTCGCGATAGTTGCTAGCCGCTAGGAGCTCTGTGAGTAACAGAAACAATAGACTGTGCCACAGCCATCATGATCTAATACAGGCCGTAAGGCAGACCGTTTGACTCGCATAACCCGATCACGAAGGGCGACTTTTGAACCATATAAATTAGTTGGAATGCATAAAGAGTAACATATATTTCTCCCAAATGTAGTGTAATTGCATTAATAAAATTTAAAACAATGATTATGAGACACTTCAGACATAATTCACTTGCGAGTTAAGGTGTAACATTATTTTTGGTATGAAAATTACGTTGTTCGTATGTGTAATATCTGCCTTTATTTCGATTAAATATTGCATAATTCTTGTACATTCATTTATGCACGATTCCATAATTTTTATTTGCACCGCACGGATATTTAGGTATGCTGAAATTATAGGTTATGTTTCCTGTACCAGTTGTCCCTTTCTGTCTAATTTTAGTGGTCTCCAATGCCCTGCCATTACATATGTACCGGTATGTTATGTCGTACGGAAATTATAGGTTATGTTTACTATATTTAATTTATATTCCTATATTCGCAATAATACATTATAATTAAACATAATGTCATGTATGATACCCCGCACATTAAATTTGTCTGTATTTTAATACTACAATTGAGTACTGAATTACTGTATTTATCTACTACCTAAGAGACGAAGTAACACAATCGTACGTACACTAATTTCATAGGAGTGGTATGGTAAATTTTCGATCTACAATTAAGGAAGATAGATGTGCTAAATTTAAACCACAAAATAAATTCTTTTTTTATTAAACCTCAAAATAGCTTCAATTCTAAACTTAAAATGTTGATGAGAACAGATTATTGTTAACATATAAAATACTCTTCACATTGAAATAACACAGTTTTATAATTATTTCTGCAACATATTATGCAGCAAGAAGTAAACGAAACTTACTAAATAAAAATAATAAAGTTATAATATAATAATTCAGTGAGCTCGATACATTGAAATAGAAAACCCGAACATACATTACGGCGGTCTAGATCGAAAAGGCATTGACTGTGCGGTATTTCGCATTGTTGTCAAAAGTTGTATAAATTGTGAAATATTCGTTATCGGTTTTAATAGCTGTAAATGGCTAAAATACAATAATTTTAATAATTATATGGGACAAGGAGATTTTGTAGCACTATAAATTGTAAGAAAAAGAGGTCAGTGGTATCCTTATTCCGAAAGATCCAGGAAGATGAGTTTATAAAATATAATATATACTTTATGAAAATAATATATAAACCTTATGTATTTCGTATTTCAATAGTGGAAGGAAGGTGTTAATTTTTTTTCAAAAAAACACGATATCGAAAGTACAATACATTTTTTATCGTCTGCTAGGGAAAGAGTCTGTGATGAGGCGATAGTAGCTATCCTGGTGGTGAGCAACTATCTATGGATGCAAATTTAGTAAGTATTGAGCTTCGTGACTGTATATACTAGACTGTGGTTTCTCTTAACAATCACAGAAAGAATTCGTGATTTCGCAACAGTTTTCAGCAGTGTTGTCACTTTTGGTACAATTGTACGGATCTGGTACAATTTTAAATGATCTGTACCCTTGTACGTACAACCACTTTTTTCAATTATTTGGTGCAATCTGTACTTTCTTCTATTTTTTCTAGTATGAAAACAGACATTATAACTGGCTTTAATAAAGTTAAAAAAATATATATTATGATTATACCAAGTAGGCAGTACCAACGTTGTGATTATTGTCGGTAGCCAACAATCAGATTTATAGCTCACTTTAAGGTCAACACATTAATAAAGAATGTAAATAATCAGAAACTTTTATTCACCACTTGACCACTGGTCATTGTTGACATAGAATACTAAGATAACTGCCACTGCTGCTAAAAGCAGGACTAGAGCGGTTTCAGAATAAGAAGGCATACGCCAATCCAGTGTTATTTATAACATCGAACAGCAGGTTAAAATACATTGGACACATGTCTATCTAACCTTAACAAACACACCGTGGATCAGAACGCAAATCTAGTAGCTGCACAAAATTAATAACTTCTCTACATTGTAACGGATTGTTATGAAACTTTGTACAGGTCTTACAGGGACACATATTTCCTCTATCAACTCTGATTACGTTTGCACAAGAACTACCTTTTATAAGGGGTGCATTTAGACAAAATAACTTCTAACAGATTTTTATGAAACGCTGTACGAAAGTTATATTTTTTATACACGAACCATATTTACGATTCCATATGAGGAACTACACCTTTACAGGTGGTGCATTTAAACAAACTTGATAACTTCTCCTATCTAAGAGATTTTATGAAACTTTATAGGGAAGTTGTAGGTAGCACATATTTTTTTGTCTACAAGTCTCATTATGTTTCTAAGAGGAACTACCCCTTCATAGTGGTGCATTTAGACAAAATTAATAGCTCTTCCACAAAATATATTTTTATGAAACGTACAAGAATTACAGGTAACATAGAGATGTAATCAGAGTTTGTACACAAAAAATGTATGTTACCTGTAACTCCTAAACAAAGTTTCATAAAAATATATTAAGTGGCGCGTTAAGTATACCTCTTCATAGAACATCTCGTTATTCATCATCTTTTACAGTATCCACCTCGCGACAATGGAATTCCCTGTCACAAAGTATTAGGCGTTGCAAGACAATAAACACCTTTAAAAACAGCTTAAAAGATAACCTTCTTAGCATTTCACTCCAATTATACTGACTTAAACTATCACTGTCTACATTGTTACTCCTTCCTTTAGACATGCATCGTGATAGTGCTGCATTTTCAAAATTGTCTCATAATAATCTCTTTCTATTATCTAACATTATCTGAAATATATTAACATTCTATGTATTTTAGCTTAATTCTACTACATAGTTTGTATTTCAGTGTTTAATTAATAGTTCTTAGTATTTTATTGTTTAATTCGTAAATAACTATTGTATACATGTAGTTCTTATCTAAATCAAATTGTTGAATTTTTTGTAAGTTGATACATATGTATGTATACTTTTTGCTGGTTGAGTGGAAGACAAGGCTAACTCTGCCAGCTAAAATAAATTATTATTATTATTATTATTATTATTATTATTATTATTATTATTAGGGTAAACTAGGGTCTGTTGGACAGTCGGGCATTTTGGACACTTTGTACTTTAACGTGTTACCTCGCCACTTGTGAGCACCACATTCTGCTAGAAGTCAATGACTGAAGTAGCCACGAGTGGGGCTACTTCCGTCATTGACTTCTAGCAGAATGTGGTGCTCACAAGTGGCGAGGTAACACGTTAAAGTACAAAGTGTCCAACATGCCCCACTGTCCAACAGACCCTACTTTACCCTATTATTATTATGTAGGAGAGAAGTTATTCATTTTGTGCAAACTCACCCCATATAAAGGTGTAGGTCCTCTTACACCAACGTAATCAGAGTTTGTACACAAAAACAATGTGCTGCCTGTAAGGTCTGTACAAAGTTTCATAACAATCCGATAGAATGCAGAGCAGTTATTAATTTTGTCCAGCTGCACTCTATGCGTATATTAGTTTACAGGTGAGACGTAGAGAAGTAATGAAAAATCTGACATATTAAAGTTGTCATCTTCTGTAAAAAGGAAAAAAAGCGCAATAGAACAATATGTTTATAAAGTGAATAATTTTCACAAAAAATGTTCTAGGACGCAATGTATTTCAAATATATGAGACGGGTACAATATTCTTAGTGTCTTATTTAACAGGAGTAAGGACAGAAATTTTGATATTTTTTATTGAAAACAATTTTCTTGAACCATGCTTCTGAGACAAATGTCATAATTTCTATCTTCACACCTTTGTAAGCCTTTTGTGGCCATATTTAAATGTCTGAGGTGCAGCATTTTAACGGCAAGTACATGCCTCCTTTCTGGCAGTTGTCCCGTAGGTTTACTACTTTTTCAGCATGTTTGCTTATAGTCTACAAAAAAAAATTCCTTACGATGCAATTTTTTTCTACATTTTAATTCAACTTTCAGGAAGTGTTAGGTACTCAAATTGTAATGATTTAAAATTGTCTGAACTTTTATGTACTTTGATATTTGGTATACCACTATTTTAGTGCCGTATTCATAGACATTTTTAGCGCGGGCTTTCGGTGGATGATCAGCGTTTTTCGTATTCATAAACCAGTGTTAGCGATAGGATATGATTTGGATTCTGTATTAGTAACCTGTGGATAGCCGGGGCCAGCTTAGTACGCTCGTAGCGCGTGCTGCGAAATGTCTATGAATAACACCCATAATGTTGAATATAACGCCAAGCTATTTCTTCAGTTTTTATGTGAAATGCATAATTTAAAAAACATAAAATCCAGGTAAACTTCTGTTTGCATACGCATAAGCAAGCTATATTTCAAATTTCGCATAATAAAACTTAAATTCATGTCGCAAGGAACATTTTTTATAAGAGAAGAAAAAAATACAACGAAATAACTAAAAAGCTAATTGATTTAGATTACATATATGGTGAGAAAAGGCCAAATAATTACCTGATGTTCGTTATACAACTAGGGAAAACCCCTGAAGAAACCCAACCAGGTAATCGGCTCAAGCAGGAATCGAACCTATGCCCCAGCGCAGCTTCCGATCAGCAGGCAAACGAACCTATCGCCTGAGCTACGTTGGTACCATAATAGGCTATTCAGAATAGAGGAAGTACTCGGTTTTAGAATAAGAAATTGGACATGGCACTCAGTTTTATGCTGCTTGTAAACGATCAAATTTCACTTCCAATTCAATACTTTACATATATGAAAACTTGTCAAAGACTGATCAATATTGAAACGATTTGTCGAAGACTGTTTCACGTTACTTAAGATTTAAGAATATCTTAAAACTTGCTACAAGATCATTGAAAGGTAATGTATGTACGCCTACCCAACAAATATTGTAGCAGTAGCAGTAGCAATAGTAGTAGTAGTAGTAGTAGTAGTAATAGTAGTAGTAGTAGTAGTAGTAGTAGTAGTAGTAGTAGTAGTAGTAGTAGTAGTAGTAGTAGTAGTAGTAGTAGTAGTAGTCGTCTAACTTGGCAAGGAGTAAAACGACGATACAAAAAACACTACAAATTTACACAGTACAGCACACACACAAAACAGAAGAAGATAATCGTAATATGATGTAAACAAGTTAGTAGAAATATGACATAATATATAACATATAGAAAGAAAGAGGCATAATAAAATGTGAACAGTAAGTCAAAATAAATGAGACATACAAAGTATAAAACTATGATACAACAACAATAACAATAATAATAATAATAATAATAATAATAGTAATAGTAATAATAATAATAATAATAATAATAATAATAAAATAGTAAAGTACGAAGCATACTATAATGAACACAATATTTTTAGGTATACACAGCAAGGAAAATTAAGTTTATAAGTTATCACATGTTAGATATATCATTATCGGGAAATATGATGAAACAGAAACAAATATCACCAGAATATCAAAAATGTGGTGAATACGTGGAAACATGCAATACAACACTTGTCATAACAGTACGTTAATTTGACAATTCGTCATAATGTATGTAAATCCTTTGGAGAATATTATTCTCAGGTAGTGAGTAGGCTGATTTCGCTTTTTAATCAGATGTGTTGAAATTTAGAAATGTTTGAAATCCTTGTCCTATTATTGCAAGGAAGCGAGTAGGCTGATTTCGGTTTCATCAGATGTATTGATATTTAGAAATGTTTGAAATCCTTGTTCTATTATTGCAAGGTAGTGAGCAGGCTGATTTCGCTTTTTAATCAGATGTATTGAAATTTAGAAATGTTTGAAATCTTTGTCCTATTATTGCTAGAAAGTGAGTAGGCTAATTTCGATTTGATCAGGTGTATTGGTATTTACAATATTTGAATCTTTGGTCTATTATCATCAGGTGGTGAGTAGGGTGACTTCGGTTACTTGATCGTTTCTGAATCTAATTTATTTTGCAGTGCGCAAGACCCCAGATATGAGTGCACTACAGGAAGATCTTCTCAGGGAACTGGAGTGTCCCGTTTGCTTCCACTTCCTGATGCCACCCATCGCCTTGTGCAAGAATGGACACAGCATCTGTAAGATATGCAGAAATAAAGTGCAACAGTGTCCCACCTGTAAAGACGATTTCACGGACAACAGAAGCATATCACTGGAAAAAATTGTGCTAGGTTTGCACTATCCTTGTGAGAACAAAACAAAAGGCTGCGCAGAAATGTTGCCCGGCGAGCTGATGATGGAGCACGAGGAAATCTGTGGGCTGGGGGTACACGAATGTCCTCTGAAGAAGAAAGCCATAGGATTTGAAAATTGCAAATGGATGGGAACTTGGGGTGACCTCAAGACACATATAAGAAGAGATCATGGACAAAATTTTTTTCGGGAACATTCAAGATATTGGCCGGCCCTTGAAGGCGTGACTATGTTGTTCGTTTTCAAGGAAGTTTTTTTGTACCAAATACATAGGAATGGAGAGAAGTGGTATTTTACAGCAATGATTATTGGTACAAAGACTAATGCTTCGAGATTCAAAGTCTCACACACTTTCCGTGTCAAAAATGAACTCGAAGTTCTGATGAAATGTAATTCAATCTGTAGTTATACTGAAATATTTCCAGAAATATTCAAATCAAAAAGATGTCTGTGTCTTCATGATGAGGAATTAAATAAATTCAAAACTAATGGCGAGATAAACATGACGGCAGAAATTTCCACCATTTGAGAAGACATTTTTCAATTCTGAAAATGTCAATTAGCCTTTATTTCAATATAGCAATACAAAATCCTTAATATAAAAAACTACAGAAATATAATCAAAGATCTAATAATTCGTGAAATAATTTTATTGACATTTGTTTAATTAGCGGTATGTTGCATTACAATGGCAAGGTACTGACCACCTACTTCTTTCGAGAAAAACTTCTTGAAAGTTTTTTGAGTTTGTTATCTTTGTTACCTAAGCAGGTCTATATTTCTTTGGTATTGATCCTACATATTCTATTTTATTAATGTAATTACACTTACTGACTGTATTTTGTATGCACTGTTAGTTTATAAGATGAAGAATTCGCACTTATAACCTTGTCAGTTACAGAAAGAAAACCTTCTTTAAATACAAGATTCTAGCTATAATTTAAAAATAAAGCACGAATTATTATAATTCAATAAATGATTTAAATGGAAGGCAAATATATTCTATTTGCTGTCTGATCCATTACTGATCATTTTTATGTTGTTGGTAAACCAAAATCTTATTCTGTATTCCTGTATTTGTAAATTAAAAAAATTACTGACATTTCTTAATTTATTGATATATAATCGAAAGGAACACCATAAGTATCTGATATAGTTACTGAAAACTTTGCAACTAAAAATGGAATACGGTACTGTAGGCTAATATCTCCTGTCTGGCTGTGACACGTATTTCATCACTTCCTTCAATTTTTTCTCTTTGGATATCACTGTTTATTTGTCGGTTTTGCTGTGACCTCCAAATGTCTTGAATCTGATGTCCTTTTTCGAAAAAATAGTAATTAATTATAGTTGATTTATTTATTTGGATTATGAGTCAACTTGAATGTCAGGTCTCTGGTTTTGTCACTACTCGTCCCATGCGTAAAAATAATGATATATTAAATTAATAAAGAAATTAAATAATGGATAAGAAATTTAACTATCAAAAATAAATAAATATACGAAATGGATAAATAATTAATAAATATATTACGTCTACGTACCAAATTTAAATGGTTAGTTAAATGACCACCTTCCCCTTTCAAATATTTCTGGCACCTACGGATAAAGGACAGCATTCGAAGGTAATTAACCCTTCCGCCTCTAAGTTTTATGTTTAAACAGTCCCTTCTTTAATTACACAAAGTTTCCTTAGATCTCCACATAAGAACTTTATACATAGGAGTACAATTGTGAAAGAATTCGTGTTTCCGAATTCTATTGTCTAAAACATCGCTTCTGTTTCTTGTAAGCTTTCTTTCTCACTATTTGCCACAATGAAAATTCTCTATGTTACAGAGAAAACTACTTCAAATTTTTATTTGTTACAATGAATACAATAAGCGACATACAAAAGCACACCACCGAACTGTGTTGTGGACTGGTGATAAGATTCCCCGTCACACATTCCCACAGCATTCGTGACCTTGTGTGAAGGGCTGGGAAGTCCACAACTTCGCGGGCTCAGAATGACAAGGTTCTATCTGATATTTTTTTTTTAGCAAAATTGAGATTTTTGTTGCATTGAATTCTGCTACTTCACAGCTCTCCACCATATAAATTATATGTTGATATCTCAATTACTGTTCGTGATAAAGTTAGTTTGAAAAGGTTCTTATCAGCATTGATTTTATTAACAACCAAACTTTTAAAATGCTAAACACTAGATATCTGCAGTGCTTGGGAAAAGTGGCATAAGTCAGTTTCCACAAACATTTTTTATTAATTTATTGACAACTTGCGGAACATCTGTTTGCTTGGGAAAAGAGACATAAGTATTTCTCCCATTACAGTAATTCATACAGAAGAAAATCATATCGACATAAAAATTAAAATTAACATTTTTGACTTGTGCTACTTTTCCCGAGCACTACAGATATAAGCTTGTCATTCTGAACCCTCGACTTGTTAGATCTCACGGTATAGTAGTAATATTTTTGTACTTTTGAGACTTCGGTGCAAAACAGACTGAGGTCGTGTAGGACATTGTCGATTATCGACTATTATTCGAATGGAATGAGTGCTAATGAATCAACAGTGATTGAAATAGTTGTTGCACTCACATATTCCAGGAACGAATATCAGTTTTGTGAAATTTATGTGTGTTAAATAGTGAATGATTAGTTTTCTTGTCCCGTGTAGGCATTACTCTGAAATAGAATGTTATTTTGTTTACTTTAAGTGTGCGAAAAAGGCAAAATAATTAAACTTTCTTGCAGAAGTGGAAGCACAAGGATGCAAAGTAAATTTATGTATGCTTAATTATTACCAGGCTTCGAGACTTCGGACCCAATAGAGCAGTTCAGTGGGAAATCCGCGTAATGGTGTACTGTGTATAGAGGTAAAGCGTACAGTGGGTGGGGGTACTGTAGAATGAATGCCAACAAATACGCAAAGGAAAACGCTGTGGATTTGAAGATTCTGACGAATAATTTGGTTTTCATACAAACCTACTTTCAAACTGTGTCTGAAACTATTACACGGTTAGAAAAGTCAGAGCAAGAGATGCCGGAAGCCCTCAAATTGATTTAGAAAATGATGCAGAGAATTAACGAGACATCACCGGTTACTGAACATGTAAAACAGAAGTGGAAATCAATTTTATGTAAAAATAACGCATATGGAGCATTGTGTAAGGTAAAAAGCAAATAGTGGACATAGAGTCACCCAAGAATAAAGGACTGTCTCTTAGAGACTGCAATGATGTTAGGTTTTTTCGTTTTGCTCCTATCACGTCATGCGACGTAGAGCGCAGCTTTCTACAGTACAAACTTCGGCAGATAACCGAAAAAGATTTACGTTTGAGACACTGAGAATCTATCTTGTAGTAGGTACATTGCAATTCGGTACTATAATTGTATTTCCTAAAGACGACCAATAGGATAAATGAAAAAATTTAAATTGCTACATGCTTATTTCCACCATTAACACTGTGTATAATTAAACACAAATGCTTATAAAAGACAGGAGAATAAATGCTTTTCACATTCTTTTGACATTATCATTGTATAATGTATATTTACTCTCAGAACGTACGTATGTGTGTGTCCCCATACTATCGTAGTCTACTCTAAATAGCAACGTTGTTACCTCAACACATCTCTATCTTCCTGCAGAGAGTCAACAACCTATAGTGCATGCACAGTAAACTTATTGTATCGGGTCCAAAGTCTCGAAGCCTGATTATGTGTATAATAATATGAACAACCGAATGGATCAAGGCGATGTGCTAGCATAGTTTTACTCAGTTACGTTGGCAACGAATTCCGCTAAACTTAGCGACGTATACAGGCTGTTTCCGAGGTGACGTTACAAACCTTCAGGGATGATGACGAAGGCCACATGTATCAATTTGAGATCAGGAACCATGGTCCGGAAATGACTGAGTCGAAAGTTATAAGCAAAAATAGTTGTGTGGAAATGGAATTGTAATTTGGCACCAAGTGCCCTCCTTCCCTTAACCTTTGGAACAATCCTGGAACGATGGTATGGGCCGGATGTCTCCTACGTGGGTACTTTTGCCGATACAATCTGTGAGATTTTCTACTGTTCCCATTGGCTCATCCGTATTCGAAAATCAGGTCTGCTTATTCCGCTCTCGTGTACTCCTCCATTTCACTAGGACTGATCGACTGGATACTGCAACTTGTACACATACATTGCTGTCTACAGACGTGCACATCAGGACCGACCATGTCCGTTACATATTACGCTATCTGCATTGCTTTAGTGTAGTTTCCTGTCCCCATCCCTCAGACAGCGCACTGAATGGAATACTGTAAGTATTTAACGTAAACAACGTCAGATGAATACAGTATGTGTAAGATGTACAGATAAATACACATAAATAAGGTGTACAGAGGAATACAATTATACAACTATTTTTGCTTGTAACTTTCGACTCGGTCATTTCTGGACCAGGGTTCCTTATCTCAAATTGATACATGTGCCCTTCGCCATCATCCCTGAAAGTTTGTAACACCACCTCGAAAACATCCTGTATATGCGTATATATATATATATATATATATATATATATATATATTACCTGCTCTAGGTCAAGGCCGCACCGCTGCTCCGCCTTATCTTAGTGCTGCCAACTTACGCGCTCCCACGCGCCTCTGAGTTCACTGCGGAGAGACTTTTGCCACGCAGTGTATATAATGCAAACACAGGTAACATATTTCCACAATGTCCATGACTAAACACTGGGTTTTACTGGTAAGAAACCTGTGTAATTTTCGCCTCTATATCGACATGTTTCCATGAAGTGGAAGCATTACTTCAAAAATGTTTCGGATATGCTTAGCCATACACCAAGGCATATATTCAGAATCACTAAGATACAGCAAGAAATAAATCATCTTTGATTTAACGACGCTCGCAACTGCCGAGGTTATATCAGCGTCGCGGTTTGCCGGAATTTTGTCCCACAGGAGTTCTTTTATATGCCAGTACATCTACTGACATCAACCTGTCGCATTTAAGCACACTTCAATGCCAACGACATGGGCCGAGATCGAACGCGCAATCTCGGGCACAGAAGACCAGAACTCTACCGACTGCACCACCCAGGCCAACAGATACGGTAAGAATTGGGCAGTTCTGAAATGAAAATTGGCGGGGAAAATTGAAGAACACTTCAGAGTACATGCTCCACAGCCATAGTTTCCAGTTCTTGTAGTAAGAGTTCGTCGGCTGGCGACTTTGAAGCAAAAAGAGAAGAGAATATGAAGAAAAGAAACAAGAAACAAATTTCACTCATGTTGCTAAGAGATGTCAGGTAATGTATATGCCAAAAAGTACATGAATCTGAGACACTTCTTGAGTTTTCAACAATACAGAGCGCGACACTGTTACACCGTTGTAAGTCACATTAATTACGCTTCATTTAAGCTTTTAACAAAGTGAAAAAAAAATTAACAAAGTTTTTACTTTGAAAGGTATTTATCCCATTTATAAGTAATTTGTATAATTAGCGAGTTGTAATTTTATTTCCTGCTGAAATCGACTGCACAACAAAGGATGTTCGCTCGCTTGACCCTGACTCCACATTTATGAATTGACTGACAAGAATGGTATGAAGAATCAGGTATCAAAGATGGACAGTTCAAGATCTTGAGCATCGACACGGATGGTAGGAAAATTCAGGTAAGTGAAGCCTGCACGATTGAAGATCTTGGAGATCTACACGGATGGTAAGTAGATACAAAAGCAAGGATTAAATAATTGCAAACCTTGAATTTCGATAAGGTTCGAAAATGTAATGCATAGTTGTGAAGACTCGACGATTGCAACCTCTTGGTGAGAATTGAGGGGACTGTAAGTTACGGAACTAATAATAATAATAATAATAATAATAATAATAATAATAATAATAATAATAATCATCTTTTAAATTAATGTAAGTCGGAGGAAAAAAATACAGATTACATTCAGTACCTAAAATTTAGTACAAAAAAAAAATCATTTAAAATGGTATATATGAGAAGATATTGTACACATTAAAATTGGCACAGATTGTGTATTAGGTACCGGTAAAAGAAGGAGTTATTAAATGATAATAAAATTACAAAGTTAACAAGCAAGTTCAAATTTGGCAGATATGTATTTTCACGACTTACTGATAACATTTTTTACTTAGAAACTACTCAGCTATCTTTTTTATTTTTAAATGTAATAGTTTTGAAGGAATGTCAAAGGAATGCTGTGAAATTAAATTAAGAAATGAAGTCTTGCCAACTAGAGAGACATTATACGAACTGTATAAATATTTCTGTTGCGAAAGAGGAATGGAAGATAGTATAATAATGAATGACGTATATACTATAGTCGCGACGCTGTTATTCCTGGCGTGACTCCTCCTCTTTGCTTACGTCTTAGGAAGTGAAGGCTCTATAAAGTCTATGTAGGTAGTATCGTTCGCCATTTTTGTTCTTTCGTTGCCAAACTACCAGACGAGGAATCTATTTGCCACACCGTTAAATATTGTCATGTAGTAGCTCATATGATAATAAATCAAACGCACTGTAATTGGGCAAATAAATGAGCGGCAAATAATGTCCTCGTGCGTTTTCTGCGAACGCAAACGAAAGAGCCAAAATGGCGGGCGATTATATTAAGTATTTATCGAGCCTTAAAAAATGCATAACGTCATCATCAGCGAATCACAAGACACACACGTTTAAATGTAGCCGACTTGCAACGTGATTGGCTGCCGGAAATAAGAGGGACGGGACTGTGACTGCACATTGTAGAGCCAAACGAAAATGACAACTTAGGCAAGCAAATACATACTAAGGGCTACAACATACTAAGGTGGTTGAGTCTTGTACTAAAACTAGACGAAAGTGCAAGATAAGACAACTGATATCAATTATTTGATTTTAGAAATTGTGTTAAAAATTGTATATTTAATCTCTAAAATTATAAATTGTATATATGTTAGTTTTAATTATTATGCATTTGTATTATTCTGTGAACTATTAATAATAAATAATAATGTAATAATAAATATATATGGATAGTGTTAGATTTTGACGTTTTGTAAGGGTTGGGGCGTCTTGAAATTGGGCTTGACGCCCAATAAAATTGAAAGATGAATCAGGAAACGCGGGAAACTTTAAATATGCTATGACAGTTGAGGTGAGTATAAGAGTATTTCATTTAAGTGGAATAACAATTCGAGGTGAGTTAAAATAATATTTTAAGCTCGCTCGTAATTCCTAAATGATCAATAGTGCACAAAGACTTATCTATTATGTATATTGAGGTAAAGTACACCACAAAATTTATATTTAATTTTGTAACAGTAACAGTATTTAGACATATTGCAGGAAGCTGACGCCGATACAGGATATGGTAGCCATTGGGAATTGCAATACGCGAGTGATGGAGTTGTTTTGTGCACGTTTTTACCAACATTCAGGAAATGTTAATGTTTTAGGGGTTGGGGTGCGGTGCCAGTGGGGAGATGGGTATAACAAAAGGACGACACCTATAAAAATGTTAAATTTCTTTCGGTAACAACACCAAACTGACGGTTTTTAAATGAAAATAAACAGCAAATTTTACAGTCGATTATTCTATATTCCGTCGCCTAGGATACCACATAGGCTTGTATGTTTCATTTAGTCAACTGTCCGAAAAGTGACACCAATAAGGCATCGCTCATGAGGCAACTAAGCCAGAAGACAATGCGGTACGGTGGCCAGTTCCTTTTCCACTCCCTTGCATACATCGCTGTTTAGTAACGTGTTACACTAATCAGACTTCAGATGTATACAAATAAATGCCACTCTACCCCATTATCTCCTGGCTTATTTGTCTCATGGATGATACCTCATTGGTGTCACTTTTAAGGTTCAAACCAGTCTTCGGGCAGTTGACTGAATAACAAAAAATAAACGGGTGCGTGGTAGCGTCTCGGTTAAAGCGCAACGCTGCAAATCGATCGCGGGTTCGAGCCCCAGTGGGTTCATAGATTTTCTGCATTGATCTAATCCTCCTGACCGCACTATGGCCCTGGGCTCTACTCAGCCTCTAATAAAAATGAAATTCAGGGGCATTTTCTTGAGGGTAAAGACGGCGGGCACGTAGGACTGACAATTGTCTGTAAAGATGGGAGCCTTAACCTCTACCCATCCTCTGGGCTGAATTGGCCTGCAATGGGATGGACATTAGGCGTACCTTTACCTATAAGGTACACGTACCAAATAACGCCACCTTAACACTTCAGTCACTTTTGCTCTGGAAATAAGTTATGTACAAACACGAAAATTATGAAATAGAAACTGTAATCTTATCTTTATAAAATAGCACAATGAAAATGGATATATTATATACCGAACAAGAATTAGAACTCAAATAGGAAAACTTTGTAAACTGGCGTTATTAGGAATAGGTTGTCCAATTAACGCCACCTATTTTCTAGTAACCTATACACTTGTAATTGTTAATGAATTATTTTTCCTAAGCAACAAAAATTGAACTAAGCGACTAAATTTAAGTTTCTGTTAATAAAGATACAAAATCACTCAATAGTAATGAAAGATTCTTGATCTGAAACTGAAACACAAGATGGATTAGGAAAATATGTTTTCCAGTGACTCCTTACTTAAAAAAAAAAGAGAGAGAGAGACATTGTGACACAGTAGACAGTTATTAAACACAAAAGCATTTACCTTAGTTTAATATGAATGTTTTCCAATAAGTGAAACAAAAAAATTAAGTTACGTAAAATAAAAAAAATTGAGAGTTCGATAAGCAATTGAACCAATATCATCACTGCACATTCTGAACATTTGTAAGTTGAAAGCTTAGTGATTTTCCTGATGTTTTCACACTGATGCTGTACTGTCAGCCTTAGTACTAACATAACCTAAAATTTTGTCTGTAGACCTTTAACGCCACATGGCGTTAAAGCGCTACTGAGTACTTGATAACATGACATGCCTGTTTCTCTAACATTTTCAAATTTTATAGATAGTAAATACTTTCTATACATAGAAGAATGTTTAAGGATCACGAAAATATATCGCTTAATATAGTTATTATTTGCTCAACACACAAAAAAATATTGCCTCTTACCTTGATATAAGAACAGCCATTCACTATCAACACACAACAGGAAAATGATGGAATATAATGTTACTCGTAAATGTTAGCGGACAGCTAGTAACTCACTTCATCACTAGATTGCAAGGGAATGCAGGCTACAGTAGTGCACTACCGAAAACTTGTGTCGTTAACAAATTTTAATAGGGTGGCGTTAAAGGTATGCCTGGCGTTATTTGGCTCAGGGACCTTATATAATCGCCAGTGTTGAACATTTTGCATAATATATAGCTTTGGCATTAAAGCCCTAACATTGTAAGCATAAAGGGAAACATCAATCGTAAATTATGGTAATTAATTGTTTTATTGTCGCGATTAAGTTAATCTCAGGTAATAGTTAATCTCATTTCTTAATCGAGATTATTTTGTGTGCGTATCACGAATTTTATTCAAGCAGAAACTAATCTCAGTTACTATAATCCAGATATATTTATATTTTCCAGAGATGAAGTGAAGAAGCACAGAAAACAAATGAAACTTGGGAAGGATTTGTGTAATAGAAAGCGCCCGATTCTTTATTACTTCTTTTGTTTCTAACCTAAAATCTGTTAACTCCGAAATGTCATCAGTATAAAAGAGATCAAGAAGCCAACATTTTACCGCAGAAGGAAAGAATGGTCGATCTCATTACAAAGCATTTCGAAATCGTAGAAAATAAAAGAACAGATCCTGTGACAGAACAGACGAAGTTTAAGGAATGGAGTATAATTGCACAAGAATTTAACTCCATGTGCATCTATCATCGCACAGCCGAGTGAAGCACTCTGTCCTGTTCATCTTGAAATTATTTCTGAAGATGTCACTACCATAAATAATTCTGCAGAAGGTAATGATCCATCCACCACCAAGGATGGAGAGGGAAGATCAAAGAATACAGCTTCGACAACGACACCAGCGTATAGAATATTATACAGTACGGACACTGCGCGTCGGTATCTTTGATATAGCAGGACTGACTTCAGACCTTCAAACCAGTTTGAGCGTGAGATTCTGCTTTCTCCCTGGAGTTGGCACTGACAACATACTAACTAGCAGTCGACACAGCGGAAATATAACACATACAATTAATACATCTAGGTACATTATGTACTCAAATAAAATAAATTGGACCGATGAAATAATAAATCCGTCATTAACTGTAGAGTTCCTTTATAATGAGAGTTGAGATGTTGATCCCCATGAACAATTAAAATATGCAATGATTTGATAGAGCTGAAAATGGAAAACAAAACTCCTATAATAATAATAATAATAATAATAATAATAATAATAATAATACTAATAATAATAATAATAATAATCATAATAATAATAATAATAATAATAATAATAATAATAATAATGTTTCATTTTCGCTGGCAGAGTTAAGGCCATAAGGCCTTCTCTTCCACTCAACCAGCTTTAATCAATACAATACATATTTAAATTACAAATATTTACTACACTTAAAAGGTTTTCCAGCAATATTCTTCAGTTAAGTTTTAACGACTAGTAGCCTACATATTTATTTAAATTTAGATAAACCTATAAGGTTAAGTAGTAACTTAATTTATGAGCTAATTTAATTCAATCAATTATTATTAACTTAAGATTTGAGATAGGCAGTAAAATGATGAAAATTAATTTAATATAAGCTTACTAGGACTATATTACAGGGAGAAAAAGGAAGATATATGTATAAATCTAAAATATATTTCTGTAATGAGAATATTAATGTAATTGCCATTAGAGGTTTTGTAAATCTATTTAGAGAAATTAATGATAATAATAAGAATGGACAGATGTTCCTATGAGAAGTAAAACCATATACCTATATTATATTGTATAGAAATATTAAACGAATTTGATACATAATTTTATAATGTATTATATTATTTCATAATATAATTTATTATATATAAAACGTAAAAAATATTATTACAACTAGTTTGTCACTGAGAAATAGGAAAAGCTGTTAACTTGAATTTATTTGAAGCAAAGCGTTACTGGATTATGCAATAAGGTAGGCGATGTTTGAATTCCGTGTCTCAACTCTTATATTCAATTATTATCTTAGCGAGTGCTTGTCATATATAGAGGCATAACCAGATATTATTACCTATCTATCGAATTAATATTGTATTTAGAATTAATATTATATATTATTAATCTGTATTATGTTCATGGAACAAGCTGAGTCTAGTTGTATCAATATCACGAGGAAATGAAGTCGCCCGCATGAGTAGTCTGTAGTGCACGTGTATAAACAATCTTAAATCACGCGCAGAGGACCACAATAACATTAACTCTCTCATCACAAGTAAGATGGTCAGAGTAAGCAGCACTCATGTGATAAACTTAAAAGATGTTATCCATACATGCCTACTATTGGCTATTCATGACCTCATGGTTAAAAATACATCTACCCCTAATTGGATGCTAATGACCTCATGGGGAGGTAATGACCATATGGTTCTGAATCTAATTGGCTGCCGATGACCTCATAGGGTGGAGTTTTTCATTTCCTCGGATAATATAAGCATGG
Source organism: Periplaneta americana (assembly GCF_040183065.1). NCBI lineage: Eukaryota > Metazoa > Arthropoda > Insecta > Blattodea > Blattidae > Periplaneta > Periplaneta americana. The sequence goes on along the minus strand of NC_091120.1, from coordinate 161,461,607 downwards.
AATTCATTACCAGAGGGGCCTTTTGCTACTGGGAGCTATACAGTTGAGCTCAGTATTTGTATTTTGTATATATTATAATACATATACTCTACAATTTCTTCGAGTCATCATTTCGGGACTTAGGTTCCTAACGAACCCTAACATTTACAGTTTATGTGACTACATCACATAAACCATCTTGGTGGCAGCGACGGTGTGATGATGATCGACATATTAACAACTAATTCATCGTAGAGGATATTCTTTTCAACACTTTGCTGTTTTCATCGATCCTGGTTGTTCCACGACGAAGAAGTTACAACAGCCCTAGCTGCGAGCCGGTTGTTCCTGCTTCAGCTCTTCCTCTTCGGGGTGCCCGTCACTCATCAAGGTTTCCGGCACTTCCAGCCGTTGGCGACCCGCGTAGCAGCCTCACTGGACGACTGCCCTGACAACCGAAGTCCGAGGATCCACGTTCGATGGGAGCGCGCCTTCGTTCAACAGTCACTAGTTACTGGGTGAGTTTTGTCTACTAGTTCCGAGGAACGTCGTCAATCCTTTATATATCTTCCTAAGATTATAGTATATTTCACAGAATACAAAGGGCCCGTTAGATCTACAATAATGGCAGAACCAAATAATTTGATACCTGAAAATGAAGAACGCATAGCACTTCTTGAAGAACAAATAGCAACTTTGTTAAGACAACGTCAAGTAACAAATGAATTCTCTATTACTGCGGCAGCTAAATTATTTGAGAAAGGTTTCTCAGGCGAACCTTCTACCTTAACTGAATTTATTGACAATGTAGAGGCAGCAGAATCACTTGTTCATGTTGATCAAAAACCTATTTTAGTAAAATACATTTTGGCCAAAATCACTGGTAATGCTAAACGTACTTTGAACATTCGTCCATCCACTATAACGTGTTGGGCTGAAATAAAAGAGAAACTTGAAACTCATTTTTCTGTTCAAAGAACTTTTGCTTACTATACTACTCAATTGTGTCAAGTGAAACAAAAACCCAATGAAAGCATAACTCAATGGGGGGCTAGAGTGGAACAGTTGATTCAAGCCACAATTGATAGTACTGCCCGTTTTACAACAGAGTGGAGTAATGCAGAGAAACAAGGAGGACAGAATATTATTATTAAACTAGGTAGAAATGTATTCATAAATGGAATTTTGCATGATGCAGTAAGAGAAGCAGTTAAAATGGTATCGGAGAAAATGTCATTGAAAGAGGTAATAGATAGAGCAGTCATTGAGGATTGTGACCGTAGGTCTAACGTAAAAATACAGGATAAGGGCATGAATGCCGTATAGAAACGTTTCCCACAGAACGTTCAAGGAAATAGGATTAAAAGAGAAAATGTTCACATGGTGGACACAAAGGGGTGTTATAAATGCAATAAGATAGGACATTTCGCGAGGGAATGTTCTACACCAGTATGTGACTATTGCAAACGCATAGGGCACAATACAAGGGATTGTAGATCAAATAGGGGTGGTCTACGAGGAAACCGAGGTTCTTCCAGGGGAAGTAACTCAAGTCAGGGAAACTAGATGTCGACACACCTGAGCAGTCGAGACTGTGTTGTTGTACTACGCAAGACTGTCAACAACAGCACGAATTTCTAATAAAGTTAGAAAATAAGGACATAAAGGGGATGTGCACTGCATTAATTGATACAGGCTCTGGTCTTTCATTCATACTAGCTGACAAAGTACATTCACATATTTCAATTAATGTTGAACCCATGGAAGTGAAGGGGATTACGGGTAAAACTATGAAAATAAAAGGATGGGTTGATATGGAAATAGCGGGAGTTAAGACAAAATTATATGTTATACCAAAATTACCAAATTCAAACATTCATATGATATTAGGTAGAGATTGGATAAGGCAATCCAATAATGAAAGAATTCCACAAACATACTTAATACCTAAAATGAGTGAAACTATTATCGCATTTCCTACCCAAGAAATAGGAGACAGATATTGTCCTAAACAACAACTTAATGACAAAGTGTATGTCGCGGAAGGTATAGTATCTTGCACGGATAATACATTTATGGTCTCTGTAATTAACTTGTCAGAAAGTGAAGAAACCATAACGGAAGTCCCAGTATTAAGAGAAATTATTGTGCAATACTCATCTTAAAACGCTATATGGAAGCGACCGACTAAAACATTTACAGCAAACTATCAGACTAGCACACGTGAAAGAAGGGAAAGAGGAACTATTATCTTTATGTCAAGAATATAATGATATATTCAGATTGCCAGGAGATAGACTAACCGAAGTAAAAGGTTTGGCACATACTATTCCAACTCCTCATATTAATCCGCATAAACCTCTGACATTAAAGAATTATAGGTTACCAAAAGCCCATCAGGATGAAGTACAAAAACAAGTAGAAATTATGTTAGAACAGGACATAATCAAACCAAGTCAAAGTCCATGGAATTTTCCACTGTTAGTAGTGCCGAAGAAAATAGATGCGTCGGGGAAAAGAAAATGGCGTATCTGTGTTGACTTTAGACAATTAAATAACGAGACGATAGGGGATAGTTTCCCACTGCCAAATATTCAAGATATTTTAGATAAATTAGGAAGGGCACGATACTTTTCTGCCTTAGACTGTGCCAGTGGATATTGGCAAATTCCTTTAGCAAAGGAAGATCAGTGCAAAACAGCATTTAGTACAACTAGCGGACACTTTGAATTTAAGAGAATGCCGTTTGGATTAAAATCGGCTCCAGCCACATTCCAACGCTTCATGAATACTATTCTCTCACACATGATAGGGACACGTTGTTTTGTTTATGTAGATGATTTAATAATAGCGGGAGAAACATTAGAGGAACATCATACACGATTGCGATCTGTGTTTGACCTATTCCGACAGTATCAAGTTCAGATAGAGCCAGACAAATGCGAATTTCTGAAAGAAGAATTAAAATATTTGGGACATATTATAACCAAGGAAGGGATTAGCCCTGATAATGATAAAGTAAAAGTAATTCAAGAATTCCCTACACCCAAGAATGCTAAAGATGTAAAGTCGTTTTTAGGACTAGCTGGGTATTATTGAAAATTTATAGTGAATTTTAGTAAAATTTCAAAATCTTTAAATGATCTGTTAAAGAAAGGTAAATCATGGAAATGGTCTGAAGAAGAAGAGAAGAGTTTTCAAAAACTGAAACGAGCACTATCGGAAGCTCCCGTTCTTCAATTTCCTGATTTTACAAAACCATTTGTATTAACTACGGATGCTAGTAACGTGGCAATAGGAGCTATCTTAAGTCAAGGAATAATTGGAAAAGATAAACCGATAGCTTATGCATCTAGGACCTTGAATGGAGCATAATTAAATTATAGCACAACAGGTAAAGAGTTATTAGCCATAATATGGGCTTGTAAACATTTTCGACCATATTTGTTAGGGACTAAATTTACATTAGTAACTGATCATCAGCCCTTAAAATGGATGATGAACGTAAAAGATCCAGGTTCAAGAATATTACGATGGAGGCTTTTGTTAGAGGAATATGACTTTGAAGTCATTCACAAAGCAGGAAAGAGAAATGTGAATGCCGATTGTTTGAGTAGACTAACTTTCAATGTAGATGTAGAAAGGAAAACTTTGGAAATGGATGAGGACAGAAAATACAGAATAATGAAAGAACTTCACGAATGTCCTATTGGTGGTCATCAAGGAGTGCAAAGGACTTATGAACGAATTAAGTTATATTGTAGTTGGCCTGATATGTTAAAAGACATTACTAACTATATTAGAAACTGTAAAACATGTCAAGTAAATAAAACACAACAGGTTATTCCTAAGGCACCAATGCAAATAACAGACACTCCAGAAAACGTTTGGGATAAAATAGCACTAGATATTGTGGGTCCTTTAACACAATCACTGGACGGTAATAAATATATATTAACATGTCAGGACATGTTAAGTAAATATGTTATAGCAGTACCTATGATAGACATGACAGTAGAATCTGTAACTCAAGCTTTTGTAAATAATATAATTTTACAATTTGGAATATGTCATGTAATTTTAACAGATCAAGGAAGCCAGTTCATGAGTAAGGTATTTCATGAAATATGTAAACTTCTTAAAATTGATAAAATTCATACCAGTGCATGGAAGTCTCGAAAGAGCTCACAAGGTGTTGGGCGAATATTTAAGGTGTTATTGTACTAAGAAACAGGATGAATGGGACAAGTGGTTGCCATTCGCAGTATTTACTTACAATACTACGCCCCACAGTAGTACGAAATATACCCCCTATGAAGTAATGTACGGAAGGATAGCAAATATCCCAGGGAAGTTACAGAAAAAGGCAGGGATTCTGTATAACTATGATGATTTTGTTGCAACGTTTAAACAGAGAATGAGAATAACATGGCAAGAAGCCAGAGAGTTATTAATCCAGAGTAAGGAACATAGAGTTCAAGAATTCAATGGGAAACAAAAGGAAATAAAGATAACAGTAGGCATGAAGGTCTACGTTAGGAAAGAAAACAGGAAAAAATTGGATCCTTTGTGGGAGGGACCATACGAAGTAATGGGTTTACAAGGAGTAAACGTAGAACTGTGTAAAATAGGTGGAACAGGTCGTAAGAGATCTATAGTGCATATTAACAGAGTAAAAATATGCAAAGAATAAGATAATGGGACCATATGAAGTAAGTGGTTTACAAGAAGTAAAAGTGGAACTGTGTAAAATAGGTGGAACAGGTCGTAAGAGGTCTATAGTGAATATTAACAGAGTAAAAATATGCAAAGAATAAGATAATGGGACCATATGAAGTAATGGGTTTACAAGGAGTAAACGTGGAACTGTGTAAAATAGGTGGAACAGGTCGTAAGAGGTCTATAGTACATATTAACAGAGTAACAATAGTAAAGAATAAGACAATGTTGTTTTGTTTGTTGCAGAGCATCATGCTGATGACTCTCTATATAGCAATGATTCTAGGATACATAGGAGTAAGTGAAGGTATTAGAATACAGAATGACGAAATTTCAGGACAAACAGGTTTATATTTTAATCATGTAAATGATGTGTGGTTTACGCCATACTCTTGGGACGTAATCACGTACGTAGATTTAAAACCTGTGCAACATTTGTATGACACATTGCAAAAGGGCATTACAAGATTAGAACAAGAATGTAAAGCCATAAAGGATTTTACATGGTTTCATAAAACCGATTGTGAGCAAGGGTTGACTGACATAAGATCAAGAAAGTTTGGTGTCCAACAATTAAAAGTCACTCTAGATGAAATTATTGGTCCTAACCAGCAGAGACGCAAAAGATCAATGTTAGGTTTTGTAGGAGAAATATTTCGTATTTTGTTTGGAACCGCAACAGAAGCTGAAATTGAAACCTATAAAAGTAAAATGGATCAAATGCAGGCGGAACAATTAAAGTTTTTGCAATTAAGCTCAGATCAATTAACAATACTGAAGTCTAGTTTGATCAGTATCAACGAAACAGTCACGGAAGTAACGTTAAATGAGAAAGAAATAATAAAGAATTTTGAGACAGTTACTAATACATGGGGAGAGAAATGGAAAGAAACGTTACATGAAAATGACGTGATAACCAAAATTAATTTGATAATTAAACATATAGAATTAGGATATCATGATTGCTTTGAGTATTACACATTGCTAATAACAATGGTAGTAAATGGAAGACAAGGAATCATTCAGCCGCAGGTAATAACTTACGTAAAAATTAAGAATCTTTTGGCTAATGCAGTTCCCCCAGAATTGCAATTACCACCTTTTTCAAACGATCAGGTTGACCAAATTCTAACTGCAACAATTTTCAAATCTTCTACGTCGATAGTTTATAGGGTAAAGGTACCACTTGTGCAAAGAGAAAAATTCAGTCTATATGATATGATTCCATTTCCAATAAAATTACCGAATAATAAAACTTCAAAAATTTATTCAACCTCACACGGAATACATAGCTACAAACGCTATGAAGACAAAATATGCTTATCTAAATCAACGACAAATTGATCAATGTAAGAAGGCAGGACTAAAATATTTAGTATGCATTGAAAATATACCCATAAATTTATTCAATACACGAGACTGTATGACAGGGCTCATACATCCCTCAACTCAAGTTTATCCTGAAGAATGTATAAATCTAGAACAATACATGATGTTAAGCGAAACCATTTGGATTCCTTTGGCACCAAGTAATGAATGGTTGTATGTAACCTCACAAGTAGATGATATAACTTTTGTGTGTGACGATGAAGTGAAGGAAAAAGTGAAATTGTATAAGAGAGGTAAATTGGTACTTCCCATACAGTGTAAAGGAATAACGTCAGTTGGAATGATATTTCCAATAAAACATGAAGTAATGAACCACTCAACAACAGACATTATTCCTCTTGTACCAATGGATATAGATTGTTGTCTCACTAAAATGGAAGAAGAGGTTATTCCAAAAATAAAAATGTCACTTCCTTATCCAAATATCCTTTCATCAACCTCAGACTTTAAGTACATGGGAATAAGAATAGATGACATTCAACAACAAATTAAAAAGGAGGAAGATAAAATAGAATATCAATCATTCTGGTATTCATACTCTACTTGGTTTTACTGTAGTACTGTGTTTGGAATTAGTATTGCATTATGCTTGTGTTGTTGTTGTTGTTCTAGTTGTCGTAAATGTGGGTTATGGTTATTCAGATATTGTAATTGGCAAGATGCAATTAGGGACTGTAAGAAAGGTTGTTCATCATGCTGCAGGCCTATTATAATTAAAAATCAACAGTATGGACAAAAGACTACTGTTTGTCAAAATGATTCAGATACTAGTTCAGAAGATGAACATGAAAATATAAAATTAGAACTAATACCAAAATCAAAAAGACAAGACCCTCTAATAATGCAACCAATTCGAAACGAAGAAGTATCAGGAATATTAGACCAGATTAAAGCTGAATCATTAGTATCACTATCATCAAAAACTCAATCACGTTGGATGACAAAATCACTTCAAGATCCAATTCACTGGACAAAAAGAAAAGTTTAACTTCACAAAGATTGTAAAACTTTTAATAAGGAGGGGCGTGTCATATATAGAGGCATAACCAGATATTATTACCTATCTATCGAATTAATATTGTATTTAGAATTAATATTATATATTATTAATCTGTATTATGTTCATGGAACAAGCTGAGTCTAGTTGTATCAATATCACGAGGAAATGAAGTCGCCCGCATGAGTAGTCTGTAGTGCACGTGTATAAACAATCTTAAATCACGCGCAGAGGACCACAATAACATTAACTCTCTCATCACAAGTAAGATGGTCAGAGTAAGCAGCACTCATGTGATAAACTTAAAAGATGTTATCCATACATGCCTACTATTGGCTATTCATGACCTCATGGTTAAAAATACATCTACCCCTAATTGGATGCTAATGACCTCATGGGGAGGTAATGACCATATGGTTCTGAATCTAATTGGCTGCCGATGACCTCATAGGGTGGAGTTTTTCATTTCCTCGGATAATATAAGCATGGAATTCATTACCAGAGGGGCCTTTTGCTACTGGGAGCTATACAGTTGAGCTCAGTATTTGTATTTTGTATATATTATAATACATATACTCTACAATTTCTTCGAGTCATCATTTCGGGACTTAGGTTCCGAACGAACCCTAACATTTACAGTTTATGTGACTACATCACATGCTCGATTACACTAACCTCTAGCGCTTGAAAGTGGAACTGAACGCCGGCGCACAGAGAAACAAAACAGGAAAATTCGTTCAGTGTCCATTCTTTGTAATCCCTATTACTTGGCGACACCGCCAACTACATATCCATCTAGGACTAGAAGGAGGAGACCTAATCTACAGAGAGATAACAATGACCTGGCTCTTCTGGAGAGAATAAAAATTGAATTACTTGAACTGCAGAAGAGATACGCCATTGAACAGCAAAATATGCTTAAAGAATGGATCTTCGTTTATATAATCTTCATCAGACGAAATTTCATAGGCAATATTCATTTGAGCAGCCATGACAATCGTCATAAATCTAGATTAATGCTGCAAATGAGCGAGATTTGATCAGTTAATATTTCACCTCGATTTTGTCTTATTAATCTGGATTATGTCAATAAAACACAATGGTGAAAAGCAATAACAGAAAATCTCAGATTAAAAAATCATTAATCGAGTTTAAGAAAATAACCTCTGTTGGTGAAACCGGCCGTAAGTCATTTAATTCTACTCTTCTAAGGATATGTGGTTTTGGTTCTTTCTCTGAATAAACTGTTGATCTCTTGATGTTCAACAATTTTTAGCAGTTATGTAATAGATTTGCTTTGTTAAATCTTCACAGGCGTAACAGACACAATATGGAGAATTTATATATACGAGTATATTCATGTTTTTGTTTCACTGTTTAAGTAAAAACATCACAAGAACATGGAAATATTATACTTTTCATAAAACTGTAAAGTCCTACTGATCACAAACACACTCGACAGAAAACAATGTTTAGATTTTAACTTCTTAAATCCTCACATAACTTTCTTAAACACATCTGCAATCTTCCCATAAAATAAACATATCTACCCTCATTCACTCTCAGATTATTTACGTGTAAAGCTAAAATGTAAGCTGGTAACTTAAAATCGTGACGTGATGGAAAATTTCTGTTTTGAGTGTCGTAATCTGTACACTCAATATGACTAATTAAATACGACCATTTCCTTTTCAATTCCCAGAACCTTATTAATATGTATAATTTAATACAGACAAGAAAAATTCAATCACAGAGTCTCAGAAATTATTAGTTATATCATGAATGTAATAGTAACTACAATGCAATTAGTGATCGAAATCGCCATACAAATCAATATGGCGGAAACGTACTAGCAATAGGCCTGTATCTGTCATATTCTTCAAATATGTTGCGATCCTGGGACAGCCCTGTTTGGAGATCTCTTCTGCCATTCAAAAAATCGTGTACAATAATCAGACGTGATATTATGGTTTATGCTGTCTTCATTGATATTATTATGAATATGCTTTTTTAATACCTTAAGAACAGAGCCAAAAAGGGGAATAGGAGTAAATTGCATTGAAGCTCACATTTATAGTAGGCCTATTGAAATTTCACTGATTTTCTGTTTGGAAAATCCCATTTAATGTAGTAAATTGCACTGTTCCTCATTTCATTAACGTTTGCAGCAAAAATTGGTTCAAATTGTAGCCTACCCAGGATTACACTATTTATTCAGACTAGTTTACTTAGAGTTGAAGTAACAGATTTGTTTCCGTTTGATCTGATGCCCATACAGTCTGCAAATGGGGACATATTGAAATGTTCTTGTTACTTAGTTGACGATTATACTTATGAAAATGGACCATTTCCTCGAAGTATTATGTGGGCAGCACAGTCTACATATACTTGCCGGACAACGAATGATTGTGAATCTTTCCATTCTGTTTTTAACTCTTGTTTCGATTCTCCTCATCCACCCATCGATACATGTTTTTATGGGCCAGTTAATCTTCCACCAGATCGAGGTTTACATTAAAATTAATAACATAAAATATTAAATATGAGGGAAAATTCTCACACAAAAAAAGAAAAAATACTTAATTCTAAGATAAATTTCTTATTATCAAGAAGAACAAATTGATCACTTCAAAATTATAAAAAATAAGTCTTTTATTTTCCCCAAACAGTGATAGTGTTTGAATCAGTATTTAATAAACGCAGAGTAAGCTATTTCAAATAAGTGATGTAGTGAAGTATATGAACGATGATCTTTGTGATAGTATTTTCAATTTTCTATAATTTTTTCTGAGTGTTGATTGTGGTTAAGAAATGAGTGATCAAACTAAAGTGAACTAGATACTCATGTCAAGATTCAGTAAGATTATTATAATGACGTGTATTAGTTAGAAAAAAATATTCCAATGAGTATAACCGTGTGAAATGTTACGAGTTAAATGTAATGTAGAAAGACGGAATTATATATAAATTTATTTATTTATTTATTTATTTAATCTGGTAGAGATAAGGCCATCAGGCCTTCTCTTCCCCTCTACCAGGAGATTGCAACTACAATATTAACAATACAATTACAATTATAATTACAATTAATATTAAATTTACAAATACAATAAAAATCAAAGTACTAAAAGATTAACTGATTAATAAAAGCTAGACAGTTTATTGTAAAAGTTAAGAAGAGAGAAGTATTTCTTTTATTGATTAAGTAAAAATTAAACCTACTCTACGCAGTAAGAAAATACTTAATAAGCTTGCTTTTGAACGCTACTAAATTCCGACAGTCTCTGATGTCACTGGGTAGGGTATTCCACAAGTGCGAGAGCGAGATTGTGTATGATGATGAATACGATGATGTCTTATGTGTTGGTATGGCTAGTATGCGGCTATTTTGCGTGCGTGTGAAGAGATTATGATATGATGACAGGTAACAGAAACGGGAGGCAAGGTAGGTGGGTGTAGAGGTGTGTAGGACTTGGAAAAGGAGAACAAGAGAATGAAAATTTCTACGTTCGTTAAGCCGCAGCCAGTTTAGAGTTTGGAAGGATGGGGTAATGTGGTTAGCGCGACGGACATCGCAGACGAAACGAACACAAGAATTATGAACATGTTGTAATTTTTGCGACTGGTTGGTATTGAGGTCAGTCAGTAGAAAATCACAATAATCGAAGTGGGGCATTACTAGTGTTTCCACTAGTATTTTCTTGAGTGATAACGGAAGGAACTTTCGAATGCTGTTTAAGGAATGTAGTATGGAAAACACTTTTTTGGTAGTATGGGTTACTTTGTTATTCCAGTTTAAATGTTTATCAAAGTAAACTCCAAGGTTTTTAACACAGGAAGCAAAAGGGATTATTGTGTCGTTTAACTTGACTGGAAGAGCGGAAGTAATATTGCATAATAGACGTTGATGTCCCACTAGGATTGCTTGTGATTTTCTTGCATTGAGAGTCAAACAAAACTTTCTGGCCCATGCAGATATAGATTCAAGGTCCTCGTTAAGATTTTGTATTGCGTCATTGAGTGAGTCAGGGGTTGTATGGATATAGATTTGTAAATCGTCTGCGTCTAGGTAACAAGATTAGAATTCTGAAAGGAACGTAAGTGAGGAACGAACAGATGGTGGGCAGTTAAGATCCATAAGAAGAATTGCAGTTAAGTTAATAGCGAGAGTAGAAGAGTTATTAGTTTAACAGGCTGTCGGGATTGCATGCTAATTGTAGGTAAATGTAAGAGAAAGTTATGGTGAAACCCGTATACATAAGTTGTGGTACACCATAGCTAATATAAATGTTGATGACATCTATCTATCTATCTATCTATCTATCTATCTATCTATCTATCTATCTATCTATCTATCTATCTATCTATCTATCTATCTATCTATCTATCTATCTATCTATCTATCCATCTATCCATCTATCCATCCATCCATCCATCCATCATCCATCCATCTACTACCTATCTTCCTACCTACCTACCTACCTACCTGCCTACCTGCCTACCTACCTACCTACCTACCTACCTACCTACCTATCTATCTATCTATCTATCTATCTATCTATCTATCTATCTATCTATCTATCTATCTATCTATCTATCTATCTATCTATCTAAGCTATTTCAAGTATTTTTTAAGTTCCAGTACAGTCTGCGCAAATTTTTAAGATTACAGCCTCGGTGCAGTTTACATATTCGACTCCTCGCCTTCCATTGTAGTTTACCTGGTAACTCATTAAGCTTCTGTTTACTTGCAGTGCAGTTTCCTGTTTTCTAGTGCAGTTTACAATCGTCCAAAAAGAAATACGTGGTTCCTGCTCTCAAATAAAACTGGTAAATTAATAATGAATCAACAATAATAAACTATTTTAAACGAAGTACAATTAATTTTACGGAACAAGTTTTAAAATGGAAAACTGTAACAGAGTACTGTCATTCCGTAGACAAACAGGTTAGTATGCAACATTGAAGATGTGGAATGGAGTGAGATGTATTACTGTTGATTCGTGGTCCAAGAATTGAAGGTACGGATGGCCAAATTGCTGAAATAATCAACAATTTTGTTAGCTAAAAATGGTGTTATCATTAAAACTGAGAAATCTCTGCTTTTATGAGACCATTTCTACATTATTTCGGACATAGCAAGTAATTTCAAATCCCTCTCAAAACTATTACACTTCTTGAGATTTCCAGTGTTGAACTGTGTGTTGTTCTAAGGGCTATGTAGAAAGTTTGGATTATGTCATTATTATCTACAATAATTATTACTTTCAAAACCAAGTAATCAATAAAAACCATACTCTTATGACCAAATTGCTAAATAGCATGGTCACACATCTCACATTCTACACTACTCTAGAAAAGATATCTCGTATTTTTTTAAATTTTCATAAAACCCGCAATTTTTTTTCGAATATCGAACACAACGAACGGAAAGTAATGTTCATGTAGTTCTTTTTCGTCATATTTCTACGAATAATATCTGCGCAAGAATGTAATACGTTTCCTTCTACTCTACACATAAATATTAATTAGAAATGATATATTATTTAGCACTAAATTAATTTTATACAAGAATAAAAACTTATACATGAAGTTAGACATGTCATTTTCTTGGATTATATATAAAGAATAACTATTGTTTCCATAGTAGAAAACAATGTTTAACTTATTTGGATAAAGTATAACATACAGTATAGAATTTCGCTTATATGTATCTGTTGAATAATAGTTGAAGGGAACTCTATAAATAGGAATATTATTTTAAACAAAATGATTGAGTAAATGTCCTCCGTATTGGGCTTATTTTTTTATTTTGCTTTTTTTTTTTTGCGCCAAGCTTAGAGATGGGAACGATAGGCCTATATCGGTTTTTACGAAATACCGATATTTTCGTTTCGATATAGCGATATATAGATATCGAAATTTTAATTCAATATATCGTATAGTATATCGGTTTTCTCATAAATTTATCGATTTTTTGTGGAATTATTATCATTATCAACAACAACAAAATCCACACTAGACAACTCCGATAATTCGCGAGAAATGGCGCTACTGAAGGTGGACAGTTACATAATTGTACAACCTCACTCAATACTTTGCTCTAATTGGCTGGACTGGAATTCGAATTCAAACTGTTTAATATGCAGCACCAAATTAAAAAATGCAGTGTGTGTGAACGTGAGACAGACGGGAGGTTTGTTCTCCAAGGCAGGAGCAACTCCCACCCTGAAAGGGAACCGTGTGATCTCAAAACGGGTATCAAAACTTTTATTTGTATGTTCTGAAATGGATAGAGAAAGAAGGATTTAACACCGATGTGACATTAATTTGTTTACGTTTATGATTTCTATGCACAACCCAGTGCTGACATTCTGTTTTCTTATTATATCTTTTTAGTGCATAAAAATTCTATCCATATAATCATCACCATTGTTGTTTGGAATGTTGGAGTGTAACAATAACTTGCAATGGGAACTTGCTATAGAAGGATTGTATCAAATCAACTGTGAAGTTTGTTGAATCTTGTAACATTCTAAGTACGGTTTACTTACATTTAAATATAATTACGTTCTTAGGTAGAAAAGAGCATTATAGCTGTGTCTTAGATTGAATCCTATATAAAATTGGAATAATTGAATCGTGTTCCAATATCAAATACTCAATCATGTAGAGTTCACTTAACTCTTTCCCACAATATCATTTAAGTTCACCTTACCGACATCATAATTTTGATTGTTTATTGTTACAATAAAATTTTACATTTATGCTTTTGACTGTTACGCTGTTAATTCCAATGGTAAAAAGGAATATTAGAATTTAAGTAATTTTATTGTAATACAGTAAATGTACACCTGAAAATGCAATTTGCTTACGGAATAGCGATATATCGATAGTCGTTCGATATAGATATATTTTCTGCAATATATATCGATTATCGAAATTAGGTTTGCAATATATTGCAATATCAGTATATCGGTATTTAATTTATTTCCTCCATCCCTAGCCAAGCTTTGCAATTTCATTGTATGATATATTATCATTAGAGATAGTAGATTTTCGCAATCATAATAAATGCGAAATCTATCCAAATGCTGTCAAAATAAGGAGTTGAAAGTAAATAAGTTTAAAATGATGTTAAGTATGTTAGAGATTTTTTAATCCTCGAATTGATTACAAAATGATAAATGTATCTGTTTCTGGCTTGTATGTGGTAGCGGGTGTTTGAGAAACAAGATGGGTCAGGATAAAATCACACCACATGTCTTGGCATGTTCCTTAATGTTCATAATTTCACTGAATTTTTATATTATGTTCGTTTATTTATTTATTATTTTCAAGAATTTTAATTGGAAAATCTAGAAAATTCATTTGGTAGCACATTGAAGACATTGAATTTCTACCACCAAACTTTCTATAAAAATGTTCCATCCAAAAACGCTAAAAAAATCTGACTTGAAACGTACTATAAAATGCAAAATTTTCTTTCCAATGTGCTAATTTTTTTATTTTAAATTACTAAAATCTACCATCTCTAATTATTATTACTCGCTTCTTATCTCTACCGGTAGATTAACTACTTCCTATTAAATTACACAATTATGTAACACTTATTTTTTTGTATTACAATCACATGAAAACTGTACACTCGCAATTCAAAACGGTTTAGGACTTCAAATGAATTTTAACTGGAAATTAACTATACGAAACAATTTTCTCGGGCAATGAAACCTTATACCAGTGGTGGCGAAAATGTAATCGTGCGCCGAGCCACTGTGTAACCTGCAACGTGCATAGCACCTATGGAGGGAGGCGGACACCAGAAGGGGAAGTGAAGCAACTGTCTGACTTATTAACGGATTTTCATTTTCCTACGTCAAGCACTTAAATATAATTTTATACAGTACAAGGCTACAAACTAATGTTTAGTACGTGTAACGAAGAAAGAAATGAATAAGAAAACATAGGACACATTATCACAACCTAAAATTAACTGTCTTCAGAATGTCTCTGCGACAAAGTTTCAAAATCAGGAATTATGTCACTTACTGCCAGTCGTAGTTGATCACGAAGGTATTTGTCTGTCAGTCGTGATCTAAATTTGGTTTTTACTATTTTAATTCTTGAAAATGATTTTTCACAAACGTAAGTTGTAGCGAACATGGCTTCAACAGAGCAAGCGAAAGAACGAAGCTTCGGATATTTATTATTTTGGCAAAGATATGAAAGTTCAACAATTGTCAAGTCCTTACATCTAGCTTTCATTTGACATCTCATAGTGAATCAGTAAGTTCAAATTGAAGAGCTAACCGCATTATTCGTACATCTGCTGAAAAAGGATCGACGTACAGAGATGATGATGATGATGATGATGATGATAACACTTAACCTTTTAATGTTTCATCAGTAACATGTAGTATAATACCGTTTTATGTTATGCAACCGTTTTCCTCGTTCTACTTGTGAACAAATCATACATTTAATATTTTCATCATATTGACAGCAAAAAAAAAAAAAAAATGCGTCCTCCCATCCTACTTGGAACTTTCGTATATGGTTTCGACATATGCCACTCGCAGGTCAGAGACAAATACAAATGGAACGGAGTTTGACTCCAGTGAGTGAGAGGGTGGGGGTTGGCGGAGGTTATAAGCAGTTATCACTGCGAGCCACAATGTCTCGCGAGTCACGTTCTCGCCACGGCTGCCTTATACATTACGATGTATGTAGAACTTTGCCATTTACTGTGGATAGCCAAATGACAGATATGAATGCGTAGTAAAAAACAAATGCGGGGGTCCAGAGGCTTCGCTTGTCTTGGATTTACGAGGGACGATTTTGTACACTTAGGCACGGTTAGCCCATTGTGCGCGATGATTGTCCAAGTCCGACAGGTGGGCCATCCTACCTCAGTCCGTGATAGAGCGAAGTCCCGATCCCATACGAGTGGCCCGGTAAGGCCCAGGGCCACCTGGATGAGAGGCCAACGCGCTAGGACTTGAACTACAGACGAGACCAAGGCATAACGAAGCCAGAGAATCACGAACCACACACCATAATGATTTCCTCAACCAATATGAGTTATTTGAAAATGTTAGGCATATTGACTACATATGGAGCAAATAGTTTCTTAACTTAGATTGGATCGGTAAAGCTTCCACAAAATTACATCGTCAACGATTCTTTCTTAATCAGTATCAATGTTATGGTAAGAGATACGTGACAATGGCGCCAGTTTTGGAGTCAATATTGACACAGCCATCAAGACAATTAACGACTTATGTTTGATAAGCTGGTAGAATACAGTGTTGCCAACTTATCTTGAAAAAATATGCTATATGATTAAAAACTTAATTTTTCCTCTGAAGAAAATAGATAAATCGCAAAATTGGATCGAAGTCAAAATACACTTCTAAAATGCGACAATATGCACAAAAAAGGTACATTAATGCTGAATAGGATAGGATTTAGAAAATTACCTATTAAAAATGCAATTACGACCATTAACTCACCTATTCTGCTATCATAATAGCCTATTAATCAGGATTAGTCTGTATTTTCACAATGATGGTAATGTTAATTCCTTCTGGTCAGTTAAAATATTTGTCAAAAAAATATCAAAAGCATTATTGTGTATAACTTCAAATAAAATTTATATTTGAATATTATTTAATTCTCAAGATTTACATGCACAAGATTAAATTTATTTGTTTATTTATTTATTTATTTATTTGTCTGTCTGTCTGTCTGTCTATTTATTTATTTATTTGACACGTACTGGGGTTCTGTAAGAAGGGAGAGCTACTGCGTAACAACAGACACTGTAGTGCCCATACAGCAATTGCCAACCTGCTACGAAACAGAGGATGGGAAGTACATGAGGAGATTCATTGTGTATGAAAATGGTTCTCATAGAAGAGTCGATATATTTGCCAGCAATAGAAGAACCCAGAAAGCGATGGTCTTAGACCCCCGATTTGCTTTGAACGAGACACGAATCAGGCACTGCAGATAAATGATGACAAGCGAGCGAAATATGTACCTTGTCTTCCATAACTCAGTGAAAAATATGACATTTCGCTTTACAACTGGGATGTTACAGGCTTACTATTTGGAGCGATGGGTTGTTTGCCAAAATTTACATGTAATATCCTTAAATCTTTCAAATTCCTTTTTATGAGGTTCAGAAGATCGTGATGGAAATTCTGAAGGCCTCTCTTCAAATTCTACACTATCATTTATATGTTAACACATACATTTTTGTTTTAATGTACAAATCGAATAATTATTTTACTAGTTTCATTTCCCTTTATGTTTTTATGTTTGTTAATTCCGGATCCCAATGGTCAACCTCACTTGAGGACGGATGATTTTAAATAAGTCTTAGTTTATTTATTTATTTGTAACTGAATAATGCATTGCTGAGTTTCTGTTCAAATATACGACCATCCGAAAGCACCGAGTGATTAGCGAGAGAGACTAGGCAGAGCAAACGAGAGATAGAGAAGAGAACGAATGATTGTTTACAGTAGTGGTATGATCTGTGATTGCGTAGAAGACCGAGTGAGAACATCTGTGTTGTGTGCGATATTACATTTTTAAAGCATTCATGGCAGACATTTTGAAGTAACTAATTTAATATGAGCTTTGTTTTCGTACGGTATTTCAGAATTAGACATTAAAAATTACTCTGGCCAGACAGTTATATAAAATAGGTAGGCTATGCTAGGTACAAGGTTATAAAAATTGGTAGAGTTTCTACAACTATATGTCTCACTAAATATGCTACATTTAGCCATAGAATTGATTAGTGCTGACAATGCTGTTATCTTTAGCATTTCATTAATAATTTCCTCAGGTTACGGTATCCGTTTCTCTTGTCTTTGTGTCGGGTACTAATACAACCTATTCTCTTATGATTAATAATACTGAAGCTGAGTATCACTTATTTTGTATCCGTATCTGTTGTATTTGATTTATTTTCATTGTATCATTCCTTAATATGTCAGACTAATTAATATACACATTGTATTGGATTTGTATTTGTATGTGGAGTTGTTTATGTTATTTTCATTTTGTCACACGTTATTAGATTGCAAGATGATGATGATGACGATGACGATGATGATGATGATGACGATGACGATGATGATGATGATGCGATGTCCACTCTTTGTTTTAGTTGTATTACATTTCTGGTTGTATGGAAGAGAAAGAGAAGGACTGTTGTCTTTAACTCCACCACAGAAAATAAATAAATGTTGGTAGTACTGGTAGCATATGTGCGTACGTGCAGAACTCGAATCTTCAACCGATAACATTGAAGATTGTTTTCATGTTTAACAGCTTCCCAACAGGAAAGAACGACTTCTACGGTGGATTCCAGACCCCAATGATACCGCTCTCAAGTTATGGGGTACAGGGTAGAAAATTGTAGATTTCTGCTATTTTTATTAAGTTTTTTATTTTTTTTATTGAATTGTATTACTTGTCTTTCAAATACATATATATATTGATGTACCGAAGTACATACGATATTTCCATGCAGATATTCTGCGTCATCACATGATGGAAGAGTGATGGAGCGGAGAAAAATTCTCTCCGGCGCCGGGATTTGAACCCGGGTTTTCAGCTCTACGTGCTGATGCTTTATCCACTAAGCCACGCCGGATACATATATATATATATATATATGATATGCGTAATAAATCACTTTGTGATTTAAGACGGCGCCCATACCGTCGGATCCCGGCCAATCAGTCACTCATCTGAGTGCACCTCAACACATGTATGGACTTCGGTCCTGCGTTCATAGACATCTATGACGTAGTGTAGAGGGCGGCAACCAGAGGGAACCCTAGTGATGGAGCTTAATCTGAGACGATTCTAAACGGCGTCGGGATTGTATCCGGCGTGGCTTAGTGGATAAAGCATCAGCACGTAGAGCTGAAAACCCGGGTTCAAATCCCGGCGCCGGAGAGAATTTTTCTCCGCTCCATCACTCTTCCATCATTTCAAATACATGTCTAGTAAGTTTAAGTTCGAGAGGTTGGTGCTTCTGGCCCGCGAGTCATCTACGTCGTATGTGCAAGCACGGGGAAGAACTGAACTTCCTGCGTAGCTCATTCCCCGATTCGCTGTTGGCTTGGTTAGGCGTGTGGATAACAGTGTCATAATCTCAAAATCGCCATCGTTTCAATTCTCAATTCAAGAGGCTCTTTACAGGTAAGCACACTATAAAGTGTTGAGAGTTACTTAGAATACGAGTATACTGTATCTTGAAGAAGCATCTGCTCGATCGTACTCATAAAAATCAGTTTCGTCAGTTATTCCGTAATTATACCGTGGCTTCTTCAATTTATACAACTGGTTCCACGAAATACAATGAAGTCTCACAGAACGAAGTGTCGTGAGTGGTGAAACAATGAAATTGCATTATGAAGGTTCCGAAGTCTGTCATTCTCGTCGGGATTTTAATAGTAGTTTCGTCGGTCATTATATATAGTAGCTACGAATCGTATCTTAGCGGTATCGCCTGTTCGTACAATAAAATTATCGTTTTGTATGATAATTTCCTCCAAGAAACGGTACGTCATTATCGTATTAATAATTCTCTCTAATTTAGAGCCAACAATTTTTAACTTTTCAAATTATAATAAAATTATATATATATATGGGAGAAGAAATTTTCTCATGAAATTTCGGCCAATGTATGGGACCGGTGCCCACCCAGCATCGTGATGCACTTGGGGAGCTACGATAGGTAGCGAAATCCGGTTGCGAATGCCAGCTATAACGGCTGGGGGGGGGTCATCGTGCTAACCACACGATACCTCCATTCTGGTTGGATGATCGTCCACCTCTGCTTCGGCATGTGGGCGTGAGGCCAGCAGCCGGCTGGTCGGTCTAGGCCCTTCACGGGCTGTAGCGCCACGGATTATTATTATTATTATTATTATTATTATTATTATTATTATTATTATTGTTGTTGTTGTTGTTGTTGTGGGGAAAGGACTCGGAAGTCAGCATGGAGTTCCTTTGCGGCGTGGTGCATGTGTGAATTGTACAGTAGAATGTCCAAATCAGCACTGTTATAAGCTATAAAGTTGAATTTATTATTTCTTGTATGTGGTGACAAGGAATAATTGAAACATACATGCTGGTCTACTAACATCCTAGTGTGCTTATGCAAAAATGTTGAGTTAGACGACAGACAAAAAATCGGTACCAAAACGATCTTCGTTGTACGTACATAATGATTAAAACTTATCCGATGGTTTTCATTTAAGGACTGCAGACCTGTTGTTAATAAAAAATCCCCCGCTTTTGAAAATGTTAATATCTGTTTGGTGGTTACAACTAGAGAAATCCCAGCGGTGGCTGATTGGTCAGACCTTCACCTGTCACGCAAGCGGTCCGGGTTCGAGTCCCGGTAAGGTCTGGGATTTATAGTGACGCTTGTGGCTGACAAGACCGGAGTTGGGGTTTTTGTCGGAGTTCTCCCGTTTCTCCATATTAATCATCTGCATTATTCCGTCAACATTTCTCCATTTCGTCGTTATTCCACAAACGTCAGCTGGCGACGCACGGAGGGGGCTGGCCTAGGGGCGAGGAGCGTTGCGTGCTCGAAACCTGGGTACGCAGCAACGTTGCCAATTATGCGATAAATTATAGCGTTATGCGATATTTTTAACCCTGACGCGATATACGACAATACACAGGATAATCTCGATGATTTTCGTTAATAATCATATCATTCTTCAGAATTCAGTCCACTTCGCTTTCCATATGAAGAAATTATCACATTAATGGAACACATTTTGCATTTATTCTCTCTTTTTGGTACTCTCCGGATAAAAGTTTTAAAGCTGTCCCTCTTTCCGTTAAGATTCTCAGGAGAGAGCCCGAAATATTTCCCAGTCAGTAGTAAGCTTGCGCCATAGTTTGCTAATCAGTTTAATCAGGGTTGCCAGATTGGGCTACAAGTAGCCAATTGGGCTACTTGAAATTTGAATTGGCTATTGATTTTTACCATTGGGCTACTTGCGACTTTTTGGGCTACTCAAAAATTTTCGGGGCTATTTTTGGGCTATTTTTTTCTGATTTGAATTTGTGGAAAATTAATAATAAGGTGTAGTAATAGTCTTCCTCTCCGTGAAAAACCTGTTACAGTGTAGGCCTACGTCTAGTCTTATTTCACCACCAGCTTAACGGCGTGAAACAAAGTATCTATGCGAAGTATATTGCACAATGTCACATGACCAAGCCAATGTAAGGGGATTTACTCGTTTCACCATCACCAGTATCAGCAGACATGCAGAGGCGCACTGCAGCCTGAAAGTAGATAATAATCAGTTGCTGTTTTTCCTTCACTTCAAGCGTTAATATTCTTGTGAATGACGATGTAGTTTATTACAATAATCATAAATTAGGAACAGCGGCTGTTGTAAAAGTGATATAGGCCTACAGTTTTTAAGTTATATTAGGGAATTGCTCTTTTGACATTTTGTAGCCTAATTATAATGTAGGATAATTATTTAATTCTGAGACCGATAGTGGAATAGTTAAAAAAACTCTGTTATAGAAGTGATATGTAGTAACATTTTTAAATTGTGACAGAGAATAACTTGTTATACATTTATTTTGTTTTGTAATCATACTGAAAATGGAAATATTTTATATTTCGTTGTGTAATTACTGAAAATGGGAAAGTGGGACAACTATACTAAAACGTTTAAAAGCCTATGGTTAAATGATATTTCATTCTCAAACTGGCTTCAGGATGTGAAAGACGACAGCAATAGAGCAGAGTGTGAAATTTATAAAGTTCAAGTTAAGGGCTCATAAGGGAGACTTGAAAAAAAAAAACATTCCGATTCAGTTAAACATATATAATTCGCAAAATATAAATCGCCATTTATGTTGGGCTACTTTTGCTGAAAGTTGGCTACTTTTTCAGCGAGCTTCCGCTACTTTTAGTTATACCGATCTGGCAACCCTGAGTTTAATCACAATAGTCTGGTCATAGCTGCCGCTAGTGCTGCTTCTGTGTGAGAAGTGATTGAAGTTTATTTAGTATTATGTAAAGTATTGGTAGTGTGACATCATTATTAATGTTGTATGTTTACGATAATTTTGTGGAAAATCCCATAATTTTTAAGGTACACTTATAATTTTGTGTTTTAAGTTTGGCAACGCCGGTAAGCACCGAACCTTAGTGTAGTCAGCCGACGTATTATATATATATCAGCATCCTCCATTACATTGCAGTAATACTACATGCTTTACATACGATATTACAGTCGGTTACACATAATTTATAACATAACATTTGACAAGCTGTTTGCAATTTTGATTAAGAGCTTTCAATTCTTATAGAATCAGGTGTTGTCTAACTATATATAATAACTAGTGGCTTGTGCAGCAAATGCTGCTGCAAACTAAGTTCGTTAGACGTTCAAATAAAAGTTTTTCAGATTTGTTTTCAATGAAGAATACTTGTCTTTTTGATAGTTATTTGGTTCCATAATAATGAAACATACTCCCTCTGAATGGATTTTTTTAGGCCAAATACTTTTTCTTGAACCTATCCAACTTTAGTTTTTGAGTTTCAACGCGAAAACGCAAGTATCAATGTCAGGACGATAGCAGTAGCTATTTCAGGTCATTGTGGATTGTAGGCAAAAGTTAAAAAAAATGTCAAGTTTGCTAAGCTTTCGAACAATAGCATTTTCGTATAGCTGCTGCATGTAGAACTTGAAATGTAGAGCGTAAAATCATTTTATCCTACTAAGTGATCTTGCTGAAATGATCTGCAGACTACAAAATTTTCTAGGCCTATTATTTCATCGGTAAGTAATACCTCTTTATCTTTACTTAAGAACTGTAATTTTTGCGCTCTCTCGAGCCAATACTGAAGACAATGACACATATCAATATCTACACTACACCGCCATTAAGTATATGAAAAATACCCAACCACACTGGGTTAATAAGTATAAAAATATTTGGTTTTTAATAACAATATTATTATCTTACTTAAGTTTTGTAGTTATATATAGCAGCCACTCAGTAAATTATAGAAATGAAGATCTAAATTAAGATATTCTCTACATTTATGTACATAACCTCAAAACGTTTCACTTTCATGTCATCAATATAGCATCAATATTATGTACAATTAATAAAAAATAGACGCATCATGATATTAACTATAATAATATTTAATTTCTAATGGTAATAATGTCATCAAACCATCTCGAGTTTCGTAGATTTGAATATCCAATACACAGCTGTACTCAGAAAATTATACACTGCAGAATCAGTTTTTAATAACAAATTGAATTGAGCTCTAAATATGTCGGCAATCCAGCAGGTCATGGCCTTCGTGTAATAGCCTATTGTTTATTGTAGTGTGTGTTTTGTTCTGAAATTCAAATGAAGTCGGCCGTGATTCGATAAAATTAGTTCTGAAAACTGACAACAGATGGATTTTGTAAAATAGAAAAATTATGTAGGAAAATTGACATTTCACTGAAAACTACTACTTTTCCGAAAAACTTTGGATGCCAGGCATGAAAATGAGGGGCCACTCATTAAAATCCGTTCAGCCGTTTTCCCGTAATTTCCATTACCAGTTCAAATTATATATATAGATATATAATAGCCTATTTTAATTTTTGCCTATTTTAGATTACAATCATTCTTCCAATGTTATTTCTAATTTTGATTATTATTAAGTTACATTTTGCTGAAATCTATAGATTTTACAATATATTTTGTAAAGTTCTTCAGGTACCGGTACTTTTTTTTTTTTTTGTGAATTGATCAAATATTGGAGGCCAGGTTTGGCAATACGCCTAACTTGAGCATTATCACAGTACATCTTGAAAGGTCGCAGTGCTGGGTCGTAGTATCCTCCCTCTCGAAATTGCATTGCGTTCAATTTCATGTAAAAGAGAAACAAAAGATAACAGATTCTGCAAACACTCGGTCCAATTAGGAGAAAAACTATGTCTCGTTTTTGCCAGAATAATCTCATCTACGTCCAGTTCAATATTTATTTCTTTAGTCTGAAGTTTTGATAACATTTTGACAATTCCTACGCTTGTTCTTCATATAGCTACATTTCGATATCTTTTTCATAAAGATAGGCTATGTGGAAAAACGAAACCAGGTTGAGATTTTTTTTTCCACACATTACTATACTGTCAGGAGATGCCATTACCAAGAGATGATGTAGTGTACATTATTTAACCTCCTGAGTCCTGAGACATTTCTTGTTTTATTTTTAAAGTTCAGTATAATTCTACACTTCAAAAAAAATCACTGACATGAGGAAAAATGCGGGAATAATTCTGCAGGTTACAGACAGGGCACAAATGCATATATATATGATACTATACTTCGGGTCTCTGCACATACATCTTACACCATAATCATGTATGAAGTATGGTATAGTATACTATACTCTTAGGACTCTGGAGGCTAAAAAATGTTTTCAATGAATAGTAACAAATTACAATTGACAAGTGAGGTTTCAGTACTTCATATTGAATATTTGCGTCAATTTTAAATGTATTTTATGCTCGACCATGCCGAAATGTAGTAATTATACACCTGGTAGCAGTTCTTTAATGCATGTCATTAAAGTACACCTACTCATTAAAGTACAGGTGTTCAGCCAATGACAAGTCAGCTCTGTACCGTTATAAAACCTCAGCCAATGACAAGTCAGCTTTGTACCGTTATAAAACTACAAGTATCGATTATTGTCGGATATGCAATCGAAAGAGAATTAGCGAAAAGTCACGGAGGTTGGAAATCCAATACTGTCGCAGAAGGTTATGTTCTGTTACCATAATAATTAGCGTTAATTGTAAATAATATTCAAATAAATTCAATTTGTCATCTCGTTTTTCAATATCTAATTTAATTTCAATGTTATATCAAAGTTAATATTTAGTTTACTCTGTAGGTTCTTATAGGCTATCAAGGTCAATGTGGACATGTGTTCCTCGGAAAAAATCAATACTTTCGCGTCTGCGCACATCTCACAATTTACGAGGTATTGCTCAAGGTGAGTTAGATACAAATAAAATGAATAATTTCAAGTTAGAAATATGGTCGAGCATAAAAAGTCGTATGAAACTCGCCTATAATGGTAATTAAGAAGCTCGTATGAAAATTATGAAACTCGCTTGCGCTCGTTTCATAAACATCCATACTCGCTTCTTAATTACTATCATTATAGGCTCGTTGCATAATGTACTATTATAAAGCTTTTTTTGTCCTACAGAGTTATTTTAGTTTTAATATGTTGTTTAAGGTTGTTTTAACATTTGGTAGAAAACGATCATTTTAGTATCATGTTGCCATAATTTCACTTAGATCACCTGGCAACCCTGTTTCCTGTGTTGCTCATTCGCTGGCGGAGTCTGAAGGCGTGTGGGTTGCAGTGTCATAATCTCAGCGTCGCTACAGTTCCAATTCTCAAATCAGAAGCTCTATACAGGTAAGCCGAATGAAGTGTTGAGTGCCTAGATTACAGTAGGCCTACTTAAACAAGCATCTGTTCGACCATATTCATGAATATCAGTTCCGTCAGTATTAGTCCAGATTACATACAGGGTGATGCACGAAGATTTTTTATTGGGTTATTTTACGACGCTGTATCAACATCTGAGGTTATTTAGCGTCTGAATGATAGGAAGGTGATAATGCCGGTGAAATGAGTCCGGGGTCCAACACCGAAAGTTACCCAGCATTTGCTCGTATTGGGTTGAGGGAAAACCCCGGAAAAAAACCTCAACCAGGTAACTTGTCCCAATAGGGATTCGAACCCGCGCTAACCGTTACTCCACAGGTGTGGACGGTAGTCATGTTAGGAAACCGACTTGGTTAATAGTTTGTTTCTGCAGAGAGTTTGTGTTGATCTGACAACTGATTTGAAAACTGCCCCAAACTCAACAAAGGTCATGATCAACGATAGTGAGTTTAAAACTAATTTGAAGCCATCCCTGCAAGAACACGCATGTACTGTAGAATAACTTACTAATCTAGTACCTAATTAAATTCCAGAATATATTTTAATAATCAATATAGTCTGGCTGAGTGGCGCAGTCGGCAGTGCTGGTCTTTTGTGCCCAAGATTGCGGGTTCGATACCGGCCCAGGTCGATGGCATTTAAGTGTGCTTAAATGCGACAGGGTAATGTCAGTAGACTAAAGGCTGGTTCACAATAAACCGTAAACAAAAACGACAACGAGAACGAGAACGGAAATACTGTTAAAATAAATGCATTTAAATGTGAGTATTCACAATTAACTATTGTGAATGCTCACTTTTAAATGCATTCATTTTAACATTATTTCGTTTTCGTTTTTGTTGTCGTTTCCGGTTTATTGTGAACCAGCCTTTACTGGCATGTAAAAGGACTACAGCGGGACAAAATTCCGGCACACCGGCGACGCTGATATAACCTCGACTGTTGCGAGCGTCGTTAAATAAAACATAACTTAATTTTAATAACCAATATAAAATAACAAGCATGAAACATAAAAGGTTAATGCATAAAGTACGTGTGTGTCCATAGGCGTAGGTAGAGAATTGCCTTAGTCGCAGGGGTGCAGAAATCCAGGTCTCCACGACTACTGTCGCCTAAGTTTCGGCCCAAAAATTCCTATGATGTTTTTTTTTCTCGTTCTTTTGTTACTCGTAAATCTAATGCAAAATCCCGTGGCAGATATCATTATGTCATTGAAGAAGATTAAAACCACACCACGATAGGCCTATTCTCGAAAATAACCAGAATCATGTGAGTGAGGTGAACCTTATCAAAGACGGATTCAGAGCGTCATTTAACAAATATTTTGTGTGATTTGATGTTGGATAATATGATAAAGGAATTAGATCGTGCAAGGGCTGAGGACAAGTGGTTTTCAGTAACAGGGTCCCAAGGCACATTCATGGCCACAACCATGTAAAGATTACATCATTATTATATAAGATTGTAGGTCCATACTGAATATTTTTTTTGGAGTTTGTAAAATGTAGATGAAACCACTATTTACGTTTTATAGCTTCATACCCAGTGCGGTTTTTCTATGGAAAAATGGTGCCGGTACTCACCAATCCAATTTATAATAGCATCCGAATTCGATACGTTAAAGCATACATGGGCACAATTTTCGGTTACGTGAAGCACTCGATTTGAAATAGTTTGTTTACTAGGAGAGGAGACTGCAGAGTAGGATGGGAAATATAAACTCTGTGACCTGCGTCACCTTATCGTAATCGCTAAGGCGGTCAGTGGCGAATTATTAGGAAAGCGCTTGGTTAACGTGAGAGACTCGAAAACTTTTATTCAATTTGGCAAATTAATTCGGCAACTTTAATCATAAACCTCTTTACTATTTCTCCATCATTGAATTGATTTAAATCACAGGCGAGAAATTTCGTAACTAGCCAATAATATTCCATCACGTTGTCTACGTTTATTTTCTTGAATATTCTGGCGTTTATCAAGTTTACTTCAGATTTGCACGTTCTCGATCTAAAATAATTTCAGAAAATCATATTTCGTTTTCTACGCACATTTGATTTTTTTTTGTTATAAATTTCTTTTGGAAATAATACGTACAAACAACATTTAATTCCTAGTACCTTTTAATGCAGCGTGTTTAAGGTATAAAGTCGTATTTAGTATACTATACAAATGTTAATATCATAAATTTTCTTCGGAATAGTATGAAAAAATTGCATTTAATTTGTCTTACTTTCTAATTCAGCATGTTCTTTATGACATAAGGAGTAATGTCGTTGTATATTAAATTTATTAATGCCTAATAGAATTTTCGAGCATAACATATATCGTATGTTCTCCCCTTCTAAACAGCAAAAAAACTCTTCCTCCCATTACTCATGAAAAAATCGTTTTCTAACGCGTACACACTGCTTTGATAATGTCATTATGCCACCACTGATATTGCTTATGAAACTGATATAGAACCTGCCCACGCCTAGGAGGTACGTGAGGGAGGAAAGGGGAAGATGTCAATCATAGCGATAAGCTCTGTGAAGGTCAGCGAGGCACTACTGTTCTCCAACCAGGAGATCAACCGTGAAAGGAATGTGCTTACTATTGCGTCATCTATTGGAGCGAAGTAGATAGATAATATTATCGTTATAACGTCAATTCAAAAACCATGCGCTCCCCTGCATATGTTATTTCCTGTATGGAGAGATTAAAAGACCAGGGGTGCTATTCATAGACATTTCGCAGCACGCGATACGAGCGTACTAAGCTAGCCCCGTCTATCCACTGGTTACTAGTACAGAATTCAAATCATATCCTAACGCTAACACTGGTTTATGAATACGAAAAATGCTGATCATCCACCGGAAACCCGCGCTAAAAATGTCTATGAATACGGCCCCAGGAGATTAACAGTGATCTAATTTTGTAACTAGGGTAGTATAAATATGTGTGTCAATGTTATTGCTTGTGCTGTGAGAGCTAGCCAATAGAGATAGGAGTACCCACGTGTGTGACCTTAAGACATCAACATTCATTCACAGTATTACCCCGCTCTGTTTCATCCGGCAGAGATTTTCTCGTGATTGGAGCACAGTATTGCATACCGTTGCGTACCGCCAGAAAAAAAAAAAAAACATTATATGTAACATCTAATCAACATTTTTGACGGGTTTAAATGATTATAAAAAGTAATACCGAAGTCAATGCCAAGGAGCAACTCGATTATAGATAGGAATCAGGTTGGTGGGTTCCTTGCTGTCTTTTTATATGGCAGAAGATTTCTATACCCCTGCTTTAGGATGTGCCCTCTTGCCACTACTCTTGTGTTCTGTGTTGATTTTCTGTCCGACATAGTAAGGAAAAAAGTTTTATTTTCTATACTATACAATATATACTATAGAATAGAATAACGTACTAATCTAGTACGTAATTAGTTGCGACATATATCATTTGAGCTATTTAAATTTTTTTATAAAATTATACTTACTGTATAAACGCTGCGATGATGATTTTTTTATCCACCCCTCGCTATGATGCGCGGCATGTCTAAAATAATGTTAGAATGGTTTAAATGGGACATATTTCTAGTACAAATGACAAAACAGTGATAAGCCCTATCTTACTCTACATATTTATTATTTTAATTTAATAATGTTGGACTCAAAATATAAAATAATTAAATAGTTTGCCGCTTGCCAACTTCTGAAGGTGTAAATGTCTATTCTGAACAGATTACATCGAATTAATATTTTTTTCTCATATGAAATCGGACAAAATTTCAGAAAATTTGACCTCGCATTAAAAAAAAAAAAAAAAAAAGATGCTTGTGAAAGGCCTTCACTGGACAAACCTAATGGTGGGTTAAAATATCCTCAACTAGTATTACTTCTCATTTTATAGAGCATACCTGCACAAACACCGCTCAACGAGCGCGCGCGCTCTTTCGGAGCGGTGTTTACCGCTCGCCGAAACGGAGAGGAAGATACGTCAGAATGACATAGACTTGCTATAGGTAGAGGAGAGGGAAACGACCACTCAGTTATCTAGTGGAGTGCAGTGTGTAGGCCTATTCTCAGTAACTGTTTCACGTTGCTTACCTACTGCTACAGTACAGTATGGATTTACAGCTCGAACTTACTGATCTTCAGTGTGACCTAAGGGCTAAAGATCGTTTCAATAATACTACTAGCCTGGTTGAGTTTTACAAGACTAAACATTAGCAATAATATCCACGACTACACAGGCTGGCTGTGAAAATGATTGCTATATTTGGCTCGACATTTATATTTGTGAGCAACTGTTTTCTATAATCAACTTTAATAAAGGCAGACATCGAACATCTATAACTGATGTTTTATTACGATCAGTAGGCTACTGTTCCTTTCAGCTGCCAACAGCATAAAACCTCGTTTTGATGTACCGGTACTGATAAATAAAAATATAACAAAATTATATTGTACATTTAAGTAGCTGTAGAATTTCTATTATTTCTGTAAAATAAATATTTCTTTATTAATTAATAATCGTCCAAGATAGTTTTGCAAACACTGAACTGGAATTCATTTCATAAACACTCGTAATAGTACTTCCTTTTGTGTATATTTTGTACGAGACCACCCTTCTTCCAGTCCACCCTTACACAGAGCGCAGCTAATATCTGCATTCCGCTCGTGAGATGTGAGCCGGCTCGGAGAGCGCAAACCTTGTGCAGGCCTGTTATAGAGCGTCAAATTTATCGTACTTTCGTAAAATTCTTAGTTTTGGAAGAACATTGCTCAGACACATTTAGTGGCAGGATTTTCAACGGAATCTCTTTTTAAAGCAGACTCAGAGAGTAATATGACGACTTTGGAGGGATTTTTTTTTTAAATTCTTATTCACATGACTAGGCAGATTTATTTAATATATTATATATTATTTCAATGTACCGAAATACATATGATATTTCCATGCAGATATTCTGCGTCATCATACGATGGAAGAGTAATGGAACGGAGAAAAATTCTCTCCGGCGCCGGGATTTGAACCCGGGTTTTCATCGTAAGATTTATTTAAATTATATTACTTTTTTCCTTGGCGAAACAGCTAAAAAATACAAATATGACAATATGGGTGACTTAATATAGAATAAAACACAGTTTACAGGTCCAAAATTTTCTTTGGGTAAGGGTGGAAAATAAAATGAAGAAAAGAATTCTCATTGTGAATTTCTTCGACGCGCGGCTCCATCCCACGACAAGCAGAGCGTGCGCGTAGTTGGCCAACGCTAGCAGCTCGAAATTTCCATTTTGCGAGTAGTTCACGCATTCGAAAACAACTCGAAATGAAAGATGCATTTCTCTGAATACTAAAATAATTTTATATAATCACTACACTATAACCTGTTACTGTTTACTGACTGTTACGATTGTCATTATTCTTGCTTTTAAGTCAATACGTAATCACAATATTCACTTAAATAGCAGTTTCTTTTTAATTTGTTGCAACACATTAAAGGAAAACTCTCAAACATTGGAATTGAAAAACCGCCTTGTAATAATACACACAGATGATTGGCTGGTGGATCACGTATTCGAATCATTCCTTGTGTTGTGACAACACACCAGCTGTTTCAAGACCACTAAAGGCCAGCTGACAAGAATTCTGGCTCCTCTCACATCTCCGCATGACGCTACAGGGAGCGCGTATTTTTATAGCGAGATTTGAAATATTTATTTTAAGGCTTTTCATTTAAAATAGCATTAAAAAAATTGTGTGGTTTTTGTCTCAACAATAACTAATATTACAGTATTTGATATAGCCTATATACTTTTTTTGGTGGTAACATGTTATAAATCACAAAAAAGCAATATATTGTGACAGCGACGTGAGATTCGAACTCACGACCAACAGAAGGAAGTGCAAGGTCGGCCGGCGCGGAGGTTGCGCGCGCATCTGCTTCCTGTGGCATATGCTATGGTGGGGAGAAAGGGGAAAGAGCGACTGCGGCAGAGAGAAGAGATATCCGGATGATTCGAGAATGGACACACGTTTGGAAATATCCAAAACTCGTACTTTCTCGCAACTATGGTTTGGTTATATAAATGAGAAGACGCAAGTGAAAGTCATTCAGTCAGTCAGTAAGGCAGTGTTGTTAAAGTCAGTGGAGAGCAAGCCAGACAGTCTTGTGTAGCAGTGAAGCCAGCTTCGAGACCAGAGCGTGACTTGAATTTTGTCCGTAACTGTGGAGCCAGAAGCCCGGAGTTCGAGTGCAGTGGACCGCAGTTGGGGGACCTGAGTTCGAAGTGCAGCGATCGTCTCTGAAGGTCTGGGGTTCGAGATTCTGTGAACGCGAGTGACTGAGCTAGAAGAACTAGCCAAGACAAACGAGCTGTGAACTGGGAACTGACAGTTCTGTGTTGTAAATAGCGCTTTGTGAATATTAGTTAAGATTAACAGTTCATTGTTGTTCGTAATAGTCCAAGTAAATTGTCATTGTCGTTAGTGGAGTGCAATAACGAACGCTGTGTTGCTGTGTGGAGAGCAAATCCCATTGTTGACGGGAGTGAAATTAAATTGTAGAAAGTGAAGAGTTATTGTTGAGATAATAAAATTACATTGTTGTTCGGTATAAAAATTTACAATATCCATAATTTCCACAAACAATAAAATATATGTGTTATACCCCATTAATACACTTAAATGTGCAGTACAAAATTAGATATAGCTTAAGTTTTTATTTCGAAGCCAGACGTAGTAGTACGCGTTGAAAGTTAGAATAAAATACAAAATACGCTAAATTTGAAGGAATTTCATCTGAAAAAATAGTACTGAGCTAAAAAAAAGTCAAAATTTGTACATTTACTAGTTCCCACATACTAAACCTCTGTACGAATTTTCAGGTAATTCTGACATGTCATGGTATTTCTTTGTCCGATTTCATATGCAATAGCCCGAGGGGAATTGCGCTGATTGGCTGCTTCATCATTAACATCAACATTGCGTTAATCGTTCAGATCAGTGGTCGTCAGCACTCGCTGAAATGGGTAACGGGTAAGCAGTGTATCTAATATATCCCGTCGCAGTGTGCAGTTTTCTTAATCTAGCTGTACAAAATTAATAGCCTCCCTCCTATTCAACAGATTTTCATGAAATTTTATACAGAACTTCGGGGTAACGTATTTGATTTCAGGACGAACTCTGATTACGTTTGTGTAAGAGGAACTACCCCTTTATTGGGAGTGATTTTACACAAAATTAATGCCTTCTTTTCTATCTAACATATTTTCATGAAATTTTATGTAGAACTTTAAAATAGCATATTTTATTTGTGTACAAACTTTGATTACCTTAGTGTATGGTGAATTTAAAATCATTACTAACATTTCTCCTATCTAATATAATTTCATTAAACTTCATGCAGAACTTAAAGGTGGCGTATTTTACTTGAGTACAAGCTCTGATTAAGTTTATGTTAGGGGAACTACCCCTTTATAGGGGTGAATTTAGACAATTACTTATTTCATATCTAACATATTTTTATGAATCTTTATGTAAAACTTAGAGATATGTACAAACACTCTGAGTACGTTTATTTAAGAAAAACTACTTCTTTGTAGGGGTACAATTAAACAAAATAAGAAACTGCCAATAGAGATGAATATATGAAAATTTTGATATAAAATATGGACCTTATCCTGTTGAATTCATGGTATATTTTGTGAATTGTTAAAATGTATCCACATTAATTATGTCAAATCTACACGATCATGTTTGCAGAATCCCACAGAATCGCTGGATAAGGTCTTAATTTATTCCTGCTGTGTTAGCGCTTTGGGTGGCATTTTACAAAATCTTCATGACGTATTGCTGTCATTAGTGGTCCCACATCGAAGTTTCATTTTATCAACCAGAATACCCATTTCACTTTGTAATTTTTCTCTAATTATTTTCTTTCTGGATTCACATTCCACTGTGAGTCGGCCTGGGTAGCGTAGTCGGCATAGCGGTGACCTATGCTCGAGGTTGCAGGTTCGATTCCGGCCCAGATCGATGGGATTTAAGTGTGTTTAAATGTGACAGGTTCATGTCAGTAGATATAGTGACATGTAAAAGAACTCCTGCGGGACAAAATTCCGGCACACCGGCGACGCTGATATAACCTCTGCAGTTGCGAACGTCGTTAAATAAACCGTAATTTAAAAAAATTTCACACTTCGATTTGTCGTTTCATCCCTGAACAGGCATTTTTTAATCTCTAATCTGTTGGCGATATGTAGAAGCTATTCGAAATAACGAATCGAGGTATAAAATGTAGAAAGACTGAAATTGTAAGTTGTGGTGTACACAATGTTTGTGTCTTTCGTCGCTGGTTCCTTATGCAAATACAGTAGAGCATCGATTTTCCGAAACAATTGGGGACGGGAGATGTTCGGATAACTGATAATTTACGAAAAATTGTACCGGTGTCATAGGAGCAGTATGAAGCAAAGAAACACTGGTATTAAACAAGAAACTGTACATACAGTATATATTTTGTATCACACGTCTTACAGATAATACAAAAAAACTGACTAGCCTAGTATGACAAGTTCAAAACGGTCATTAAAGTAGGCCTACAGTTTAAGAAAAGAAGTTCAAACTTTTTTTTCTCCTTCAGATCTGACACTCGTTTCTCCCGCTAAATCTCGCAAGCAGCGCTAGCGAAACTTCTACGCGACGCGCGCGCGAATTCAAATTTGTCGACTTGAACGCTTCGGTTGATCGGTATTCGGATAATCGATGCTCTACTGTATTTGGACAGTTCACCCCAAATATATTATTTCTTAGGCGTTTTATTCTGTGTTAGGCTAAGCATCATGGTAGGTTTCAGAACACTGATTTGCTATTGAGCTTTACCTGTCTCTTTTCTGATTAATTGTGACGTTAATTTCTGGAAGAGGATTTTAATGGATATGTAAAATCTTGTAGAAAATGCACGAGAATTTTGCTACACGACTCTTTTTACAGGTCCATTGGTATGGATTTGAAGAGTAACTAATGAAATTATGAATACATTTTCACTACCTAACATATTATATTTTAATGTTTTCTAACTTCTATGGCACATTAACCAGAAGGACACATACCGGTACCAAAATCTCCGATAACTGTTTTAATTTTATCTTCAATATCACTGAGAATATCTGTTAGTCTTAATGATATTATAATATTATTTAAAAGTTCATCATTCCGTGATTCAGCACTACTGCAGCACTATAGCCTACTTCAAAAAGTTGCCGGCGGGATATTGCCGTCACGCCACTGAAAATAATTAATATCAGCTAGGTTCGCAGATACACGCAAGCAAGCAAACAATATTTTATACAGATAATGACTTCGGAATATAAATATAAAATTATTTTGACGGAACACAGCAGCTAGCATTTTATAGCTCAAGTTAAAGTAAGAGGTTTGGGGAAAAAAATATAAATGATCTTTGTATCAAATAAAAGCCGTATTATGGTCTCTAATTTAGTAATTCAGCTAAATTACACATTATTCTGAAGCACATCTCGATATACAAATTCCATGTGAAAGAATAAAAGAAGACACAATATAGGCCTACTAGCCCTTAATGCGACTTTAAACAAAGCGTTTTCTATTGCGACTGAACAGTCGCAGGGTTGCCAGATAGGTATAACTTAAAATAGCGAAAGCTGGCTGAAAAAGTAGGCAACATTCAGAAAAAGTAGCCCAATATAAATGGCAAATTGAATTTCGCGGAATATATAAATATGTTTAACTGAATCGGAATGTTTTTTCAAGTCTCCCTTATGAGCCCTAATTTGAACTTTATAAACTTTACAATCCGCTTTATTGCTGTCATCTTTCACATCCTGAAGCCAGTTTGAGAATAAAGTATCATTTAACCATTGGCTATTAAAGTGGTTCTCCCACTTTCCCATTTTCAGTAATTACACAACGAAATAACAAGTATTTCCATTTTCAGTATGATTACAAAACAAAATAAATGTATAACAAGTTATTCTTTGTCACAATTTTAAAATGTTACTGTATATCACTTGTATAACAGACAGAGTTCTTTAAAATTATTTCACTATCGGATTCAGAATAAAATAATTAGCCTACATTATAATTAGGCTACAAAAAAATGTGAAAAGAGCAATTCCCCAATATAATTTAAAAACTGTATATCGCTTTTACAACAGACGCTAGTTCCTAATTTAAGATTATTGTAATAAACTATATCGGCATTCACAAAAATATTAACGCTTGAAGTGAAGGAAAAACAGCACCTGATTATTATCTACTTGCAGACTGTACTGCGCCACTGCATTTCTGCTGATACTGGTGATGGTGAAACAAATAAATCCCCTTACATTGGCTTGGTCATGTGACATTGTGCAATATACTTTGCATAGATACTTCGTTTCTCGCGGTTAAGCTGGTGCTGAAATAAGGCTTTAATACACTGTAACAGTTTTTTTCACGGAGAGGAAGACTATTACTACACCTATTATTACTAATTTTCCAAAGACTATTACTACACCTATTATTACTAATTTTCCAAAGACTATTACTACACCTATTATTACTAATTTTCCAAAGGCTATTACTACACCTATTATTACTAATTTTCCAAAGACTATTACTACACCTATTATTACTAATTTTCCAAAGACTATTACAACACCTATTATTACTAATTTTCCAAAGACTATTACTACACCGACACGTGGTAAGAATGCAACCTACCAGATGGGCACACACGACGACACTGTGGAATCCAAGAATTGGCTGGAGAAACCGTGGACGACCGAGAACCAGATGGGGGGATGAGTTCAAGTTGCAGCTAGGAGGACTGTGGACCAGAATAGGACGCCAAAGAACACGGTGAAGGGACGCAGTCAATCAACTTTGAGAGGGAGCAACAACCAATGGTAGTGAAATTGTGGACAAAGAACTAGGAATGTAAATAGACCATCAGGTCGGCTCTTCTGATGGTCAAGACTTGAGCCACCCCTGCTCAAGCAGGAGGCCTTGCCCCACTGGGAATTTACGGCTTTTATTATTATTATTATTATTATTATTATTATTATTATTATTATTATTATTATTTCCACAAATTCAAATCAGAAAAAATAGCCCAAAAATAGCCCCGAAAATTTTTTAGTAGCCCAAAAAGTCACAAATAGCCCAATGGTAAAAATCAATAGCCAATTCAAATTTCAAGTAGCCCAATCTGGCAACCCTGGAAGAGTGTGGATTGAACACACTGCAGATAGCTATGTTTACGCTACTCTGAAAGAAATAAATATCCTCGAGAAATATCGCGCATTGTCTTCATAAGACAACATTCAGGGATATACATTCATAAAAATATAATATAGCCTATAGTGAAATTAACAAGTCGAAAATGAATTTTATCCATCTAATTTAAGAAAATTGCACACTGTGCGTCGTGAAGCAGGAAGAGAGAGAGAGCATACTCGCCAGCATCCACGGGTGCACTATAATGCAGTCTCTTATCCGTGGGTAAGAGAGGCTAGCCCGAGGGTGCACTGTGTTGATGACTGCTTGTTTAGCAGACCAGGAGGGTGTGAAAATTCTCTATTAACGAAGCTTATTCCTTTTTATTTTGTTTATAAATAGACTTATGTGGGCGATTTGGAAACATACAGAATGTGCGGAAAATGCCGCTTCAGAACCAACTTTATATTTTCCCCTGCTGTCAGATGGCGCAAGTAGTTCTTCTACACATAAATATATGATACTGAGTTGTCAATGATAATAAAATACAATTTCATTGCAGAAATTCTTAATCAATTTGTTTATCCACTCCTAAATGGATTTGTTTATCCATTGCTAAGCTGGAAGTGTGTGTAAGGAATAGAACTCATGTTCTTACAGTGAAAAGATGTCAATACAATAAGTGAAGCGTCTGTGGCTCAAGTACTAGCGCTGGTCTTCCATCCAGGCAGTTCGGTTTCGATCCCCAGCCATATCGTGATGAGATTTTTCGCGGACAAAGAGAAGTTGCAGAAATGAGTACGGGGTATTCCTGTTTTTATATATACCATCAACACACTCTACCGCCCCCTCATTTCACAAATCATCTGCAATTAGGGGATATATTCTGAAATCTGAAAATGCAGATACATTCCTCTAAACGAACTCCTTGTACCAACTTCGTCATTTATATCACTTTTGCAGCTTCTACTTATTTATGGTAAGTCTAATCCATTAAATTTAATAACTTACTTGATAAGTTCGCTGCTATTTACAATTAAAATGAAGATTGTATCTGGACGAACAGCATTTACATGTTTAACAATCACATAGGCTTACAATGCAATACACTTCTCACAGTAACATGTGACCAAACGAAACAAAAATGATTAAAAAATAAATATTTCAATGTAGGAAATGCGAGCAAAGAGAGTATTTCCAAAAATAAATGCTGACAGCTATTTTTAATACAAAATAAACGGACATATCCGCATAAATGCATCTTATCTGCAATAGTAAAAATAAGCTGGGGTAAAGTTTCAAATGCTGACATGAAGGCTTGGTGCTCCGGGCCTCTGGGCCTTATCAGGCTACACGTATGTCGACGGAACCTGGCTGTATCAGGGGCTGAGGCAGGATGACCCATCTGTCAGCGTCGGATGATCAGGAAGGGCTTGGGACTCCGGGAAGATGGGGATTTATCAAGCTACGCGTTCGTGAAACGGGACCTGACTATCAGGATCTGAGGCAGGATGGCCCATCTGTCAGCGTCGGATTCACGAATGCCACCCAGGCCATCTCGTGGCTTTGGTTTGACAAGGTTTTAACTGCTTATTCCATACTTTTGAGATACAGAGCTTCAAAGTATCAATTTATTGTAATATGAACATTTAGCTTCTTATACTGATGAAATGTTAAGTGTGGCATCTTAAAACATCGAACTTATATTACATACTTCATAGCCTAATTAGACCACTTATTTATTTCATTTAGAATATTTAATTTTATAGTAAGAACTATGTCCTTCCATAATGAATTTTCAGGATGAGACAAGGTTCTAAGTGCTGATAGAACTTTGTCAAAC
Source organism: Periplaneta americana (assembly GCF_040183065.1). NCBI lineage: Eukaryota > Metazoa > Arthropoda > Insecta > Blattodea > Blattidae > Periplaneta > Periplaneta americana. Next base: position 161,422,910 of record NC_091120.1, on the reverse strand, counting down.
TATATTTCGATTCATTACTTAAAACATTATTATTCGTTACATAAAATATTTAAACTTTGAAAAAAAAAATGTTTTCTTTTAATTTACATTTGCATAACAATTGAAATTTAATAAATTACAGAAATTAAAATTATATTTTGTGGAAACAATCAGATCTCTGTTATATCACTCTTCATGAAAGGTCAATCTCACTTGACATTATATGTGGAGAATTTCTACTTCGAATATTGCATTTCCATGACCGGTTTAGACACTACTTTCCGTACCTTCTTTTTTTGTGTATTTTCTTGGTTACTTTTGAAATTAATTCTTATATATGTAACTGTTGTTGTTACTAGGCCTATTATAATTTCAATGTCGCTTGTATTATTTAAACGTATTTATATACTTTATTTGTTTCTATTATATTATATTATATTATATTATATTATATTACATATTTTTAAATTAAACAAATTATTACATAATTAAAATACTGGTTTAAGAAGGAGTTTCCTTGAAAGTGAAGATAGTCATCAAATTTATCATTGACGAATAAAAAATGTGTTAAGTAATGGGGATGTGTAAATAGTATGAACACATGAATACAATGGCTAAGTGGAAAACGACGGTATTAAACATAAACATCATCTTACGTAATGTTTTGTATATACTCAAAACTTTCTTCACTGTGTAAATCTTTGTCAGTCAAAATGCCACTGTTGGCATAATAATTCTGTGAAACAGTACGTCACTTAATTGAAGAAATTACATTCTTGGGGTTGTTTCTTCAAAATCTTCATTATCAGATGAAGTAGGAGGAATCTAATCATCAGGGTAGTCATCACGGAACATATCATCAGGACTTTGGTATCCCACTTTCATTATGCTGATAGCTGTTTCTTATAGGAAAAAAGTACCGTTATACTGATATTTATTTTCAATTAATTATCAATAATATGAACGCATTACTTATATATTTATCAACACACCATAAAAATTACAAATAAAATATATCATGCTTAGCTGTGCATAACACAAATTGAATTCCTGGATGTTTTCGAGACAATGGCAGCAGCTTGCAGTTAGAACTTTATTTTCAAAAGTTGTCATCAGATAGAACTCTGTCACATTGCTAGTTCGTTCATTTTTCGACAAATGGTGCTGAAATGTATTTATAAGCTAGACAGATCATGAAGAGTGATTACAAATGAAAAACACATTTTTGTCAATTTTGTTAGTAGAACCTTGTCAAACCAAGGCCACGACCTGTCGGATTTGGACAATCATTGCAAATATAGGACGCATAATTAGCAAAAGCGTGTCTAAGTGCATGGATCCATTCCGCGTATAGTCATCGTAAAGCCAGCCAGTCAGTCAACTATAAGTTAACGTTTGATTTTCACATTTAAATCATTTTGTTTTGCAGAGAGGAACACCCAAAAATATGACCACGTCAGACATCGACCTTTCCGAGGAACTCCCAGAGCAGAACTCCCAAGATATGAACACCTTGCACGGCGACATCCTCAAGGAACTGGAGTGTCCTGTGTGTGAGCATTATTTTGATCCGCCGATCTATCTGTGCGACAATGGACACAGCATCTGCAGTTTCTGTAGAGATCAAGTGCAACAGTGTCCTACTTGCAGAAATAAGTTGAGCAACAAGAGGAGCGTAACACTGGAGACTATTGTGCGAAGTCTGCACTATCCTTGTCACAACAAGAAAGAAGGCTGCACAGAAATATTGCCCCACGAGTTTATTACCGAGCATGAGGAAATCTGTTCGCTGGGAAAACACGAATGTCCATTAAAAAAGAAATTCGAGGGATATGAAGATTGCGGATGGATAGGATTATGGGATGAATTTCGTGTACATACAAACGAAGACCATGAATTTATTTCTACACATTCTGGAGTAAAGGAATATTCTGTGTTACATTCATCCGTAGGTACAACAAGCATTTTCGGAGAAATTTTCTTAAGGTGCATAAACAGAGAACCAGATAAATGGCACTTTTCAACCATGATAATTGGTACAAGGCGACAGGCTTCGAAATTTAAAGTCACTTACACCTTCTCTGTCAAAAACAAAGTTGAAGTTCTTACGAAAACTCAATCGGTCTGTAGCTACACAGAAACCTTTGAAGACGCATTCAAATCAGAAAAATCCCTATGTCTTCATCAGGAAGAATTAAATAAATTCATAACTGATGGTAAATTCAACATGAGTACACACATTTCTGCCGTATGATGCCATCTTCCAGCTCTCATACGTCAGTATCTGTGATCATTGGACAAATGGATGAGTGGAAAGACAAATATTGAAATATGTATCAAAATATGTAAAAGAATTAAAAACGACGTAGGAATATCTGTACTGGTCACAATATTGTTTTTAAATATTTCCACCGAACTTAAAATATATCTTTGTTAGCACTCACGAAAATTACAATTAAGAAGGGTGCACAGAAATGTTAACCCATAGTTGATTAAAAGCATCAGGAAATCTGTGCGTTGGGAAACACTAATTTCAATTACAGAAGAAATTATTAACATGAACATGAATGGATGGGAACTAAGGATGAACTCAAAGCACATGAAAAAAGACCATGAACCTCATTTTTATATAGAAACTGGAAGTTATTCTGCGTCAAATTCAAGCATGCACATTTAAATATTCGCATTCTGAGAAACTTTCTTAAAGATAACGAAGATACCAGAAGTTATCGGTGCCTTTCTGTGACAATCTTCGGTACAAAGAGACAGGTTTCGAAATTTAAAGCCACTTACTGGTTTTGTATTGAAAACAAACAAGTCCTTAGGAAAATTCATTTCGTCTGTAACTATACTGAAATCTTCAAAGACGCAATCAAGTTATAGAAATCCCTTTATCTTCACGAGGACGAATTACATAGCCACAAAGTCATTGGTAGTATTACCGCAGTCAGCATTAACGCTATCTTAAAGATTTCCACCATATGATATTGCTATCTTCAAGCTCTCAGAAGTCAGTTAAATGTTTTGGTATATCAAAGGAAAATTCCTACACTCTTCAAAAGAAATTAAAGCCATAAATATTCAAGCTACACAGAATTAACACTTCAGTACGTCAATATACGAGATATATGAGTGAAAAAAAATAATATTAAAATGTGTATGAAAATACGGAAAAGTTAATATTAACAATATAACGAAATAAATTATAGTTCTACTGGTCACTATATTTGAAATATGTATTTTTACACTGAAACTTACATTCTCTCTTTTTCTGCAGCAAAAAAATAACATAGCCAATTGCAATAGCTGTTTTTATTCAGTTTTGTTTGTATTGATGTAATGAATATATAGTGTTTATATTACAAACTAGATAGAACAACTGTTAATAAATTGCTAGTAATTTCTTAATTTAATTACACAAAGACAGGGGTTTGTGGAATTTACTGAAACCTTTAGCAGAATAAGATCGTTGTGTTTCCTTTTTATTCTTTACTGTAAAATGGAGTAATTTTCTCAATAAAACGAGCATGGAAAATGATTAAACACATTTCTATGAATTCTGTATTACCTCAACTTATAAATGAGGGAAATAGCTTGTGGGATATTTACTATTCTACTTGCTAATCTCTATTAATTTTTATGTCCAAGAAATAAGGTCTGAGATGAATCACTCTCAGTGACTCTTTAGCACACACAATGATAGATTTCCAGCCGATATCCCTAGAAAAATAAAAAGCATCTTCATTGATTAATATTAAGGTAAATAATATCCTTTTTTACTTACTTACTGGCTTCTAAGGAACCCGGAGGTTCACTGCCGCCCTCACATAAGCCCGCCATTGGCCCCTATCCTGAGCAAGATTAATCCAGTCTCTACCATCATATCCCACCTCCCTCAAATCCATTTTAATATCTTCCCACCTACGTCTCGGCCTCCGCAAAGGTCGTTTTCCCTCCGGCCTCCCAACTAACACTCTATATACATTTCTGGATTCACCCATACATGCTACATGTCCTGCCATCTTAAACGTCTGGATTTTATGTTCCTAATTATGTCAGGTGATGAATACAATGCGTGCAGCTCTGCGTTGTGTAATTTTCTCAATTCTCCTGCAACTTCATTCCTCTTAGCGCCAAATATTTTCCTAAGAACCTTATTTTCAAACACCCTTAATCTCTGTTCCTCTCTCAAAGTGAGAGTCCAAGTTTCACAACCATATAGAACAACCGGTAATATAACTGTTTTATAAATTCTAACTTTCAGATTTTTTGACAGAAGACTAGATGTCAAAAGCTTCTCAACATAATAATAACAGGCATTTCCCATATTTATTCTGCGTTTAATTTCCTCCCGAGTGTCATTTATATTTGTTACTGTTGTTCCAAGATATTTGAATTTTTCCACCTCTTCGAAAAATAAATCTCTAATTTTTATAGTTCCATTTCGTACAATAAAAATTGGAGATTCATCTTTCGAAGAGGCGGAAGAATTCAAATATCTTTGAAAAAACAATTGTATGCAAAACTCCTTCTTTATGGAAAAAATAAGTATTTGTCCGTCAAAAAAAGGGAGGCTGTTAAGAATTATTTATTAGAATTATCTGGTGATTCGAACTTAAAGATAGTGATTCTTACAATATCCCTGTTGGAATATTGTTTGCATGCACCACCTTTATATCCAGATGTTTCCCGAATTGCAACTGAACAGTAAATACGATATGCATAAGCATACTCATGTTTCTATGAAAGTACATTTTCTCGTCTGGTCTTCTTGAAAAACAAATCTGGAAATAAACTTAATGTTGAGGTGGACTGACTTATAGTACCGATCTGCAATTGAGCCAGACTTCGCAAAGCAACAACAACCATCCCACTGATAACCTGTATGGTATTAAAAAAAAAACTGTTCAATTTTCCACTGTAAAGACATCAACCATATCACTGATAACCTTGTGGTAAATCTTAAAAACTGGTTTAATGTAACGTGAAATAATTTTGTATTTGTGTGTTTTAGGCCACATTCAAAAGCTAAAACTGAAACATGAAACATGAGCTTCAAGGGGTCCGCGATACTCAAAAGGTTGGGGAGCCGCCGAGTACTCTACAATGATAATACTGGAAAGCTTGCCTGTTCCGCATTGCAAGCGGCGGCGAAAAGTGACTGTGCTGCTATCTAGCGGCTTGAATTGTTTATACACTCCTTGCCCCGTGCTGGGTTACGCGAGGAAAAACGGAGAGGTGTACTTTTGATGTCAATAAGAAAATGCAAATCAATAGAATTATTTAGAGTCAAAAGATTCACATTTTAAATTAATAATAAATTACAAAGTTATTGGAATAGAAATGAAATGAAACAATTCTAGTATTTTCAAATGTAATTATGATTTAGTTATGCATGACTTCAGGGACTTTCATACATTGCGCATTTCGTTTCTTGGCTAATCCATTTTATTTTTTATGTAATAATTTATTAGCACATTGAAATATTTGTCAGTGAAGATACTGGCACAGTCGCTGCTTTAAGGATAAAGCATGTATCCTGTATTTTATCTTTTACATGAAGCAGATATGATTTTAAAATCTTTGCAGATATTGTATACGTATACGTATTGTATTGTATACGTAGTTTGCTTTAAAATTTTTGCATATTCCTCGAATAATGAAAACCACTGCTTGGTTTGTAAATTGTACTTCTGAACCTTTTACGTCAGTTGAAGTTTGTTGATTAGGCCTGTCTGTACCTAATTCAATGAATCCCTCAAAGTGTCTGTTTTAGCATTATAAGTTAAGTTTGTCTGTTTTAGAATTATAAGTTAAGTTTTCCTTCGAAGACATTTTATCCTCAACAATAATAATTACAACCTTTTCATTCATGGTAGAATATCGGATTTTATTTTTAATAATTAACTGTAGAATGGTACGATTTATACCGGGGCCTATACCAAATTCATAAAGTCAATTTTTTAGAGATCCAACAGCTAGTAAACATAATGTTCTTCTTAGAAATCTTTAGCCTTGGGGTGAACATTAATGGAATGTTGCGGCAAAACTTTTATCATAACTGGAATATCATCTCTCCATTTCCTTCTTTTTAAGCATACTTGTGACTAATGAATTCATCATCTTGAACAATTTAAATTAAATAGGCATTTGAACATGCCGTGTTCAGAGCTGTAATTTCCGCTTGAGTAAATTTTTATCTTTTAGGATTTCTCTCATTGTAAAAAAATGATTTTAATTTAGTGAAATATTAATAATGCCTTTAAAGTATAAGACTAGGCAAATTATTTGTCCGAATAACTACCTGAATCACTTATTACGGAAAAAACATGAGTTCACTTTCTTCACAAAATCAACAATTCACATTTTTATGTTAAATAGTGATAGAGAATAAAATATCCTATATGTAATTATATTTCTTTCTTTCGAAAATGTAAGAATTCACTATCTCCTATATACAACTGCCATAGAATGAATAAATGTGTTTTTTCTTCCTACTGGAAAATTTTATATTTTGCACATAGTTAATGCAGGAACAACGACGCTGTAGTCTGAGACGGCGGTGAAAATGTATTGTATTGTTATTTTAAAAGTCTTGTATAACCTTAAATATAGTCCTATCAAAATTTTCCACAGAATAAAACGTATCGGAAATCGTTTTTAAAGAAACGTTTGTTATGTAATATTTTTCACAAAAATCAATCATAAGCAAGATACTTCGATTTATTTAATTCAGGCCCTCTTATAACCGACCTTTTAAATAAAGTATTTTGAATGCCATATAGCCTAAAATCTAAGTTACAACGAACTTAATTTATATTCCAATTTTCATCGAAATCCGGTCAACCATTATCGCGTGAAAAGGTAACAAACATCCAGACAGAGGGACAGTCAGTCAGACATACAAACAAAAATGTAAAAAAAAAGCGATTTTCGGTCTCAGGATGAATACTTATACATGTTCACACCAATTATTTTTGGAAAAGCGAAAATTACCAGAAAAATTTCTGTTACAGATTTATTATTAGTATAGATTTACATTCGCACCTCGATCTCTCGATTTAGTAGCTACTTGTGAGCAACGAGCATAACAAAGGAAAGCAAAGAGAGTTATTATAATCGTTGGGAAAAGTATATTCCATCGATGCTGTTGTCACCTACAGGCAAGTTAGTTGAAAAAGGCGTCAAATCAGACAATTTTAAAATATCAAGTATACAAGTTACACCTTTTGATTATTTTAAAAATCCGCCCGGACTCTGGACAAAAGCCTAAAAAGGACATGTCCGGACAAAAGAGGACGTCTGGTCAACCTAACATTGGCACCATTATTAAACTTCGGACCCTTACTGCAAATAATTTTCTACACAAATAAAACACAACTGCTAATATTCTTTTGATTGCGTATTTACACTCACTTATATAATTGAACTTTTATGTTCATATGGGGAACAAAATTCCATCTGCACAAAAAAATGACTTATCCCTCTTTACCCGGACACCACAGATATAGCCTACATAGCCTATTAAATAATCTCGATATTGATATCAATCCGTATTAGAAAACAATAAGCACAACACAGAGCACGAGTATTTTACTCGTTACAGGAGTCAGGTGTACAATCGAAATAATTACATCAACTATGTTCTGTCACTCATAATCACAGGTTACAATGTTGTTCTTTCTTATTATACAAGTATAATAAATGTTTGAATAACATATACGATCCCTTTTTTATTTGAGTTTCAAATCTGGTAGCCAGGGCCGCCGACAGAATTTATGGGCCCCTATGCAATACTGTACTCGGACCCCCGTTGAAAAAAGTAACAATTACAAGTTACCAGTTGTTCTAACCATAATAATAATTTGCAAAATAAATAAAAGGTAACCCCATACACAGATACGAACTTAAAAATATACACTTTTATTACGTTGAAAACTTTTAGCAAAACCTCATATTAACACAATATATTACATTCATAAAACATTATTCTTAAGCACCTGCAGTCCAACATCAACAAACAACTCTCCTTGACTTCATTGATGCTAAATCATCAATTATATCATCAACATTTAAAGACCTAGCAAGATCGCTCTCCAGACTAAGGAGGCCAAGGTTACTCAGTCGTTCTTGACACATTGTTTATCTGAATATATTTTTTATTTCCTTCATCTTGCTGAAGGATCTTTCAGCATCAGCAACTGTCACAGGAATTGTATAGAGTAATCTAATGGCTATGCAAATAGTTGGAAATAAACTGTCCAGTTTTAATTCACTCACACTATTTAAGAGATTCATAGGTTTCAGTGGGGTTGGCCCTAAATTAGAGGCATGAATTGATTTTACATTTTTCGGCTCATCACTGATCTCATTGTTATTGTCTCCATAATATTTTTCACGCAGTCTAGCACCGTTATTAATGTCTTCCAATTTTTTTCTGTCTCTCCTAGTGCTTCTCAGCTCCCGACTTATGCCTGTACTTGTCCATTGTGCAGTTAAACTATAACCAGTAATACTAATAAACAGAATTTACTAGACAAACGACAACGAAAAGACGAAGGTTTGGAGACGAAACATACAGTGTACTGAAAAGGAAACGTATCCTGCGACTTCGGTTTGAGAGAGTCCACTAGCATATTGCGGTGGGCCAGCGGGGGTTGGTGGTTAAAAAGAACAAGCCAATAAACAATTGAACGTGTTCGGTACAAGTGACGGGAAGATAGTTCAGGCAAATGTCGGGGCCCTCAATTGTCGTGTCGGTGAACGTTAATGCGGGAAACCGATATTCTATTATACAGGGTGTTTAAAAAATACGGGGCATAATTTCAGGTATGTATTTCCCACATGTAGACAATCAAAATAGTTCATTACAACATGTGTCCGGAAATGCTTTATTTCCGAGTTTTGGCCTTTACAACATTGAAATTCACCGGAACGTTTTTCTTTCCGCAGGTCGTTGCCGTCAAAGGAGACATTAAGAGGGGACTCTGACAGTTCATTCCTAGGCGAAGGTTACATTCAGTGTTGTGTAGGCGTTAGACTGTGCGACATGTATTCAAATCAAGAGCTGGCAGAGATACACTTCATGTACGGTAAGGCGGACGGCAATGCTGCGCTGGCTCGTCGTTTGTACCAGGAGAGGTATCCACAGCGACAATGTCCAGATCGAAAGACATTTGTACGTCTCCATTACCGTCTGTGCGAGTATGGAAAATTTAACTCTCCTGGTTTGGGAAGGGGACGACCAAGATCTACAACTCCAGAAGTACAGGAGGAGATTCTGGAGGCTGTGAACATGACTCCTTCTATCAGCACACGAAGGGTAGCGTTGCAAGTCAATGTTCCTCATACGACTGTCTAGAGTCTGTTGGAATCCCTTCGGAATCGAATTGTGGCATGTTCTGAGGACATACACAATACTCCTGGAGTTTGGGATCGTGTTCGCAGGTCAATGAGACATCGAAGTGAGGTCTGTATTCAAGCAGGAGGTGGACATTTTGAACATCTTCTGTAATGACAACGACCTGCGGAAAGAAAAACGTTCCGGTGAATTTCAATGTTGTGAAGGCCATAACTCGGAAATGAAGCATTTCCGGACACATGTTGTAATGAACTATTTTGATTGTCTACATGTGGGAAATATATACCTGAAATTATGCCCCGTATTTTTTAAACACTCTGTGTAAAAGTCCAATGTTCACATATGAAGTGGTAATTTGTATTAATTCTACTATTGTTGAGCTAATATGTCAAATTTATGTAACGAATGTTCTTACAAAATTTTGTTGTACCCGTATGTATCTACGAATAATTATTCATGATATTAAAAAGTAATCAGACTCACTTAATCTGACGGGCCCTTATTGCTCACGGGCCCATAGGCACTCGCCCCCTTTGCCCCCCCTCTTCTCGGCGTCCCTGCTGGTAGCTATTTCTCTAGATACTGGTAACAGACAAATCGAATCCAAATTAATAATTTCATCTGACTGCCGAAGCTATGATTTATTTCTATTTGTAATGGCATTCAATTTTCAGGGCATAGAATCCAGAAGATGAACACATTGGACAGCAATCTCATCAAGGAATTAGAGTGTCCTGTATGTCTACGATACTTTGAGCCACCTATCTCGTTGTGTAGCAATGGGCACGGTGTCTGCAACAACTGCAGAAGTCAAGTTCCACAGTGTCCGTTGTGCAGAAACAACTGGACATACAACAGATGTCTGAGTCTGGAGAACATCATGCGAGGACTCCTGTATCCTTGCCACAACAAGGAAGAAGGCTGCACAGAGGTGTTGCAGCTCGAACTGATGATAGAACATGAGGAAATATGCGCCGTGGGGAAACATGGATGTCCATTAAAGAATAAATTCAGAGAATTTGATATCTGCAGTTGGATCGGAACTTGGAATAAACTCAAAGCACATATTATAAAAGATCATGGAGAAAATTTCATTGCTACTAGTGCAAGTTATGCACATGTTACGGATGGTGTGACTGTAGTATTCGTTTTCGGAGATAGTTTCTTATCGATCATGAAAAGGGACGGGGATAAATGGTACGCTGCTGTGATGCTGATTGGCACAAGAAGTGAGGCTTCAAAATTCAAAGTGACTTACACATTTCGTGCCAAAAATAAAGTAGACGTTCTTAGAAAAAGTAACCTAATCGGTAGCTATTCCGACACATTTGAAGACTTATTTAAAAGTAACAAATCTATTTGTCTTCATAATGAGGAATTAATCAAGTACCAAAACGATGGTAAGATAAACTTGACAGTGAAACTTTCCGTTGTCTGAAAGTATTCCCTTTTAGCCATCTGCTACTTTAATCAAATCTTTAATCATATTTTAATACTAACTGAAGATACCTCAGGTTATTCAAAGTATAAAAATAAATATCTGAAAATAATACTTAAGCTATTCATCAATATATAACATTATTATATCTTACTCTTGTAACTACAATTAAAATATAAAAACCAAATTGTGTATCATATATTTTTTTATTATAATAAAAAGAACAAAGTGTGCATCATACATCACTCTGTTCACATATTAGACCGTCTGTTTCATTCACCCATATAGGCTATAATATAAACCTATGTAAACTTAAACGTCCATAGGTTAGTATGTATCAAAGTTGGGCCTACACGATGTATGTACAGTTTAAGAATAAAAAAATGGCTCGCCTAATTTTACGAAGTTCCAGATACAACATATTGCGCATTTGCAATAAACAAGAACGCCTGTATATATGCTACTTTTAGACAGTCGTGAGAAACTTGTTGCCTACGTACAGGTGCACTCCCATCAAGACTAGTTTTTTTTTTTTTTTTTCAGGAACTACACGGTATGTATGTGTATGCATATGTAGGCCTATGCAAGTAAATGTAAGTACTGCATTTTTTTATTTAATAATAATCCGTGGCGCTACAGCCCATGAAGGGCTCAGACCGACCAGCCGGCTGCTGGCCTCATGTCCATATACCGAAGCAGAGGTGGACGATCATCCAACCATAATGGAGGTATCGTGTGGTTAGCACGACGATCCCCCCAGCCGTTATAGCTGGCTTTCGCAACCGGATTTCGCTACCTATCGTAGCTCCCCAAGTGCATCACGATGCTGGGTGGATGTTCCCATACACTGGCCGAAATTTCATGAGAAAATTTCTTCCCCCATGAGGACTGGAACCAGCGCGCATTCCGTAACGCGAGTCTTAGGCAGTATGCCTTAGACCACGACGTCACGGCGCGGGACTTTTTTTTATTTACAGTAATATAATCCACTTACAACTTAATAATATTCACAGAATATGTAGCTAGTCGGCGATTTATGTAATGGAGGGGGGAAAGCAACTGGTCACCCTACTCCATTATCTCCTAGCCTAGTTGCCTCATGAGTTGTGCCTTCTTGGTATCGCTTGTGAGGTTCAGACCTGTCTTCGGACAGTTGACTAAACAACAATATTCACAGTCAAAACTGCTTCTAACTTTTATTGATTCCAAATACCCGAATAGTTGAGTAAAGTGTTAAAAAATTGACTTTCTCCTGATACTATATGACAGCTACACTGTAGTAACGAACTAAGGCGGATGACTAGGAGGTTCTGAGCAGAGAGTTACGGAAATATAAGAATTTTATCCTGCCTTGTTCATATAAAAAAATCACTTTTGCAGGACTTGTATTTCGTTTTTGAAAAATCATAAATAACCAAAACTACAGTAAACTAGTAAAATACCGCCACGATGGTCCAGTACTAGAGAGCAGGGTTTATATGGCAGGGACCCTGGTTTAAATCCCACTCCTGAATTTATAACTTGTGTTTGACAGACCTATATAGTCCAGGCAACACGGGGTTTTCTCCAGATATTCCGGTTCCCTTGTGACATACCAACAATTCTCCGCCATTCAATACTATTGTAATGCGGCCCCATAGTCTGTGGTGCACTCTGGATAGTCTCCGACGAACTAAGTTGCCTAAACTTCCCGGCATCAGGACGTCTATGAGCCAAGCTCGTAAAGTCGCGATGAATAACGGCAAGTCAAGAGCTCCGCCATTTAAAAGAAAAAATAGTAATTAAGGAGTGTCAGTTGGGAGGCCAAAGGGAAAAACCTTTGGAGAAGCCGAGACGTAGGTGGAAGGATAATATTAAAATGGATTTGAGGGAGATGGGAAATCAATGTAGAGACTGGATTAATCTTGCACAGGATAGGGACCGATGGCGGGCTTATGTGAGGGCGGCAATGAACCTGCGGGTTCCTTAAAAGCCATAAGTAAAACTCAATGTAACACACAAGAACAGAACAATACTCCGCACCGCTTTGAACATGACAAGCTCAACAGCTATAGTTTAGTCGTAGGGTGTTATTTTATCGCTGCGACAGTTTTGTCACTGGTTCAGATTGTGATTATTAGAGTTGAACAACGATCAAGAAAGCAAGACTGAAGCTCCCGCAAAGACGAAAACCCGCACAACAATATTGCCTACGTCATTAATGCTTGTAAGCAAATGTTCAAGACATCTGGACTTCGTGAGTGATCAACTTTCGAACGCCAAGCAGCCATGAATCGTCACAGTTGTTTATATCAGACTGAACTTTTATCTGTTTTGACAACTGATATACGTATGTATAAACAATCAAGTATCCTATTTGAAACATCATCTCTATCTTTCAGTGTATAATAATCTGTTCCCCAATCTTTATTAAATTACTAGACCCTTATTGAAAAGCTAGGATTTTTTTTTTTCGTATTATTGAGATCAAGCGTGCAATCTCAAGTAAAAAAAAAATATTAACGCTCTATTTATCGTTATCTTTTATGTTTCTTAGAAATGCAAATTTATTCGAGAATTTTTTTTTTCTATTTATATAACCATAGGTAAAATCTGATAGGCCTAATAGAACCAGAATATTTTGATAACTGTGATACTGTTTTGTTTCGCTTTATGTATCAATTAATCATCTCCAATGTTATTTATTTCAATGATGTATGTCATTCAAAGTTACGAAATCTTTCCACTCCGACCAAATGCTATTTCGAGAATGATGAGCCCGGAAAATGAATCTACATCTAATGATGAGCAAGACTCGAAGCGCACGAAAGTTACGAGACGAGACTCGAAAGACAAATGCAACGAACACAGCGAGCGAGAGCGGCAGTTAGTTTTGTTCATCTCTAGTGATTATATTTCCAAAATTACAGCTCCGAGAAATCGTCATCTCCGACCGATATGTGACTCACAGCGATGGCGGGTGATGTTCGTACGAGATGTGACAGCTCGAGAGTACAGAAAACTGCTAGTCAGAAGATCAAGTTGAAGGACATCATAACTGTTGTGTTGTTTAATCAACTGTCTGAAGACAGGTTTGAACCTTACAAGTAGACTTCGTGGAATTGCCACGAGAATCGTAAGATTTACTATGCACGCGGTATAGACTGTATGAGAAGGGGACGTGCAAAGGATGGAGTATGCCTCTAATGTAAACACTGAGCAGTATACTGCGGTTACAATAAAACCTGTATCCTGCATTCAAGAAATATAATGAATGATCATGGAAGTAGGAAATGTCTAAACATGTAAATACACAATTATTTTGTAGTGAGATATACTGTATTAACTCTTAAAATTTAATGTAATATACTCGCATCATCCTTGAATATGTGCATTGCAGTAAAGAGTTACGTACATTTTGAGCGAGTGCAAAGTGAACCTCCTCCGATGGTCACTTAAACAGTTTTTATATTGGATAAATGTACGTTCAACATCACATGATGTAATAGGTACATATTTGAAGATCGCAAAGTCATTACTTTTTAGTACACCAACTTCAGCCGTCTTGTCGTGACCTGATGGTACATCATTTACAATACGAAGTTGTGAATAGGCAGAATTTTTAGCAATAATGTTTCTCAACTTACATTTCACTTTTTCTGAAATGAGTGAATTGTCATTTTGGATAACGGTTTGTAATACCTTATCCACTATATTAAGGGCTTGTGAGAGTTACAGTTTAGACGATTCAAACAGGATGATGCTTTTGGGCACGATTTTAAAATCAGAATCAATGAACAGAATATCTTCCAATAGCTGTTCAGAAGGCAATGATTTTACAGCTGCAACAGCGGAACTGTCTGTGCTATTCAATGTATCAATGACCTCAATTATTTTGCCGTAATGTTCTGCATAATAATTAACAGCATCCAACCACGTTTCCCAACAGGTCAAGACTGGCTGCGGGGGTAAGGGTATTCCAGGGGCAGTTGTTTGGAACAGCAACACTGTCATTGTAGCATCTTTGATCGAATTCTTGTCTGCACTGAACAAATGTTAAGCGTTAACTATTCCAACCACAGTAATGCAAAAACAAGTGCTTACATAGATATACATTAGCTGCAGCTGCTCTATCTATTTGGACCGGTCACAACTCTTAACATGAACTGTTTATACTACGAGACCGGGCGGTCGCCCACCTCCTCTATACTACCGTACATCGACAACCTGATTGCATGCTTCGTGTGGCAATTCAACGAAGTCTACTTATAAGTAATACTAATAAGGCATTATTCATGAGGCAACTAAGGCAGGAGATAATGGGGTAGGTTGGCCAGTTCCTTTCCTCTTCATTGCATACATCTCTATTATCTGTGCATTTTGAATGTACAAAATTACAAACCACGCACGAGTCACTGAACTGAAAACTGTAGCACTGGTAATTTCGGCTGTCCCAGCTGACTTTAATCGAGAAGAAAGGTCCGAGATTGGCGTAAGTACGCATGGAAAATGCAGTTCATTACTTGACCTTGAGACGCCAGTTCGAAATGCACAGATAATAGTAACATATTACAGTAATCAGACTTCAGTTGTATGCAAAATATTATTGTTCTTCCTCTGACATAATATGTCGTCGAGTGAGATATATAGGTCGCGCCAGGGATTTTGGCAGATGGATTTTCTTAATGTGAACTGGAGAGCGAGTTCTCACCGCTGCAAGATCGGCTGTTATCTCTGTCGCAGTGGAATGGGTAGGACATAAGAGTAAACATGCACGCCCGAGTATTTGTGCACTCTGGACAGACACCTCCAAAAACTAAACAAATATTACAGTAGTCTATATGTGTCTTTGGTATTCCCAAGAAACTTGTTCGATTAATTAAAATGTGTCTCAATGAAACTTACAGCAGAGTCCGTATAGGGCAGTTTCTATCTGATGCTTTTCCAATTCACTGCGGGCTAAAACAAGGAGATGCACTATCACCTTTACTTTTTAACTTCGCTCTAGAATATGCCATTAGGAAAGTTCAGGATAACAGAGAGGGTTTGGAAATGAACGGGTTACATCAGCTTTTTGTCTATGCGGATGACGTGAATATGTTAGGAAAAACTCCACAAACGATTAGGGAAAACATGGAAATTTTACTTGAAGCAAATAAAGCGATAGGTTTGGTAGTAAATCCCGAAAAGACAAAGTATATGATTATGTCGGTGACCAGAATATTTACGAAATGGAAATATAATCTGTTATATATATGGAAATATATATGTATATGGAAATATGTTAATCCTTAGTCAATAGATAAGACTGAGTTTTACGAAATACGAACATTAAGGGATGGAAAATGGGAGACAGTAATGATCAAAATAATTATACCGATTTATTTTGTTTAACCAGCAGACGTCCAGCCTTTAAATTTAAAACAAAAATACACTCATAAAATTGGGTTAGACTATTCATCTCATCTCTCAGAATTGTTCCTAAAATGTATAAGAAAAGTAAAAGAATTCAATTTCATGTAGGCTACTCCCTTGAAATACTTTCATTTTTTTTTATTTCCGAGCAGAGAGGAGAGAGAAGTCGATTTTAAAAATTCACTAAACTATATTTAACTAGTGACGTAAAATTTAAAATGAAGGTTACTCTCTACAATATTGGTTAAACATTCTTAGATTTTTTAAATACCATATCCTAAGGTACTGATGAAAAGGCAGAAGGGAGTGAGAAATCTCATGTCATCCGATCTCGATGAAAGTCGATATCTGGGGATCTTTGCGGTCACAGAATACGAATAAGGTGTTATTTAGTCCGACTTTGTCCCAAAAGTGGTGGAGTGGGACAAAAATGGGTGAAAAATTAAATTAGATATCTTAGGGGTTTTCGAGACGAAAATTACGAATAATACAATTTGTGATGGCAGTTTCAGTACTACGAATTATATTTAAAAAAATGAAACATCGGATATCGCACAGGTAACACATGTATAGTATTTAAGGGGATATGTAACACCTTTTGATAGTAGGCTTATACATTTAGTAAAATCCAAAGTGTAATTTCTACATATTCTGAATGAATGTTGTGCTGGAATTTAATATAGTCATCAGCCAATACCTCTAGATTAATAAACAACTTTATAGAATCCATAAAATACAGTATTAATTGTGAATGGTAATTATATTTTTCAATTGGTGCAATTTGTGCAGGGAAAATTGGTTTCTCAGATATTTTGTACGATTTCGAATATTTTAAAATGCTTTCTTCTCTGTTCTATTCACAATGTGCGTGTGAAGAAATTATTGCCCTTGTAATATCCATTACAATCCTATTTATTATACTCTTATATAAATCTAACTTTCGCAGCATGCAATTTTACCCAATTAACCAAATTATATTTTGATTATTAAGAAGAATCGTAATTTTATTAACTTGAATTGTCGCACCACCAGTAGACGATCCCTAGATTATTACTGGACAAATCTTGTATATTGATCTGGTAAGGGTAGGATTTTCCTTTTAATTAAGAATTAATTTAATTTAGAAAATATAGGAGACGTATTGTAAAATCATTGCGAACGGAAGTCACTTACATTTATTAAAGGTATTCTTTGAGTAGGACTGTACCGTGGTGTGTTTCATAATAAGGATAATTGATATGAGCTGCAGTTATGAAAATATGAACGACTCAGAATGTTATCGCATCTCATTCTCGCAGCTTACACAAACAATATTGGCTCGCCTACTGGAAGTGTCATCGAGGTCATCTGCCAAAATCAGTGCCTCCGACTATACTGCCTGATGGGATCAAAGGTTAACTTTGGCAACGCTTTGATACTGAATCTACAATACACTCGCTATATTCTCCCACGAATGATTCACGTAATTATTCCTAAACATTCTTGGGCGAATGTACGCGCCCACACATCGCGATAACGAAGGTCAGAGCATGTTTTGTTTCTGTATACTCTCATTCCATTTGAAATACAACATTACCAGCGATCGGATTTCCGGTGGAAAACAATAAAACACATCCTAAAGTTTATTTCTGAACAAGTCCATACATAATTGTACCGCCAGGTGGCAGACGAAATTGTTTGAAAATGGCTCCCAGTGATGAGGAGAAATCATTTTGCTTCTTACAATTTCATGCGAGTAGCGCAGTTTTGAGTCTGTAATGTTAGTTTCGTAAGCGATTTCATAAAGAACCACCAGTAAAGAACTCTTAATAACAGTGATCAACTACGGTGGCCCCCCCCAAGGTCACCGGACATCACGTCTTATGACTTTATTTCTATGGTTACGTGACTAACACTGTCTACAAACCTCCACTCCTCCAATATGTGCGTGAATTGAAAAATCACATTCGCGTTCCGGTGCAAACCATAGATATGAACATGTTGCAACGTACCTGGACGGAGTTAGATTACAGTACTGTCATTTGCACAGTAATGAGGAGAGCTCACATTGAGTTAGCTTGATAATGCCCACTCACAAACTTGGAGTGTTACTTTACATAGTGTGTGAAATCAGATCTTGTTTCAACAATTTATGAAACAAATGTAACAATGTGAAATCGTTATAGCCACTTCAAAATAGGCCTACTCTGTACATTAAGATTAATCGAACATAATAGGACCTAACTTAATTTACTGCAATATCTTAAGCTTATGTCGATAGCTCGTAAGTTTTTTTTTATTTTAGTAGGTTATTTTACGACGCTTTATCAACAACTCTGGTTATTTAGCGTCTGAATGAGATGAAGGTGACAATGCCGGTGAAATGAGTCCGGGGTCCAGCACCGAAAGTTACCCAGCATTTGCTCATATTGGGTTGAGGGAAAACCCCGGAAAAAACCTCAACCAGGTAACTTGCCCCAACCGGGAATCGAACTCGGGGCACCTGGTTTCGCGGCCAGACGCGCTAGCCGTTATTCCACAGGTGTGGACAGCTCGTGAATGCAAAAATCAACAGAAAGGACACATTATGGTGGAATATTTTAGCTGTCACGTGCTATTGATTGCCTCCTCCACCTTTTTTTAGTAAGAGCGGCACCCGACTCCACCCCCGTTAATTACTGCATGGAAATGTAATAAATAGTGTTGAGAATTATCTGCATTAAATACCCTAAAATATGCATGTATACATGCACTTAAAAATGCCGAAATATGCACTAAATTCTGAAGAGCAGTGAACTTACTACAATAGAGGATCCCACGAAACACAAAACATTAGCTATATAGTGGGAAATATTGGAATTATGGGGCATAAAGAAAAGTACAAGCACTTTAATTTCTTAGTTATCGTCATAGTAGCTACAGCTAATATAATTAAAACTATTCTGACACAGGAAACGCATTTATTTTATGACTGTACGAAACTTTCTGATACAATCTTTCCCACGTTTTCAAGACGTAACTGGTTTGTCTTGTCCGTAAAAATAAACTTGTGCATGGAAAAAGTTCTATCTACATCACATAAAGTGAGGGAACAAAACTTATGATCTGGTAACACGATAGGATTAACGTCCACATCGCTATCGTATCCTTGAAGCACTTTGCTAATTTCCCTCAACTTCTTCAACCACCATAATATATCTTAGCTCGCAACGCATTTTCTCAACAAAATTTGTTCAGAACGCTTTGATTTGACTTGTGAAATATGTACAAACTACTGAAATTAAGCACTCAGAAAACTAAAAAACAATTTTTGATAAAATAAATTAAAAATGTGCATGAAATATGCTCTCAATGTCGAAATATGCACTGAATAGGCCTATATCAATAACCATGCATCAATCACCTCAAACATCAAATATGCATTTATATATACAGGATGTAAACGATGTAAACTGCCAAAATAATAGAGAGTACATCTCGGTCTACTAAACATGATGTGTAGTGAATTTTTTTCTCTTCTAGTTTTGTTTCAATTCTTACAATATCATTTTTTTTAGGATTGATAGTAGTCCAATATTTACTGTTCAAGTAAATGTGAACGTCATTGCCTATGACCTCCCGTCCAACACACGCTAACACCACCACAATAAAGAGATAACAGAGTACCCTAATTTGTAAACAAGGATATCTCCACAGTTGCAATTAACGTGGCGGACTGAAGTAAATAATGACAGTCTACTATCATTACCAAAAACATTATACTCACAGATAATATTTTTTTCTAGGGAAACCATAAGAAATGCAGAAAAATTTTATTAGACTTTTTTCAGTAATGTATGCTCTTATCACCAGTATTTTTGGCAGTTTATATCGTTTACATCCTGAATTTCTCATCACTAAAATAAGAAAGTATAGCCAGTTCTGTAATCGACGTTTCTCTCTCTTCACACGTTTTCATGACATGGAAACATTAATTTCAAACTGATATTTTTAATATGCTTAGCTATATACAAAAGGGCATATCTATAATCACTAAGATAAGGCATTTTGGACAGTTCTGAAATGAAAGTTAGCGGGGAGGACCAAAGAACTTTAAAAAAAACATGCTCCACAGCCATACTTTCCAGTACCCGTGATAAGATTTCGTCGACTGAGGATTTTTTGAGGAGGAAGAGAAGAAGTGAAAAATAAAGAAAAGAAAGAACAAACAAGTGTCACTGATGTTGCTAAGAGATGTCAGGTAATGAAGTGGTGCCAAATAGTACACTGATGTGAGGCAAATCTTGAGTTTCCAAGCACTAGAGAGCGCGGCGCTTTTACACCGTTATAACTCACATTAATTACGCTTCATTTAAGCCTTTAACAAAGTGAAAAAAGTTTAACAAAGTTTTTACTTTCAACGGAATTTATCCGACTTAATTTGTCTAATTAGCGAGTTGTAATTTTATTTCCTGCTGAAATCGACTACAGAACACAGCGCGTTCGCTCCCTTGACCCTGATTCCACAGTTATGAATTCACTGAGAAGGCTGGGATGAAGGATCAGGTATCAAGGATGGGCAGTTCAAGATATTGACCATCGACACGGATGATGAGAAAATAGAGGTAGGTAATTGTTAGGCCTACATGTGGGCTATTCCATCTCAAATCGACCGAAATATAGAGAAAATTGACCTTGCAATATTTAAATACAGTGAAACTTTTTCTGTCCGTAGACAACTATGATACAATGCTTTGTGCGATGTTTGAGGCATCAGAACTTCATAGTGTTTAAATTAAAAATATTTTAATTTATCGTATTTTCATAAAATTAGCAACTTTAAATTGTTGTGGCTCCGAAATCCTTTCACCCAATGATCAAAATCATGGTTTATTTTAATGCTGAAAAGTTAAAGTTTATATTGACATGTAAACCGTTTTTCTTACTTTTTATGGAAATGGAGAAATTTAGATTTTTCTTAACTAAGACACCTTTGCCCACGAAAAAATATTTTCAAAATATATGGTTAGATTCCGCATTGAAAGTACAAATACACACGTATTTTTTACTGGTGCAACGTTATTAAAGTATTGAAAAATCAAATAAAGAAAATAAATAGTACGCGCGTGAGCTAACCAGCTGACTGTGAGGCCGGACCTAGCCTAGGCAAGCAAGATCAGGAGACATAAACACGTGATGTTTCGTCTAGTAGCGCATACTGTGTTCCAACCATGAGAAATTCTTTCCGGAATGAAACACGGGGGGGTGATGCTGTGAATGAATGTTGATGTCATAAGATGTCATAAGGTCACACGTGGGTACTCGTTTCTCTATTGGCTAGCTCTCACAGCACAAACAATAACATTGACACACATGTTTATACTACCCTAGTTACAAAATTAGATCACTGTTAATCTCCTGATCTTTTAATCTCTCCATACATATGCAGGAGAGCGCATGGTTTTTAAACTGACATAACGATAATATTACTATCTACTTCGCTCCAATAGATGACGCAATAGTAAGCACATTCCTTTCACGGTTGATCTCCTGGTTAGAGAAGAGTAGCTGGGCTAGCTTTATCACAGGTTTTCATAAACACAGGAGTAAAATGACGCCCAATGCCCGCTTATCTTCATCTCTCGGCCAGTGCGTGCTGTGTTGCGCCTTTCAAGTCTAGGCGTGTGAAAATAATCTTTTTAATACCCCCGAAACTTATTGCCGTGACACTAAGCAAACAATGCCGAATCCCTCTTAATAATGCAAGGTTTTTTCTCAATATTTTTTTTACATTTTTACAAATGGGCAAAAAGCCTAAAAGTAAGTAAAATCAGATTATCTGTCTCTCTGTATACAATAAAAATAAGGATTACTTCTTATCATAACCTACCAAATGTCAGCTTCTAAATGAGCTCTCATTCAATGTTCTGCAGTAAATGGTTCCAGAGTTCTGAGAGCTGAAAGAGGCTTGTTTTTCTAAAATACGCTAAATTTGTCGCTCAACAATACGAAAACCGTTTGACTTTCGATAATACATTTTTGCAAATGCACTCTCCTCAGCACCTTGTATAAATAGGAAAAAAATTAGAGTATAAAAAAATGCGAGGTTTTTTTTACTGATCGATTTCATATAGAATAGCCCATGTGAAGTCAACACAATTGAAAATCTTGGAGATCGAAATGAATGGTGAATAGATAATAAAAGCAAGAATTAAGAAATCTTGAATTTCGATATAGATGGTGAGGTAATTCGCAAATGTAATGCCTGGTTGTGAAGAGTGGACGACTCCAACTCCTTAGTGAGAATTAAGAGGACTTTGAATTAAGGAACAAAAAAAAAAAAAAAAAAAGAAGAATATATTAATTCGACACAAGTGGAACGAGAAAAATACAGACAGCATTGAATACTTAAAGATAAGTCTATAAAACAAGCTTCAGTTGAATTAGTATAGTCCAATGCTGTGGAGTAACTTTTAACCTGTCTGACTGTGAAACGAGCGGGCCCGGGTTCAAATCCTGGATGGGACAAGTTGCCTGGGTCAGATTTTTTTCGAGGTTTCCTTCAACCCATTAGAGCAAATGCGCAAGTTTTGGCGTTGGACCCCGGATTCATTTCGCTGACATTATCAGCTTCATTTCATTCAGACGCTAGATAACCACATCAGTTGATAAAGCGCCATAAAATAACCATTTAAAAACGCTGGTACATATGAGAAGATATTGTATAAGTTTACATTAAAATTTGTACATATAGCATTCAGTATTAAATTAAATCAGTCTATAGTATAAAATTTGGTTGCAAATTGCATATATGAGGAGAACATACTGAAAAACACATATTCTACAGATTGCAATCAGTACTACTTAATAACTAGTCTAAAATATAATCTTCAGTTAAATCAAATTAGGTGCTGCTATTTGCATATACAAAGTCATTAACAATTTAATACACAGTTATATTATATTTCAGTTTAATAAAGATATATGTACATACTTATTTAACAAGACAAAAATAAAATATTTTTTTCTCAGCATGGCTCAGTAACTTATGGACGAAAGGAATTAAGCATTTTTAATGACAACTTTAAACTAACATCCTTTAGAATACACAATTTTACCAAATTGCCGGTGTTTTAAGAATTGTTTATTATTTATTTTAATTCTCAGTTGATTTATTTCTTTCATGGTTTCAAACTTTTTCTCCTTTCTACCCAAAACTTTGTTTCTTTCTTTAATTCTTGAGATATTGTATGTTTTCTACAGTACATTGTGCAACATATGTATGTGTTCTTGTATAGCCCCTACATATGCGTTATACTCGTTGGGTCATTCTCAATAAATTAAAAAAAAACTATGTATGTAATAACATAGGCCTACATATTAAAAGAGGTACAGATTACAATCAGTACCTTTAGTCTAATATATAAATTTGAATTATTTAAATTATACAGGTCTTTCATGTCAAAATCTCCCAGTGTAAATAACTACTCGTAGGCCTATTTGTTTAAATTTAATTTAATTTAAATAAAAACTCGTCGATTTAGATAATACTAGTGGCTTGTGCAGCAAATGCTGCAAATTAAGTTCATTAGACGTTCAAATAAACATTTTTCAGATTTATTTTCAATGAAGGATACCAGACATTCTGAAAGTTATTTCCTTCCATAATAATGAAAGATACTCTCTCTCTCGAGCCAATACTGAAGAGAACCACGCATATAAATATCTACACCACACCGCCATTAAATATATGAAAAAGACCCAACCCCACTTGATTAATAACTATAAAAATATTTGATTTTTAATAATATTATTATCTTACGTAAGTTTTATAGCTTTCAGTAACATATACTATATAGCCGCCATTCAGTAAAATATAGAAATCAAAATCTAATTTAAGTTATTCTCTACATCTACTTATATAACCCCAAAACGTTTCACTTTCATATCATCAATGTAGCATTAATATGTATAATTAATGAAAAATAGTCACATCACGGCATTAACTACAATAGTATTTCATTTCTAATAGTAATAATGTCATCAAACCACCTGAAGTTTTGTAGTTTTTAATATTCAATACACAGCTGTACCCAGAAAATTACACACCACAGAATCGAACCTGTAAATAATTTTTAGTAAGTTAAGTTTTTAATAACCAATTTAATTTGAGCTCTAAATATGCCAGCATTCTTGCAGATCATGGCCTTCGTGTAATAATTTTTACTGTAGTGTGTGTTTTGTTTTATTCTGAAATGCAACACGGCCGACTTGATGCTCGCTTCGCTTATCCTGAATGCAATTAGCTAGTTCTCAAAACTGACGACAGATGGATTTTGGAAAATAGGAGAATTATGTAGGAAAATTTACATTTCACTGAAACTATTATTTTTCCGAAAAACTTTGGCTTCCAAGCTTCAAAATGAGGGGCCATTTATGAAAATCCGTTCAGCCGTTTTCCCGTAATTTCCATTACCAGCTCAAATTACATATATAGATTAATGAGCAAGTTTAAAACTAGTATTAATTGCATTTTATGTTTCATCCTCTACTTCCATTTGAAACATCAAATGACACCCTTATATTATGATATTCAAATTTGAAAGAGTATTCAATTCTTGTTTATAAATCTCTTCAATTTTTCCTTGCATCTTTTGTTTTCTGTCCTTCCCTGGCGACCTGGTCTGTTGTGGGAATTTGGGGAAAGTTTAGATCATGTAATTTAAATTCTTTGGATTTGGAACGGATGTGGTGAGGATTCTGACCAGTTGAGAAACTCTGAGAATTTCGCGTATCAGGATTTAATACGAGCGGGGCAATAATAATTAGGCTAACGGTCAGAAATCACGGACAATTTCAAACCTCTAGATGTGATATCAGCCGGTAGGAGAGGGTGAGTATGATAGACCAGCCGTGGCGAAAATGCGACTCACGAGCACATCGTGGCTCGCAGTGCATTTCCCTTGCTTCCTACCTACAACCCCCACACTCTCTCTCACTCAGTGGAGTCTCTGACGTGCGAGTGGCGTATCGTCGCAATGTCTCTCTCGAAACCATGTACCTCTATAAAAACGAAAGTTTCAAGTAGGATGGGAGGATGTATTTTTTCCTGACAATATGATGAGAATATTAAATGTATGATTTGTTCACAAGTACTCGTATTACTAGGAAAACGGTTGTATAACATAAAACGGCATTATAAGTTACTACATGTTACTGATGAAACATTAAAAGGTTAAGTGTTATTATTATTATTATTATTATTATTATTATTATTATTATTATTATTATTATTATTATCTCTGTACGTCGATCCTTTTTCAGCAGATGTACGAATAATGCGGTTAGATCTTCAATTTAAACTCACAGATTTACAATTTGATGTTAAATGAAAGCTAGCTGTAAGGACTTGACAAATGTTGAACTTTTCAAATCTTTGGCAAAAAATTAATATGTGAAGCTTCGTTCTTTCGCTTGCGCTGTTGAAGCCATGTTCGCTACAACTTACGTTTGTGAAAAATTATTTTCAACAATGAAAATAGTAAAAATTAAATTTAGATCACGACTGACAGACAAATACCTTCGTGATTAACTACGACTGATAGTAAGTGACATAACTCCTGATTTTGAAACTCTGTCGCAGAGACATTCTGAAGACAGTTAATTTTAGGTTGTGATAATGTGTCCTATGTTTTCTTATTCATTTCTTTCTTCGTTACACGTACTAAACATTAGTTTGTAGCCTTGTACTGTATATAATTTTATTTATTTATTTTATTTATATAAAACGTAAGGAAAATGAAAATCCGTTAATAAGTCAGACAGTTGCTTCCTTCCCTTCGGGTGTCCGCCTCCCTCCATAGGTGCTATGCACGTTGCAGCTTACACAGTGGCTCGGCGCACGATGGGATTTTCGCCACGGCTGTGATAGACTATGTCAGGGACCGTCAAGTGACTACACTCTCGTGCGTACGTACAAACCCTCAAGCCCTGACGTACGGCTGCGGGCAAGGGTAGCTGCTTCCACAGTGGCGGAGCTAAGAACTTGTAGGCCTATGTGAACCAAATTTGTGATAAGAATATAAATTAATTTCAGCTATTAACTGAAGCACACTTCCACTGTTAATTGCACTGTACTGAAAACAGTACTCTATACAATTTGGTACAGTTAACTAACTATAGATCTATACGAAATAAATTTTTGTATGTTTGCACAACAATGAAACAAAACAAAATACTGTATACACTTTTATGCAGATTAACATACTACGAAATAAAACTGTTCACTGTTGGTCTTCTTCTCATTGCTATACAGTTCAATTAACAAAATAAAACAACAGTACAAACGTTATTTTTCAAATATCTAATAATAATAATAATAATAATAATAATAATAATAATACTTTTTCTTATACATCAGAGATCCGCGGCGATTTTTGCAGTTTTCTGTTAGTAAGCAGCTTTTCAATTCGTGGAGGTATTGTTTTAGTACCACCCAATCGCAAACATGCTTTCAAGTGTTCATCACTTAATTGGCTTCTGTGACGTGACTTCGTAAACTTCATTAAAGAAAACAGTGTTTCGCATACGTAGGTTGTCCCGAACATGCATAACGTTCTTGCAGCGAGATTGTGCAGTTTAGGAAACCTTTCTCGTGGAAAACAGGTATAGAAATGGTTAATAGCTACTTTTTCTGTTTTGATTACTTATCCTTTAGCTCAATATCGCTTTGTAAATCAAGTATTTATAATTGTAGCTCAGCAGGAATATCCAGGTCACTCACTGAAAAAAGTATTGCAAATTACTTAAACTGTTGTTCAAGTTCTCTAATTTCCTGATATCTACGTTCGAAGTCTTCGCATATTTGTTGCATTATTCTTATATGTTCTTCCATGCACAAGGCTTCTAACAGGTTTCCCCATGTACATCCTTAAATAAGGCAATTTCATTCCTAAGTGGGAGAAAACGTCCCAGAACTTTTCCTCGACTTAACCACCTTACCCCGGTGTGGTAGAGTAAATCCCCATACTCACTGTTAATATGTGATTAAGTCCTTTAGGCGTTATGAAATTAATTGTTCGCACAACAACATCCATTACATTGCTAAGGTTCATGTTTTTAGCACATAAATATTCCTGGTGCAAAATGCAGTGCACCGGTGCCCCCAAGCGACCTCGATAGGCTCACCACTGATAGACTGCAGTGTACAACTGTACTGCCCGCAGTGGAAGCCGTAAGCAGGCCTGTACACCCTCTCGCGATCTTGAGTCGACCTGGCGGAGCCTGGACTATGTGAAGTAGTCAGTTCTCATTTCCAAATTTCTGACACAAAATAGTGAGGGACTAATTTGTAGTATAATAGCCCTATATATTATACATATGGTTAACATATGGTTAACGAACTCAGTGTTAAACAATTTATTATTTTGTTAGCTATCTTTATAGTTAGTGGCTCAGTTAGCAAAGGGTTGGTTTACGAAGACGACGAACCAAAGTTAAAATCTTGGCGATATGATGCCGAGTTGTAGGCCTATTTGTGCTAGACAGCACCAGTGTTTTCATATTTAATTTTGTAACAGTTGGTAAATTCCGTATTTAGACATATTACAGGAAGCTGACTCCGATACAGGATATGGCAACCATTGGGAATTGCATTGTGCGAGCGATGGAGTTGTTTTGTGCATGTTTTTACCAACATTCAGGAAATGTTAACGTGTTAGGGGTTGGGGTGCGGTGTCAGTGGCGAGATGGGTATAACAAAGGGACTACACCTGTAAAAATTTTAAATCTATTTCGGCAACAACATCGAACTGTTTTTTAATGAAAATAAACAGTAAATTTTACAGTCGATTATTCCATATTCCGTCGCAAATGTTAGCGTATTGGCTTATATCACGTTTTATTTAGTCAAGTGTCCAAAGACTGGTTTGAACCTCATAAGTGACAGTAATAAGGCATCACTCATGAGGCCAAGTTAGGCAGGAGACAATGGGATAAGGTGGCCAGTTCCTGTCCCCCTCCATTACATCGCTGACTAGTTACATACTACACTAAGGATCGTATTCATAGACATTCTCAGCGCGGGCTTCCGGTGGATGATAAGCGAACTAACGTTTTCGTATTCATAAACCAGTGTTAGCGATATGATATGATATGAATCCTGTACATGTAATCAGTCGATAGCCGGGGCTAGTTTAGCACCTGAGCCCTAAAAGAAATGGGCCACGGACCTGCACTCATATCCCCATGAACCCCTTAATTACTCTAAATTAATGAATAATTACATCTCTCCCTGCCTATCTCTTCGTAATTGAGTCACCATAAAGCCAAATGGCTGGTCTCTAATTTGAGACGATTCAAAAACGGTCATGACTAGACTTCGTGGAATTGCCACGAGAATCGTAAGGTTTACTACGCACGCGGTATAGACTGTATGAGAAGGGGACGTGCAACGGATGAAGTATGCCTCTGATGTAAGCACTGAGCAGTATACTGCGGTTACAATAAAACCTGTATCCTGCATTCAAGAAATATAATGAATGATCATTCAAGTAGGAAATGCCTAAACATGTAAATACGCAATTATTTTGTAGTGAGATATATTAACTCTTAAAATTTAATGTAAGATACTCACATAATCCTTGAATATGTGCACTGCAGTGAAGAGTTACGTACATTTTGAGCGACTGCAAAGTGAACCTCCTCCGACGGTCACTCAAACAGTTTTTATATTGGTAAAATGTAATAGGCGCATATTTGAAGAACGGGAAGTCACTACTTTTTAGTACACCAACTTCAGCCGTCTTGTCGTGATCTGATAGTACATCATTTATAATACGAAGTTGTGAATAAGCAGCATTTTTAGCAATAATGTTTCTCAACTTACATTTCACTTTTTTTTTAATTAGTGAATTGTTATTTTGGATAACGGTTTGTGATATTTTATCCACTATATTAAGGATGTCTGAGAGTTTTAGTTTAGACGATTCTAACAGGGTGATGCTTTTGGACACGATTTCAAAATTAGAATCAATAAACAGAATATCTTCCAATAGTTGTTCAGAAGGCAATGATTTTACAGCTGCAACAGCGGAACTGTCTGTGCTATCCAATGCATCAATTACCTCCATTAATTTGCCGTAATATTCTGCATAATAATTAACAGCGTCCAACCACGTTTTCCAAGAACAGCAACACTCTCATTGTAGTATGTTTGATTGAATTCTTGTCTGCACTGAAAAAATATTAAGCTTTGACTATTCCAACCACAGTAATGCAAAAACAAGTGCTTACATAGGTATACATTAGGTGTAGCTGCTCTATTTATTTGGACCGGTCACAACTCTTAACATGAACTGCTTATACTACGAGACCGGGAGGTCGCTCGCCTCTTCTATACTACCGTACATCGACAACCTGATTGCATGCTGTGTGTGGCAATTCAACGAAGTCTACTCATGACAATCCATCATCTCCTACCTAATAGCCAAATTGGCTAGTCTCTTATATGAGACAACTCATCCTGCCTAAGGTATTCCGTGGTTTTCCTAAGGCGTAAGACAAATGTTGGGATGAGCCCTAAAGGAAATGGGCCACGGACCTATATGCCCTTCCCTATATATTCCCCTTTCCTAGCAAACGACGTAATGCCCTAGTTCAGAACCTATAAATTGCCTATTAAATGTGCGAGGTCACTCATTTAGTCGCAATTTGAAAGGACAGGGAACCTCTCAAATTGCAGATTTAGATTTCACGGCGCTTCTTCTGACGGCCTTCACCTGCCTTGTCATCGAACAACGGATGACAGAGTCTTCACGACTCCACTTGCACTGCGAAATGGCTAAGCCCCTTTCAATGTGCAAGATAACACCTGCCATCCTAACGGCAAACCAACGAGTCTTCTCGACTTTTCCTGCACTGCGATATGACACAGTTCATTTCAATGTGCAGACTTACACCAGCCATTTCCACTTCGTCCCGTCCTGTGATCACTTGATCACATTTCCATCCCCCTCGCGTATATGGTACCTAAGAGGTTACGTCCATTTTCGGCTTTCCCCTTCAAAATTTTCTAGAACTCCTTGAGTGGAGCAGCGTAAACCGGAGTGAGACTAGTGGCAAACAGGCTTGGAGCTCACATATTTAGTTTTGTACAGCCCCCAACCCCTTGCAAGGACGCGTTTGCGTACCTTTTAAATTTGTCCTCACAATTCTCTTCTTTCTTTCGATTCTTTCACTCGTAGCGCGGGCTAGCGAAATGTCTATGCATAGCACCCTAAGAGTTTATTCGCGTTTATCACAGGACGTAGGATCTAGCATTATGGTTAATTTGATGGTCACCTTAGCAACGAGTATATATGGACTTGTTTCAAATGTTCTTGCTGTAAGTATAATGATCTTGTTATAAAATAAAACTTATATTTTTAAATTCATTTGATTAAGTTATATTGGGGACGAGGATGGGATATATTTCTGGCCATACGTTCTGTCAACAAGTCTTCATTTCTTAGCGATCGTTATCTTGTCATTCGCGGCATTTTCCTCGTCGAGATGGTGGGTGGTGTCGAAAGAGGACGTGTTGAGACTAAGGTATGGAGCAATTGATGGCAGTTAAAGAATCGATATGTTGATGAAAAGACCGGAAATCGCGATTTCAACACTTCAGATGGAGAAGAGGTGTAGGATCTAGCATTATGAACAATTGATTTTCACCTTAGCAACGAATATCTACGGACTTGTTCACAATAGTCTTGCTGTAAAATAAATTTTACGTTTTTCAATTCAACTGATTAAGTTATTATACAGATCAACGTCAAGGATGAAATAGGAATATAAATAATCAAATTTCATTAGAAATAACAACGATACTTGAGAAGAAATTTTTTTATTACGTACTTACGCAAGCGACACATCTTTATAAATTTAGTTATATTTCCTCTAAAAATCTCTAGTACATGAATTTACTTAGTCACAGAATTATACAAATGCAACTGTATAAATAAAAAAGTAGTTCCCTGACAGTTCAGGACAGTGCTTAAACTTAGAGTGTATGTTCAAATTGATGTAGGCTGCCATATGCCATAGCCTAACAAGGCTACCACAATGTGTTGTTGCTCGTCCTCTAGTGTTACATGTGCATAGCGATAGACGTCCTTTAACTTTCACCACAAAAGGAAATCTAAATATGTCAGATCGGGAGGCCGGGCTGGCCAGTTTATGTGTCCGTGCGGGATAAATTCTAATATGGTTGGCATATAATTTTGTAATAATTATTGAACATACCTCGCAGCAGCCTGCGTACTTCCGATGAAGTAGGGCTCATGAGACTGTTAAATTATTCAACATCAGACTACTATTTCAAAATGTTTTCAAATGTACGGTGAGATGGTTGTTGTCTGTAATACATTTGTGCATAAGCAATTCATTTTTGTACTGCATTTTTCTTGCACTCGTCATGATCAATATCATTTTGTCCTTTTGAAAATAATGTAGGCCTACTATTTTCCAAGCAACACTCACTACATTCATACGTACAGCTTCATAGACGTCTGGCTAATCATTGTATTTTTCAGAGCACACTACCCATGCAGAACAACAATAAACAGAAACGCCATGCATTCGTATAATTTTAAACAAAAAAGATTACCGGCTGCTATACGATAAGTCCCGTTCGGAAGACTGATTCCATGAGAGCTTAGGTTTACACGTAAATGAATTTCTTGTGCACGACTCCACTCTGTTTTTCTTTCGTTTTGTTTGCTTCTTGCTTTTTCTCTATGTTTATAGTGTTGTAACTCCTCTATAACAAAGATATATTCAATGGGTAAATGAGGTGCAAAATAAACATATATTCGTGTGAACCAGGCGCTGCCCGAACTGGACTTAGAAATTCACTGTCATTTTTTGTGTCTAAGGCTATACATTGCAGCGGATAAGACAAACTACTGGACAGTTATCCAAAATACTGTAAAATGGAGTAAATATTGTAATCATAATCATCTTTAACAGAGTCTTGTGTATCAGATGAAGTTTGTTCCATGTTACATGATCTGTTGTGCACAAGGGAACACGGTGACAGGTCTTTTTGTGTGGAATGTAGACGATCAAATTTGCTCTATGATACATCAGAATAATAAGTAACACTTGCTGCCTTGACACAAAGTTTCATTAACACGTAAATTTAATTACAAATCTGTCGTCTGAATACAATACCTTAAGTAAAAACTTTGTAACTTTTTTTTTGTCTATTGAAAGCTCCTCTTCATAAAATTAATAATTACGAAACATATTGTCTGATTAAAAATGTTTTGTATTCTAAAGGAGATATTTTGCTCAGAGTGAAAGTTCTTATTCAAATATGTAATTAATTATAAAACTTTTTACTTGGTTATTTAGTGACGCTGTATGAACTACGAGGTTATTTGGCGTCGATGGAATTGTGATAGCAAGATGATATTTAGTGAGATACACACCTGAAATATACAGTACTAATTCGGTCCGTACTATGCAGGTGTAGTAGTAGTAGTAGTAGTAGTAGTAGTAGTAGTAGTAGTAGTAGTAGTAGTAGTAGTAGTAGTATTAGTGGTAGGTTTATTTTGCCTGGCAGAGTTAAGGCCATGAGGCCTTCTCTTCCAGTCAACCAGGTTTCAATAATATACATGAAATACAAAATTAGATTACAAAACAACACAAAAGAAAATACCTTAGAAATTACATAAAATATAGTGGAAAATTACAATAGTCAAGATCAGTTACATAATATAAAATTACAAATAGTCAAGATCGGTTACATAATATATAAAATAAAGTAGAAAATTACACATAATCAAAATCAGTTACATAACATAAGGGGAATATACACACTCACAC
Source organism: Periplaneta americana (assembly GCF_040183065.1). Lineage (NCBI taxonomy): Eukaryota > Metazoa > Arthropoda > Insecta > Blattodea > Blattidae > Periplaneta > Periplaneta americana. Next base: position 161,389,911 of record NC_091120.1, on the reverse strand, counting down.
ACACACACAATTTATAAGACCTAAAATGCTCGAGATAAATTCGACGATTAATTCACATGAGATATATTATACAGTTAATATACTAATAGGAGAATACATGTGTGTTACAAGACATAAAATGTTGATTAGCAAAGTCATACTAAATGGCATACAAATACAAATGATTAAGTAATATATCAAGATAATAAAAAAAAAGAAAAGAAAAACAAAGAAGAAGAGAGAGGAGGAAAAAATAACAACTTTGTCATTTACGACTATTTAGAAACTTCCGCAAGAGTCTAGTATAGACAAGAGTATAGACAAGTTATAGGGGCTATGTATATCAAAGAGACTGAAGACTTGATGAGCATTCAACCCCAAAATCAAGGAGTGCAGCAATTTACCGATTATTTGGTAGAGGAGTACATCCGATATATAACTGCAACTACATCAGGCCTGATGCTACTTTCCGCCAGAATTATGGGCCGAATTCGTAGCTACGACAGAAAGAACGACAAACAGTTGTGAATCTTTCCATCCAAACTTAAATGACTTAGTCTACACCGCTCACCCTGACATCTTTCAATTATAGACGTTCTAAAACAATTCAAATTGACACTTACATACAAATTAGAAGATCAGCAACAAAAAGAAGACCGGACCAATTAAAGAAAGAACAATATACGAGTATTAGAAACAAAATGGCAGAATTTGTACCTAAATCAATAAACGACTCCAATAGCCTATATAAAAACACTATCCTACAAATTTCTCTCAAAAACGTAGCTCCTATACTTGTTTTTTTTTTTTAAGATGGGACATGATAGTTAAGCGGCCGAGTTTGGAACTACTGTGCTATGTTGCCAATTTGGACTACCATGCTGCCAGCTGATGGAAGCTAGCAATTGACGTTAAGTAAAATGGCTGACGTTAAAACATTAATTGATAATTGACGCGAAGGTAAGAAAACAATACAAAAATCGACAGAGAATCAAACACGAAACGTACCAATGCTAACATTGTGTGCACAATAAAATATGTCGCTAAGAGAGCTATTAAGCACTTGCCACGGTGGGAACGGTAAGTTTGGCAACTCAACAGTTGTTACCATAGCAACAGGTCTACTACACTATGTGACATTCAGTTGTTTTTCCGATCGCAACGCTCCTGTCATGTCCCATCTTTCAAAAAAAAAAAAAAAAAACATGTATAGTATCACTCACTACTCTGAAGTTTTAAGAATTTCTGGCTAAGGTTTATACTGTACAATGTACAGTTGTCAAAAAAAAAAAAAAAATTGGCCCCACTCGTGAACAGCGAATATTTTCAAAGTCCACTTCGGGTCGCGGCGATGTTACACGATGCATGTGCTTGTACAAGCAGTTCCGGAACTATGAAAATGTTCCATATCTGCGCCTCGTAGACCAGCGGTAGAGTGCTTGTTTAATGATTCAAAGGTCGTGGTTTCGGGCCTTCTTCAAGTTTTCATTTTATTTTTTAATCGTTCTTTAGCGATGTAAATGATATTCAAATTATCATTTATATCCAGTTATCGTTCTTTATGGATATCACGTTATATAACAATTCATTGCGGAAAGGTGATAAGTCATGGTTCGATTAAACAACTTTAAACAAAAGTGCTTGAGATGTCAGATGTCTAACATGATGTATTATACTTCACTATTCACAAAGAAAGTAAGAAAAATTATTTATAATGATTACTTCAGTATTGGAAGAAGAAAACAGTTTTTATTCATTATGCCAAAAGTAAGATTATATGACTTATCCCCTTTCTGCAATGACCAATTCAATTAAAGTTACGCTTAAGCATAATTGTTTACTGTCTAAAGTATTATCATTATTCTCAATAAAGGGTTTCTGATATTACATAATCCTTGCGGAACTTGGAGTGACAAAGTTTTACTGAGAATGACATTTTCAGTAGGGAAACAAAATGGAGAATCATATATTCAAAAGCTGTTTTTCTGTGTATGACTTGGGTTGCACCTAAGAAACCAAATTCATGAATATCTCTTATGAACGAATCCAGCCTGCAGACACCCTGACAATAGAGTAATTCCGCCTGCAGCAATGAGGATTGCCAATCTTGGCACCGAAAGAATTCAAGTCTCTCCAGCAACGGGACATAAGGATAGAAAAGTGCAGTATGTAATGGAATGCAAATGATGGCAAATATTTGTTGAAAATTTTTTATGTTACATAATAACCAAAGTTATAATTTCTTGGAATGGGTTTACAACTACAATTTGGTCACCCTATTTTTTTTACGAAGGTGAAATGTTTTACGCTTTTCCCAACAATCCACTTTTATTTTATAGCGAATTATACATATTCCTTTTCAGAGCTTATTTTCCATTAAAATTCAACAGTCTTATTTCAAATAAAATTTTACAACCCAATAATAAGGTACTTTTTGTTTGTTGCTATAGCCTACATACAAAAGAAATATAAATGACACTCGGGTGGAAATTAAACGCAGATTAAATATGGGAAGTGCCTGTTATTATTCAGTTGAGAAGCTTTTGTCATCCAGTCTGCTGTAAAAAAAAAAAAAAAAAAAAACCTGAAAGTTAGAATTTATACAACAGTTATATTACAGGTTGTTCTGTATGGCTGTGAAAATTTGAGAAACAGATATTAAGGATGTTTGAGAGTAACGTTCTTAGAAGTATATTTGGGGCTAAGAGGGATGAAGTTTCAGGAGAATGGAGAAAGTTACACATTGCAGAACAGCACACATTGTTTTCTTCGCCTCACATAATTAGGAACATTAAATCCAAACGTTTAAGATGGACAGGGCATGTAGCACGTATGGGCGAATCCAGAAATGCATATAGAGTGTCAGTTGGGAGATCGGAGAGAAGAAGACCTTTGTGGAGGCCGAGACGTAGATGAGAGGATAATATTAAAATGGATTTAAGGGAAGTAGGATATGATGACAGAGATTGGATTAATCTTGCACAGGATAGGGATCGACGGCGGACTTATGTGAGGGCGGCAATGAACCACCGGTTTCCTTAAAAGCCACTTGTATGTAAGTAAGTATGCATTACATACAAAATATCATATATTTATTTAAATTATATGTGTTACATTTTCTTTAGTTATAATACTATTTTATTTGCTGGACAATGTGCTCACTCTAATCTGTTATAGAGTACACAAAACCTACCGTGTTACAGTCTGTCTTTCGAAACTAAGAAAACTGAAGAGACAATTACTTTAATCAAACCTATACACAGCAATTCATAGCATAGGAGAAGGAACAACTGAAGAAGTGAAACAGGAAGAGCAGTACGACAAGGATGCCATTTTTCACCTACACTGTTCTACATCTACTTGAAGGATTTAGTGAAGAATTGTTTTCAGAACATGGGAGGAGTGATAGTAGCAGGATGAAGAATGATGTGTATAAGATTTGCTGATGATATGGCGTTGTTAGCAGAAGAGAAGATGATACTAAGGGATATGCTACTAGAGCTAAATGATGGCTGTCGGCAGTATGGACAATTTTATGTTACGGTTTATTTAAGAACGCTCGCAACTGCCGAGGTTACATCAGCTCGTCGGTGTGCCGGAATTTTGTCCCGAAGGAGTTCTTTTACATACCAGTAAATCTACTGACATGATCCTGTCGCATTTAAGCACAGATTGGGCCGGGATCGAACCCTTAACCTCGAGTACAGAAGGCCAGCGCTATACCAACTGCGCTACCGAGGCCGACGGCGGTATGGAATAAAGATAAATGCCAACAAGACGAAGACCATGGCCAGAGGAAGAGAAGTAAAGAAGGTAAACTTCCGAATTCTAAATGAGGCAGTAGAGCAAGTTGGCAGCTTCAAATACTTGGAGTGTAGTACAAGCAGTACATTAGGTGCTGCCAAGAACTCAAAAGGAGTACAGCAATGGCAAAAGAAGTTTTTAATAGAAAAAAAGAGATCTTCTGCGGATCTCTGGAGAGAGAAATAAGAATGAGGAGTGCTTTGCGTGGATTGTAGCATTGTATAGGACAAAAACATGGACATTACGACGAAGTGAAGAGAAGCGACTAGAAGCATTTGAAATGTGAGTTTGGAGAAGGATGGAGCATGTCAAATGTACAGTCACAATAAGAAACGAAGCTGTGTTGGAAAGAGTGGATGAAGAACGGATGATGCTGAAACTGAGCAGAAAGAGGAAAAGAGACACTGCCTTCTGAAGGATGCACTGGAAGGAATGGTGAACGGGGGAAGAGTTCGGGGCAGAAGAAGATACCAGATGGTAGACGACATTAAGATATATAGATCAAATGGGGAGACACAGAGAATGGCAGAAAATAGGAAAGACTGGAGAATGCTGGGTTTGCAGTGAAAGAGAGACCTGCCCATGTGCAGAACACTATGAATGAACGAATTATTTTTCTTTATTTTTAGGTTAAAAGCGATAGACAAATGAGTCACAATTCGTAAAGTGCTCACATTTATATATAGGTACAGCAGTGGTCGGCATTACTTGACTCGCGTGTCAACCCCACATTACGTCAACAGGGCGGAGGGGTAAGACATGATCTCCGTCCCCTTAGCCGTCACTTGTTCATTCAATGTTACGCAGTTTGGGTATACTCTCCCACCTATCTTCCCCTTTGCTGTGTATGCGGGATGCACTTTATATGACGTAATCTGCGCCGACCACTGGTTTATAGTAACTATCGAAGTCATAAAATTTCACACACAACAGTTATCTGAAAGTATTCAGTTAAAATAAAGTTAATCTTCAGGTTCTATACATGTTTTGACGCTATTTCCGCCTAATTTTCGGTAACAAATTCTGTACTTGTAGCCTACATTCTAATAAAATTGTCTTGTATTTCTAAATTTTAAATAAATATATGGGGATATTGTTACATGACAAATATATTTCATAGTCAGGTCCATACTTCACTTTTCATCCAATAAAATTAAACAATTCACTATATTCTATCATATATTACTCTTTTATTTAACATAAAATTAATTCTTTTTTATATAATTATTTACCACAACATAAACAATTTTCAGTGAATTAGTAATAACATTGTGAATTAAACTGGTTAATGAATTTATACCAAACAATTGTTTGCCACGAATGAATATTCCATAATTAAGCTATCAGTCATATTTGTCAGTTTATTCTGCACGACACAACAAATTCACGAAGAAAATCCTCCGAAATTAAGGTCTATAATTTGTTAGGTGTGATGACATTTAAAGTCAATTTACAAAGGCAAAACAGTGGTAAGTTTCTAACAAAGCAATGCTGATATAAGAACTAGCTATTTTTCACTTTATCAAAACTGTCACTTCGAACTGTAACAAACTAAAAGTGGGTCAAACTACACGGATTTGTGTGTGTCGTGTGTGTAAAGAATGACTAATGTTTCCATATCTATCATTCGTAATAATAAATATCTCACAATGCCGCCTGTTTCTATGGAAACTTCAAGACAAACCTAAGCTGAGGCATGATGTTCATTGAAGACAAACAAGGAAGATCGCTAATTTCGTATTATTGAAGGTGAGTTACCCGTCATCCCACTCAAATCTCTCCATGGGGCTACATTAGAGTTCCTCACATTATTAAATTCTAGTTACGGTCGGGTATCGGTAAACCACCGCCGCCATCTTGACTTAGACCGCGCGGCCTACTCCGGTCCAACATTCTTCACCTTCCTAAACTACTTTTAGGCTGATACTTCCAGTACTGCTTTCGGAAGGCTATGACTGTCCAGTCTCTATCCGTTACTTTTACATTTGAAGGATCTACGCAAAAAACATGCTAATTCACTAATCTTAAATTTTACAGGGTAGCTTTTCCAATTCACTGCGGACTGAAGCAGGGAGATGCATTGTCACCTGTACTTTTTAACTTTGCTCTAGAATATGCCATTAGGAAAGTTCAGGATAACACAGAGGGTTTGGAATTGAACGGGTTACATCAGCTTCTTGTCTATGCGGATGACGTGAATATGTTAGGAGAAAATCCACAAACGATTAGGGAAAACAGGGAAATTCTACTTGAAGCAAGTAAAGCGATAGGGTAGGAAGTAAATCCCGAAAAGACGAAGTATATGCTTATGTCTCGTGACCAGAATGTTGTACGAAATGGAAATATAAAAATTGGAGATTTATCCTTCGAAGAGGTGGAAAAATTCAAATATCTTAGAGCAACAGTAACAAATATAAATGACACTCGGGAGGAAATTAAACGCAGAATAAATATGGGAAATGCCTGTTATTATTCGGTTGAGTAGCTTTTGTCATTTAGTCTGCTGTCAAAAAATCTGAAAGTTAGAATTTATAAAACAGTTATATTACCCGTTGTTCTATATGGTTGTGAAGCTTGGACTCTCACTTTGAGAGAGGAACAGAGATTAAGAGTGTTTGAGAATAAGGTTCTTAGGAAAATATTTGGGGCTAAGAGGGATGAAGTTACAGGAGAATGGAGAAAGTTACACAACGCAGAGCTGCACGCATTGTATTCTTCATCTGACATACTTAATTAGGAACATTAAATCCAGACGCTCGAGATGGGCAGGGCATGTAGCACGTACGGGCGAATCCAGAAATGCATATAGAGTGTTAGTTGGGAGGCCGGCGGGAAAAGACCTTTGGGGAGGCCGAGACGTAGATGGGAAGATAATATTAAAATGAATTTGATGGAGGCGGGATATGATGGTAGAGACTGGATTAATCTTGCTCAGGATAGTTGTACTTAGGGATGTATTTCAGACCTGGCTGGCCCAGGCAGCGTCAAGGTATATTTTTCGAGGAGAGTTGTCGCCAGGACACATTTTTTTTCTTTCTATTTTTTTTTTTCTTTTGCCTAAAGTTGTATTTTATTCACATTTAAACATTTTCACAGTGAAATGTACTCCGCAGACCCAACAACCTAGATTTGATTCCGTATATTTTCGTCTCACATTACGTATGTATTCCTGCGTAAGTGGTAGTCTGAAGTTAATAAATATTAAGAAAATCCATATCAAATAAAGTAAAAAATATTCTCGTAAATATCGCAAAATAACAATAAATACTATAACAGTACATTCAAATTTGTCTATAATAATAAAAATGTAAAGTAAACCTGCACTAAAAAAGATTTAAAAAAATTGGTGGTGGTGGTGGTGACGACATAAACAACAACTACCGATACTACCGAAATTCCAGAACCAGGGCACATTTTGCTTACAAATACATCACTCGTTCTGCTTTGCCCCAGGAGGGCGCAGTGGTGACTCGACGGTCATCCAATACCAAGACGATAAATGTTTCTAAATCAAAAAATGCCGCAATGGTGACAAGAACTTGATAAAAATAAAAAAGCCTTCCGAATATATTTATACAGTTACGATATTTTTGGACTATTAATAGTCAATCACTTGTTCACATCTAGGCACTTGAATTCAAATCTCTACAAGAATTCCTTCTGAGTCAACATATGACCACAGTCTACTATATACAGTCGCGAAGCTTGAGGTGATTTTTTGCAAATCTCGTGATAAAGCGCTCCAAGGGTTAGCAACTAGAAACAATAGACTGTCCACGGTCGACTTTGGACTGTGTCGTATTTCCATCGAGTGCTAGCTCGTTGCGTATTTCACATTGATGCTTGTGAAATGTTCGTTATTGGTTGTAATGAAAATGTTAATGGCTAAAATACAATAATTGGAATAATATTTTACTAGCGACGTAGAAAAATTAAGTTTGTTTTAATGAAATTTATTGATCACGTTTTATTTTCAATTCTGGTGGGATTATTAAGTTATTGCTTAGGCCTACTTTTTTTTTTTTCAAAGGATATGTTTTTAATTATAGCTGTTAATTTTGTTGTTATTTTTATTAGTTACTTTACTAGAGACGTAGAAAAAGTCTGTTACAATAAAATTTATTGATCGCGTTTTATTTCCAATTCTGGTGTGATTATTATTGCTTAACCTCATCCCACTTTGTTAACTACGTAAGCCTACACTAAAAGTACCGGTACAAGTAAGTTACTCCATTAATTCATATTTCCATTATTATTGTCGTAAAGGGAAATGAAAATTTATATTTATTGGTTTCATAGTTAATTATCGCTATAATCTTGAATGAGTGAAGCGATTATAGTAAATTTGAGTTCATTTTGCACAAACAAAAATAATATTAACCTATTTCTTGCAGGTATCTTCGAGTTTATGGTGGAATTTAATATACTTCATTAAAATAATAAATTAACTATATGCATTTAATATTTCAATAATGGACGGAAGGTGTTAATTTTATCAAAAGAACACAACGAAAGTGTAACATATTTTGTCGTCTACTAGGAGAGAGATCTGCGATGATGAGGCGATAGTAGCCATCCTAGTGGTGGGCAACTACCCATGTTTGCATTTTTATTACATATTGAGCTTCGCGACTGTATATAGTACACTGTGATATGACCATTACCTCCCTAATGGAACAAACACAACACGGAACAGATGCATTAGAGGACCTACCCCGAGTATTCCATAGTATCGATTATATATTATACAGTTTCGATTATTATATCAAGTATGCCATCTTAACAACACTAAAGCATACTACAAACATGTATCATTTAATAAAACCAACAATGAAATTAAGCGCATATTAGTCACCTTTGTTATACAATATATTATATTTTATTCAAAATAAAGTTAAAGAAAGAAACCAAAGCTAAATTTAAAACATTTTACCACAAATTTAATATGGGCCACGTAAAGTACTAATTTTACTCCATTAATGCTGCATTTTTAGCCCTTAGAAAATACTAGTCTTTCCAAAAACATATTTTCCCTGGACCAAACAATGTAAATAAAAAGTTGTTTTAAAAATTATTTTCCCTGGACCAAAAAATTTAAATAAAAAATTGTTTTAAAAATTATCATTTTACCATGGACCTCAGTGGAGATGTTCCGTTTCATTTCTCCATTATCCAAGTGATTTCACAAAGTACTACGATACGGTGTTTCTTTGTTTATCATTTAATACCTTGTAATTTCCGATCACATCTCCACATGAATGCATCTCGCTTACTTTTACATTTCTTCAAACTCATCCCGGAATTACATGTTTCACAGAACATTCACTCTTAAATAAACCACAATCATATAAAAAAAACATAGAACATATTTATATTCATGGATAAACCACGTAAAAAGGTTCTCTTTATAATTCTATAATTTCAAATTCTAGGTTACATTTTATGTCAACAGGAAGAATTTGATCCACTTCTTTTTGATATTCAACTATAGCATTCGAAATTACTGCCATGATTAAAATCAAACTAATTACAACAATATTCATTGGTTGGCAACATAATAAAAACGATATATATCGATAATTTAATTGATCGAAACATTCTTCCGTTGACCTTTTTTTGTGCCTTTGCATATTCTTATATTTAGGGTGGGTCCTATAATGCATCTGTCCCCACAACACTTCTTGACACTTATTTTACAGAATAAAAGATTGGTTAAATAATAAGTTGTCCTAATATGATTCCAGAGTAATTTTAAGCGCGTAAAACTTGCAGCTCAAATAAAACAACATTTAGTTCAGACTCTACAAGATTGAGGTGTATTTGTTTCTAGTGGCTACTTTCAATATTTCTGGTAGGTCTAATGTCTTTGTTCGATCTTCTGCAACAGCAAACAGAGAGCTGTTGAAACAGCAACAACAGAGATCTTGTGTTTCGAGTCAGCAACGACACATGTTCCACTTAGAGTCAGTAAAGACAGATATTTCAATTCAAGTCACCAACGACAAAGATGTTTCAATTAAGTTCAAATGAATAATGACACACGTTTCAATAAGAGATAGTGACGACACATGTTTCAATTCAATTCCAGTCAGCAGCGAAACCTTTACACCAAACAACGTTTGTGCAGTTGCCAGAGATAGCGGTGTCGCATTTGCAAGACGCAGCAGTGTCAGAGTTGGCAGAGGAAGTGGTGTCGGTGTTCCCGTAGGCTAGTGTCAAAGATCTCGTCAGAGGCATCTGTTTCGGTATTGCTACCTGAAGCTGTTACGATATTGCTAGCTGAAGCTGTTACGATACTTCTAGCTGAAGTTACTACAATATTGCTAGATGAAGTTGCTACAATATTGCTAGATGAAGGTGTTACGGTACTGCTAGCTGAGGCTGTTACGGTATTGCTAGCTGAGGCTGTTACGGTATTGCTAGCTGAAGCTGTTACGATACTGCTAGCTGAAGCTGTTACGATACTGCTAGCTGAAGTTGCTACAATATTGCTAGATGAAGGTGTTACGGTATTGCTAGCTGAGGCTGTTACGGTATTGCTAGCTGAGGCTGTTACGGTATTGCTAGCTGAAGCTGTTACGATACTGCTAGCTGAAGCTGTTACGATACTTCTAGTTGAAGTTGCTACAGTATTGCTAGATGAAGGTGTTACGGTATTGCTAGCTGAGGCTGTTACGGTATTGCTAGCTGAGGCTGTTACGATATTGCTAGCTGAAGCTGTTACGATACTGCTAGCTGACGCTGTTACGATACTGCTAGCTGAAGTTGCTACAGTATTGCTAGATGAAGGTGTTACGGTATTGCTAGCTGAGGCTGTTACGGTATTGCTAGCTGAGGCTGTTACGATATTGCTAGCTGAAGCTGTTACGATACTGCTAGCTGACGCTGTTACGATACTGCTAGCTGAAGTTGCTACAGTATTGCTAGATGAAGGTGTTACGGTATTGCTAGCTGAGGCTGTTACGGTATTGCTAGCTGAGGCTGTTACGATATTGCTAGCTGAAGCTGTTACGATACTGCTAGCTGAAGTTGCTACAATATTGCTAGATGAGGGTCTTAGGGTATTGCTAGCTGAGGCTGTTACGGTATTGCTAGCTGAGGCTGTTACGGTATTGCTAGCTGAAGTTGTTACGGTATTGCTAGCTGAAGGTGTTACGGTTTGCTAGCTGAAGTTGTAACAGGAGTAACACCTGTGAGAAGCAGCGGGTAAAAGTTCAGAGATGCGGCGGTGTAAAAGCTGTGAGAAACGGCAGAGTGACAGTTGAGACACGGGGCAGTGTAAAAGCTGTGAGAAGCGGAAGAGTAACAGTTGAAATATGCGGCGGAGTAACAGTTCACACATGCGGCGGTGTAAAAGCTGTGACAAACGGCAGAGAAACATTTGAGACTTGGGGCGGAGTAAAACCTGTGAAAAGCGGCGAAGTAACAGTTGAAACATGCGGCGGTGTAAAAGCTGTGAGAAGTGGCAGAGTAACAGTTGAGATATGTGGCGATGTAAAGGCTGTGAGAAACGGCTTAGTAACAGTTGAGACATGCGGCGGAGTAAAAGCTGTGAGAAGCGGCGGAGTAACAGTTGAGACATGCGGCGGTGTAAACGCTGTGAGAAGCGGCGGAGTAACAGTTGAGACATGCGGCGTAGTAAAACCTGTGAGAAGCGGCGGATTAACAGTTGATATATAGGGCGGAGTAAAAGCTGTGAGAAGCGGCGGAGTAACAGTTGAGACATGCTTCGGAGTAAAACCTGTGAGAAGCGGCGAAGTAACAATTGATACATAGAGCGGTGTAAAAACTGCGAGAAGCGACAGAGTAACAGTGGAGACATGCGGCAGTGTAAAAGCTGTGAGAAGCCGCGGAGTAACAGTTGAGACACGCGGCGGAGTAAAAGCTGTGAGAAGCGGCGGAGTAAAAGTTGAGACATGCGGCGGAGTAAAACCCGTTAGAAGCGGCGGACTAATAGTTGAGACATGCGGCGGAGCAAAACCTGTGAGAAGCGGCGAAGTAACAGTTGATACATAGGGCGGTGTAAAGGCTGTGAGAAGCGGCGGAGTAAAAGTTGAGACATGCGGCGGAGTAAAATCTGTGAGAAGCGGCGGAGTAACAGTTGAGACATGCGGCGGAGTAACAGTTGAGACATGCGGCGGAGTGAAACCTGTGAGAAGCGGCGAAGTAACAGTTGATACATAGGGCGATGTAAAAGTTGTGAAAAGCGGCGGAGTAAAAGTTGAGACATGCGGCGGAGTAAAACCTGTGAGAAGCGGCGAAGTAACAGTTGATACATAGGGCGATGTAAAAGCTGTGAAAAGCGGAGGATTAACAGTTGAGACATATGGCGGAGTAAAACCTGTGAGAAGCGGCGAAGTAGCAGTTGATACATAGGGCGATGTAAAAGCTGTGAAAAGCGGTGGAGTAAAAGTTGAGACATGCGACGGAGTAAAACGTGTGAGAAGCGGCGAAGTAACAGTTGATACATAGGGCGATGTAAAAGCTGTGAAAAGCGGCGGATTAACAGTTGAGGCATGCGGCGGATGAAACCTGTGAGAAGCGGCGAAGTAACAGTTGATACATAGGGCGATGTAAAGCTGTGAAAAGCGGCGGAGTAACAGTTGAGACATGCGGCGGAGTGAAATCTATGAGAAGCGGCGAAGTAACAGTTAATACATAGGGCGATGTAAAAGCTGTGAAAAGCGGCAGATTAACAGTTGAGACATGCGCCGGAGTGAAACCTGTGAAAAGCGGCGAACTAACAGTTGATATATAGGGCGATGTAAAAGCTGTGAAAAGCGGCGTAGTAAGAGTTGAGACATGCGGCGGAGTGAAACCTGTCAAATGCGGCGAAGTAACAGTTGATACATAGGGCAATGTAAAAGCTGTGAAAAGCGGCGGATAAGCAGTTGAGACATGCGGCGGAGTAACAGTTGAGACATGCGGCGGAGTGAAACCTTTGAGAAGCGGCGAAGTAACAGTTGATACATAGGGCGATGTAAAAGCTGTGAAAAGCGGCGGATTAATAGTTGAGACATGCGGCGGAGTGAAACCTGTGACAAGCGGCGAAGTAACAGTTGATACATAGGGCGATGTAAAAGCTGTGAAAAGCGGCGGAGTAACAGTTGAGACATGCGGCGGAGTGAAACCTCTCAGAAGCGGCGAAGTAACAGTTGATACATAGGGCGATGTAAAAGCTGTGAAAAGCGACGGATTAAGAGTTGAGATATGCGGCGGAGTGAAACCTGTGACAAGCGGCGAAGTAACAGTTGATACATAGGGCGATGTAAAAGCTGTGAAAAGCGGCGGATTAACAGTTGAGACATGCGGCGGAGTGAAAGCTGTGAGAAGCGGAGAAGTAACAGTTGATACATAGGGCGATGTAAAAGCTGTGAAAAGCGGCGGAGTAACAGTTGAGACATGCGTCGGAGTGAAACCTGTGACAAGCGGCGAAGTAACAGTTGATACATAGGGCGATGTAAAAGCTGTGAAAAGTGGCGGAGTAACAGTTGAGACATGCGGCGGAGTGAAACCTGTGAAAAGCGGCGAAGTAACAGTTGATACATAGGGCGATGTAAAAGCTGTGAAAAGCGGCGGATTAACAGTTGAGACATGCGGCGGAGTGAAACCTGTGAGAAGCGGCGAAGTAACAGTTGATACATAGGGCGATGTAAATGCTGTGAAAAGCGGCGGAGTAACAGTTGAGGCATGCGGCGGAGTGAAACCTGTGAGAAGCGGCGAAGTAACAGTTGATACATAGGGCGATGTAAAAGCTGTGAGAAGCGGCGGATTAATAGTTGAGACATGCGGCGGAGTGAAACCTGTGAGAAGCGGAGAAGTAACAGTTGATATATAGGGCGTTGTAAAAGCTGTGAAAAGCGGCGGATTAACAGTTGAGACATGCGGCGGAGTGAAACCTGTCAGAAGCGGCGAAGTAACAGTTGATACATAGGGCGTTGTAAAAGCTGTGAAAAGCGGCGGATTAGGAGTTGAGACATGCGGCGGAGTGAAACCTGTGAGAAGCGGCGAAGTAACAGTGGATACATAGGGCGATGTAAAAGCTGTGAAAATCGGCGGATTAACAGTTGAGACATGCGGCGGAGTGAAACCTGTGAGAAGCGGCGAAGAAACAGTTGATACATAGGGCGATGTAAAAGCTGTGAAAAGCGGCGGATTAAGAGTTGAGACATGCGGCGGAGTGAAACCTGTGAGAAGCGGCGAAGTAACAGTTGATACATAGGGCGATGTAAACGCTGTGAAAAGCGGCGGATTAACAGTTGAGACATGCGGCGGAGTGAAACCTGTGAGAAGCGGCGAAGTAACAGTTGATACATAGGGCGATGTAAAAGCTGTGAAAAGCGGCGGAGTAACAGTTGAGACATGCGTCGGAGTGAAACCTGTGAGAAACGGCGAAGTAACAGTTGATACATAGGACGATGTAAAAGCTGTGGGAAGCGGCGGAGTAACAGTTGAGAAATGCGGCGGAGTGAAACCTGTGAGAAGCGGCGAAGTAACAGTTGATACATAGGGCGATGTAAAAGTTGTGAAAAGCGGCGGATTAACAGTTGAGTCATGCGGCGGAGTGAAACCTGTGAGAAGCGGCGAAGTAACAGTTGATACATAGGGCGATGTAAAAGCTGTGAAAAGCGGCGGATTAACAGTTGAGACATGCGGCGAAGTGTAACCTGTGAGAAGCGGCAAAGTAACAGTTGATACATAGGGCGATGTAAAAGCTTTGAAAAGCGGCGGATTAACAGTTGAGACATGCGGCGGAGTGAAACCTGTGAGAAGCGGAGAAGTAACAGTTGATACATAGGGCGATGTAAAAGCTGTGAAAAGCGGCGGATTAGCAGTTGAGACATGCGGCGGAGTGAAACCTGTGACAAGCGGCGAAGTAACAATTGATACATAGGGCGGTGTAAAAGCTACGAGAAGCAACAGAGTAACATTTGAGACATGCGGCGGAGTAAAAGCTGTGAGAAGCGGCGGAATAACAGTTGAGACATGCGGCGTAGTAAAAGCTGTGAGAAGCGGCGGAGTAACAGTTGAGACATGCGGCGTAGTAAAAGCTGTGAGAAGCGGCGGAGTAACAGTTGAGACATGCGCGGAGTAAAAGCTGTGAGAAGCGGCGGAGTAAGAGTTGAGACATGCGGCGGAGTAAAAGCTGTGAGAAGCGGCGGAGTAACAGTTGAGACATGCGGCGGAGTAAAAGCTGTGAGAAGCGGCGGAGTATCAGTTGAGACATGCGGCGGAGTAGAACCTGTGAGAAGCGGCGGAGTAAGAGTTGAGACATGCGGCGGAGTAAAAGCTGTGAGAAGCGGCGGAGTAACAGTTGAGACATGCGGCGTAGTAAAAGCTGTGAGAAGCGGCGGAGTAACAGTTGAGACATGAGGCGGAGTAAAAGCTGTGAGAAGCGGCGGAGTAAGAGTTGAAACATGCGGCGGAATAAAAGCTGTGAGAAGCGGCGGAGTAAGAGTTGAGACATGCGGCGGAGTAAAAGCTGTGAGAAGCGGCGGAGTAACAGTTCAGAGATGCGGCGGTGTAACACATTCAAGAAAGTAACGAGTTATTGGCAAACTTAAAGTTCGCTATGTATTAATTAAATATTGATTCTTAAATTAAATTTTGCAGTGACTGTAATAATATACTAATCTAATTAATTTACATGTTTATTAAACAATTATTTTGTTGAAAACTTCTTATTCCTCAATTCCGGGTTCACTTAGAATTACACAGATGGCAGACTTCGTCTTGGACACTTGACATATTCTTTAACATATGAATAAAATTACACGAATTATCAATATTATAAAACAGTTTCAATCCGAGATCATGAGTGCTTTATAAGCATGCTTTAAATTCTGTAAACATTGATTAGTCCAAAGCCAATATCAGGATGAGTCCGTGCAATTTCCGCAAATGTCTTGTGAGCTGTGTGATTTTAATTGAATCGGTCATTGCAGAAAGGGGATGTCATGAAAAACGCGAAAATGAGTTAAGAGTGTTATTGCTTTCTCCAGACCTAGACACAAATTTCCATACAGAAATGGGACAAATTTGCCCATTCTCAACGCAAAGCAGTGTACCATAAGCAGTGCAGTCATTGCACAAAGGGACAAGTCAGCGACTTACCTTCTTTCTGCACTGACTGACGACGTGACGCAACTGAGTATCGTGGATCTAATAAGTTACGCGCCCATCAGCTGATAAGGAAAATGACAGATAAGCTAGAAGTAGTAAGTGACCCAGGGGAAGAAAACTGTGTTATTAATGGCAAATGTAAACGAAATGAAATTAACTACTGCAGAAATGTAAATAAGAAAAGTAAACTGAAGGCAATGGAAAGTCAATTCCATTGGGAAGACTGTAGCAGCCCGTACGACAGGAGAACAATGTGGGTAAGAAACTACTCTTTGTTAGTTTAGATGCAACTTTGGGTCATCTATTTTCAACATTCACAATTTCAAAAACCATACGGCGCATTTCTATTCCTATCATGAAGGTATAGGCCACAAATCTTCAAATGAAGTGTGTTCCTTCTGAACCACATTGAAAATGTCCCTTCTTCAGTCAAGGAATTGTATCTTTTCTCTGATAACTGTGCAGGGCAAAATAAAAATCATATCTTATTTCGATTGTTGCTTGCACTGACCCAAATGGGGAGATTTAACAAAATCATTCATTATTTTCCACAACAGGCCATTCATTTCTTCCCTTGCACCCCAACTTTGGTGTAGTGAAGCACAAACTAAGGAAGATAGGGTATATGTGCCAGACCAATACAATACCTTGATCCACCAGGCAGTCCACACCTGTGAAGTAACGGCCAGTGCGTCTGGCCGCGAAACCAGGTGGCCCGGGTTTGAATCCCGGTCGGGGCAAGTTACCTAGATGAGGTTTTTTCCGGTTTTCCCTCAACCCAATACGAGCAAATGCTGGTAACTTTGGGTGCTGGATCCCGGACTCATTACACCGGCATTACCACCTTCACTTCATTCAGACACTAAATAACCTAGATGTTGATACAGCGTCGTAAAATAAAACAGTAAAGTAATATAAATCCACCAGGCAAACACAAACAACAGATTTTCTGTACAATCAGTTACTACTGATGATATTTTGAATTTTAAACACTGGTGGCCAGAGCTTTAGAGGAAAACCACCTGCTCATTAGGCACACTGAGAAAGAAAGGGAAAGATAAGAATATGTTTTCTTCAGCACAATTCAGCGAATTTGTTCACTCTGAAGATGATCCAGGATGTGTGAGTGAATTGAGGAAACACAGATTCCGTATGAAAAAACCAGGTTCTGGACGCATATTAATGCCTACACAAAAGCATACAATAGGAAAATTCCCATTAATATGGAAAAAAAAACTTGGAGATGTATCGAAAGTGAGGCAATAAATTCCATTGGAACACACTTTCTTTTACGAAGAGATCCTGAACTGGCCACCTTGTGACAAGGATTCTACAAATGACGTGGCTTCCAACGTCTAACAATACACTCTATAACAATTGAAACAAATGATTTTGTGTAGTGATTTAGTGTATTTTTATTGTGCTCTCCTATATGCAGTTTTTAAGTATTAGTTTAAAAGTAGAGTTTTGATTTAAAACTGTTATATAAAATCACATTTCTGTAGTAGGAATAATGATTAAAATGCAAAAATAATGATGTAAATGGTTACAGTAATGTAGTAATTACACACAAAATCGTTATCATTGTAATTATTAACATTTAGTTTGTTTTCAAATATTACATTAGCCCAAAATTGTAAATTATATATATATATATATATATATATATATATATATATATATAATATTTAACAATTCATTGCGGAAAGGTGATAAGTCATGGTTCGATAAACAACTTTAAACAAAAGTGTTTGAGATGTCAGATGTCTAACATGATGTATTATACTTCACTATTCACAAAGAAAGTAAGACAAATTATTTATAATGATTACTGCAGTATTGGAAGAAGAAAACAGTTTTCATTCATTATCTCAAAAGTAAGATTATATGACTTATCCCCTTTCTGCAATGACCGATTCAATTAAAGTTACGCTTAAACATCAATGTTTACCGTCTGCTAATGTAGTATCATTCATTCTCAATAACGGGTTTCTGATATTTCATAATCCTTGCGGAACTTGGAGCGACAAAAATTTACAGAGAATGACATTTTCGGTAGGGAAACAAAATGGAAAAACAAGTATTCAAATCTGTTTTTCTGTGTATGATTTGGGTTACACCTAAGAGACCAAACTCATGAATATCTCTTATGAACGAACCCAGCCTGTAGAACTCAACGAGTTTCCCCATTGTGAGTATTTTTTGTACTTCCTGCTACTAATTTCAAACGTAACGGATACCAAACATTCCGTGGATACCCTGAGAATAGTTTAATTCTGCCTACAGTACTGTGGATTGTCAATATTGGCACCGAAAGTATTCGAGTGTCTGCAGCAACGGGACATGACGATAGAAAAGTGCAGTATGTAATGGGATGCAATTGATAGCAAATATTTGTTGAACATTTTTTATGTTACATAGTAACAAAAGATCTAATTTTTTCGAATGGGTGTACAAGTACGTTTTGGACACCCTATTTCTTTTTTCACGAAGCTGAAATGTTTTACACTTTTCCCAACAATCCACTTTCTTATTTAGCGAATTATACATATTCCTTTTAGAGTTTATTTTCCATTGAAATTTAACAGTCTTATTTCAAATAAACCTTTACAACCGAATAATAAGATATGTTTTCTTTGTTGCATTACATACAAAACAAATATATATGACACTCGGGAGGAAATTAATCGCAGAATAAATATAGGAAATGGCTGTTATTATTCGGTTGAGAATCCTTTGTCATCTAGTCTGCTGTCAAAAAATCTGAAAGTTAGAATTTATAAAACACTTATATTACTGGTTGTTCTGTTTGGTTGTGAAACATTCAGAGAGAAACAGAGATTAAGGGTATTTGAGAATAAGGTTCTTAGGAAAATATTTGTGGCTAAGAGGGATGAAGTAACAAGAGAATGGAGAAAGTTACACATCGCAGAACTGCACACAGTGTTTTCTTCGCCTGACATAATTAGGAACATTAAATCCAGACGTTTGAGATGAGGAGGGCATGTAGCACGTATGGGTGAATCCAGAAATGCATATAGAGTGTCAGTTGGGAGACCGGAGAGAAGAAGACCTTTGTGGAGGCCGAGACGTAGATGAGAGGATAATATTAAAATGAATTTGAGGGAGGTAGGATTTGATGACAGAGACTGGATTAATCTTGCACAGGATAGGGATCGACGGCGGGCTTATGTGAGGGCGACAATGAACCACCGGGTTCCGTAAAAGCCACTTGTATATAAGTATGCATTAAATACAAAATATCATATATTTATTTAAATTATATTTGTTACATTTTCTTTAGTTAAAATACTATTTTATATGCTGGACAATGTGCTCACTCTAATCTGTTATAGAGTATACAAAACCTACCGTTATTACCATTTAATACGAGAAAAGTTCGTACTGGCACCGGGAATCGAACCCAGGACCTCTCAGCTCTGCGCGCTGAGCGCTCTTTCCAACTGAGATATGCCGGACACGATACACGGCGCCGGCCGTACCCCTCTCGTAATGCTTTACGGCCTTACTACCTGCATTTGACACGATAATAATAATAATAATAATAATAATAATAACAATAATAATAATAATAATAATAATAATAATAAACGAATATTCTAGAATCCTCAAAATGTTCCAGTTTTTTTTTTCCTGATCGGTAATTTAATATCTGTAGAGGAATTCTATTATATTTTTAGTAGTTTATAATGATTTTTTATTCAGTTTAATTCGTAATTTTTTATTATTTTTAAAATACATGTCGTTTCTAATCATTCTCAATGTTTTCATGTCTTTCATGACGCAACAAAGTGTATCCAGCAGTTTTCCCTAAAATAAAGAGGGGGAGAGAGAGAGAGAGAGAGAGAGAGAGAGAGAGAAGATTTGAGGAAATCTCTATATGATTGTCTGTAACGTCCTATACAGGCCGCGTATGAGTGCACTAGTCTTCCATTCAGGTTGCCTGCATTCGATCCTCGGATGGAATTTGTGCTTTACAAAGCAGATGTTTCAGAGAGTTTTTCTCTAGGTACTCCCGTTCCCCTCTCTCTTTCCACCTGCCCCTCATTTCATCCATCATCCGCAATACTAAAATAGATTGGAGTGAAGTCCTGAGGGTAGTACGGGTTTCCAAAGCTGATATAGGAAGGACTTGGGACTCCGGGCGCACGGTTTCCGACACTGACAGATGGACCATCCTGCCTCAGCTCCTGGTAGATTCTTTCTTCGTTCTTAGCTTCTACAATATATTGTCTAGCTTTAATTAATCAGGTAACCTTTCGTACTTTGATTTTTATTGTAATTGTAAATTTAATATTAATTGTAATAATATAATTTTAATTGTATTCTTAATATTGTAGTTGTTATTCCCTGGTAGAGGGGAAGAGAAGGTTTGATGGTTAAATAAATAAATACTAAATAGAGCCAGGTTCCGCTTCGCGACGAGTAGGACCAAATAAAATGTAGTATATTTCTAAGGTATGTCGATTACAAGTAGCCAACATAACTAGCCTAAGATCGCAGATTCAAAACTCGGTTCCTGCAGTCAGTTGAGACATCTGGGGCAGTCAAGGAAGCTGACGGGGTTTCAGTTGACTTCACTAGAAATATTTTGTTGCTTTCTTATGAAAAAATTCATTAGAATTTAATTTTTTTTTCAGACATCTTTAATGATCTCAGTACCACATACAATTAACGAATACGTTACGCAAATGCATCAGATGAGCGATATTGCCGTCACACAGAAAAAATAAATAAAAACTGGAGTGTTTGCTTAGACAACACTATGAAGTAGTGAATGATCGAAATGTATTCGTTTGTGATGTTTCATTGTTATTTGAAAATGGAATTAAAAACCTTAATAGCATACTTCAAGTATAGTCAAAGAAATTATTTCCCCTTATATGTATTTTTTGATATTCATAAAATCTACATTCTGGTTATCTTCATATATATATATATATATATATATATATATATATATATATATATATATATATATATATTCCTCTAAAATATTACACTTTCTGGACTATTTTAATTTCCCACTACTTGGAGGATTTAGTGAAGAACCGTTTTCAGAACATGGGAGGAATGATAGTAGGAGGAAGAGGAATAAAGTGTGTTAGATTTGCTGCTGGTATGACGTTGTTAGCAGAAGAGATGATACTAAGGGATATGATGCAGGAGCTAAATAAGAGCTCTGAGCAGTATGGAATGAAGATAAATGCCAACAAGAAAAGTAAAGAAGGTAAACTTGCGAATTCTAAATAAGGCAGTAGAGCAAGTTGACAGCTTCAAATACTTGGGGTGTACTATAAGCAGTACAATAGGTGCTGCCAAGAACACAAAAGGAGTACAGCAATGGCAAATGAAGTTTTTAATAGAAAAAAGAGATCTTCTGCGGATCTCTGGAGAAAGAAATAAGAATGAGAAGTGCTTTGTGTGGATTGTAGCATTGCATAGGACAAAAACATGGACATTACGACGAAGTGAAGGGAAGCGACTAGAAGCATTTGAAATGTGAGTTTGGAGAAAGATGAAGCATGTGAAATGTATAGTCACAATAAGAAAAGAAGCTGAGTTGGAAAGAGTAGATGAAGAACGAATGATGCTGAAACTGAGCAGAAAGAGGAAAAGGAATTGGTTGAGAAGAAACTGCCTTCTGAAGGATGCACTGGAAAGAATGGTGAACAGGAGAAGAGTTCGGGGCAGAAGAAAATACAAGATGGTAAACGACATTCAGATATATAGATCAAATGAGGAGACAAAGAGGATGGCAGAAAATAGGAAAAACTGGAGAATGCTGGGTTTGCAGTGAATGAACTAATTATTTTTCCTTATTATTAGGTTAAAAGAGATAGACAAATGAATTACAATCAGTAAAGTGCTCACATTTAAATATAGGTACAGCAGTGGTCGGCATTACTTGACTCGCGTGTCAATCCCACATTACGCCAGAAGGGCGGAGGGGTAAGACATGATCTCCGTCCCATTACTAATCACTTGTTCATTCAATGTTACGCAGTTTGAGTATACTCTCCCGTCAATATCCCCCTTTGCTGTTTATGTGGGCTGCACTTTATATGACGTAATCTTCGCTGACCACTGGTTTATAGTAACCATCGAAATCACAAAATTTCACACACAACAGTTATCTGAACGTATTCAGTTAAAATGAAGTTAATCTTCAGGTTCTATACATGTTTTGACGCTATTTCCGCCTAATTTTCGGTAACAAATTCTGTACTTGTAGCCTACATTCTAATAAAATTGTCTTGTATTTCTAAATTTTAAATAAATATTTGGGGATATTGTTACATGACAAATATATTTCATAGTCAGGTCCATACTTCACTTTTCATCCAATAAAATTAAACAATTCACTATATTCTATCATATATTACTCTTTTATTTAACATAAAATTAATTCTTTTTTATATTATTACTTACCACAACATAAACAATTTTCAGCCAATTAGTAATCAAAATTGTGAATTAAACTGATTCATGAATTTATACCAATCAATTGTTTGCCACGAATGAATATTCCATAATTAAGCTATCAGTCACATTTGTCAGTTTATTCTGCACGACACAACAAATTCACGAAGAAAATCCTCCGAAATTAAGGTCTATAATTTGTTAGGTGTGATGACATTTAAAGTCAATTTACAAAAGCAAAACAGTGGTAAGTTTCTAACAAAGCAATGCTGATATAAGAACTAGCTATTTTTCACTTTATCAAAACTGTCACTTCGAACTGTAACAAACTAAAAGTAAGTCAAACTACACGGATTTGTGTGTGTCGTGTGTGTAAAGAATAACTAATGTTTCCATATCTATCATTCGTAATAATAAATATCTCACAATGCCGCCTGTTTCTATGGAAACTTCAAGACAAACCTAAGCTGAGGCATGATGTTCATAGAAGACAAAATATAAGGACGATCGCTAATTTCGTATTAATGAAGGTGAGTTACCCGTCATCCCACTCAACTCTCTCCATGGGGCTACATTAGAGTTCCTCACATTATTAAATGCTAGTTACGATCGGGTATCGGTAAACCACCGCCGCCATCTTGACTTAGACCACGCGGCCTACTCCGGTCCAACATTCTTCACCTTCCTAAACTACTTTTAGGCTGATACTTCCAGTACTGCTTTCGGAAGGCTATGACTGTCCAGTCTCTATCCGTTACTTTTAAATTTGAAGGATCCACGCAAAAAACATGCTAATTCACTAATCTTAAATTTTACAAGGTAGCTTTTCCAATTCACTGCGGACTGAAGCAGGGAGATGCATTGTCACCTCTACTTTTTAACTTTGCTCTAGAATATGCCATTAGGAAAGTTCAGGATAACACAGAGGGTTTGGAATTGAACGGGTTACATCAGCTTCTTGTCTATGCGGATGACGTGAATATGTTAGGAGAAAATCCACAAACGATTAGGGAAAACACGCAAATTCTACTTGAAGCAAGTAAAGCGATAGGGTAGGAAGTAAATCCCGAAAAGACTAAGTATATGATTATGTCTCGTGACCAGAATGTTGTACGAAATGGAAATATAAAAATTGGAGATTTATCCTTCGAAGAGGTGGAAATATTCAAATATCTTAGAGCAACAGTAACAAATATAAATGACACTCGGGAGGAAATTAAACGCAGAATAAATATGGGAAATGCCTGTTATTATTCGGTTGAGTAGCTTTTGTCATTTAGTCTGCTGTCAAAAAATCTGAAAGTTAGAATTTATAAAACAGTTATATTACCCGTTCTATATGGTTGTGAAGCTTGGACTCTCACTTTGAGAGAGGAACAGAGATTAAGAGTGTTTGAGAATAAGGTTCTTAGGAAAATATTTGGGGCTAAGAGGGATGAAGTTACAGGAGAATGGAGAAAGTTACACAACGCAGAGCTGCACGCATTGTATTCTTCATCTGACATAATTAGGAATATTAAATCCAGACGTTTGAGATAGGCAGGAGATATAGCACGTATGGGCGAATCCAGAAATGCATATAGAGTGTTAGTTGGGAGGCCGGAGGGAAAAATACCTTTGGGGAGGCCGAGACGTAGATGGGAAGATAATATTAAAATGGATTTGATGGAGGCGGGATATGATGGTAGAGACTGGATTAATCTTGCTCAGGATAGTTGTACTTAGGGATGTATTTCAGACCTGGCTGGCCCAGGCAGCGTCAAGGTATATTTTTCGAGGAGAGTTGTCGCCAGGACACATTTTTTTCTTTCTATTTTTTTTCTTTTGCCTAAAGTTGTATTTTATTCACATTTAAACATTTTCACAGTGAAATGTACTCCGCAGACCCAACAACCTAGATTTGATTCCGTATATTTTCGTCTCACATTACGTAAGTATTCCTGCGTAAATGGTAGTCTGAAGTTAATAAATATTAAGAAAATCCATATCAAATAAAGTAATAAATATTCTCGTAAATATCGCAAAATAACAATAAATACTATAACAGTACATTCAAATTTGTCTATAATAATAAAAATGTAAAGTAAACCTGCACTAAAACAGATTTTAAAAAATTGGTGGTGGTGGTGGTGACGACATAAACAACAACTACCGATACTAGCGAAATTCCAGAACCAGGGCACATTTTGCTTACAAATACATCACTCGTTCTGCTTTGCCCCAGGAGGGCGCAGTGGTGACTCGACGGTCATCCAATACCAAGACGATAAATGTTTCTAAATCAAAAAATGCCGCAATGGTGACAAGAACTTGATAAAAATAAAAAAGCCTTCCGAATATATTTATACAGTTACGATATTTTTGGACTGTTAATAGTCAATCACTTGTTCACATCTAGGCACTTGAATTCAAATCTCTACAAGAATTCCTTCTGAGTCAACATATGACCACAGTCTACTATATACAGTCGCGAAGCTTGAGGTGATTTTTTGCAAATCTAGTGATAAAGCGCTCCAAGGGTTAGCAACTAGAAACAATAGACTGTCCACGGTCGACTTTGGACTGTGTCGTATTTCCATCGAGTGCTAGCTCGTTGCGTATTTCACATTGATGCTTGTGAAATGTTCGTTATTGGTTGTAATGAAAATGTTAATGGCTAAAATACAATAATTGGAATAATATTTTACTAGCGACGTAGAAAAATTAAATTTGTTTTAATGAAATTTATTGATCACGTTTTATTTTCAATTCTGGTGGGATTATTAAGTTATTGCTTAGGCCTACTTTTTTTTTCAAAGGATATGTTTTTAATTATAGCTGTTAATTTTGTTGTTATTTTTATTAGTTACTTTACTAGAGACGTAGAAAAAGTCTGTTACAATAAAATTTATTGATCGCGTTTTATTTCCAATTCTGGTGTGATTATTATTGCTTAACCTCATCCCACTTTGTTAACTACGTAAGCCTACACTAAAAGTACCGGTACACGTAAGTTACTCCATTAATTCATATTTCCATTATTATTGTCGTAAAGGGAAATGAAAATTTATATTTATTGGTTTCATAGTTAATTATCGCTATAATCTTGAATGAGTGAAGCGATTATAGTAAATTTGAGTTCATTTTGCACAAACAAAAATAATATTAACCTATTTCTTGCAGGTATCTTCGAGTTTATGGTGGAATTTAATATACTTCATTAAAATAATAAATTAACTATATGCATTTAATATTTCAATAATGGACGGAAGGTGTTAATTTTATCAAAAGAACACAACGAAAGTGTAACATATTTTGTCGTCTACTAGGAGAGAGATCTGCGATGATGAGGCGATAGTAGCCATCCTAGTGGTGGGCAACTACCCACGTTTGCATTTTTATTACATATTGAGCTTCGCGACTGTATATAGTACACTGTGATATGACCATTACCTCCCTAATGGAACAAACACAACACGGAACAGATGCATTAGAGGACCCACCCCGAGTATTCCATAGTATCGATTATATATTATACAGTTTCGATTATTATATCAAGTATGCCATCTTAACAACACTAAAGCATACTACAAACATGTATCATTTAATAAAACCAACAATGAAATTAAGCGCATATTAGTCACCTTTGTTATACAATATATTATATTTTATTCAAAATAAAGTTAAAGAAAGAAACCAAAGCTAAATTTAAAACATTTTACCACAAATTTAATATGGGCCACGTAAAGTACTAATTTTACTCCATTAATGCTGCATTTTTAGCCCTTAGAAAATACTAGTCTTTCCAAAAACATATTTTCCCTGGACCAAACAATGTAAATAAAAAGTTGTTTTAAAAATTATTTTCCCTGGACCAAAAAATTTAAATAAAAAATTGTTTTAAAAATTATCATTTTACCATGGACCTCAGTGGAGATGTTCCGTTTCATTTCTCCATTATCCAAGTGATTTCACAAAGTACTACGATACGGTGTTTCTTTGTTTATCATTTAATACCTTGTAATTTCCGATCACATCACCACATGAATGCATCTCGCTTACTTTTACATTTCTTCAAACTCATCCCGGAATTACATGTTTCACAGAACATTCACTCTTAAATAAACCACAATCATATAAAAAAACATAGAACATATTTATATTCATGGATAAACCAAGTAAAAAGGTTCTCTTTATAATTCCATAATTTCAAATTCTAGGTTACATTTTATGCCAACAGGAAGAATTTGATCCACTTCTTTTTGATATTCAACTATAGCATTCGAAATTACTGCCATGATTAAAATCAAACTAATTACAACAATATTCATAGGTTGGCAATATAATAAAAACGATATATATCGATAATTTAATTGATCGAAACATTCTTCCGTTGACCTTTTTTTGTGCCTTTGCATATTCTTATATTTAGGGTGGATCCTATAATGCATCTGTCCCCACAACACTTCTTGACACTTATTTTACAGAATAAAAGATTGGTTAAATAATAAGTTGTCCTAATATGATTCCAGAGTAATTTTAAGCGCGTAAAACTTGCAGCTCAAATAAAATAACATTTAGTTCAGACTCTACAAGATTGAGGTGTATTTATTTCTAGTGGCTACTTTCAATATTTCTGGTAGGTCTAATGTCTTTGTTCGATCTTCTGCAACAGCAAACAGAGAGCTGTTGAAACAGCAACAACAGAGATCTTGTGTTTCGAGTCAGCAACGACACCTGTTCCACTTAGAGTCAGTAAAGACAGATATTTCAATTCAAGTCACCAACGACAAAGATGTTTCAATTAAGTTCAAATGAATAATGACACACGTTTCAATAAGAGATAGTGACGACACATGTTTCAATTCAATTCCAGTCAGCAGCGAAACCTTTACACCAAACAACGTTTGTGCAGTTGCCAGAGATAGCGGTGTCGCATTTGCAAGACGCAGCAGTGTCAGAGTTGGCAGAGGAAGTGGTGTCGGTGTTCCCGTAGGCTAGTGTCAAAGATCTCGTCAGAGGCATCTGTTTCGGTATTGCTACCTGAAGCTGTTACGATATTGCTAGCTGAAGCTGTTACGATACTTCTAGCTGAAGTTACTACAATATTGCTAGATGAAGTTGCTACAATATTGCTAGATGAAGGTGTTACGGTACTGCTAGCTGAGGCTGTTACGGTATTGCTAGCTGAAGCTGTTACGATACTGCTAGCTGAAGCTGTTACGATACTGCTAGCTGAAGTTGCTACAATATTGCTAGATGAAGGTGTTACGGTATTGCTAGCTGAGGCTGTTACGGTATTGCTAGCTGAGGCTGTTACGGTATTGCTAGCTGAAGCTGTTACGATACTGCTAGCTGAAGCTGTTACGATACTTCTAGTTGAAGTTGCTACAGTATTGCTAGATGAAGGTGTTACGGTATTGCTAGCTGAGGCTGTTACGGTATTGCTAGCTGAGGCTGTTACGATATTGCTAGCTGAAGCTGTTACGATACTGCTAGCTGACGCTGTTACGATACTGCTAGCTGAAGTTGCTACAGTATTGCTAGATGAAGGTGTTACGGTATTGCTAGCTGAGGCTGTTACGCTATTGCTAGCTGAGGCTGTTACGATATTGCTAGCTGAAGGTGTTACGGTTTGCTAGCTGAAGTTGTTACAGTATTGCTAGCTGAAGGTGTTACGGTTTTGCTAGCTGAAGTTGTAACAGGAGTAACACCTGTGAGAAGCAGCGGGTAAAAGTTCAGAGATGCGGCGGTGTAAAAGCTGTGAGAAACGGCAGAGTGACAGTTGAGACATGGGGCAGTGTAAAAGCTGTGAGAAGCGGAAGAGTAACAGTTGAAATATGCGGCGGAGTAACAGTTCACACATGCGGCGGTGTAAAAGCTGTGACAAACGGCAGAGAAACATTTGAGACTTGGGGCGGAGTAAAACCTGTGAAAAGCGGCGAAGTACCAGTTGAAACATGCGGCGGTGTAAAAGCTGTGAGAAGTGGCAGAGTAACAGTTGAGATATGTGGCGATGTAAAGGCTGTGAGAAACGGCTTAGTAACAATTGAGACATGCGGCGGAGTAAAAGCTGTGAGAAGCGGCGGAGTAACAGTTGAGACATGCGGCGGTGTAAACGCTGTGAGAAGCGGCGGAGTAACAGTTGAGACATGCGGCGTAGTAAAACCTGTGAGAAGCGGCGGATTAACAGTTGATATATAGGGCGGAGTAAAAGCTGTGAGAAGCGACGGAGTAACAGTTGAGACATGCTTCGGAGTAAAACCTGTGAGAAGCGGCGAAGTAACAATTGATACATAGAGCGGTGTAAAAACTGCGAGAAGCGACAGAGTAACAGTGGAGACATGCGGCGGTGTAAAAGCTGTGAGAAGCCGCGGAGTAACAGTTGAGACATGCGGCGGAGTAAAAGCTGTGAGAAGCGGCGGAGTAAAAGTTGAGACATGCGGCGGAGTAAAACCCGTTAGAAGCGGCGGACTAATAGTTGAGACATGCGGCGGAGCAAAACCTGTGAGAAGCGGCGAAGTAACAGTTGATACATAGGGCGGTGTAAAGGCTGTGAGAAGCGGCGGAGTAAAAGTTGAGACATGCGGCGGAGTAAAATCTGTGAGAAGCGGCGGAGTAACAGTTGAGACATGCGGCGGAGTGAAACCTGTGAGAAGCGGCGAAGTAACAGTTGATACATAGGGCGATGTAAAAGTTGTGAAAAGCGGCGGAGTAAAAGTTGAGACATGCGGCGGAGTAAAACCTGTGAGAAGCGGCGAAGTAACAGTTGATACATAGGGCGATGTAAAAGCTGTGAAAAGCGGAGGATTAACAGTTGAGACATATGGCGGAGTAAAACCTGTGAGAAGCGGCGAAGTAGCAGTTGATACATAGGGCGATGTAAAAGCTGTGAAAAGCGGTGGAGTAAAAGTTGAGACATGCGACGGAGTAAAACCTGTGAGAAGCGGCGAAGTAACAGTTGATACATAGGGCGATGTAAAAGCTGTGAAAAGCGGCGGATTAACAGTTGAGACATGCGGCGGATGAAACCTGTGAGAAGCGGCGAAGTAACAGTTGATACATAGGGCGATGTAAAGCTGTGAAAAGCGGCGGAGTAACAGTTGAGACATGCGGCGGAGTGAAATCTATGAGAAGCGGCGAAGTAACAGTTAATACATAGGGCGATGTAAAAGCTGTGAAAAGCGGCAGATTAACAGTTGAGACATGCGGCGGAGTGAAACCTGTGAAAAGCGGCGAACTAACAGTTGATATATAGGGCGATGTAAAAGCTGTGAAAAGCGGCGTAGTAAGAGTTGAGACATGCGGCGGAGTGAAACCTGTCAAATGCGGCGAAGTAACAGTTGATACATAGGGCAATGTAAAAGCTGTGAAAAGCGGCGGATTAGCAGTTGAGACATGCGGCGGAGTAACAGTTGAGACATGCGGCGGAGTGAAACCTTTGAGAAGCGGCGAAGTAACAGTTGATACATAGGGCGATGTAAAAGCTGTGAAAAGCGGCGGATTAATAGTTGAGACATGCGGCGGAGTGAAACCTGTGACAAGCGGCGAAGTAACAGTTGATACATAGGGCGATGTAAAAGCTGTGAAAAGCGGCGGAGTAACAGTTGAGACATGCGGCGGAGTGGAACCTCTCAGAAGCGGCGAAGTAACAGTTGATACATAGGGCGATGTAAAAGCTGTGAAAAGCGGCGGATTAAGAGTTGAGATATGCGGCGGAGTGAAACCTGTGACAAGCGGCGAAGTAACAGTTGATACATATGGCGATGTAAAAGCTGTGAAAAGCGGCGGATTAAGAGTTGAGATATGCGGCGGAGTGAAACCTGTGACAAGCGGCGAAGTAACAGTTGATACATAGGGCGATGTAAAAACTGTGAAAAGCGGCGGATTAACAGTTGAGACATGCGGCGGAGTGAAACCTGTGAGAAGCGGAGAAGTAACAGTTGATACATAGGGCGATGTAAAAGCTGTGAAAAGCGGCGGAGTAACAGTTGACACATGCGTCGGAGTGAAACCTGTGACAAGCGGCGAAGTAACAGTTGATACATAGGGCGATGTAAAAGCTGTGAAAAGCGGCGGAGTAACAGTTGAGGCATGCGGCGGAGTGAAACCTGTGAGAAGCGGCGAAGTAACAGTTGATACATAGGGCGATGTAAAAGCTGTGAAAAGCGGCGGATTAACAGTTGAGACATGCGGCGGAGTGAAACCTGTGAGAAGCGGCGAAGTATCAGTTGATACATAGGGCGATGTAAAAGCTGTGAAAAGCGGCGGAGTAACAGTTGAGACATGCGTCGGAGTGAAACCTGTGAGAAACGGCGAAGTAACAGTTGATACATAGGACGATGTAAAAGCTGTGAGAAGCGGCGGAGTAACAGTTGAGAATTGCGGCGGAGTGAAACCTGTGAGAAGCGGCGAAGTAACAGTTGATACATAGGGCGATGTAAAAGCTGTGAAAAGGGCGGATTAACAGTTGAGTCATGCGGCGGAGTGAAACCTGTGAGAAGCGGCGAAGTAACAGTTGATACATAGGGCGATGTAAAAGCTGTGAAAAGCGGCGGATTAACAGTTGAGACATGCGGCGAAATGAAACCTGTGAGAAGCGGCGAAGTAACAGTTGATACATAGGGCGATGTAAAAGCTGTGAAAAGCGGCGGATTAGCAGTTGAGACATGCGGCGGAGTGAAACCTGTGACAAGCGGCGAAGTAACAATTGATACATAGGGCGATGTAAAAGCTGTGAAAAGCGGCGGATTAACAGTTGAGACATGCGGCGGAGTGAAACCTGTGAGAAGCGGCGAAGTAACAGTTGATACATAGGGCGATGTAAAAGCTGTGAAAAGCGGCGGATTAACTGTTGAGACATGCGGCGAAGTGAAACCTGTGAGAAGCGGCGAAGTAACAGTTGATACATAGGGCGATGTAAAAGCTGTGAAAAGCGGCGGATTAACAGTTGAGACATGCGGCGGAGTGAAACCTGTGAGAAGCGGAGAAGTAACAGTTGATACATAGGGCGATGTAAAAGCTGTGAAAAGCGGCGGATTAGCAGTTGAGACATGCGGCGGAGTGAAACCTGTGACAAGCGGCGAAGTAACAATTGATACATAGGGCGGTGTAAAAGCTACGAGAAGCAACAGAGTAACATTTGAGACATGCGGCGGAGTAAAAGCTGTGAGAAGCGGCGGAATAACAGTTGAGACATGCGGCGGAGTAAAAGCTGTGATAAGCGGCGGAGTAACAGTTGAGACATTCGGCGGAGTAAAAGCTGTGAGAAGCGGCGGAGTAAAGGTTGAGACATGCGGCGGAGTAAAAGCTGTGAGAAGCGGCGGAGTAACAGTTGAGACATGCGGCGGAGTAAAAGCTGTGAGAAGCGGCGGAGTAAGCGTTGAGACATGCGGCGGAGTAAAAGCTGTGAGAAGCGGCCTAGTAACAGTTGAGACATGCGGCGGAGTAAAAGCTGTGAGAAGCGGCGGAGTAACAGTTGAGACATGCGGCGTAGTAAAAGCTGTGAGAAGCGGCGGAGTAATAGTTGAGACATGCGGCGGAGTGAAAGCTGTGAGAAGCGGCGGAGTAAGAGTTGAGACATGCGGCGGAGTAAAAGCTGTGAGAAGCGGCGGAGTAACAGTTGAGACATGCGGCGGAGTAAAAGCTGTGAGAAGCGGCGGAGTATCAGTTGAGACATGCGGCGGAGTAAAACCTGTGAGAAGCGGCGGAGTAAGAGTTGAGACATGCGGCGGAGTAAAAGCTGTGAGAAGCGGCGGAGTAACAGTTGAGACATGCGGCGTAGTAAAAGCTGTGAGAAGCGGCGGAGTAACAGTTGAGATATGCGGCGGAGTAAAAGCTGTGAGAAGCGGCGGAGTAACAGTTCAGAGATGCGGCGGTGTAACACATTCAAGAAAGTAACGAGTTATTGGCAAACTTAAAGTTCGCTATGTATTAATTAAATATTGATTCTTAAATTAAATTTTGCAGTGACTGTAATAATATACTAATCTAATTAATTTACATGTTTATTAAACAATTATTTTGTTGAAAACTTCTTATTCCTCAATTACAGGTTCACTTAGAATTACACAGATGGCAGACTTCGTCTTGGACACTTGACACATTCTTTAACATATGAATAAAATTACACGAATTATCAATATTATAAAACAGTTTCAATCCGAGATCATGAGTGCTTTATATGCATGCTTTAAATTCTGTACACATTGCTTAGTCCAAAGCCAATATCAGGATGATTCCGTGGAATTCCCGCAAATGTCTTGTGAGCTGTGTGATTTTAATTGAATCGGTCATTGCAGAAAGGGGATGTCATGAAAAACGCGAAAATGAGTTAAGAGTGTTATTGCTTTCTCCAGACCTAGACACAAATTTCCATACAGAAATGGGACAAATTTGCCCATTCTCACGCAAAGCAGTGTACCATAAGCAGTGCAGTCATTGCAGAAAGGGGACAAGTCAGCGACTTACCTTCTTTCTGCACTGACTGACGACGTGACGCAACTGAGTATCGTGGATCTAATAAGTTACGCGCCCATCAGCTGATAAGGAAAATGATAGATAAGCTATAAGTAGTAAGTGACCCAGGGGAAGAAAACTGTGTTATTAGTGGTAAATGTAAATTCAATGAAATTAACTACTGCAGAAATGTAAATAAGAAAATTAAACTGAAGGCATTGGAAAGTCAATTTCATTGGGAAGGCTGTAGCAGCCCGTACGACAGGAGAACAATGTGAGTAAGAAACTACTCTTTGTTTGTTTACGAGTAGATGCAACTTTGGGTCATCAATTTTCAACATTCACAATTTCAAAAACCATACGTCGCACTTCTATTCCTATCATGAAGGTATAGGCCACAAATCTTCAAATGAAGTGTGTTCCTTCTGAACCACATTGAAAATGTCCCTTCTTCAGTCAAGGAATTGTATCTTTTCTCTGATAACTGTGCAGGGCAAAATAAAAATCATACCTTAATTCGATTGTTGCTTGCACTGACCCAAATGGGGAGATTTAACAAAATCATTCATTATTTTCCACAACAGGCCATTCAATTCTTCCCTGTCACCCCAACTTTGGTGTAGTGAAGCACAAACTAAGGAAGATAGGGCATATATGCCAGACCAATACAATACCTTGATCCACCAGGCAGTCCACACCTGTGAAGTAACGGTCTGAGCGTCTGGCCGCGAAACCAGGTTTGAATCCCGGTCGGGGCAAGTTACCTAGATGAGGTTTTTTCCGGTTTTCCCTCAACCCGATACGAGCAAATGCTGGGTAACTTTGGGTGCTGGACCCCGGACTCGTTTCACCGGCATTATCACCTTCACTTTATTCAGACACTAAATAACCTAGATGATGATACAGCGTCGTAAAATAACCCAATAAAGTAAAATAAATCCACCAGGCAAACACAAACAACAGATTTTCTGTACAATCAGTTACTACTGATGATATTTTGAATTGTAAACACTGGTGGCCAGAGCTTTACAGGAAAACCACCTGCTCATTAGACACACTGAGAAAGAAAGGGAAAGATAAGAATATGTTTTCTTAGCACAATTCAGTGAATTTGTTTACTCTGAAGATGATCCAGGATGTGTGAGTGAATTGAGGAAACACATATTTTCTTTATAAAAAGCCAGGTTCTGGACGCATAGTAATGCCTACACAAAAGCATACAATGGGAAAATTCACATTAATATGAAAAAAAAACTTGGAGATGTATCGAAAGTGAGGCAATACATTCCATTGGAACTCACTTTCTTTTACGAAGATATCCTGAACTGGCCACCTTGTGACAAGGAATCTGCAAATGACGTGGCTTCCAACGTCTAACAATACACTCTATAACAATGGAAACAAATGATTTTGTGTAGTGAGTTAGTGTATTTTTATTGTGCTCTCCTGTATGCAGTTTTTAAGTATTAGTTTAAAAGTAGAGTTTTGATTTAAAACTGTGATATAAAATCACATTTCTGTAGTAGGAATAATGATTAAAATGCAAAAATAATTATGTAAATGGTGACAGTAATGTAGTAATTACACACAAAAACATCGCTATTATTGTAATTATTAACATTTAGTTTGTTTTCAAATATTACATTAGCCCAAAATTGTAAATTATATATATATATATATATATATATATATATATATATATATATATATATATACTCTATTTTGTTATCGTTCTTTAGAGATGTGAATAAAATTCAAGTCGTCATTTGTATTCTGTTATCGTTCTATAACGATATGAATAATAATTATCATTATTGTATCTCCAATGGGGGTTAACCCTATTTTACATAATTATGTATGTTAGGGCTATAGTTTCATACACAAAAAACATGAGCATAAAGAGAAATGGAAAAGAAAATTAAATTAAATTAGCTTACGCGATGTAAACAAAACAGAAACAATCCGTAAATTAGGCATTGCGATTGCAAAACAAATATCAGGTATCAATTTGAAACATACAAAAACATTAACAACACATACACGTAACACTTCTATAACACAAATATGCAGCTTTCCGTACCATAAACCATAAATTAATACACAATAGTCACACAAACACAATCAAACTATAATTACGACATTGCGACGACATCAAGGATCCCATAACTGACTCACATACATAACAAATCAAGCATCCGTTACAACACATACACTTCAACATAGTAACCACACTTTTAAAATTTACAAATTTGGCTCCAAGAAGAATAAATAGGACACTGTTACTAATTACTATTCCTCTAAAATTTCTTAAATACATCTGTAATAAACCTGTGAAATTCCAATTCCGATATGAATAATATTCACGTTTTTTATATTGTTATCGTTCTCTAGCGATATAAATAATATTCAAGTTATCATTTATATTCTGTTTTCCTTCATTAGCATTATAAAACAATATTCAAGTTATTTATATTGTTATTGTTCTTTCGCAATATAAATAATCTGTATTTTATGTAAGTAATTATTATAGCACAAATAACCATCTTTCTTTGTAGAATAGGTTATTTTATTGAGATAATTAAATACGTATTATATAATATCTCATATTAATTAAACAAACCGATATTTATCATTTATATTCTGTTATCGTTCTTTAGTGATACTGTATAAATAATATTCAAGTTATTTATATTGTAATCGTTCTTTAGCGATATAAATAGCATAAATTTAATATTAGGTTTGGAATAATCCAGTTGCATAATACTGGTATTAGTTTTTCTTTTTGTATTAATACATTATACTATCTTGAACCACAATAAAATGAAAAGGAGTAACGAGGAATTGAACCTGAGACGTTGACATCTAAATTCCGACGTTCGTCCGCTGAGCTACGAGGGCAAAAGTGTAGAAACATTTTCGGAAAAATTGGCCCAATCACACTCTAAGATTTTCTGATGATTTGTAGAAGCTAGTCCAGGATGCGGGGGGCAAAGGCTAATTGAGATTTCCCGGTCTCTGATCGGGTCAAACATCCTGATAGAATTAATATTTAACCTTTGCCGTGACTTTCGGTGAAGTCCGGAGGGCTCAATTAGTCAAATCCACTCTCCTCATCTCCACGCTTGGGCCCCCTGGAATTTAATAAGATGCGAAAGAGATAGTGGTGTGCGGAAAGCAACGGGATGTTACCGCATTTAGGCCTATCCTTCCCAAGAAAAACTGCAAACATGAACAAAGGAAGCTTTTAATAGAAGAAGAAGGATTTTCTGCGGACCTCTGCAAAAAGAACTAAGGAAGAGACTAGTGAAGTGCTTTGTGTGGAGTGTGGCATTGTTTGGGGAAGGAACATGGACATTACGACGAAATGAAGAGAAACGAATTGAAGCATTTGAAATGTGGATGTGGAGAAGAACGGTGCGTGTGAAGTGGACAGACAGAATAAGAAATAATATTGTGTTTGAAAAAGTGAGTGAAGAAAGAATGATGCTGAAACTGATTAGAAAGAGAAAAAGGAATTGGTTGGGTCTCTGGTTGAAAAGAATAATAGACGACATTAGGATATGTGGATCATATGCGGAGACTAAGAGGAAGGCAGAAAATAGGAAATATTGGAGATTGCTGGGTTTGCAATGAAAGACCTGCCCATGGACAGAACACTTATGTATGTATTTTCAGAATGCCTGGGGCCTGTTACACAATGTTTACAAGCTTTGTAATTTGTAAACTTTGCTTGTAGATTGTAAACTTCTGTTTCACAATTTTTGTTTGTAATGTTGAACTTTACAAAGGAAATAAAATCTTTACAAATTAAATTTTGCTCACTTTACAAGCATTCTGTTTCACAATGAAGGTTAATTTTACAAACGTGTCAACTTTACTTGTAAAGTTAGCACATTTTTCTACAATAGCTCTGAGATGTGTAAAGTTTGATATTGCAACAAATTCTGAATAAATACAATAAAGATATATTTATTAAATTAATTTTTGAGTAACTGGGTAATATTAAGAATTAAACTAGAGCAGTTTTGATGTTATTAAGTAGTTCTAATGACTCAGACAAAGATATTGAATTTAGGCCTAATCAAACAAAGACGTATACTTAAAATTTTCCGGCCAAGAATTAATAATACGTTCGTATCATTGTATGAATTTAATGAAAGGTTTCGAATGAGTCCCGCGCTATACTTCAGAATACCGCATGAGTATTTATATACTAAGACTGTATTTAATAAATAATCGCACTTAAACAAGAAGTTCCCTGCACCAAAAATAAATTAATTCAACAATACAATAACGACACTGAAGTCGTTTCGAGTCCCGTTTCGCTGGAATCTCTCCTCCAAGATATGGGACATCACATCCAACATGGAAAAGTGGTGCCCTAACCTCAAAGCGAGAACTGTATTGTTTTGCATTGGTTTAATATACTAGCTGTCAGTCCTGTCAGTTCCGTGCGTTAGTAGATAAGAACGGAATTTCTAAGTTATGTGTGCAAAAGTGCCCATAGGGTAATTGATGTTGTTAAAAGAGTTAAATTCGAGACAGGTTTTTGATAATAAATACAATAAATAAATACTTATTATAAATTGATTTTTGAGTAAGTGGATAATATTAAGAATTAAACTAAAGCAATTTTCATGTTATTAAGGAGTTCTAATGACTCAGACGAAGATATTGAATTTAGGCCTAATCAAACGAAGACGTATACGTAAAATTCTCCGGGCAAGAATTAATAACACGTTCGTATCATTGTATAAATTTAATGAAAGGTTTCGAATGAGTCCCGCGCTATACTTCAGAATACCGCGTAAGTATTTATATACAAAGATTGTATTTAATAAATACTCTCACTTAATAAAGAAGTTCCCTGCACCAAAAATAAATAATTCAATAATGCAATAGCGACACTACTTACGCGGTATTCTCAAGTCGTTTCGAGTCCCGTTTCGCTGGAATCTCTCCTACCTACAATATATGGGACATCATATCCAACATCCAAAAGAGAAAAGTGATGCCCTAACCTCAAAGCGAGAACTGTATTGTTTTGCATTGGATGTATACTATAGCTGTCAGTTCCGTGGGTTAACAGATAAGCACGGAATTTCTAAGATATCAGTGTGCAAAAGTGCCCACAGGGTAGTTGATGTTAAAAGAGTTAAATTCGGGGCAGGTTTTTGATCACCAAAATATTATTTACTATAGCACAGAATTTTTATGCTGCTGATGGGATCACTAATGTTTGAGAGGTTAGGAATGCAACATTAATAAATACTGATGGATCAACACAAACAATTAACCTGATTTTGTGTTTAGACATCGTAATTATTTTATCAATTGCATATTTGTACGTGGACCAAATCTATTATTTACTTATTTAACTGAATGTTATGCTAACTTTGGTCATTTAAGCAATAGAATTATTGGTATACTCGACCAATCACATCACATGAAACTCCATTGTCGCTAATATATAAAAATCTAAATACTTTTAATTTTTTTAACATTACTTTATATTTTCTGTTGGTGAAATATGAATCAGCAAGCTTAGAATAATCTATTTTAGTACAAAATATAAACATATGTATCGACAGTAGTAAAAATACAGCGATTTTAGCTCTGCTTCTTAGCGATTTTAGTAAACTGTCGTTGGCGATATTGTGTAACCAATAATGCGTATTTGTAAATTTCTTTAGCTGATTTTGTAAAGTTCGTCAGACTTCACAAACTAATAAAATAGCATTGTGAAACACAATTTACAAGCATTTGTAATCTTTTATTTGTTATTTGTAAATTGTTAATTTGTAATTTGTAAGGATTGTGAAACGGGCCCCTGGAATATCGTGTCTAAGAACAGTCGCTATTTGCAAAGACTAGCCAATTCCATGCCCACTCGACTGCAAGACGATCGAGATAAGAGGAAGATGGACTAAATATTGAATTGTGGCTTTTTGTTTTGTTTTTTGAACGCTTAATTGTTTCAATGTTTTAAGGCCGACGCCAGTAAATTTGTTTTGTTTATGCCACGAAAGATATTTTATTGAGAATAAAATCTTTTTTCTTTCCATTTGCAGCCACAATATCATAATGATAAAGTCATGGTATAATATATTAATGAACCTGATGTTAATTACTAAAATAATCGTAAAAGAGAAAGGAGCCATTATGTATAGTTTGTCTCTCTCAAAAACAGAACAAAAAAGAACATAAAAAGCACGAGGTTGTAGTCGAACGCAGGACCTCATGAATAAGAGGCCTGAACGCTACCATTACGCTATCGAATAACACACAGAATACTTCAATTATAACTGTAGATATCAGTCAACGCGGTCCAACAACATGTAACATCGCCTGTCTCCGAATTGTAGCGAAGATACCCGAAGGGAACTTTGTTTCAGGAGAGCGGCCACTTTTTCTTTTGACAACTGTACATAATAATCAACAACTTTAATTACACCTTAAGGAAGGAACATGCAATTTTGTAGTTTGCTGTCTCGAGTCACGAATTTACCCGTCCCTGCCTTATGACAGTCCTATTCCTGCGTAGAATGGGAAGGCTACTGTTGATTTCCAAACAGTACTACTCTATTTTTGACCCGGGACCGAACTAATACTGTTAACTTAATGACCCGGGACCGAACTAGTATTGTTTACTTCTTGGCTTCGGACCGAACTAGTATATGAGCCGTTCAGAGCAGAAGTGGTGCAAGTCAAAATTGGGTAATGAGCAAAGCTCGGAACTTGGGGACTTGTGTCTTTGAATGTGACTAAGCGACCGGACTTCAATGTCAACTAACTCCCGCTTCCAGCACAGAGGTACTGTCAGGTCTAATATAAAGGTGGTTCCTGGCCGGAACAACATATTGATAATATTATGGTAGCTTGAAACACGCAATTTTAAAGAATATATATATAAACATGAAAAATATATCAAATTTACAGTTCTACTCTGTACATTTTATTACAGTATATGGCTACATGGATTCGAAGATTTTCGAACCCATAACTTCTTCGTCTGTTAGTTAAACATGATTTGAAACGAAAGAAACTTATTTCCACGTCACATGAAGTGACGGGAGCACACTTAAAATACTGAATGTTTTCACTGTCACTGTTTCCTTTTCGATTTTCAGCAGTTGCTAGCTGATCTCGTATCTGAGAAAGATAAGTATTCTAAATTTTTCTCGAAAATAGTTTTCAATTTCTATGTCACTACTAGGGAAGGTTCCACTACGACTTGATCCATGGCTATGGACAAATTTTCCACCGATTTAAGAGACTGCAATGTCTTTCAATTAATGCCCGTTTCCAGTCTCTAGTTTATGTGTGGCACAACTTACAAAATATAAACTCTTCATTCGAAGAAAATAATGTATCTCCTCAGAATTCCTCCACGAAATTCTGTACCTAAAATTTAAGAAATATATTTTCAAACTTCTATAATACCCATTCGAATACCACGTATTTTCTCATTCCTCTAACATACCGTTTACCGTAATTCTCTGAATGTCATTTGCTTCGACATGACACAGTTTATTCGTTCGTCTTCTTGTCATTCGATGTGACCACGTTCTTAGTACATACGACTGTCCCTGAGCTCTTGCAGGGTGAGCTTTGTATACGTTGTACCTGTAACCTTACTCAAGCGCACGACACACAAGTCCCCAAGTTCCGAGCTTTGGTAATGAGGATTGAAGTAAAAATTCTGTAAAATATAGCGCAAAGTAGCAATTAATGTGTCCTTCTTGCTATCCACTGAATACTAATAGTTTAAATAAAGTGAATATTAATTGCTACTTTGTGCTGTATTTTACAGAATGTTTACTTCAACCCTCATTACCCATTTTTGACTTACACAACTTCTGCTCTGAACGGCTCGTATATTTTTGACCATGGGACCGAACTAGTAAACTCCGAGGACTCGCCATAGATTACCTGACATTTGCCTTATGGTTGGGGAAAACCTTGGAAAAACCCCAACCAGGTAATCAGCCCAAGCGGGAATCGAACCCGCGCCCGAGCGCGACTCCGAATCGTCAGGCAAGCGCCTTAGCCAGTAGCTATAAAAAACGTTCTCTACATAAAGAACTTCTTACTTCTCAAGACGGCTAACATCTTGCTTGGGTCAACGACATATAGTAAGTGTGAAAGCGTGTGTAATTTTCTTGCACCATTTATTTTACGCTGTTTCGTAAGACACAGTTAAACATTCGAGTAACACGGTATAAGATGATAACGCGCACGTAAAGTCGTCTGCGTTAAGGAATATTCTTCAACGAGTCCCTCTAAATTTCCATACTAAGTCGTACCCCCGGTGTTAGCTGAATTTATCTCAACACTTGGGAGTCCTCTATGTTTCGTCTGTTAAGTCTCCCGCTCTCGCATAAGACTGGCTAGAGACAAGCTACACGTCTATTAAAATTCTTGCATGAACTCTACGGCAACAATTCTGCCAGACTCTAGTCGCGGAAGGGGAGACTATTCCACACAAAACATTATGCAAATGGTGGTATT
The DNA here is from genome assembly GCF_040183065.1 of Periplaneta americana. NCBI lineage: Eukaryota > Metazoa > Arthropoda > Insecta > Blattodea > Blattidae > Periplaneta > Periplaneta americana. The sequence goes on along the minus strand of NC_091120.1, from coordinate 161,348,613 downwards.
CCTGCCCAACTGAATTCTCACAAAGTATTCATCCAGAGGGGGAGGGTCGGAATCTTAAAATCCTAGCCACTTGTACTAACTTTTATTTTAGAATAACTCGCTGTATACGTCTAAAAGGCCAACTTTCTAAAATTTAACTTCCATCCTCCCTTTTTCGGAATGTTTGGTAAACTAGTTGCTGAAGGCAGCTGAAAGTTATGTTCAAGAACTTTGTCCGTGCCCTGTGGAAGAGATTGTTTCAACCCTTAATTTAGTGGTCAGGGAATTCATTTGCTAGTTGTGGTGATAGTGAAGGATAGGAAAGGGTTGGTGGTGGAAAGTTTAAAACAACAGAAGCGGTCTCTACACCGACCAGGGAATTTATTGCCAACTTCTTCCTGAAAACTAGACCTGATGATAGTAAAATTTTCCGCGCGGGGATTTTATATTATGCAGGTGACAGGAACAGTACAGTATGGCCACACAGTGTATTAACACCCGCAAACTCTCGCCATTCCTTTGTTATAATACTAATTTATTTATTTACTAGCCGTACCCGTGCGCTGCGCTGCACCTTTAGAAATAAATATAAAGTAATTACATAATTAAAATAGGGAACATTCGTGTTTGATAGGAGGATAAATCGTTTATTATGTTACTTAATTTGAATTGTATTTGCATAATTAAAATGCGATCATTTTAATCCAGAGACCACTCGTTTGGTCATAAAAATTATTTTAGGAAATACAGGAAATGAATGTACAGAATAGCCTATCAAGTTTTCTGTGCATAAGAAGCTATTTTAATCTTACCTGTCCTCGATTCACTCAGAAGTTACTGTAATAACATTATAGCATTATGTCCATCTAGAGAAACTACACTTTCCAATGGTGAATTAATAATTAATTATACAAATCGGTTAATTTAGCTTAAGATATTACCTCATACAAACACAGAAACATTATCTGTAGGCTATCTTTCATAGCTTTCGATTGTTGCTGTCCAAGGCCCCTTATAGACGAAGTCATTTGTTTTTTAATTCATTACACGGCCTTAGATGGCAGTTATTTTAATTTTAAAACTCATTTATCTCATTAAATATCAGTCCTATCATAATTTTTCAAGGAATAAACCTTATCGGAACTTATTTTTAAAGAAACTTTTGTTATGTAACATTTTTCACAAAAATCAATAATAAGCGAGATATTTCGATTTATTTAATTCAGGCCTCCTTATAACTGTCCTTTTAAATAATGTATTTTGAATGCCATATAGCCTAAAATCTAAGTTACAACGAACTTAATTTATATTCCAATTTTCATCGAAATCCGTTCAGCCATTATCGCGTGAAAAGGTAACAAACATACAGACAGACAGACAGACAGACAGACAGACAGACATACATACAAACAAAAATTTCAAAAAAGCGGTTTTCGGTTTCAGGGAGATTAATTATATATGTTAGGACCAATTATTTTTGTAAAATCGAAAATTACCAGAAAAATTTCGACTACAGATTTATTATTAGTATAGATTTATGTCTGTAACGGGCAAAGCCCCAATTACAAAAGACATTACAAATATTTGCTTAGAACATAAAATTGGAGATAACATGAAAAAAAGAGGTAAAAACAGATACAAATGCAAGGTGCAAGTGTAAATACAAATGAAAAATGAAAAAACAGGCAAATACATACTACGTAAATAAAAGACACAGATACAGAAATAAATGAAAAATTCAAAATAAAAACGAATGAAGAATAGATAAATATAGGTATCATAACCAAAACATGTAAAATGTAGCAAATTGCAGAGTATTAAATATATACTTACTTACTTACTGGCTTTTAAGGAACCCGAAGGTTCATTGCCGCCCTCACATAAGCCCGCCATTGGTCCCTATCCTGAGCAAGATTAATCCAGATTAAATATATAGCAATGCTATTTAAAATCAATGTATATTAATAAGAAAATGTTTATATGTCATATAAGAAATGCTGAAATCTGTCAAATATCTGGAAGTTAGAATTTATAAAACAGTTATATTACCGGTTGTTCTGTATTGTTGTGAAACTTGGACTCTCACTTCGAGAAAGGAACAAAGATTAAGGGTGTTTGAGAATAAGGTTCTTAGGAAAATATTTGGGGCTAAAAGGGATGAAGTTACTCAAGAATGGAGAAAGTTACACAACGCAGAACTGCATGCATTGTATTCTTCACCTGACATAATTAGGAACATTAAATCCAGACGTTTGAGATGGGCAGGGCATGTAGCACGTATGGGCGAATCCAGAAATGCATATAGAGTGTTAGTTGGGAGGCCGGAGGGAAAATAATCTTTGGAGAGGCCGAGACGTAGATGGGAGGATATTAAAATGGATTTGAGGGAGTTGGGATATGATGATAGAGACTGGATTAATCTTGTACAGGATATTGACGGCGGGCTTATGTGAGGGCGGCAATGAACCTGCGGTTCCTTAAAAGCCATTTGTAAGTATATTGATCCTATATTTCTGCCATTTTTATTATATTTGCTATTGTTCTAATAATGCTTGAGTGGAAGAGAAGGCTTTATGGCCTTAACTCTGCCAGTAGAAATAAATCTACTAAATAAAATAATAAATAAATAAATAATTAAATAAAAGGTAGCAATTCAAGCTTGATTCAAATACGTAAGAAGCTTGCGACAAATTCATAGCTGGGGAAAACAACTCGATCGAGGTAGCAATAGAGGAGACTTTATGAACAGGTTGCGCTATTTGGTATTCTCGGACTACGAAAATGCAGTAAACGTGGGTCATCCGATTCACGAATCCTAAATTCAAATTTGGACCAGAGAGTGGTTGTAGCGTAGACCAGTCTCCTATGACGCACCCTGGACAACGACTCTTTCTGTAAATTTGAGTATTCAACTGATTCTATATTAATGAATGGGGAAAAGTTAAGTACTGCCATTAGTAAAAAAAAAAAAGTCTGATGTAAGTGTACTTTAGTCCACTGTTGTGGCTGAGGGGTTAGCGAGTCTAACTCCGAACCCAGCGGTCCCGGGTTCGATTCCCGGCTAGGACGAGTTGCCTGGGTGAGGTTTTTTCGGGGTTTTTCCCTCACTCCTATGGATGAATATCAGGTAACTTTATCAGGCGATTGGAACCCCACTCATCTTCGCCACTTCCTTTCCTCCCCCATCCTCATTATCCCGTTTCTGATTTTTCAGATCACTCTACCGGCGGCCTCCCGAAGCTGCTGACTCTCTCGACCGCCCTCCGTGGAATGTAGTTCAGCTATGTTGGATGAATTCTGCAATGGCACTCGAGGCGGACCTACTCGGGGGAGAAGTTTCGCCTCGGACCGACAGGGGGGCCTTGGGGAATTTGCCGAAGGAGGAATGGTATAAGGATTTTTGTCGGCTGTAGGTACCGGTCGTTAAGGGAGTCATGTGGTTAGGGCGGTGCGCGTAGGATGATTTGTGGGACGCAACTAATTCCATATCGAGGATTAGCGCAATAGATATAAATAGGTCGCAGTGCTGGGCCATCCGTGCCCCCTCAGTTAAATTTCAGTCCATTCCAAGCGTATTTTATGACAACTGTTACAAATGATGTTTGTACACAAATGGGAATTCTTTATATATTGCGAATTATTTCTTATGTAATGTCACAAGTGTCAACGTCGCCTCTGCTTAATAAACGCATTGAAAATGTTTTTTTTTTTTTTTAGGTTCGATAACTACGTCATTAGTTAATACCAATGACATAAAGAGATTCAATAATTCTTTCTGACAACTCGAGTAGGTACTTTCCTTGCAAATCAACTGATAGCCTCTTATGAAAGGACACCGAAGTTCGATTCCGGACATTATGTGAGATTCTCTACTGATAGACCAGGTAGAGGTAGGTTTTCTGCTAGTACCTAGCTAGACTTTCTTTGCCAATTATTCCATTATTGGTCATTGTTATACTATGTAAATTCTCTGAACAGCTTCATGAAGAACTTCAGTATTTATAATGCTTCAAAACAATCTGTACAGATCCTACTGTTCCACATTCGGCGATTGGTCATAGTTCTGCTGGGCTGTAACTGCGATATCTCTCATTTCCATGGCAACTGCTGGCTGCAGGAACTCGCTAAATGCTGTGGCCACAGGAAGATCTGACCAGCATAGCACAGTTCAGGCCCAACCGCAGCTTCAGGGTTATCCAAACTCGTATGTTATTCGTTTCCAGAAATAAAAACGAAGTATATCGGCTTCTCATGATAAGACATGGATGGTCTTCCGATGAGCCTATCATCCCTTCATATGAGTAAAGGTCAACGTAACATTAAGAAAAAATGAGTTATGTTTACTATGTAATTCTATACCGTATTTGCCGTCAATATAATTAGCAAAAGGATTTATGTTTTCTCGCAATATTGTGGCCGTAAATAAGAAAATAATGTTGGTTGGTGGGACTGACGTTAATGATACCTGACCACCAAGAGAGCCAACGTCCTATGATCGCAATGTATAAATGATTTACAATGGACTTCATTATTTATTAATGTTTCCTTTTAAATACCTCATGGCCAGTATCTCCAAGCAGCTGATATAACCCTCTCTGTTATCCTGAACTTTCCTAATGGCATACTCTAGAGCAAAGTTAAAAAGTAAAGGTGATGGTGCATCTCCTTGCTTTAGCCCACAGTGAATTGGAAACGCATTTGGCAGAAACTGGCATATATGGACTCTGCTGTACGTTTCACTGAGACACATTTTAATTAATCGAACTAGTTTCTTGGGAATACCAAATTCAATCAGAATATCATATAGGCCTAAAACTTCTCCTTAACCGAGTCATATGCTTTTTTGAAATCTATGAATAACTGATGCACTGTACCCTTATACTCCCATTTTTTCTCCACCATATGTCGAATACAAAATATCTGATCAATAGTTTATCTATTATGCCTAAAACCACACTGATGATCCCCAATAATTTCATCTACATATGGAGTTAATCTTCTCATAAGAATATTGGACAAAATTTTGTACGATGTCAACAAAAGTGATATTCCTCGAAAGTTACTACAGCTAGTCTTGTCCCCTTCTTAAAGATAGGTACGATTATGGACTCCTTCCATTGTTCTAGTACAATTTCCTTTTCCCAAATAGCAAATACAAGCTTATAAATTTCGTTAGATAATGCGCTTCCACCCTCTTGTATTAATTCTGCTGGAATTTGATCGATACCTGGAGACATAATTTTTCAGATTTTCTATAGCAATTTCGAATTCAGAAAGTGTGGGTTCGCGTAGAAATGGTTCAGCAGTTTGTACTTCAATTTCGTCCCGATCATTTATTTCTATTTGGCCTATGTATATTTAGTAGTTGCCTTATGCCTATAATGGGACGATATTAGGTGCTGGATCTGAGGCTCGCGGCTACAAACCCGGCCGAGAGAACAGATTTTAAAGACCGGTAAAACCTTATTTGTTCGTCCTGCCCTCTCTGCATCCGAAACGAGTACATCCTCCTTGATTTTATATTTCATGACGATGGTTGGAGAAAGTTTCAACATTTGAGCAATATTTTCACGCACAGATTTTCCAATCCTGAACAACGCTTGAATTTTTGATCGTGTATGTTCTCGATAATAAGCAATGCACAATGTTTCGGGTATTAAAAGTTAGTTTGAAGCACAATTTTTTTTTTGCGTATCCATATTGAATACCTGTGTAACTAAAGTTTCTTTTACGTACTAGAAATTTTTGTTACATATTCCTCATCAATAAGGCTAAATAACTGGCCCTTGAAAATTATTTTTTTAAGTTGGGTAAAAGAATTCACTCATTTTTGTGGGTAAAAAAGTTACTAGTTTCAAGACCCCAGCGTACAACACTGCCATTACCTCGTAATCGACTCTGTTGTTTCTGATAAGAAAAGAACTCGAATGGCAAATGACAGCTTATTGTTTTCCAGATGCAGTATTTCCCGCGAAATTTCTCACAATATAGTCCGGATCAGCTTACTTAATACTCTAAGAGTGAAACCTAACCATTTCCCCCCCCATTACTACATACGTTACTGGATTATGGTGATTTTCTAGTTTGCAGGTTGAATTTTGTTATGTCAACTTCGTTTCGAATTTCGGTACTGAGAAATACTACAACTGGTAGTGATTTTATAACTGTTATGTTGGCAGAAGTGACACAAGTTGTCGGTAGTTTAAATTCTGAAAATTCAAATTGTTCTAGATTTCTGAGCCGATTACTGGACGCTAGTGAAATGTGAACATACTAATAATTAATTAATATCATTATTAATATTAATACATAGTAGTTATTGTATGTGTTGCTTTGTGTTACGGTTTTCAAGATTCTAGTCAGGTGGGCTAAGTGCAAATAAATATAACATATTTCGTGTGATACAGGCCCTTGGGTAATCGACAGAAATACTATTTCATATTTTAATTAATTTATTCCTTTCGTGTTTAGACTTTTATGACAATAATGGAGTAAACATTCTTAAGCATACATTTCAACGTGGCATTCGTTTTCGGAATTCGTACTAATCATTTCACGTGATCAAACAAAATACATTTTTAGGTTAGGTCTCGTGAATCGTAAACTGTTTAATCAAAGCAATGAATTTCGTGTTGTAAGACAAAATACATTTTAATATTAGGTAATACAGTAATCTACAAGTACTAACATAATGTGCGAGAGGTGCAGAGGGACAATACACTCTCTTTTACAAATTTTTTAACCATTTAGAAAACTCCTCCCCAACATAAAGCTGAGATGTAGTAAATAAGCAAAACGTCGTTATTGTTAATGCTATACTATTATTATTATTATTATTATTATTATTATTATTATTACATTTTTGAATCTTGCGTACACCACTTTTAACACTTGAATATAATTAATTGATGAACTAGTGGACTTACTCGTGTTAAATATGAAATATTCGTCCGGCTTACAGCTGTTTCAGTGCATCACGCACCATCATCAGAGCCTACTAGATCGCGGCGTCATCTCGAACTTCTCTGCCTGTTAGGAGAGTGTGTTTTATTGTTGGAATGTGTTGGATTGTGGAGTCGAATACACAATCCAACACATTCCAACAATAAAACACACCCTCCTAACAGGCAGAGAAGTTCGAGATGACGCCGCGATCTAGTAGGCTCTGATGATTGTGCGTGATGCACTGAAACAGCTGTAAGCCGGACGAATATTTCATATTTAACACGAGTAAGTCCACTAGTTCATCAATTGTTTTATTATTATTATTATTATTATTATTATTATTATTATTATTATTATTATTATTGTACATGACATTGTGATTTTACCCTCTTTTGGTGATATCTAATATTAGTTGGCAACACTGAAGAGATGGCCAAATTAGCCTTTTAGGAACTACACTTACTTGATCCTCAGTATAGAAAACAGCACACACTAATCAATCACGTGATAGCATGAATCGCTAAAATTCAAAGACTCCGCGCAAGAAAAATAGCAAAAAAAAAAAAATGAGCGTTTTAATGCGCTACTGTAACAGAAACTTTTGTGAACCGTGTACTATATAGGTATCCTACAAGCAAAACTCAGCTCGGACTCTTCGCGGCGCGCATGCTATACCCCTCTTACCCCCCTGCAACAGGCTTGAGAGCATGCTGGGAACGGGAGCATAAGTCACCTGCGCGAGACAGTCACGCCGGCTGGTTTCTGCGCACTGAGTTTTTCTTGTTGGATGCCTATAACATTGTTTTTCTCTTTACGGGAATAGTTGTTTAAATTTGATATGAATTATGAAAAGTATTAGTAGTTTATGACGGGATTTTATAAGAAAATTCTTTTCTTTTAAGATGTAGGCCTACAGCAGTACTTTCAATCAATAATTGCAACTATGGAAATTTATTCAAGCTAAAACAATGTGTGTGTAAAAGTAGTTACATCCAATCCTTTAGGACAGAAGAATCAACTACTCTTCTATACCCGGTAGCTGTGAGATCTCACAATGAAGTCGCAGCGGAAAGTGTAAATAGTTCTGAATCTAATAATAATAATAATAATTAATATCTTTTAAGCAATCATATTTCCTTTGCTACGAATTGTACCGTTTCATTTATAATTAATGTACAGTACGTAATAGAAACAACCGGGAAATCTTTACTATAATTAGAATGAATCGCTATTGTGTTTCTTGTTTGAGGTAATCTATTAAATATTTACTACAAATAATTATATTTCATGTATATATTGCCTTGATAAACTTACTGGACGATAGTGAAAAAGAACACCATCTGTCCAATAGTTCGCCAGAAATCTCTGTAGACAGTGATGTCAGAGTGAAAACCACTTTCTCGGTATAATCGATGTTGAAAACATATTTTCACAAATATTTCTAAATCGCTTTTTTGCGTAATTACTAATTACATTCTCCTGATATTTCTCGTATTAAGAAAGGAATATAAATATAAAGGATAATTTTTTTAAGTTACGAATGACTATGGAAACCAAGCTGGCCGTTATAAACTTAAGCGACGTTGTGATAAAGGCAGTATATAGTGGCGGTCAGCGGTTCGTGTCTGCTCTGCCCATCATGAAATATCGGCAATTGTGCTTACCCACACAAAAAGAGGTGAACTGTGCATGAAGCCAAGTACCTGCAAAACACGCCTCATCCCACTTCGCCAGCGATAAAACTAATGCCATGCTATTACCGAGTATGAAATAACGCGTGGCAACCTCATTACCAAGCACATGGTGTTTCTAAAGTAAACTGATGTGGCAAACTGTTTGCGCAGTCGAACACGATTTTCTTTACAGTCTACAGCTGGAGGGCTCAGAAGAGCACAGCGACTTTCGGGACAGGAGAGAGGGAACAGAGAAAGAGAGAAGAAAGAAGTGTGAAAGAAGGTTGGGGACGGTAAACAAAAGAAGAGCTGGTACAGAAGATAGGAGGGCAGAGGAAATAAAAGAGGTGAATAAAGAAACGATAAGAGATGAGAGAAGAGAGAGAGTGATGACAGAAGATAGAAAAGATGACAATAGAGAAAAGAGAAAGCCAGAGAGGGAAACGGTAGCTCAAAAGAGAATGAGAGAGAAGGAGTAAAGAAACAAAAAGAGAAAAAAACAGGAGACAGAAGATTCAGGATGAGAGAAGCACGATGGTACAGGACCAAAAAGTAGGAAGATAAGGATAGGAGAAAAAAGATAATAATAATAATAATAATAATAATAATAATAATAATAATAATAATAATGGCTTTATTTAACCTGGCAGAGTTAAGGCCGTAAGGCCTTCTCTTACACTCAACAAGGATTAAAACTTGCTTACACAGTTGAACACAAAACTGGATCGGAATTAAGTAATTACATACTGATACAATTTAGGTACATAATGAGATCAAAAGAGGTAGTTACATAAAAATTTATCTCATAAAATAAAAATAAACATAGTGGAATACATATTAATGTTGTTAGAATCAAATACGAATCACATAAAAACAGAAGCCGATAATTCAATTAAAAAAAATGTACACAGTAAAAATAAAAATAAACACATTAGTATACATATTAGTATTAGATTACAATTAAGTAGGATTTACATAATTAAACCAGAAACCGACAATTTAAATAAAATGTACACAAAAAATAGATTAATAATAAAAAAACAACACAGTGGGATACATATTGGCGCTAAGTGATAAATAAACACGATTTAGATAATAAAAATAAGAAACAAAAAAAAATAAATAAATACAGTGGAACACAATCCATTAAATATTTGCAACGAGTTAGGTCTGGCAACTCATCATAAGATATTTTTCTAATTTACATTTAAAGGAAATTAAAGTTCGGTAGCTCTTGACTTCAGGCGGCAGAGAATTCCAGTGACGAGAAGTAGCAACAGTGAAAGATGAAGAATAAAGAGATGATGTGTGCAGTGGTATTTCTAGCGTGTTATATTGTGACCGAATATTTAAGTTATGATACCGAGAAAGACTGTGGAATCGGACAGATAAGTAAGAGGGAGTAGAGGTGTGCAAAATTCGGTATAAGTGTGAAAGGGAATGTAACTTCCTCCTCTCATTTAACCTGAGCCACAATAATTTATCCAAAGAAGGCGAAATGTGATCGTAGTAGCGGACATTACAAATGAAACGAACACACACATTATGAACACGTTGCAGTTTCTGGGATAAATTCACCCTGAGATCACTGAATAAAGCGACATAATAATCGAAAGATAGCCTATAAGGGAGGAAATGAGAGAATATAGAGGACAAGACAGAAGAAGAAAAAAGACAGGCGATAGGACAAAATGGAAGAGGGATTATAGACGACAGGACAGGAGAGAATAATAAAGAAAACAGACAACAGCAGAGCAAAAGATATAAGATAGAAGACAGGACATGAGAAAAGGTAGAAGACAGGACAGAAGAAAGAAGACAAGCGACAGTACAGAAGAAAGGAAAACATAGACCGGACAAGAGAAGGTACAGAACAGGATAGATGAAGAAAGAAGACAGGGGACAGGGGAGGAGAGAAAATAGGGGAAAGAACACGAGAAGAAATAAGATAGACGATAGGATAGGGAAGAAAGAAGATGAGGTAGGAGGCAAGAAGAAGAAAAAAGACAGATGATAGGACAAAAGAAATGGGAAATGGTAGACAACAGGACAGGAGAGAAAAATAAAGAAGAGAGACGACAGGACGGCAGAAGACAGACGACAGCAGAGCAAAATATAGAAAACAGAAGACAGGGCGAAGGTAGAGGACATGATAGAAGACAGACGACAGGCCAAGAGAAGAGAGAACATAGACGACAGGACAAGATAAAAGAAGAATGACACAGACGACAGGATAGAAGAAAGAGCGAACATAGACTATACGTAAGGAGAACGAATAGGGAAGATAGACGATAGGACAGAGGAGAAGAGAGAAGACGATAGGACACGAAAAGAAATAAGACAGACAATAGGACAGGAGAAGAAAAGAGAGAAGACAGACTGCAGGACAGGAGGTGTCCTTATCATTTTTCTGCAAAACTTTGCTTATATTTCGAACACCAGCTTGAAAAATCATAAACAAAGTGAAACTACCGAGGTTACATGAAAAAATATATTATGCACTTCCAGTTTGATTATGCTTACAACGTAATTCAACTCAACAACTAAAATGACTCACAATATGAACAACACTGAAGCGATGCGACGCGACAGCTACAAAGAATATATAACAGATAGGCGAGATATACAGGGTGTTTCCGGGCTAGTGTAACAAACTTTCAGGGATGATGGGGAAGGGTACATGCATCAATTTGAGATAAGAAACCCTGGTCCGGAAATGAGTCGAAAGTTACAAGCAAAAATAGTTCTGTGGAAATGAAATAATTTTATTCCTCTGTAAACCTTATTTATGTGTATTTATCTGTACATCTTACACATACTGTATTCATCTGGCGTTGTTTACGTTGTCTACTTCCTTACAATATTCCATTCAGTGCGCTGTCTGAGGGGTGGAGACAGGAAACAACACTAAAGCAATGCAGATAGCGTAATTTGTAACGGACATCGTTGGTCCTGATATGCACGTCTGTAGACAGCAGTGTATGTGCACAAGTTGCAGTGTCCAGTCGATCAGTCCTAGTGAAATGGAGGAGTACACGAGAGCGGAATATGCAGACCTGATTTTCGAATACGGATGAGCCAATGGGAACAGTAAACAAGCTCACAGATTATATCGGGCAAGTACCCACGTAGGAGACATCCGGCCCATATCATCTTTCCACGTGGTGCCAAATTATAATTCCATTTCCACAAAACTATTTCTGCTTATAACTAGACAGTGGATGCGGGATGACTTATCGTTGAATGTAGGTGCACATTTACTATATGTTACATTTTTTTTTTTTCATTCAGACCATTGGCTCAACAGATTTTAAACGTAAACAGACGACGTCAACATGCAACTGTATCTCCGTACAATCAGAAGGAAAAGAAAAATAACGTACTGTAGTAGTGTAGCACATACCTTGCAAGGTTCAGTCCTCGTCATCATTGATGCAATTACCAGCGATTCTAGTAAGTTGTCGATGCTGAATCGTCTTCGCCTATCGCTTAAACAGTTTTTTTGTATCGAGAGAATTTCTGAAGAAAACCTCTAAAATGGGGATCACTCAATTTCTTTAGAGGAATATTTGTACTGAGCATCATGTTGCACAACTAAATGATGATGATGATGATGATGATGATGATGATGTAGATGGTTCCTCAGATTTCATTTCAACGCATTTCCTGTGCGATGTACTGTTGCAGTGTTTCTCTATAGCCTGAGTTGTTTTGGTTTTTATTTCAATTTTACATACACTACACACGATACTGTCTTCGTTAATACATAAAATGTCACTCTCATACTTCTTAATTGCATTTCGTATCTCTGAGCGAATTTAACGTTTTGCCATTATGAATGGATCAACACAACATATTCAACGCGTACTAAATACTTGAGCAGAATACCACAACTGCACACTTTGCGTTGCAATGAGCGTATTCTGAATCTCAGCGCTGAGCAATCTGATGGCATTACGGTGTTCCAAATTTCACCGATGGCTTCACTGATGCCCCATCGGTGTCGCACCCGTGCCATCAGCTTGCAGAAGTGGTGGCAGTCTCCATCAGTGAATCTGATTTGTTCTTGTATAAGGCGGGAATTAGCAGACGAATGACATCGTGCACTGTTGTGTCATGGCGGTGTGTTCTGCTTTACTGTAGTTCTGCTGTATTGTTTGTAATGAGCACAACGTAAAAACAATATGTTAATGGCTTATGAGCGAACATGTCAACGGACCAGTTATTACTACCGGTTCAAGAAATAAATTGTTTACGCTCTCTTTTCTTTGAACGAGATGACAGTACGGAAATTTCGCCAAATTTTGCTATCGTGGCACAGACAACAACTTACACAGTCGCCATGACAGCCATCGATCCTTCCAGCAGTTTTGTTACTATTTCGCTGCAACCTGATGTCATTGTTGTCCACCGGTCCGGTGAGATTCGGAATACGCTGAATGTTACTATGAACAGATCGGGGTTCCTTCGTTTTGTACTCTGCTGTACTCGCCAGGTACACAAAAGACGGACGGCGCGGCACGTGCCATATACTCCGATACGGAATAACTTCACTTTTCCTTAAGTCATCTCGCATACACTGTCTACTTATAACTTTCGACTCAGACATTTCCGGACCATGGTTCCTTATCTCAAATTGATACATGTGCCCTTCGCCATCATCCCTGAAAGTTTGTAACACAAGCCGGAAACACTCTGTAGAAAGATCCGAGGACGAAGCAGAGCGATGAGGGTGCAACAAGGAATAACGTCTGTAACACATAATGAAGAATAATAATAAAAAGAGAATTATGAATGTGAAAGTTGTTCAGAGCAGCAGATTGCTGAAAGTAGCTCATTTACTTTATTAAGAATCCGAGGAGTGCTCGTGTAATTCGAGCAGTCACACTATGCATGAAGGCAGGAAGGTTTCATGCGATCTTCTTCAAATTCATCCCTCATCCCCTCCCCATCAACTACCCTTTGGATTACAAAACATGAGCACGTCGCCCCGCTCTTTAGTTACTTGTCTCTACATTCATCTTCGTTTCCTCTTCTTGCCGGTTTGTCCGTCCGTCTATATGTCTGTCTGCCAAGACACATCGTTGCTCGTTAATTTGTCTTCGTTCTTTTGTGCCTTATTTATAGAAGCTTTTTGTTCTCCTTCCTACAAGAAAATGCGTTTCTAAGTTGCATAAATTGGTTTACCTTCTGTTATTTCCCTTTTGTATGTGGAAAGTGCTCCTACCCAATTTCCAGTACTTTATTATTTAGTACGTGTCACAATTTACTTAGACTGTTAAGAAGATATGAAATTTTTCTTAGATAATGATAAAGATACATTAATATTCAGTCTACAGTACAGGACTTTGTACGAAAAATTAAGTCACCATGGCCTAAATTTCTTAAAGTATTTCAGTCTGTTAGAGCCCCAATTAATATGGACTTCTCAATTACTTCCTGGGTCTTCCTAAATGTCTTTTCAATGAGAACTGTATTCTTTCCTATTATTTCATCAACATCATCATTCTCCGAATTATAAAGCCTTCTCGCGTTTTACGATCACAGCAGACAATTTTCTTGCTATCTTTTCTTTGGACGACCTAATGATCTTTCAGCTGGGCGGTAATGGAACAGCCTTCGTGGCCTTAGGAATTCTCTGTGAAGACATCCTGCGCCGTTGTTTGTTCCAGATGACTTGGTATTTTCGGTTGTAGTGCATTATGGTATCCAACTTCAATTCTTGTAATATATTTATCTTTTTTATGGTATAGCTTCACATATTCTGCTGTTCTTCCCAGAAAGCACATTTAAAAACTGTTATCTAGAGTGTGAGCGGGAAGTAACTAAGTATTATTAATGACTGTAGAATTTTTAATATCGATGGAATCATAATGAAAATAGTGTGTACATACTGTATAGGTCATTAAACAGGATTTAAACTTTCGCGAGTTGGTACTACAGACGATGGTCGTGTAAAGAAGTACGCGCAACAATAGCAAAGACGGCCGATCGCCTGTCTGTTCGCGAACGAGCGCAGATTGTGTGAAGTAACTGCTTTTATTTTCATGTATATAATATAATAATCCGTGGCGCTACAGCCCGTGAAGGGCCTAGACCGACCAGTCGGCTGCTGGTCTCACGCCCACAAGCCGAAGCAGAGGTGAACGATCATCCAACCAGAATGGAGGTATCGTGTGGTTAACACGATTAACCCCCCAGCCGTTATAGCTGGCATTCGCAACCGGATTTCGCTACCTATCGTAGCTCCCCAAGTGCATCACGATGCTGGGTGGGCACCGGTCCCATACACTGGCCGAAATTTAATGAGAAAATTTGTTCCCCCATGAGGACTCGAACCAGCGCGCATTCCGTAACGCGAGTCCTAGGCAGGATGCCTTAGACCGCGACGCCACGGCGCGGGACTTTCATGTATATATACTCGTATTATTATAATAACGTACAGTTATATCAAGTCTTCTATTAATATTCAATTGTATACTGTATGTATCTGTAGCCAGTGTATAGGCTATATGTCACCCTTTTGTGAACCTCACGCATGATGCAAGTCTCTGGATCTTTCGAACAAAGCATGGCCCCGTGTCCATGAGTCATCGTCACTTGCTAGCTGCTCGAAGATTCTGGAGCGTGTGCAATGATTTCATCATCTGGAGTAATCGAACCCAGTGTAGCCAACAGTTGTTCGTATAATCCCGCTAGATGGCTTTCGAAAACCCGCGATTTTCTAACAAATATCTCTAGATTTTAATGTATACTTATTATTCAATAATAATAATAATAATAATAATAATAATAATAATAATAATAATAATAACGGTCAAGATAGAGCATCCACCCGCAAATGTAAGTACATCCGCCCGCCAATGTAACGAATATTGCACGCTATTATCATTGCCAATGTGGCGCTATAAAGCAATTTTGAACACTTTTATCACAGACACAACATATTTAAATTCTTATTGCACGATATATGTTACTGTTAAAACCCAAAATTCGTCAAAACCAGTTTCAACTAGTAAAAGCTAGTTTTAAAATAAAGATAGATAGAAAGCGAATTTTCGTAAGATCTAGAATCAGTATCAGGTTAGGTTTGGTTTTTTTTAGGCTTTTACCAAACAAAAACCTAAACAAACCAACCTAACCTGACACTGATTCTAGATCATACGAAAACTCACTTTCTATCTTTATTTACTTAAACTAGATTTTACTAGTTGAAACTGGTTTTGACGGATTTCGGGTTATAACTGCAACATATATAATATGGAATTATCACTACATTAACACATCCATTATTTCACAGAACACACACTGAACGAATTAAATGTAATTATGAAAGCCGCTTATAATGCTGATATGAATTTCATTTCAGAAACTTTAAAGATTAAAAACCGCTAGTATTCCCGCTAAGCGGGATAATTATATAATTTTACCCGCGAGACGGTTATTCAAAAAAGCTAGATTTAGCGGGAAAACCGCTGAATTGGCAACACTGATCGAACCTTCTAGAAGAACAGAACAAAATCCTACATAAAGACATGCATCTTGTTCAATGTTACCAACACGGTGGGTATCCCACCAAATCTAGTTTTTTTCTTTCTCTCTGTCGGTGTGGAAAAATTATTGAACGGTGGGCAGTGAAAAATCTAGTTTTTTTTTTCGCGCTCAGGTCAGTGGAAATTTGTTTTTTCCCTAAAACAACTAAACTCGACTTTGTCGTGTGTTAGCAGCATTCCTCTCACCTGTAGTGAAGGGGAAACCCCGAATCACACATAACACGTGGAGACACAACATCATGTTTTAACAGTGATTTTAGTGTGAAGTTTTCAGTATAAAGATACGTCAGATATGAATCCATTCAAAGAATTAGCCGAGTTCGCACTTTCTATGCTCTGTCTTCCCTGGTCAAATGCAGAAGTAGAAAGACTATTTAGCAAGATGAATATAATTAAAACCAAAATTAGAAATTAAATGGGGACAAAGGTATCACGGCGAATTTTAACACTTAAGACTTCACTGAGACGGTGTGGTAAATGTTGTCATGATTTTGACTAGTCTGAACACACTGTTAAAAAAATCGGAACAAGGGAAACATACAAACCAGAAACTGCATGTGCTTTGACTTCCATAACTACGGCTAAAATTTAAGAAGAAGAAGACAATGATAATGATTATGTATAATCTCTTCTTTTGTAGTTTCGGTAAGTGTTTAATCATTATTTATAGCCTATTATTACTACTTTTTTAATATGTAATATACTCGTAGGCCTACACCTAAAAATCTAGCGAGTTTTATGCTATATTTAGTGGGTTTTTTTTTAAGCGTTTAGTGTATTTCTGTAAACTGGAGTTGGCAACCCTGATCTTGTTAGGAGGCATACTTGCTTTTGCGCTTCACCACTGTCAAGTTGGGCGGTGCGAAGTTCTGTATCAAATTAATTTCATTATAGTATTCCCTTTGATTACGTCTTGTGTTAAATGTTATGTTTTATTTAACGACGCTCGCAACTGCAGAGGTTATATCAGCGTCGCCGGAATTTTGTCCCGCAGGAGTTCTTTTACATGCCAGTAAATCTACTGACATGAGCCTGTCGCATTTAAGCACACTTAAATGCCATCGACCTGGCTCGAGATCGAACCCGCAACCTTGGGCATAGAAGGCCAGCGCGTTCATTCAATTTTCTCCTTGGACTTCTTCTTCTTCTTCTTCTTTTCCCAATGCGTGGGTTATTATAGCGTAAATAATTAAAAAAAGCGAAGTATTGTGTACATAGTGTAGATAATTTAAATTTTAAATGTCAGTGTAATTGTTAAAGTGGTCCATGCTTTTTCTGTCCCACTTGAGGAAACAAGAATCGCGTGAGCAATCAATCAAATACTTTGTTTGCTAAGTGGACGTGTGTCGTCTGCTTAAAAACGTGAGTAATACTTAATCTTGTAGTCAACTGGGACAAAGTAGAGTCCCTGATGACGATGATGATAATGATTTTTATTGTTATTATTATTATTATTATTATTATTATTATTATATGATAATCTATAGATCACAAGGGACGAAAGAGAGAGAAAGACTAGCGAAGAGATCGTGAGAGGCCGGAATAGATTGCAATGCTTAAATTATGTTGCTGATGACGAAATAATAATAATAATAATAATAATAATAATAATAATAATAGTAATAATAATAATAAACTGAAAATAAAGAAATAAAAATAAATGAGAATTCTTTGTTAATATTTTTTGTTCCAAGTAGTGTTTTAAACTCTTTATGTAGGTTTGTTAATAGTTTATTTCATAGAATATAGTGTCGTGATGGAATTAATCAAAATCTTTTTGGAATAATAAACAATCCTAGAATAGTACTAATTCAATTTAATGATAAATTTATTATGTTTGTTGATGGATCAAATACTGAAAATAAATTACTTATCACTATCGATTTATGATTTTTATACTATTTTTTTCTGTTAATAATTTAACTGGAATATATGAAAAATAATAATAATAATAATTATTATTATTATTATTATTATTATTATTATTACTATTATTATTATTATTATTATTATTATTATTATTATTATTATTATTATTACGTTTGTAATCACAGGAAAACAATAATTTCCAAAAACTTTAAACAATTCAGTTTGCAGTCCATTTCAAAGTTCTATCCATGACGTTATGTTACAACCTAGGCGGGCTACTTAATAGGCCTACTTTTTGTACAATTTGTTGCTTAATGCAATTTTAACTCTTTAACGGGTAAAATACTAATGATGCGTTCTTTTGCTTATTGATATTTCTAGGACATTGAAATTCGTGGTCACTTGACCCAAGTTTTTGAACCAAATATGCCTATTGACACAGCTAGATGTGATCTTAAAGAATATATGAGACATATGCGGTAGGTACTCGTTTTAGTCAAGATACGTGAAACCTGGACGATTTGTTCTCCGTTGTGGGACAAATAGTTGCTTGTTCGGCTATAAATCCTGTAGAACCGGGTTACATTTCCTGCAGAAACAGAAGATTTATCTCCTTCCACAGAGACTGGGTGTGGTCTCTTTTCTTGTGCGTCTTCCTGTACTGTCTTCAGCGATGGAAATGCGCCATGATGACCACAACAGTGCATCTCGTTACTTGTGAATGTGCGTATTAATTAGTTTTTGAACAAGAACTTAACATAAGCATTCAATTTATTGCAAAAGCTTTATAACTTTTCCATCACACACGCACGCACGCACTCACGCACGCACACACACACACAACTACTGCTGCTGCTGCTACAGCTACCACTTACAAATGGCTTTTAAGGAACCCGGAGGTTCATTTCCGCCCTCACATAAGCCCGACATCGGTCTCTATTCTGTGCAAGATTAATCCAGTCTCTATCATCATATCGCACCTCCCTCAAATCCGTTTTAATATTATCCTCCCATCTATGTCTCGGCCTCCCCAAAGGTCTTATTCCCTCCGACCTCCCAACTAACACTCTATGTGCATCTTATTGTATGATTTCGTAACAAGCTGTTTTTATGGTGATGGGTTGTTAGACCTTCGCCCAATCCCCAAGCTGGAGGACCACCCCTTATCCATGTCGACGACTGCTTATTCAATATATTCGCAGCTACCCTCCATATCTGGAGACCGTCTCCTCTATCCGCCACCACTACCAATAATAATAATAATAATAATAATAATAATAATAATAATAATAATAATAATAATATACAGGCGATGTCACCAGTACATTATCCTGTGCGAGCAGTGTTGTGCTAATACTGTACTCCAACCACGAGAAAGTCTCCAAGGAATGAGAGGGAGCGGGGTAATGCTGTGAATGAATGTTGATGTCATAAGGTCACACACGTGGGTACTCGTATCTATATTGGATAGCTCTCACAGCACAAACAATAACACTGATATACACATTTTTATACTACCCTAGTTACAAAATTAGATCACGGTTAATCTCCTGGTCTTTTAATCCCTCCATGCAGGAAATAACATATTGCAGGAGAGCGCATGTTTTTTAAACACGTTATAACGGTAACATTATCTACCTCGCTCCAATAGATGACGCAATAGTAAGCACATTCCTTTCACGGTTTATCTCCTGGTTGGAGAACAGTAGTTCTTGCAGCAATGTGCAACAACTCCCAACTTTCCTGCCTTCATATCTTCACAGATGAAGGACAATTCATACGAGATAGAATCATCCGGATCGTCCGATAAAGGAAATGCAACCGTCGTACCAACTTATGAAAAACGTCGTACTTCAGCATAAAATTGTCGTACATTTCTCAACTTGCTATTTTTACAGATAGTATATACAAACATATTTCAGATAACACCCAAAAAAGATTGGTTTATAGGCGTATATGTAATTCTAGCAGTCAATTTTAGTTCTAATTAACAATTGTTCACATCCAAAATCACATTTAGCATTCAAACAAATCACCATTTCTTCATCAACACTGCCATTTCCGGTGAAGCATGCACGATCACGATTGGTCAGAAACAACATTCATTCATTCATTTAGTGTCTTTCACTGCAAACCCAGCTTTCTCCAATCTTTCCTATTTTCTGCCTTCCTCTTTGTCTCCTCTTATGATCTTAATGTCTATTATCTGATATCTTCTTCTGCCCCGAACTCTTCTCCCGTCCACCATTCCTTGCAGTGCATCCTTCAGTAGGCAGTTTCTTCTAAGCCAGTGACCCAACCAATTCCTTTTTCTCTTCCTCATGAAACAACATTATTATATTGAAAGTCGGCAGAAACTTTGGCCGGCGCGATTGTAGGTATTTAATATAAATCATTGCTTCAGCTGATAATACGACAAATTAATCCACCTGCAGTCGACTCAAATCCAACACCGCTATAATTTCGTCGCGTTTAGACTTCTTAATCCTATTGCGATACTATTTCATTCATAAAATACTTCCATTGTGAACATACAAGTTAGCAGATCTCTGAACTCTATGACTTTCATATAACCACGCAGTATATGACACCTAGAACTGAAGATGACAAATTATGACTTGCATGGCAAGCGTAGTTACCATATTGATTTTCAAAGCATCGTCTATCCCTTTAAAGCATGTTTTTTTTTTTTTTCCATAATAAATTAGTCAACGACATACTGAATAAAGGAAACTTGTCAAAAACGGGACGAATTAACTTTTAATTTTAATTGTAAACCAACATAAGTTAAAAAATAATGTTGCCCTTCAGTAAAATTATCAAACAAAATTGCGTACGACATACAGTTCGGTCGTATCTCGTACAATTTGTGAAAATTGTCATATATGCATACGACTACCCACATATAGTCTTTCGTATGGCACCCCTGTATGAACTTCCACAATCAACATGTATAGTTTCAACAACGTCCAATCAACATGTACCACATACCCAGTGTTCCCAATCTGTTTAGACTAAAAATCCCTAAAATGTTTCCTATTTTCTCTCTAGATTCCAATAAAAATCCCTGATTTCAAAATATAATTTCAGGTTAAGATTGAATAGTATATTTATTAACAGAACTTACAGTAACACATAGAACACACTTAAACAGTCAATGCGAACGAAAAAATTCGATAAGGAAGAGCGGGCGACAGGAAAGGTCACGAGATAACTTGAATGATATTCAGGAGTACAGTCGGAAGAGAAACTACATCGATAGAATCAGTCTTGCATTGTCATAGTTACATTACTGTTTTAGTTTCAGTTCCACTGCATGTAAATACGTGTCCTTTTCTATGTGTGTTCATTTTATTGCGTAGTGATGGAGCGTTCCCCTCACAGACTATCATTATTTTATTCGTAAACATAATGTTGCGCGTTTAATTCGCTTCGAATATCTCTTAATTTCCACAGGTGATGTCTCCACCTGTTCTTCTTGGAAGAGGCAGTACTTCCATCGGCCCGCACCTCTCGCTCCCTCGTCGGTGCCTACATACACACGTTAAAACAGACAGTAATGCCACCACGTGTTTCGGTAATCGTTCCTTGCGCGAGCTAAAATAACTTAAAAACGATTAGATATATATCAAAACAGATAGGAACACTGTTTTTTTAGAAAATTTCACATGATTTTTGAGTACCTACATGACCGCCTTTCCATTTAAAATTTCAAAGTTGCATCCAAACTGGCGGCTCTCGAGATAGCTGAGGAATAGAATCGAATGTGCCACTGGTAGAGCAATTGATCTTACAAATACTGGTAACACCTATAGTAATCTAAAATCAAGCATATGCCTAATTTACGTATAAGTTTCCAGACTTTTGATTCACCCTCTCGAGTTAAATTCTCGATTTTTCAAGTAATCCAATCCTTCTGACCTTCCGTTAATTTTCTCACCTTCGTGACTTCTTTAGCTTTTCTCTCTTTCTTATTTGGTTCATTTTATGATGCTTTATGAAATGCTATGGTTATCTAGCGTCTGAGCGAGATGAGGTGATAATATCAGCGAAATGAGTCCAGGATCCGCTGCCGAAAATTATCCAGCATCTGCTCTTAATGGAGTGAAGAAAAAATCCGGTAAAACCCTCAACTATGTAACTTATCCCAACTAGGATTTGAACCCGGTCTCACTGTTGCATAGTCAGACATGATAACCGTTACTCCAAAGCGGAGGACGGTTCTCTCTTCATTTCTTACTTCTTATCTTTGATCTTCATTAAATTTCATTCCTTCCTTTTCTCCTCTCGCTCCCAACTTATATTCTGCCACTCTACATTCTTCTTTATAGACCTATTTCGTTTCATTTTTATAATTTCTTGCCTCTCTTTGTTATTCCCTCTTTATTCACTTTCTTACTATATCACTATGCGAAATCTGAAGTTGAGAATAACTTCAAAAAAATTCAGCCCCAGCGGGAATCGAACCCATTTCCGGCGCAACCCCGGATCTGTAGACAAACGCCCCTGTTGCATCAGTTACGCCAGTGACTGTCGAAATCATTCAGATTCTAAAAATTATTCAGTGTTGACGGTTCAATGTCAAAGGAAATAAAAATAGTTGAATAAAACCTACGTTATACTCATTTCATTGCTTTCAAATTTCACAATAAATTCCAGCAATAGAACCCCGGCAATTCTTGATGAGCAGAGACCGAACTTTGGCACAATGCCTTTTTAAATGTGTTAAATCTATCTTCATTTTGAAATTAAATCGGTACGAATTATACCTTTGCGATTGAAACGTCACAGTTTTATGTTGCCCTTTTCTGCCTTTTTTAACATAAATGCCTAATTTACGAAATAAATGCTTTTTTTGCCTTTATTTGATTATTTATCTATTATTTATTAATTTATTATTAAAAACTGCCTACAGGTGTATTTTAATTTATTTCTATAACCGCTACAATGAAAGTGACTTCACCGAATGTATATTATTGTCTTTCAGCCAGTTCATATTCTCTTTGCAACAATGAGTGTTGCCGTGCAAAAATGTATAACAGTAAGCGTTTTAATTATTGCTTGTGTTTATTTGACAAGGCAACAATGAGTGTGGGTCTAACGTTATTTTTAACGGTTATTTTTCCATTCAGTTTTCATTGCGACGTTGTTGTAGCTAGCTAAATATTTCATATCGCAACATATCAGTACAACCAAACACAAAAATGCACTTTTCAAGGCTACTGGGAAGAAGATTTATTTGCTTCCAACAGTAATTGCAACATCGAGTCGAAAATCTCAATTTGCATTCGACTTATGTAAAGCTTTTCTTGCTACCGAAATCCCTTTGTGGAAAGTGCAAGGTTGTGGATCTAGTGCAAGGTTTTTGTACTGTCGGTGACTCAGGAGAAGACGAGAGCGAACTGAGGAGAAGGGATTGAACAGATAACGTAAGACAACACGTGCAATATTTATACTGCAGTAAGCGGAAACATTAGGTCTCCTTCTGTTCAACTTAGCTTTGATTTCCATACGCATTGTTACTCATGTTTCCTGTACGAGTATTATCGCCGCGCTCTCATGGTTAACATTCGGCAGGCCTTTGAGCGGCCTCGTGCATAACATTCGGCAGGTCTTTGAAATTTAATTGCATTATTGTTTTCAATTCCTTATGTCGCCGCTCCAATCACTCGCTTCAATTTCAATATTGCAACCAATAAGCTGCTTCCATTATTAAATGACACCTACTTGTCTAATCCACGTGGACTAAAACCGAGGTTGCAATGTCTTGTGCTGAGGACGAACATTAAGGTATGTGATTAAAAATTATTATTAAAGAGTTATTATTAAGAGTTAAGAATGTCAGCATACTCGTATATGAAATAATAATAATAATAATAATAATAATAATAATAATAATAATAATAATAATAATAATAATGGCCATTTAACAATATAACAAACTAGTGCTTATTCTTATCGAGGAAGTAGACGTGACAACGTGACGCTTAGAGTGAAACCTACAGAGCAACAATCGGTCGGCAAAATTATGTTTTAAAAGCACACCGCACGTTATTGTGTGATGCCGACATGTTAACCATGAGAGCGCGGCGATCATAATAACCTGGCTACTGGGATGTTTATCTGAGTGATGTTTATAATAAACAACAGGGATAGTCGAGAAGGTCACATTCTTTCCGCTCGTCTTCTCTTCAGTAACGGACAGTAGTGATGGGCGAAGTTGTTCTTTTCCCGGAACAGTTCCGACGGTTCCGGTTCCGAAAAAATACTATGTTCCAAATAACAGTTCCGAAATAACAGTCACCAGTGGTGATGAGTCGGAGTCGTTGAGTCATTCAAACGAACGGTACAGTACCCTCCCTCTTCACCATAGACAAATAACACCATGCAGCTCACACTGGAGCACTCACAGGCATGACATAGTACACATTCTTATCTATAGATGGCACTGCAATGCACATTCGAATCGATTTTGGAAAATTGCTGTGCATGCGGACAGAACTCAAAAGCTTAATGTTAGTAATTACACAGCTGTTGACTACAAGGACAGAATACAACACTTTGTTTTCGTACATAAAGTTATAAAGACATGGTAGCCAACTAAAAAAAAAAATAACATAACATTTAAAACATATGGTATGTAATTTCTGTTCTATCTCTTACATAATAATAAAAAAACAAATCATTAATTTTTATTTTTACTTTTCTTAATGCACAGTTATAATAATAATAATAATAATAATAATAATAATAATAATAATAATAATAATAATAATAATACAATTTCATAAATAAAAAAGATATATATTGGCAGTACTGAAACCTGGAAACCCCGCAGTGGGTTAGTAAAATGTTGGAATCGCATCTTTACCAAAGTGTAATTTAAACTTCGCATTAAACATCGCTCTCCAAATCAGTACTTATATGGGTAGTTTCCAACAAATAATGCTACAACATTTTTGTCGTTCTTTGATAACAGAGAAGATAGCACAAAAACTTGTGCTTGTCAGACTTAACCTCAACAAACGACATACAGACATTGTAACTAAACCACTCATTACCATTTACGACTTTAACCTTTGTATAGAATCAGCTGATCAATGAATTAATAATAGTATGCGTACTTTATGACTTTGTAGAATGTTTATAAAACAGAATTAGTCAACTAATGGTGAAATAAACCATAAAGCGGGAATGAATATTACAGATTATTAAATACTTACTATAACATTACAGATGATTGGCCAGTCTTACACATGTTGATATTAAAGTTCGCGCCACCGCAAGGATTTCAATTTCCATGCGCCCCCCTCCAACCACGTGAGAGTTTCAAATACCAACTTCATCCAACGAAGTTCCAAGTACAACATAAAGAACAACGAGAACAGTGTAACTGCTGCTGTCGTTGGTTCATCGGAACAAGCTCCGACGTTCCGACTGTTATCTCGGAGTCGGAACATACCTTGTGCAACGCGGTACTGCGAGCCCGCAACAGCTGGGCAAGTGAGCAGCTCGGAGTCGGAACACTGTTATTTCGGAACAGGAGGTTCCGACCTACTGTTCATTTTTGCAACAGTTCCGAGGGAGTCGGAACATACCTTGTGCAACGCGGTACTGCGAGCTCGCAACAGCTGGGCAAGTGAGCAGCTCGGAGTCGGAACACTGTTATTTCGGAACAGGAGGTTCCGACCTACTGTTCATTTTTGCAACAGTTCCGAGACCGGAACAGTTCCAAAATAACTGTTGTGTTATTTTTTACCCATCTCTAACGGACAGTAATTGCCTTTTATTGCGTATTGTAACTATTCATAATGCCTCTTTTCCTGCCTATTTTGGCTATTTATGATGCCTTTCTGCCTGCCTATTTTAATGATTCATAATGCCTAAACTTCCGATCTCTGTTGATGAGTAATCGTCAGCTAAGACACGGCTGACCCAAATCTGTAAGTCTATTCTTTACAAAGGCAAACCTATTTCAGATGACAATTTTTCTTGCTCGTCCTGTATAATGTAATTGTACGTACATGAAATTTGTTGATGGAACTTTACTAATAATTCCGAGCAAAGGCACTTTTTTTGTTTGGGATACAAAAGAGATTGGATGTTTTGAGTAGAGCCTGGATTGAGTGTTGGAGGAAATTTGCAGAGGGTAGGATATGTTCGATATCACTATTACGAGTTTAGTATTGGGACTTAATTAACGTTGGGCCGTTCAAGCGAGAAACAGACCTCGTAAGGTATGGCGAGGATGCATACGCGGCCGGTGTGGCCAGGCAGATTAGTTTCATTATAATATCCTCAGTTCGGCCTGCGGCCATCTTGCTTTCCTCCTCTCATACACAAATGTTTCTACATTGTTCTGAATATTAACGCCTCGGTAACACAGACTGTTTACGAATGAGTAGTACCAGCAAGACCTCATTTGCTCAATCCAGTTCTGCTAACATTTTTGCAACCAGCATTTCCAGTTGCAGTAAGGCATTTTAATTTTGTTTCTATTTATATTGTTGTTATATGAGCTATTCCATCTCAAATCGACCGAAATATAGAGAAAATTGACCTTACAATTTCTAAATACAATGAAACTTTTTTATACGTAGAGAACTGTGATACAATGCTTTGTGTAAAGTTTGAGGCATCAGAACTTCATAGTGTTTAAATTAAAAATATTTAAATTTATCGTATTTTCATAAAATTAGCAACTTTAAACTGTTGCAGCTCCGATATCCTTTCACCCAACGATCAAAATCATGGTTTATATTGATGCTGACAAATTAAAGTTTATATTGACATATAAACAGATTTTCTTACTTTTTATGGAAATGGAGAAATTTAGATTTTTCCTCATTAAGACGCCTTTGACTAGGAAAATATATTTTAAAAATATATAGTTAGATTCCGCATTGAAAGTACAAATAAACACATATTTTTTACTTATGATATGTTGATAAGAAAGTATTGAAAATGTCACATAAAGAAAATAAATAGTATGCGCGTGAACTAACCAGCTGACTGTGAGACGGGAGCTAGCCGAGACAAGCAAAGCCAGGAGACAAACACGTGATGTGTCGTCTAGCAGTCATGGCTGTGCTAGCTTTATCACAGGTTTTCATAAACACAGGAGTAAAATGACGCCCAACGCTCGCTTATATTCAGCTCTCGGCCAGTGCGTGCGGTACTGCGCCGTTCAACTCAAGGCGTGTGAAAATAATCTATTTAATACCTTCGAAACTTATTGTCGTACCACTAAGCAAACAATGCCGAACCCCTCTTAATAATGCAAGGTTTTTTCTCAATATTTTTTTACATTTTTACAATTGGCCAAAAAGCCTAAAAGCAAGTAAAATCAGATTATCTGTCTCTCTGTGTACAATAAAAATAAGGATTACTTCTTAACATAACCTACCAAATGTCAGCTTCAAAATAAGCTCTCGTTCAATGTTCTGCAATAAATGGTTCCAGAGTTCTGAGCGCTGAAAGAGGCTTGTTTTTATAAAATACGCTAAATTTGTCGCTCAATAATAGGAAAACCGTTTCACTTTCGATACTATATTTTTTTTAATGCACTCCCCTCAGCACCTTGTATAAGTAGGGGAAAAAATTAGACTATAAAAAAATGCGAGTTTTTTTACTAATCGATTTCATATGGAATAGTCCATATATATGATCCCTGTGGTGAATGAGTGGTCAGATCTCCAGCCTATGACGCAGACTGCCCAGGTTCGAGTCCCGGTCAGGTTTGGGATTTTTCATTGACAAGGTCGTAGTTGGGGTTTTACTCGGGTTTTCCGTTTCTCCCCATATTAGGCATCTACATTATTCCGTCAACATTTCTCCATTTGGTCATCATTCCATAGCATTCCCCGATCGCCGGCTGGCGACGAACGGAGGAGACTGGCTTAGGGACGAGGGGGGGGGGTTGCCTGCTCGAAACCTGGATACGTAGCGAACCTTAGTGTGGTCAGCCGGTGTGGGTTTGGGAATGCGCCTAACTTGAGGGTTAGTGCAATAGATCGTGACAGGTCGCAGTGCTGGGCCATAGTGTCCCCTCCCGTAAATTCCGTTCCATTCCATTTCATATTAAATGTTACATATGCATGCGTAGAAACAAGTTTAGTAAATTATTAAAAGATATGAAACGGGTGAATGGGTAGAGTTCCTACGCATTCATAAGTAAAATTTAATGGAGATTTGGAACATGTAAATTTCAATATAGGGTGTCATTAACTGGAAAGTAGGGAAATTGAAGAAAATCATTGGCATGGATTAATACCGAGTAGCCTAACTAAACAGAGGTTAAGCGAAGATCGGAATTCGAACTGGAACAAAATATGTAACAGGTGATGGACAGTCTGCTCAATCAGCAATTGTGGTGGAAAGTAACTATCATAACAAAGTACATGTAAACGAGAGAGAATTGGCTGAATTGCAGATCACGCCGGAGGAAGCGAGACAGAACCAGGAAAACGTCTCCGTATCGTAAGAAGTGACTTTGACCTTCCTTTGAGGAGGTCCGGAGCTTCTAGGCGTTTGATTTCAATTTCCTGATTCATACACAATGTGTCAATTTTGAATGAATTAGAGAAGTGTAATAGGAATTTAAGTAAAACGATAGAGATAATGAAAACAGGTGAGGAGTATGGCGGGGGAGGCTAACTAGGATGGCGAAGTATAATATGTAGAAAATTAGTGAGATCTGAAAATGGAATGTACACAAGAAACAGACATAATAACCATTGTGTAGTATGGTCTAGCAACAAGTATGTGTTCGATATAAGTGAACTGAAAATCAAGAACAAGTGTAAAAGTGTCAATTTTGAATGATCTAAATTAAGTTGTTAGATTTTAAAGATGAGAATACAGATGAATGTACTGTAAATGGGTTCTAAAGTTAAATTATAAGAGAGTCTATAAAAGGTATATCTGTAATGAATGTAATTGTGGCACCGGATAGTAAATTGTGAGGTCCGCGTTACATGGATGTAAATGTTGACATCATATATATATATATATATATATATATATATATATATATATATTATATATATCATATCATATCATATCATATCATATCATATCATATAGGGAGACATTAAAAAAATTAGTTTATTGTCACACTCTGTAAGTCTGAATAACTGTTTTCGAACACTGGATCAGTCATACAGAATAGCTGTACGTAACGATCCCAACAGTAGGTTTTTTCTCTTCTCTCCTTCCTTCCACCTGAATACGAAGGGAGAACCACCCTTCGAAACGTTGTTCTTATTTTTTTATTGTGACAACCAGCAATGGAAAAAAGTCCAAACCCCTCACCTAAACAATAACTTGATAGTTTCGTATAAAATATTTTTGTGAACTTAAAATTTTAGAAGTTATTAACAATATTCCATAGTTATAGTTCACCTGTAGTTTAGACCTATATGTTGAGTAGGTTATTTTACGACGCTTTATTAACATCATTGATTATTTAGCGTCTGAATGAGATGGTGATAATGCTGGTGAAGTGAGTCTGGGGTCCAACACTGAAAGTTACCCAGCATTTGCGCATTTTGGGTTGAGGGAAAACCCCGGAAAAAACCTGAACCAGGTAACTTGCCCCGACCGGGAATCGAACCCGGGCCACCTGGGTTTGCGGCCAGACGCGCTGACCGTTACTCCACAGATGTGGACACATATATGTTCACATAGACCTCAGAATAACTATCATTTTAAGTTTGTTAAAATTGTATTTTATTATTTATTTTTTAATTTTGTTTTGTTAATATTTAATTATTTTATTGAATTTTTTTATTAAATTATTATTTATTTGTAATTAAGATGAAATTCTCTGAATGGCATCATGAGCGTGTATTTCATTACCCAGATACTAACATTTGAAGTCACTTGATTATAAATATTTTCAGATACATTTTTATGCTGAGCTTATTCCAACCACGAGAAAGTCTCCAGGGAATGAAGGGAAGCGGGATGATGCTGTGAATGAATGTTGACGTCATAAGATGTCATAAGGTCACACACGTGGGTATTCTTATCTCTATTGGCTAGCTCTCACAGCACAAACCATAACATTGATACAGACATATTGATACTACCCTAGTTACAAAATTAGATCACAATTAATCTCCTGGGTGCTATTCATAGACATTTCGCTAGCCCGGGCTACGAGCGTGCTAAACAGGATTCATATCATATTATATCGCTGACTGATTTATGAATACGAAAAACCTTAGTTCGCTGATCATCCACCGAAAGCCCGCGCTAAGAATGTCTATGAATACGGCCCTTGGTCTTTTAATCTCTTCATACAGGAAATAACATATGCAGGAGAGCATGGTTTTAAACTGACGTTATAACGATAATATTATTTATCTACTTCGTTCCAATAGATGACGCAATAGTAAGCACATTCCTTTCACGGTTGATCTCCTGGTTGGAGAACAGTATCTTTTTTAGTTTAATCATTTTGATTTAGTCACCATCTAAAACTACAGTGAGATACTATCTATGTGGAGGCCTAACTGTACCAACATTTTCTCAGTTCTTTTGTAAATACGTGTCCTAAGTTTGGCAACATTACATAAGCATGAAATACAATTACAGTTATAAAAGCTTCGCACATCACTGTTAAGAACAGTCGGTCCTTTAAGGAAGGCTTCGTGCTCATTACTTGCGGATGAAGCCACAAGAGAAAAGGAGGCTTAATTTTCGATTATTTTATACAACACTGAAAAACTGGGGTAAAGCTCTCGAAAATGAAGCAGCCAAAGATACATTTTGTTTCTGTTGTGTAATGAAGTCCCAGTGAGAGCCAGCAAGAATGCAGTTTGAAGTTCGCAGCCATTACACCTTATTACAACACGTAAAGACTCTTTCCAAAGTTTCGGTTTTTATAACCGGGTCACGCAAAACACAAAACCTGCAGGAATAAAAAAATCAAGATGAAGGGGTGGGGCAAAACCTGAAAATCATAGACTTTATGCTAATGGCCTAAACTTGATACGCAATCTTTCCCTCTCCCCAATCGTTTGTGAGAAAGGGTGGGGAATTGGTGGAGGGTGAGTCTGTCAGATCAAAGAGGGTTGGCGAGGGGGGTAAAGAGGAGGTCTTAGTTCAGCGATAGGGGTGGGAGAGCAAGTTAATTAAAGCGTAGCTCCGTCGTTGTGGTGGGGTACATCGCCTCTCTCTCCCCAACAATAGGAGTGGGAGAGGGGGTTGGAATGGGGTGGGTTACCAAGAACATTAAACTCTTCGGCTCCTCTGTCCCAGCCAATATCCGAAATAGAGGGTAGTTCTCATGCCCTGTACACATTTAAAGGGGTGTCTTGAGACCCTATGCTTGTCACGATATATCGATAGTTCATAGGGGTTAATACTTGGGACGTTACGTCCTGCAGAAGGGTTGCCAAGAGACTGGCCCGCTCGTTGTTATGGCAACGGGGCTGGCTTGCGCTCCGATATTTATTGTTTCGGAATTCCAGATGACGCAATATTCTTTTTTATCGTAAGCTGTCTCGATTGTTTCAGTTGGTAGAATTAAGCCACATGACAATAATAATTATTTATACATGCGATGATTTAAAAGTATACCTAGATGAAGTGAAAACTCATGTTACCAGGTTTAAAGTCCTGATATCGAATGAACTCTGGAATGGTGCTCAATAACACAGAGCCTGTATTTTAATTAATCGTTAAATCTGTGGATTGTTAAATCTTTCAAAATTAAATTCCTCAGGCGGTCAGCAAGATGTTCTCGGTTAGAAAAAACAGAAATCAAGAAATAAAACGAGATTTTTGATGAGGAAGGCCATAGAAACCAAGATAAAGAATGCTATACATAAAATTATTATTATTATTATTACTACTACTACTACTACTACTACTACTATTATTATAAAGTATACTCCTATTTAAACAACTATAATATTTTGTGAGGGGGATAGAAGTTATCCCTGGCAGGGATGTTAACATGAATTTATGAGAGGGGCATAACTTTCCAACAGGGATGATCCTCTTAATTCTCATCCTCGATGTATGCTTCAAATATATTGTAATATTTACTTACAAATGGTTTTTAAGGAACCCGGAGGTTCATTGCCGCCCTCACATAAGCCCGCCATCGGTTCCTATCCTGAGCAAGATTAATCCAGTACCTACCATCATATCCCACCTCCCTCAACCCATTTTTGTCATCCTCCCATCTATGTCTCGGCCTTTCCAAAGGTCTTCTTCCCTCCGGCCTTCCAACTAACACTCTTTATACATTTCTGGATTCGCCCATACGTTCTACATGCTCTGCCCATCTCAAACGTCTAGATTTAATATTCCTAATTATATCAAGTGAAGAATACAATTCGTGCAATTCTGTGTTGTGTAACTTTCTCCATTCTCTTGTAACTGCATCCCTCTTAGTCTCACCTAAGCACCTTATGTATGTATGTATGTATGTATGTATGTATGTATGTATGTATGTATGTATGTACCTTTAGCCCCTATTCCTTTCTCAAAGTGAGAGTCCAAGTTTCACAACAATATAGAACAACCGGTAACATTTGTTTTATAACTGTAAGGTTTTTTGACAGCAGACTAGCTGACAAAAGGTTCTCAACTGAATAATAACACGCATTTCCCATATTAATTCTGTGTTTAATTTCCTCCCGAGTGTAATTATATTTGTTACTGTTGCTTCAAAATATTTAAACTTTCCCACCTTTTCGAAGGGCACATTTCCAATTTTTATATTTTCATTTGGTATTATGTTCTAGTCACAAGACATAATCATATACTTTGTAATTATTATATTGTATTGTAATACATACATACATACATACATACATACATACATACATACATACATACATACATACATACATACACAAGCAATGATACAAAGTTACCCGGTGGCAGGGATACGAACTGATTAATATTGGCATTAATAAATAAACAATATGCATTTCGTTCCATGGTTAACATCAGTAACAGATTCCAATATCATTTTGATTTTACTTATGTTGGGTGAGATAATTATATCAAGTTCAATGTGGCTGTCGCATTATTGCACGTTTACATTGAAGGTTTGTCACATTTTAAAAGTCAAGTAAAAAAATGCGATAAATGCGACTATGGCTTAAACTCGGTTTCTGGGCATATTTTACCTGTGGGAAATCTCTCTTCCTGGTCCTGTAATAGTCAGCCAGTATACTGGGACTCCTTTTGCCTTTGTATCGCGTGATGGAAACGCTCACCATGCTCATCACTGAAAAGTCCCAAATTTTCTAGGAAGAAGTCTAAGTGAGAGTCCAAGAAATGAAGTTTAAATAAATATTACATCCCATAGCTTTGTATATAATTCACAAAATCACTCACTATAAAAATTCCTTCAGTTTTATATGTTGCCTATAAATGCAACAAAGTTTTTATCAATTGCTATTACAAAGTGTTTCATAAGTCCAGTATAGTGGAGGTAAATACACTTTTTCAGAATTCACTAAAGAGGTATTTTGACATATTTTTCTTTTCAGGAATAAGAGATTCACGTTTAGGTCAATGTTTTCTAATATAGGTCTAATGAGACATTTTATTCCTTCTGTTCCAGTAATTATTTAAAACTTGGAAAATAAGAACACTGATAATAACGCAAGGAAAAACAAGACCCTCCCATAAAATCCCATCATCATACATTATGAAATGGACGAAAAGAAGAACAGAGATATGAGATAATCTCACACAAAGAATGAATTATGGCCGAGTTGGTAAAGGTAGCAAGACATACAGAAACGAAAAGGAAGACGTAATCCCGAACGAGGTCAGAAGATAGATGGAGAGCTGGGTATGTCCATCGTCGACCGATACATCTTCATATGAGGCAGAGTTAAAAAAAAAAAAAAGACTGTTCCGAATATCCCAGACTTCCTCGGTTCACGGCGCCCGTACACTCTCGGAAATTTTTCACGGAGTCTCTAGGCCAAAAAATTATGTTAGTTAGGCCCAAATAAATTAAAAACAAATCATTCAAAGCGTCATCTACTACGATTAAACAAACTGGGAATAAAATAACTCATATGATTGTCTTCTCATTGTTTATGCTACCTCTGCTCTGGAAGGAGGAAAAGGAGGAAATCCTAGGACACAATATACGTCACAAGTAGGCGGTTGTTGGTACTTACCAATCCGCAAATAGAAATATCTACTTTGTCATTTCTCAGCTCATTAGTCCAGTTTTAGGCTAGAGCTTCATTCAGTCAGTAGTTAGCAACTAATAGTTATAGTTCACAGCTGTTGAGTAACGGTTAGCATGTCTGGCCATGAAACGAGCGGGCCCCGTTCAAATCCTGATTGAGACACGTTACCTGGTTCAGGATTTTTACGGGGGTTTTCCTTAGGTAACTTTCAGCGCTGGACCCTGGGCTCATTTCGCTGGCATTATCACTTTCATCTCACTCAGACGCTATATAACCATCAAACAATCACTCAATATTCCCATCATTCCTAGGTGGAACATAGGGCTCTCAGAAAGCTTCTCCATCTGACTATATTCCTGGCCAACGCCTTAATCTCACTCCATGTCTTCCCCATCGTTTTTGCTTCTGTGAGAACAGTTCGTTTCCATGTTATCTTGGGTCTGCCAATTCCTCTGCCGCCCTGCGGATTCCAATCCAATGCCTTCTTGGCGGGGTCATCTGGAGGTCGGCGAAGTGTATGTCCCAGCCATCCCCACTTCCTATGCCGAATTTGAAGTTCAACTGGTTTTCGTTTAGTTTTTAACCATAGGTTTTCGTTGGATATCTGGACCGGCCAGAATATTTTTAATATGTTTCTCAAACATCTATTAATAAAAACTTGTAGTTGATTGATAATAGTTTTGAATAATTTCGAGGGAAAAATTGTTCCGGAGCCGGGTATCGAACCCGAGACCTTTGGTTTAACGTACCAACGCTCTACCACTGAGCTACTCGGGAACTCTAACCGACACCGATCCAATTTTTCCCTCTATATCAACAGACCTCAAAGTGGGCTGACAACCGTCAAGCAACCAACTTCGAGTGCACACTAACTCCGTGTGACTTAAATTGTCGTTTTCTGTTAACGAACAGTGACGTGTATTATGCAAATCAACATTTCAGGTATAACTCCCTGTAAAGTTGATTTGAATAATTTCGAGGGAAAAATTGTTCCGGAGCCGGGTATCGAACCCGAGACCTTTGGTTCGATACCCGGCTCCGGAACAATTTTTCCCTCGAAATTATTCAAATCAACTTTACAGGGAGTTATACCTGAAATCTTGATTTGGATACTAGTTTTAGTTATTTTCCAGGTTTCACAGCCATATAAAAGCACGGATTTGACATTTGTGTTAAAAATTCTCAGTTTAGTATTTATTGTATAGGCAGCACTCTTCCATATAGGCTTTAGCAGCCCAAAGGCATATCTTGCCTTCTTTATTCTTACTCTCACATCGCTATCTGTACCACCATTCTGGGAGACTATACTGCCTAGATATGAGAATTCCTTCACATTTTCAATTACGCCGCTGCTTAGAGTTAGAAGAGTAGGTTGATTGGTACCTATGCGCAATTCTTTGGTTCTTCTGTGGTTCCTTTTTCAATTGTTGCAGTTTGGAGATAACCATCGCAGTTATATAATCATCACCATCATCATTAAATACATCATGTTTAGGCCCTTAGGCTTGTTCCATTTCCAGGAAATCAGAACTGCTCTCTCCACCTTTTTCTGGGCCTGTCAAGATCACTTCTACCAACTGGCTGATATAGGAACGTCTGTCCATTCTCATCAGATGTTGGTACCACTGCTGTCTAGAAGAGTCTATGAAGTCAAGAAGACTTTGTATTTGTAACTCTTCACGAATTTCACTATTTCTCTTCTGATCTTTCAATCTGTAACCAACAAGAGGTCTTAATAATCTCATCTCCGCCACCTCTATTCTTCTACGTTGTTGTTTGGTCAGTACCCAGTTTTCGGCTCCATATGTTAACAATGGTATTGCCATTGTCTTATAAAATTTCAGTATTGTTTCTTTCCGGACTCTTTTCATTAGAGTTCGTTTCATTATCCCCAGGAGTCGTAGAAATCTGGAGAGTTTAGTTTCTTGATCGTTTGGTTGGTCATATGTAATATTACATCCTAGGTAGTTAAAATTTGAAACCGGTTCTAAATTGATATCATTGAATGAAATTTTAGTTCGTTTGGGTTGAGATCCTATGAAGCCGAAAATTTGTGTTTTCTTTGTAGATACCTTCAAATTGTAATCGAAAGTATTTTATACATGCTGAATACTGTTTTTTGTAGATTGTGCTCATTTTCTAAGAGGATCAATAAATCATCAGCAAAAAGCATAAACTTTAGAGGTGTTTCTCCGATAAAATTAACATTCAGTTGTGCTTCCCATTTTCTCACAACTTCATCGATATAAAAACTAAACAATGCAGGTGACATGGGACACCCTTGTCTTACAACTCTTGTTATTTCCTTTGAATTCTTACAGATTCCGGAAACTGTTTCAATTTTTATTATGGTATTCATATACATACTTTGAATAGCTTTTATTGAATGTGTTGGTATGCGCCTTTCTTTCATTAGCCTATTTTCCAAAGTTTCACTCGGCTCACAGTATCGAAGGCCTTTTCAAAATCAATGAAGGCCATAGCAGTCGGGATATTATATTCTCTGTTCTTTTCTATTATCTGAGATAGGAGAAAATACAGTCCATACAGGATCTGACCTTCCTGAATCCATTTTGTCCTTCTAACAGTAAAGTTTCCAGTTATAAAGCGAAGTAAAATAAACCAATTAAAATAGGGTACAAGTCATTACATAGGGTAATTCATGAATTATTATCCGTGCCTCAGGAATCAGTTCTTTAAGTAATTTTTAATAAAACATGTCATATGAACATAAGTCCGGGGAACAACAATTAAGGCGCTACAGCTGTTCGAATTCTAAGAAAGTAGAAGCGACTGTAAGCAAAATTGAAGGGAGTTAATTAAAAATGCGTATAGAAAGATTATTAAAATACTGTATTAAAAATAAAATAAGCATACTCAGTCTGAAAGCGGATTTTCAAATAATCCTCCTTCCACTTCTACGTATTTGGCAGCATGGATGTGAACCGTGCGCGTAGCATTTCGTAACTGAGCTCGGCTGATGATCGCAGCAGCATTCACAAAACGGACAAAGAATTGTTTTCTTGTTCGTACTTAGTAAGTGATCTGTTATTGCACGAATAAAGTGAGGGAAGGCACCATCATGTTGATAATATGAGACCTATTAGAGATGGGATAAACGGTTCTTTTTAAGAAACAGTTTCGACTGTAACTGTTTAATGAACGAAACTGTTCCAAAATAACAGTTTCAAAGAAACAGTTTCATAAGAATATGTTTACAACATCAGTGCCAACTGTTTCAACCTCTCATCTGCTTCGGGAACATGTTTCAAAGCCCTTGAATCGTCTTTAAATCACTTGTTCAGTGTATTATGACGACGAAAGATAGTTTTCGTTGGTTACTATTAAGGGTACAGTAAATAACTACAATTCAAAATAAATCGATTTTAGTAAAAATACCGCATATAACCCTACTGTCGGTGACTCAGGAGAAGAAGAGAGCGGACTGAGGAGAAAGGGATGTGAACAGATAACGTAAGACAACACGTGCAATGTTTGTACTGCAGTAAGCGGAAACATTAGGTCTCCTTCTGTTCAACTTTGCTTTAATTTCCATACGCACTGTTACTCATGTTTCCCGCACGAGTAATAACCTGGCTACTGGGATGCTTATCTGAGCGATGTTTATAATAATCAGCAGCGATAGTCAAGAAGGTCACATTCTTTCCGCTCGTCTTCTCCTGAGTAACGGACAGTAGGAGAGTTTAATAACGATGACACTAGCCGATGATATTTTTCGCGGTATATTAATAATTAACACTATGTTAGGGCACCATGAACATATTCTCCATCGATGGACAGCTAATAATTAGGAGATTTATTAGGGAATTTGATTCGCACAATTAAATTGCGTGATCCTACATAGGCTACTGTTGCACGAAGGCCGTGTGGAACATCGATATTATATCTACTTTCGATTGGAGGTCAATGATAGCGCTACACAAGGCCCTTGCAGACAATAAAGAACAGGAAAACTGTTTAGAAACAACTGTTTATCTGTTGGAACCATGTGGAAAGTTGAGGTTATCACTGGAGCAGTGTAACACTCTTTGGAACAGTTGGAACAGGTTATATCACGAAACTGTTTCGATCGAAACAGTTTCAATTGTGAAAGAGTTTCAAATAAACTGTTCCAGCTTGTTTTACCCATCTCTAAGACCTATACATCGACTGGACTCTAGAAAGACCACTTCCAGTGTAAAATTGTGAGATGTGAATATTAGGCCTACTCATCAACAGGTGATGTCACCAGGCCTGATACCATTCTCCTTAGTGCAGGTCCCACTATCTGTATTAAAACGGAAATGTGTCACAAGCCTGGTTCACAGTATAATGTCATTCATTCATAGTGTTCTGCCCAAGAGCAGGTCTTTCACTGCAAACTCAGCATTCTCCAGTCTTTCCTATATTGTCTTCCTCCTAGTCTCCGCATATGACCCATATATTATCTTAATGTCGTTTATATCTGATATCTTCTTCTGCCCTGAACTCTTGTCCCGTTCACCATTCCTTCTAGTGCATCCTTCAGAAGGCAGTTTTTTCTCAATCAGTGACCCAAACAATTCCTTTTCCTCTTCCTGAGCAGTTTCAGCATCATTCTTTCGTCACCCACTCTTTCCAACACAGCTTCGTTTCTTATTCTGTTTCTTCATTTTACACGCTCCTTCCTTCTCCAGACCCACATTTCAAATGCTTCTATTCCCTTCTCTTCACTTCCTCGTAATGTCCATGTTTCTGCCTCATACAATACTACACTCCACATAAAGCACTTCACTAGTCTCTTCCTTAGTTATTTCTCCAGAGGTCCACAGAAGATGCTCCTTTTTCTATTATAGCTTTCTTTGGCATTGCTATTATCCTTTTAATTTCTTCGTAGAAATTCATATTACTGCTTATAGTACACCCCAAGTATTTGAAGCTGTCCACTTGCTCTACTACTTCATTTAAAATTCGCAAGTTTACCTTCTTTACCATGGTCTTTGTCTTGTTGACATTTATCTACATTCTATACCGCTAACAGGATGTATGCATTTTTAAATAGGGGAGATTCGGCTAATTCCACAATATTAAGAAGTAAATCTATCATATTTTTTATCAAAATGTTTATTGAAAAATATTATCAAGGTGTGTAGACATGGACGAAACCTTTCATTACCAGATGAGATAAAGAGACCTATTAAAATGCAAATATATTTAGTTGTACATACATTAAGATAAAAAAGAACAACTCGGGTAATTCAGCAACAATGCGGATAAATCCACAATAGGACTTGGCTAATTCCGCAGTCGTAAATAATTATGAAATATATTAAGAAAATAACATAAAAGGAACAATTTATATGTAACAATGCTCACTTTCTTCACAGCTGTGTAGCAAACCACGAAAAACAGCCAACTTTCGATGTTTCACTGTATTGCCGACAGAGGTGTCGACCAATATCCTTGATTTTTTCTATAGTACTGCAGAGGACATGCCTCCTGTTGACAACCTCTCAAAACTTACGTTCACGCTATTGTAAAGCCGCAGTAAAATCATATATGCACTACTGCGGAATTACCCGTACTGCGGAATTAGTCGAGTTTCCCCTAAATAAACTAATGATAATGGACCCATCCTGTTGACAGCCTCTCAAAACTTGCTTTCACGTTACTATAAAGCTGCAGTAAAATCATATATGCACTACTGCGGAATTAGCTGAGTTTCCCCTAAATAAACTAATGATAATTGGACCCATGTTCATATACAGGGACATCATTTTATTTTTACTTCAATTTTTATTGCACCTGAGTTTTTGAATGTACTTCGCTCCCACCCCTTCTACTAACGAAGTTCAACCGTCCTCCACACAGATCCAAGACCGCATATACAGTCATAGTAGCCTTACGGTCATAGTAAATCGTACGTTCCAAAAATATGTTCGCCTTTTCCAGTGACGAAAGAGCTTGCAATAGTGAATCATTTTCTCATAGTACTGTCGTTCATTTTCCTACGTCGCATCCCGGTTTCCCCCACCCGCTTGTATTCGCCTCTCTATACTGACTAGTGGCTGGGCTGTCTTAGCTTTTTTCTGAGGACATTAATTTCTGTTAGGAACTGGACGTCTACGTAATATTATACAACTGTTTAAAATAATTTAAATAAAAGGGCTTCGTTAAGTAATTAATTATCACGTGATTTCCCCCTTTCTACGAC
The DNA here is from genome assembly GCF_040183065.1 of Periplaneta americana. NCBI lineage: Eukaryota > Metazoa > Arthropoda > Insecta > Blattodea > Blattidae > Periplaneta > Periplaneta americana. The sequence continues at coordinate 161,308,223 of NC_091120.1, read as the reverse complement.
CATGCGACATAACAACTTGGACGGAAGTAGATAGCATGTCTGAGTAATTTTATCTTTTCGGATCGGGTAGAAGTGAAGATTGAATTTACAGTACGTAAGGTACTCTTTCATAGAGTAGGTACAGAATTATTTCAACATGAGTTACTAGTACGAAGGACGAAACTGGTAATTGGAATTGGGTACAATAGTCTATAGTGCGATAATATGCACATTAGAACTGAAGCCTGTATCGAAATCACTGGCCACCATTTTCAAAAATCTGTTTAAATATCCATATTATGATTATTTTTCAATTTAACTTCATTCTCTATAGTGTACGCTAATGTGCTGTAGACAGTATAATATACACTGCATAATGACTACGTCCACATGGACAGCTCAGTTCGTGAGTAAAAACACTCATTGTTAATACTGTACTGTATTTTGATTAAAGAAAAACCTAGTGAAAAATATCAAACTCAAAATCGCGATATCTCCTAGTTTACGTAAATGGATGAACTACTTTTCTTCCCTCCTATACCTAGTAAAGTGATTTGTTGGTATATTATTACGCCAGTATCATCGAACTCCAGTCGTGGAAAGGGGTAGCAAACGGTGTTTCTGGTTCTTAACTGTTGATTGAAAGGTATAGCCAAGTTAATATTAGAAATGTTAGTAAAAATAAAATGATGTCCCTGTATTTTTTTGTACAAAATGACCTATAGAATTTATTCGTAAAGGTCGAATCATACTTCATGAATCATCCTGTTTAGCAACAATTGCTTAATTGTTCAATTACTAATTTACTCGTAAAATAATTTAGTTCAATCATTAGTGTATAATTTCTAGCACGGTTTGGTATTACTTTCTCTATGGGGCGAATGTTTTACGATGAATGCGAACCGAACTTGACATATCAGGCAGCCAATTCCACGCGTCACACACCGAGAGTGGAGCAACAGGTCTCATAGCCCGCATATACAGACGTTTTACAAACTGCAAGACATTACAGGGGAGTCAGATATAAATAACTTTCAATCATGAACATGTAGTCGGGTACATTCCCTTCATACCCTAACAGACAGTTGGTTAGAACATGTTGTTACCACTACTACAAAGGTTAATGTAAACAGCACAAGTGTCGCTGGTATGACGACTATTTAAGCAGAGAAGAATTTTGCCATAAGTTCACATTGATTTCAGTATGACTTTACAAACAAGAAGTTTATTTTCTAATGACAGTTTTGATTTAGGTCCCAATAACCAACGGATTTTTTTTTTTTTTTCAAATTTCTTTGCGTTTATTTCAACGGGCCGTATTCATTGACATTTTTAGCGCGGGCTTCAGGTTGATGATCAGCGAACTAACGTTTTTCGTATTCATAAACCAGTGTTAGCGATATGATATGAATCCTGTACAACAGCCGTGGCGAGAACGTGACTCGCGAGACATTGTGGCTCGCAGTGATAGCTGTGCTTGCTTCTAACCTCCGCCAACCCACACCCTCTCACTCACTGGAGTCAAACTCCGTTCCATTTGTATTTGTCTCTGACCTGCGAGTGGCATATGTCTCTCTCGAAACCATGTACGAAAGTTCCAAGTAGGATGGGAGGACGCATTTTTTTATGTCAATATGATGAGAATATTAAATGTATGATTTGTTCACAAGTATTATGAGGAAAAGGTTGTATAACATAAAACGGCATTATACTACATGTTACTGATGAAACATTAAAAGGTTAAGTATTATTGTTGTTATCATCATCACAGTCATCATCATCATCATCATCTCTGTACGTCGACCCTTTTTCAGCAGATGTACGAATAACGCGGTTACCTCTTCAATTTGAACTCTCTGATTTACTATGTGATGTCAAATGAAAGCTAGATGTAAGGACTTGAGTGTACCTCGTTTTACCATGACAACGCTTTTTATTTTCTTTAGCATTCTGATTGTTATATTATGTATGTCTTTGTTTTATGAAGAATTTTATATAAGAGCGCAAATAGCCATAATAGCTGACGCGCCCTTTTTAACTACTACCACCACCACCACCACCACCACCACCACCACCACCACCACCACCACCACTACTACTACTAATACTACTACTACTACTACTGTAAGGACTTGACAAATGTTGAACTTTCAAATCTTTGCCAAAAATAAATATCCGAAGCTTCGTTCTTTCGCTTGCTCTGTTGAAGCCATGTTCGCTACAACTTACGTTTGTGAAAAATTATTTTCAACAATTAAAATAGTAAAAACCAAATTTAGATCACGACTGACAGACAAATACCTTCGTGATCAACTACGACTGGCAGTAAGTGACATAATTCCTGATTTCGAAACTCTGTCGCAGAGACATTCTGAAGACAATTAATTTTAGGTTGTGATAATGTGCCCAATGTTTTCTTGTTCATTTCTTCCTTCGTTACACGTAGAACTAAACATAGTTTGTAGCCTTGTGCTGTATAAAATTATATTTAAGTGCTTGACGTAAGGAAATTTAAAATCCGTTAATAAGTCAGACAGTTGCTTCACTTCCCCTTCGGGTATCCGCCTCCCTCCATAGGTGCTATGGACGTTGCAGGTTACACAGTGGCTCGGCGCACGATTACATTTTCGCCACCGCTGCTGTACAAGAAGTAACCAGTCGATAGCCGGGGCTAGTTTAGCACTCTCGTAATGCAGGCTATGAATAGCACCCCGAATGTTTACGCCATGTTAACCCTTTCTAACAGAAATTAAATTTACAAGCAATCCATGTTGAAACAAATAGCTGTATTAGGACCAATTCAGTGACCAAGTTACGGGATTGGCAACATTTGAAACAAAACTATATTGATGAAAATGTATTGAAATAGAAGTTATCCAGCAAAATTTACCTTCATATGTAACACACAAATATATAAATGCTATAAAGTTAATCATTGCCATATAGTATCTATAGATAAGAAAGGGTTAATCGGCGATCTAAATGCATACCTAAATATTTAAAATCGTCGCTTTAACAAATTATAAAAAAAATAATGTATCAGATTATTCCAAAACGCGACGTGAAGTTTTGAAGTTGTAAATGTAAAGCAGGGATTCTCAACCTTTTGAAGATTGTGAGCACCGACCACATGCAATACTAAATGAGCGAGCACCATGAAATCGAATACCGGTAGGTTTAAAAGGCCTATATAATACATAAATAAAATAAATGAACGAATAAATATAATTTTAAAACACTTTACCAGGATAATGATGTCCTTGAACTTGAAAAATGTTAAATGTTATGTTTTATTTAACGACGCTCGCAACTGCCGAGGTTATAACAGCGTCGCCGATGCGCCGGAATTTTGTCCCGCAGGAATTCTTTTACATGTCAATAAATCTAGTAACATGAGCCTGACGCATTTAAGCACACTTAAATGCCATCGACCTGGCCCGGGATCGAGCCCGCAACCTCGGTCACAGAAGACCAGCGCTATACCAACTGCGCCAACTTGAACTTTAATGTTACTCAGAATTTCAGTGATGCTCCCCGCTGTATTCGGAGTCTTTTCGTATCTTCTGCTCTCCAAATTTCTCCTTTTAAAACAAATATTTCAGAGCTAAGGAGGGCTTGGAAATCTATCAATTGAAACTCCGTACTAGGAGCCATAAATTATTCTCTTGAATAATATTGATTTTTCTGATTAAGTCTACACTGAATTAAAAGGAATTACACACCAGGAAACACGGAAAATCCTGTCAGTTCTCTAAGATATTGTAATGTATGTATGTATATATGTATGTATGTATGTATGTATTTACACTGCAAGTGGGCAAGCACCCGGTGGCATTGGTATACACAATATAAACAATACACAAAAAAAATGATAAGCAATACACAATAGATTTACAATACACAATACAATTATACAATACACAATACAATTTTATACACAATACAATAAGAATACACAATATAATTTAACACAATAATAATAAAACATAAATAAAATACCTAATTTTACATTACAACCTACATAATTATGTATAGGCCCTACATAAGTTTCAATAGTTTTTCACTTTATTCTCATCTCACTCACTGTAGTGGCACTATGACGCATTTCACTGACACTTTAGCACACATTTCACTGACACACTAGAACACATTTCACTGACACTATAGAACACATTTCATTGACGCTATAAATTATGACTGATCGGAACTATTCACTGCACTGTAAAACCATAACTCCACTGACTCACCTCGCTTCACAGATACAACAGTTCAAATAAGTCAAATAATTACACCCTTATGCATACTGTACTTATAAACAGAACTACATTTAAACTAAACATTTCTAGTCTAAGGCCCTCTTACACTCTATTTTTAAATAATTTACAATTCAAACCAAGGATGGATGGATGAATGGTAGAGATGGGTAAAAAATAACACAACAGTTATTTTGGAACTGTTCCGGTCTCGGAACTGTTGCAAAAATGAACAGTAGGTCGGAACCTACTGCTCCGAAATAACAGTTCCGACTCCGAGCTGCTCACTTGTCCAGCTGTTGCGGGCCCTCAGTACTGCGTTGCGCAAGGCATGTTCCGACTCCGAGAAAACAGAGAACAGTCTGAAGTCGTTCCGTTGAACCATGACAGCTCCGGCTACACTGTTCTCGTTGTTCTTTATGTTGTACTTGGAACAAGTTAGAACTTGAAAATCTCACGTTGATGAATGAGGAAGCATGGAAATTGAAATCCTTGCAGTGTGGTCATGAGCAATGACATTAATGACACAGAGCAAAGTGCGATGCGAAGTTTAAATTACTATACTGGTACAGATGCGTTTCTAACATTTTACTAAGCCAGTGTGGGGGTTTCAGATTTCACTACTGCTAATATATAAATTTAGTTATATCTTTTTTTTATTGTTTATGAAATTATAATGTAATTATTATTATTTACTTACTTACTTACTTACAAATGGCTTTTAAGGAACCCGAAGGTTCATTGCCGCCCTCACATAAGCCCGCCAGCAGTCCCTATCCTGTGCAAGATTAATCCAGTCTCTATCATCATACCCCACCTCCCTCAAATCCATTTTAATATTATCCTCCCATCTACGTCTCGGCCTCCCCAAAGGTCTTTTTCCCTCCGGTCTCCCAACTAACACTCTATATGCATTTCTGGATTCGCCCATACGTGCTACATGCCCTACCCATATCAAACGTCTGGATTTAATGTTCCTAATTATGTCAGGTGAAGAATACAATGCGTGCAGTTCTGTGTTGTGTAACTTTCTCCATTCTCCTGTAACTTCATCCCGCTTAACCCCAAATTTTTCCTAAGCACCTTATTCTCAAACACCCTTAACCTATGTTCCTCTCTCAGAGTGAGAGTCCAAGTTTCACAACCATACAGAACAACCGGTAATATAACTGTTTTATAAATTCTAACTTTCAGATTTTTGGACAGCAGACTGGATGATAAGAGCTTCTCAACCGAATAATAACACGCATTTCCCATATTTATTCTGCGTTTAATTTCCTCCTGAGTGTCATTTATATTTGTTACTGTTGCTCCAAGATATTTGAATTTTTCCACCTCTTCGAAGGATAAATCTCCAATTTTTATATTTCCATTTCGTACAATATTCTGGTCACGAGACATAATGATATACTTTGTCTTTTCGGGATTTACTTCCAAACCGATCACTTTACTTGCTTCAAGTAAAATTTCCGTGTTTTCCCTAATCGTTTGTGTATTTTCTCCTAACATATTCACGTCATCCGCATAGACAAGAAGCTGATGTAACCCGTTCAATTCCAAACCCTATTATTATTATTATTATTATTATTATTATTATTATTATTATTATTATTATTATTATTATTACTAAGCATTAAGAAAAGTAAAAATAAGTATTAATGATTTTAGTTTTTTTTACTACGTAACACGGAGAACAAAAATTACATGCTACACGTTTTCAATATCATATTAAATTTTTGAGTTGGTTACCTTGTCTTTATGACAATGTACCAAAACTAAGTGTTGCATCCTGACTGGTATTCAACAGCTATTTATTTACTAAAACTGAACCTTCTGCCAGCATACACAGCAAGTTTCTAAAACCGATTCGAATGTGCGTTAAAATATCATCACTATTGAGAAGCATGTGTGCTATAACATGCCGATAACGTATTGCAAGAGGAGTCCGAGCGATGAGTGCTCCAACCCTATGTCGAAGCTGCTTGAGGAAGAGGTAGGGTACTCTTTTGAACGACTCTCAAAAAAGTGCGAGAGTGAAAGAAATGGCTTGCATCAATGAACGATTGCGACTCATCTCTACTTGTAACTGTTATTTCGGAACTGTTGTTTGGAACATAGTATTTCTCCGGAACCGGAACAGTCGGAACTGTTCCGAGAAAAGAACAACTTTGCCTGTCACTAATGAATGGGAACACTAGGGCCTATTTGTTTCGGCTCATACAACAATGTTTGAATTGAAAAAGGACCTCAGGAACGTTCATGTTCGCGAGCCCTTATTACGCGCATAACGAGAGCACCAAATGTCATTAAAAAAAGCACCATGGTGCTCGAACGCCTGATATAAAGTATCATACGAAATAAGAAACGTAGTACCAATTCGTAAGTTCGCAACAGGAGGATTGTTTTGTTTTTAAGACGATGTCGTGGTCTTTGCATGCGGACAGCACTCGAAGGAAATTCCAAGACGATAAGCTATACTGTAGAGTTTAGATTTGGAAAGTCAATGTATATAACTGCGTAGGACAAGGCGTAAACATTGGCGTCAGCAATGTGCCGAGTTTATATGACCGTATCACAATTGCGTGAACCCATCATGGCGTCATCCAACCTGACGACATGTTATTTTTAATACCACACGTGCACTTACTGCATGCATTTGGTGACTTGTTAAGCTTGTCCACACTATTCTTTAAGTCGGTTATTTAACGAAGCTGTATAAACTACCAGGTTATTTTAAGTCGAACTGATGACAGAAAGATGGTATTTGGGGTTATGGGTTAAGAAGCACAGAAATCACTATGAAATTATCTGACATTTTCCTTACAGTTGGAAAAGATGCCTGGGTTACAAACAGGGGCAGGTATTTATGGAGATTAATGTTATCATTTGTTTTTTTAATATTGGTGTCGGCGGGGATTGTTGAAAATTGATTTGTACTCTTTGAGAGATTAATGGCAATTTTGGAATATACAATTATTTTGGAAATAGAGTATTAACTCAGTATGAATATTACTTTCCAAATAATTAACATTAAAGGTTCGTCGGATTCTGGTAAAGGTTAGGTATGGCCAATAGACAATATTTGTTGGATTGAGACTGTATTTAACACACATTCATTAAAAACGAAAAAGAACTTGCAGCCCTCAAATTAACACTTTCAAGTGAAATGTTGAATTCTCCGTCTTTTGAGTTCACTAATATAATCAGAACACCTGGAATGCCACGTAATGTAGCCTACTTGGATATAGGCTATAACAAATTGAAGTGAAAAAAAAAAATCCGGAAAAAAACTCAGAATATGAAATTCGTTATAAAACGACGCAATAGTAATAATTCGCGAATGTGTTCACATTTCGCTATTAGAACTCTATTTCGCGATTTGTCGCGATTGTTTTATCCGTATATTATTAATCAGAATCACTTATTTCGTGAAGATTAGTAAAAATCTATTGTATATCTATAATGTCGTGATTTTCGCGATCTCCATAAATACCCGGCCCTGGTTAGAAGCTTAAGTGGTAATCGTAACCATACCCAAGCGCAACTCTTGGGTCGTGGACCACTTTCACTAACAAAGAATAACCTCAGTTTTTAGCAATGCATTTCACAGATTTTCTTATCGTAACAAGATGATGTCCACATCTGTGGAGTAACGGTTAGCGCGTCTAACCCCGAAACCAGGTTGAGCGGGTTCGAATCCCGGTCGTGGGAAGTTGCCTAGTTTAGGTTTTTTCCGGGGTTTCCCTCAACTCATTATGAGCAAATGCTGGGTAATTACCGGTGCTGGACCCCGAACTCATTTCACCGGCATTATCACCTTCATTTCATTCAGACACTAAATAACCTGAGATGTTGATACAGCGTTGTAAAATAACCCACTAATGCCCGGTTTCTGGTACACCTCTGTTAACTGTCAGTTACTTAACTGCACTTATAAATTTGACTGCACTGATAACTTTCATGAGTTTCCGAAAAGTTAAATGTAGATTTATCAGATCTTGTAGCCTAACTAACAGATGAGGTAACTTCAAGTTCAGTATTTCTTGTTGTCCATAGATGTCTCCACTAGTATTTTGTTAGTGATTTTTTTTAGTTATTTATAGTTATTTTTATTTGCAGAAGTTTTCAGTAGTAATATGACAGTAAGCTCTGTAATAGTAGCAGCAAGGGTTTTTAATTAAGGAATCGTGTGATAAACGATAATGTACATGTACACTTCCATCTCAGTCGTATTATGATTAAAAATGCAATAATTGTTGGTATTTGGCGTGATCATCGAGGTAAATAATACTAGTGGAGAGAGAACTACTTCAAAACTGCAACCGCAGTCAGCTGTGATGGTTATGGCAGCCATATTGGTAATATAAAAATATGTTACATTCGTCCATATGAATGCTTTCATGTCTTCAAATGGACCTTTCGGAGACCGAAATACCATTGGCATTGGTAGAACACCCAAGAATAAAATATTCCTTGACTGACGACATAGAATCTGAAGTTTATG